>NW_021703767.1:86910854-87621205 GCF_005190385.1 Monodon monoceros
GGCTCAGCGGCCATGGCTCACGGGCCCAGCCGCTCCGTGGCATGTGGGATCTTCGCGGACCGGGGCACGAACCCGTGTCCCCTGCATCGGCAGGCGGACTCTCAACCACTGCGCCACCAGGGAAGCCCTGAACTGGGCTTTTTAACGCTGTACTCTGCAGGAAATCCAGGCACTCTGCCTGAGATACTCCGAAGAGGCAGAGTGGAAGCTCCACATCACCTTTAAAGACAGAGGTGGGCTCAGGATAAAGCTGTTTCCACCTAATAATGGTGCTACATGTCACCTCGTTTAATACTCACAGTAACCCTATGAAGAAGGTTCTACCATCATCCTCATTTTGCAGCTAAGGAAACTGAGAACTGCAGAGAAGTGCCACAAAGGTCTGTCAACTGAAAGTGGTCTTACGACCAGATTATTACGCAGCCAGCAAAGAGGAGAACCAGAATGAACTCCAGACTCCAGGTTCTGATCCCAATTCCAGGCTCTCGGCAGCAAAACCAGAGCGGCAGCTGTAGCACAGCACGCCTCAGTGAGACGAACCTCCCCTTGCCAATCAAGCAGAAGAAGTAACTCATGTGCTCTCTGCAAAGGTGCATCCACTTCTCAAAATCTCCACAGGCTCAGCTTCCAGGCCACCTCCCCCTCCTCTGAAGTCCAGAGAACTTGCTCTCTGGGCCATCACTGAGCATAGCACAACATGCCTTCTACTTCCTTTAACTTTCAGCCCGCTCTGGCCTGTCTCCTCAGCCTGACTGCAGTCCTTGGCAGGCAGAGGCCTTGTCTCACACTTCTTTGAGATCTGGACACCAGAGTCAATGCCCAGGGTCTAGAGGCCATGACAGGTGTGCACAATCACACAGTCAGATGTAACAGGTGATGGGAAAACTCCAACAGCTATCTCCCTGCCGCCACAGGGCAGCTCTACATATAAAATCTCTCCAACACATGTGTTCTAAGCAACGTTTCTAATAAAACTCAGGTGAATTTTCCTGTCCTGCTGAAAATATATCTGAGCTAGGCATCCAGCATTTCCCAACCACCTCCTTCATGTAGAACACATCGGGGGTTCTGCCCTCCAAGAGCTGACAGACAACGGCGGGGTGGGGGCATGATGAGAGACAACATGTATCTATAACAAACGTTAGGGAACACTGCAGAGGACTTGAAACAGTGCTGACAGCTCTGGGAGAAGAACTCCCCAAAGTGGCAGCATCTGAGGGCTTGGAACCTGTACATAAATGACCAGCTTACACACACACACGAGGCTTCAGATGTGCTTCTAGGGCTAAGTGAAGACCAATATATATTTGATGATCAGCTTAACTACCCACACATACACCTCCCGAAAGGAATGTAAAAGTTTGTAACTTTCTCCAATCACAATGCCGATGTATATCTACATGGTATCAGTCAACACACGCATGCAAAAATAATGCCTTACATCTGCGTAATGACTAACACTTAGTCATTCATTCAACAGAAATTTACCGAGTGTTATAAAATGTCAGACACTATTCTAGGTACCTGGATGAATATTTACTAGGTGCTAGGCATAGTTCTGAACACTTTATACATGCGTCTTACTTAAATCACCCAACTTCATGAGGTGATTACTATTATTATTTTCTCCACTTGACAGATGAGGAAACTGAGGCAAAGAGGAGTTAAGTAACTGGCCCAGGATCACACAACTAGAGAAGTCAATCGCAGCCTCTCTTTATCCATCTGTCTTTCTGTTTCTCTTGTGTCCTAATACTGCTTGTTGCACACGTGTGCCTAGCTCTCACCTCTGATGTCCCTGAGTCCCTCTTACCAGTTGCTGAGAAGAGTAGACTGTCTGGACTCTGGGCAAGCCCTCTTCAAACCCACGCACCCCTGGGGCCAACATCACAGGCCAGGCCAGCAATGACATGTTCACTCGGGGCAGTGCAGAGACACCGCTTGGAATACACCTATTCGTGTTGTGCATTTCGGCTTAGGCACGCACATAAGCACACACTCACTGCCGGCTGCTGCTGGTGTTAATTCTAACAAGCTATGCTTGGAACTTGAGGTGGCTGCCAGTCCCCCTCAAAGCAGCTGCTTGGAAAAGTTTACTAACTTGCTGAAAACAAATTCTGAAAAGCTGGTTGCTGCTCTGTGCCACCACGTGGTTGTACAGCTGGGAGGAGACGTTTCAATGGAGACCCTGGTGAAAACTCCTGAGACTCAGCCCCGCACTTGGACTGCAGCCCAGCCTCATTCATTCCCCTCCCATGCCTCTTCTCTCTCGGTGCCCATTTCAGTTGTTTTCCCTCAACTGACCTTGCTTAATCCCTGGTGCAACAGACAACCTATAGCTTGAGAATTGATGGTCACTGAGAAGTTATTTGAAAAGCTTCCTAACCGGAGAGATGCTGCCTCTCCCTCCCCACATCTCACAGCAGACCAGCTCCTGGCTCTCACAGCTGGGTTGGATTTATGTCAAACTCGGCCTCCCCACACTTAATGCCTAACCATCAGCTGACCCCTCTGTCTGCACCCACATCCCACACCTATTCTATCTCTGATTTCTGAGGGGAGGTCTCACTAATTCCCATGTTCAACTATTACTATGTTCGCTTCATGTCTGATAGAAAATCAGGCTATAAAAAAAATGAACCTGAATCTAACTAAGCTTCCAGATCTAACTTCCAGCTCGTAAGAAACACAAGCTAAACAATACCTCAAAGAAGCAATCATTAGAGCAATCCTGGAGCAAATGATCCGGCTCCTTCAACAAATCAATAGCTTGCAAAAAGAGGGGGACTCTGAAAAGATGTCTTTGATACTGCAAGGGAAAATCTGTATATGGGCTGGGTATTGGCTGATACATTTTGTTGTAACACTTTAAGCAACTTTCAACATGATATTAATGTTTAAAAAAAAAAGAAGGCATTCTAGTTACAGGTGCATACTGAATATTTACAGGGGAAAAGGATGATGCTTAGATTTTGTGTCAAAATACTGCGGGGAAAGGAGAGGAAGGGAAGGAGGAGGGAAGGGAAAAATTGAGTTCAGGAGGGACTGATGAAACCAGACTGGCAGTAATGGTGACTGCTGAAGCTACATGATGGTACATGGAGACTCATTATACTTTGCTCTCTACGTGTGTGCATATTTGCATATTTAAATAATTTTTTTAAAAAGGTCAGGCTCTAGAATAAGGCAGTTACTTCAAAGAAACCAAAAAGCCTAAATAAGAACCAAAAGGAATTCCCTGTCAGTCCAGTGGTTAAGACTTGGTGCTTTCACTGCCGTGGTCCGGGTTCAATCCCTAGTCAGGGAACTAAGATCCTGCAAGCCATACAGCACCGCCAAAATAAATAAACAAGAACCAAAGAAGTAAATCAAAGAAATAACATGTTTCCTGGTTGGCACTGGGTCAGTGTCATCACCTGAGTGTCCCCTACAGGCCCATCACCAAACAAGGCTAGAGAGATCAAACTGACCAAGAATCAGACCCGCCTTCAGGAAGCTCTCGCTCTTGCTGTGAGCTGCCCCTCGGACCCCAGAAGCAAAGGCTAGTCTTGACAACTAACTTTATAAGAGGGAGCCCCAGATAGTCTTCTAAATAGCACCCACCTAAGGAACCTGTCATAGTTATAGGGTGCTGTACTTACTTTCTCCATCAGCAACTGCAAAACAGATCAGCTAAAATTGGAGAGAGGACTACCATGTTCAGAATCTTTCCCAAATGCTCACACAGGACTTTCTGTTTAACACTGCAACCAAGAAGGCAGCCAGCCAGTGTCCACTCATATGCCTCTGAGGCTAATGCTTTAATTAATAAACAAGCAGCAAGATGAGACTTTATATCACTTTAGAGCAACGGTTGTACAGATGCTTACATTATAAGATCACAGGAATGAAAAAAAATACATGCATCTCCGCCTTCCCCAAACACAGGTGTATGTCATCTGCTGATTTCAATTTTTAACCTTAAACCATAAACCTTGGACCAGTAATTCCTAACTCACGTCCAAACCCCAAATCTCCTAAGCTAAAGGAACAGAGGGTATTCCCCCAAGCTATTTTTCGTATTTCAAAAGATGAGTTAGAAATGTTACATTTGCCCAAAGTAGGAAAATGGAGGTTAGTGAAAACAAAGTTCTTATGTTTGGAGCTAAAATTACATCATCTGGAAGTAGAACCCTGGTTATATCATGTTGATTAAAAACTGAGACCAGCAATTCTGTGTCAAGGATTAGTTAGATGGGAAATTAAATGAACTGTCACTTAAGAAACAGTTTGTTCGGAATAAGAACTGTTAATAATGTGATATCTTCAGGAGGAGAAATAAATTATGGAGTATTCAGCATTAAACTGTGTGAAAGCACTGTCTTAGAATGCATAAAGATCAGGAATATTATTATTATTATTTTTGCGGTACACGGGCCTCTCACTGTTGTGGCCTCTCCCGTTGCGGAGCACAGGCTCTGGACGCGCAGGCTCAGCGGCCATGGCTCACGGGCCCAGCCACTCCGCGGCCTGTGGGATCTTCCTGGATCGAGGCACGAACCCGTGTCCCCTGCATTGGCAGGCAGACTCTCAACCACTGCGCCACCAGGGAAGCCCAGGAATATTATTTTTTGAAGAAGAAAAAGTGTCCTTTTATAGTGAGGAGGTTTTAGCTACTATAGATGCAATTTAATTTTAAAAATCAATTCAACAAATTTATACAGAAATGGCAGTGCCCCCAAAAAACACTGCAAACCTTTTTATAGATGAAATATGTATTAAGCATGCATACATAAAAACTAGATTTCACCTTGGTCTTTAGCAGAGCAACTTAATATCCAGAAGTATATATTTTAGAAATGACCCAAGATGTGAGTAGCCCAAGTTACTGGGCTATCTAGTAATTCCGCAAACTTTAAGCAACCCCTTTTTTTTTTTTTAACTTTTTATTTTATATTGGAGTATAGTTGATTAACAATGTTGTGTTACTTTCAGGTGTAGAGCAAAGTGATTCCGTTATACATATAAATGTACCTATTCTTTTTCAAATTCTTTTCCCATTTAGGTTGTTACATAATATTGAGCAGCATTCCCTGTGCTACACAGTAGGTCCTTGTTGGTTTTCCATATAGCAGTGTGTACATGTCAATCCCAAACTCCCAATCTATCCCTTCCCCCCAACCTTCCCCCCCATTTTGTAAATAAGTTCATTTGTATTTTTGTTTTTTTTTTTTTAAATTCTGCATGTAAGCAGATTATCATACTATATTTCACTTTCTCTGTCTGACTTACTTCACTCAGTATGACAATCTCTAGGTCCATCCATGTTGCTGCAAATGGCATCATTTCATTCTTTTTAATATAAGCAGCCCCTTTTGTCATCCACCTACCAGCATCTACACACTGAGGCACTGGGAGCCTGAAACAAGTACTGGAACAACTGTTAGAGAAGCAAGACAGTGCAGTGGTCAATACCGCACACACTCAGGGCCAGACTGCCTGGTGTAAACCCCAGCTCTCCCACTCCCTGGCTTTGTAACTTTAGGTTAGGATTCTGTGCATCCATTTCTGCATCAGTGAACATACAGGAAGGGCCTGGCCTTTTGTAAGCACTGTGAAATGCTAGTTATTGGTATCTCTGGTGGTGACCCTGTAAAAAAGCATTCCTGCCACATGACTCTGTGTTCTCTCCCCTCCACCACACATTCTTTCGTAATCTATCCTCTTCTTTGCTTCAGCACATCTTCTTTCATCTCTTGGAGCATTTCAGGCTCATCTACAAGATAAGACACAAACACCAGAGACCTAGGACAAGACCACCTGACCAAAGGACTCCTGAGACCTGAAAGAAGAAAGATTCTCACAAATTGGTTTCTCTGAAACCAAATGCCAGTGAAAATCCTGATGCCTCAGAAAGTAATTCTCTCCACTGTCAAGAGGAGTGGAGATTTTACAATGAATTACTTGCCTGTTCAAGTAACAGCTTGAAACTGGCACCTCCAGGGCCACAAAGAAAATCATACGGTCAACTCAAGCTCATTCTGAATGTTAAAGGGACCCAACTGATCCTGGCATGTCGGAGCAGGGAAAGGACTTTACAAATCATCTAGATCAAGGGTCACATACCCAAATACCCAGCGTACCAGCCAGGTCACGAATCACAAAGGGACTGGGGCCAGCTGGGGACAGTGTGTCCTGTATGAAGGGAGAGCTGCTACTCATCTCCAGCCACTGCTGTCACGGGCCTGGGACTGCCAGAGGCTCTGAGTGTTTAAAAGAAGCTGGAAAGTCAGATTCTGGGGAGGGGGGGAGGTGCAAGCAAAACACACCTGCAAGACAGATATGGTCCAAGTGCTGCCGGGTTTCACACCTTGAACCAGACAGGGCAGGGCAAGCCTCAGACCCCTGGAGATCACACAGCTACCACGCTAATCTAATGGTGGGGAGGGGACTAGGGTCCCCAGCTGTTCACAGACTCAATAAAGAATATGACTTATATAAGAACTACTTTTTTTCTAATGTAAAAGGATATTGTGATATTAAAACCAAATTTTCCTTCCAAACACTGCTAAATTGATGAGTTTTCATTTCCCATTTTCTCAAATGAGGAGATTCCAAAAGCACAACGATCCTGTACTGTACACAGATTTTATTTACATTAGAGAAGGAACCTTCACACTTGCACTATTCACAACCGCCAGCAAGACCAATCTTCCATTTGATGGTTGAGACTGAAAGGTTACGGGGCTTGCCCCCAGTCTCCAGATCCCTCGCAAAGGCAGGAGAGGAAGCCAGGCTCCCGAGTCCCAATTAGTCTCCGTCTCCTCCACCAGGGCAGGTGGACTCTGCCCCAAGAGTGGCCCAAGAAGTGACAGGGATGCACACCCAGGATAAATGTGATCAAAAACAACATTTGGGGCCAAGTTTTTTCACCATCACCTCTTCAAAGTTCCACAGGAGCTCAGAGGTAGAAGAAGCCTGGATAACCTGATAGCCCAGACCACCTCAACTGCATCCCAACTGGGGGTCTTCCTGTCTGGCGTGGATAAGGGACTCATGGTTGCAATGCTGGATAACAATGCCACTGGAGGACTTAGGTTTGCCTGGCCATGACACTCTGATCTCCAGGCCTGGCCCTCAGAATGTCTACATCCCTCTCCACCCTCTCACAACCCACTTCCCTCTCCCCACCCCCAGACACTGCCTCTGTATGTTCCCTTCCTAGTCTCTCTTCTCCTGTTTGCTCCATTTCCCCAACTAATTGGCTTCCTGATGAAAAAGAACTTACTCCCTTTCGATTCTTGCTCTCAGTCTGCAGGCATTAGTCAAGGATGACTGACTTAAGCTGGGAGCACAGAGGTCACACACTTGAGACACAGAACTGAAAGAACTTGCCCACTAAGTCAAGACAAGGTACCCTGGAGGCAGAGCAGGGGCTGGGGAAGCGGGGCCTGCATTCCACCCAGGATGACTGCAGCTGTGGGAGGCAAGACCGCCAAATACAGCTGTGTAAGCTGCGCACTGCACAACTCCAAGGGCACCACTCCAAGAGGCCAGGCTGCGAGTGGCGCCATCTGGAGTTGCCTTAACAGAGCAGCCCAGGGAGGGGTCAGTGGCCCAACCTGCAGGCACATGGAAATGGGGGTCTGGCTATTAGGAGATGAAGCACATCTTTCAATGAGTCAAGTAATAGTGACTGAATGGCCAACTGAGTTTCCTATAATGGAGTGTGCTTACAAACTCCCTGGCAGCTTAGTTAAAATAAGGACTGCCCAGCCCTCCCCAGAAATTCAGAATCCTCAGCTCTAGGGGCGGGACAGGAATATGTGTGTTGTTTTTTTAACAACCAGCCTCTTGAGAAACCCTAGCAAACAGAGTTGAGGCTTAGGAGAACAAACACTACAAGGGCCAAGATTGGGTTACCGAGGGGAAAATGTTTATATTTTTATATGTTTATTCCTTCCATTCCAGCACTACTTTATGAATAATGTTATTTCTAAAGACCATTAATGATGGCAATCACATATAATCCATGAAGCAAATGCCACCAGAAACCCCAACCCTGGCTATTCCTTACCACGATTTTTAAGAGCAGACAGATACCCTAGACCCTAAAATGAAAGAGCTATTTTGACAGCTTGCTAAATTGATGGCCACCATTCGCCAAATCATAGGAAATCCATGCTCTTGCTGAGAAGGTTCCTCTTTCCAACATTTCAGTGTGGCAAATACCCAGACACATACCTTGGGCTCCTCCTTCATCACCTGTTCAATGAGCTCGGATTTCATGGGAGGTTTTGAATACTGGCCTGAGAGAAGGCCGTGTCCTAACTTAGTCCTGGACAGGAGGGAGAAACAGACAAAAAGGTTATTGCTGTTTCCCCTCAGAGATATTAAAATTACCTACAAATTTCAATAAGTACAGCTGCTTTTAGGTGGAACACTGTATCTCAATTACTCACAAATAACTTATCTGTTTGATTCTGCTTCATACTGATTCCATTTTCAACTTTTCTCAGTACTTTACAATTTTACTGATTTTTTTCTTTTTACAAAAGCAACACATGCTTATTTCAGAATACTTTTAAAAATACAGACAATAAAGAAGAGAACTGCCTTTAATTCTGCAACCCAGAGAAAACCACTATGAACACTATATCAGATACTTAAAAATTACAACAGGGCACTTACATCTGTGTGTTGAAATCTTGTGTTGGATCTAAAGGAGAGTAGTCAAATATTCTTGGAAGATTTCCTACATACCTAGAAAATGAAAAGCAACGGTCAAAACATAGGAACTGAGAGATGAACAGAACCCAAATAAGCTATCATCCTAGCTAAGACCTTCTTGACTTTCTGTCAACACTAAATCACCCACTTGAAGAGAATTTTTTCCTGAGCTCCTACCTCTGCAGTCATATTCATGGGCCTCCCTAAAAGGTTTAAGCTTCTATCAATGGGTCTCAACCCCAGGTACGAGTTAGAATCCCCTAAAGAGTTTCTAGAAAAAATACGAAAGCCAGAGCCACCCCCAGATGTTCTGATTTCACTGCCTGAAGCTAAGGCCTGGGATTTGGAATCTTTTACAAGTTCCCCAAGTGAGTCTAACATGTAGTCAGAGTCAAGGACCACTGGCTTACACCATCTCAACTACCTTCCCCAAAACGAAAGGTAAGGTTAGGAATTGTTCTGGTGGCGTCAAAATGAATAATGACAGCAGTAACAACTACCGTTTCTGAAGCGTTTCCTAAACTGCCTGATTAAGACTTCATTACAACCATATGAGGAAGGGATTATTGTCGTTACCTCATTTTGAGAGATGAGAAATCAGGGTGCAAATGCATTAGGTACCTTCCAAAATCACCCAAGAGGGAGTGATGAAGCCCAGAGTAGACCCAGGCAGCCTGGCGCCCAAGCTGTGCCCTGAACCTCGCTGCCAGATGTACCTGCCCCATCCACAGTCCCTTGTGCAGCCCACAAGCCCTCCTTCTGACCAGTTTACCTGACAAAGCAGTCTAACTGTAACCATCCATCTCTCATCTCAACACACAATCATTTCTTTTTTTTTAAATTTTCCTCCAAACGTGTCAAAAATATATTTTCCTGTATTAGTTGTTTCCAGGAGTACATATCTGTCAGTCTGTCTACAGAGCAATCTTCAAAATTAAGTAGACGAACAAACTAATATCTTTTTCATTGAACAAGCATGTTTTTCAAGAGAAAGCATATAAGTGAATTCATTACATTTAAATAATTATACATAGATTGGGAATTATTTTAGTTTTAATTTTTTTAATATCTTTATTGGAGTATAATTGCTTTATAACGTAGTGAATCAGCTATAGTTATACATATGTCCCCACATCCCCTCCCTCTTGCGTCTCCCTCCCACCCCTCCCTATCCCACCCCTCTAGGTGGTCACAGAGCACCGAGCTGAACTCCCTGTGCTATGTGGCTGCTTCCCACTAGCTAGCTATTTTACATTTGGTAGTGTATATATGTCCATGCCACTCTCTCACTTCGTCCCAGCTTACCCTTCCCCCTCCCCGTGTCCTCTAGTCCATTCTCTACATCTGCTGCGTCTTTATTCCTGTCCTGCCCCTAGGTTCTTCAGAATCATTTTTTTTTTTTAGATTCCATATATATGTCAACACACAATCATTTCTTTCACTTCTTAAGTTCATTTCCTATTTCACACCCCCTGCTTTGTGCTGTTCACCTTTCCCTCTTGAGGCTTGGACTCTCTGAGCCTGACAGCTCTACGAAGAAGCATCCAGAAGCAGATCCCTCTCCCTGTCCTTTCCTGCACCCTGCCCTGCCTGCTTCTCCGACCTCATTCCCACCCCTCTCTCCCAGACCACAGCGCCCCAGCTATTTCCCCTTCTTGCTGCCCAGGGCACACCAAGCTCGCTCCTGCTTCAGGGTCATGCCATCCTGCTGTCTCTTTCCTGGAACGCTCTCTCTACGGATCCTTGCTCCCTTTCATGTTCCATATCACCTGAGCCTGGCTTACTTTCTTCTTGGCATGAATCACTATTTGCAACTATACAATTTATTTATGTTCTTGTTTATTATCTATCTTTCTAGAGATCACATACTAGAATATAATCTCCATGAAGGCAGAGACTTTAAATGACTGCATCTCCAGCACTAGAACAGCATCTAACATGTAAAAGGCACTCGATAAATATGTGTTGAATGAAGATATTCATATCATTTAATCACACAACCAATTTTCATAACTGACTACCTAATGACCCAACAGAACAGGCATTACTGCAGTAAAGTCTTGGCAGAGAACCAGGATACACTACAGTTAGTAATGACCTCTAATTAGATCCCTGAAATACTAGAAACTTCTAGGCACCTGCTGATTACAAACTCGGAATTTGTATCCAAGGTTATGTACCAACATAAAAATTAACAGAGCACACGTCTCTGGAATAGTCCCATTCAAATGACTTTTGGTTGTATCACTAGAACAACAATTCCATTTAGAAATTTTCAATGGACCAAAAGCCAAATAATAGATAAACCAAACTATATTCAGAGTCAGAGGTTGCACTGAAGAATTCTTAATTAATATACAACACGATAAACATTACAAACATTAGCTCTCTTACAATCCAGTCTTTATCATATCTCAAAACCTGACAAGACAAAAAAAAATCCACTGGTAAGATGAACATTAGTGAAAAGCTTATGCTTTCCGGCAAGGTTGATGGAGAAGAATAAAGTTAAAGGGGGTAATAAATCTTTGATGTCAGAAAAGTCCATTTTGCTAGTAATTTATATTCCTTTTCTAATCAATGAGGAATATCCTCTATTACAACAAAATTAAATTAAAAGGCAGCAGTAGGGGTTTCCCTGCAGTAATTAAGAATCCACCTGCCAATGCAGGGGACAGGGGTTCAAGCCCTGGTCCAGGAAGATCCTACATGCCGCAGAGCAACTAAGCCCGTGCGCCACAACTACTGAGCCTGCGCTCTAGAGCCCGCAAGCCACAACTACTGAAGCCCTCGTGCCTAGAGCCCATGCTCTGCAACAGAGAAGCCACCACAATGAGAAGCTTATGCACCGCCAACAAAGAGTAGCCGCCATTCGCTGCAACTAGAGAAGGCCCACGCGCAGCAACGACTACCCAACGCAACCAAAATTTAAAAATAAATAAATAAAATTTTTAAATTTCAAAAATTTTTAAAAGGCAGCAGTAATGCTGGATAATTTTCAAAGTATCAATACTTACATCTTCAATTTGTAATCTAGTGGTTTTCAAAGCAAAAAACAGTTTTGCTACCTGACAATCCATCTTTGTTGTCATTCAATTCATACACCAGTTTATTTAGATTTTGCTCCTCATCGGAATTATTTTGAAATGTAAACTGGGTTCAAGTGGCAGGCAGGGTATCAAGGAGTCCAGCTGATGTTCCCGAATTACACCATGGTTGTGCATAAGTCATTTAATCTTTCTGTGAGTCACTCTTTCTACTTACAAAATGGAGACACCAGTCCTGGACGTAACTCCACTGAGTTAGTCCCACTGGGGAAAAAGGAGTTTGAAAAGCAAGTACTTCAACCCAGTGATATTTGGTAAAAGAACCAAAAGACCGAGGACAAGTATGAAAAATAAGTTGCTCATGTTCTAATATATACAGTAAATGTTTAGGAAATAGAATACAAAATGTTAGATACTACAAAATTCTACAACCCTTGAAACGAGACCAGGTGAGAGATTCAAATCTTAATTCCAAATTATAGACATGAGGTACATTTTTTTTTTTTTTTTTTTTTTGCGGTACGCGGGCCTCTCACTGTTGTGGCCTCTCCCATTGCGGAGCACAGGCTCCGGACGCGCAGGCTCAGCGGCCATGGCTCACAGGCCCAGCCACTCCACGGCATGTGGGACCTTCCCAGACCGGGGCACAAACCCGTGTCCCCTGCATCAGCAGGTGGACTTTCAACCACTGCGCCACCTGGGAAGCCCTGAGGTACATTTTTTCATTGAAGAAAAAATTCAGAAAGTTAATTGTTCATCAAACTTTGAAGTGTAGAAAATATTTTCAAAAACTGTAGGCTGTAAAGCACTAAAAATGTTGTTGAGCTTTTTAACAAAAGAATATAAGTGTCTTCCATTCTAGTTTAAAAGAAATAATAATTATACAACACCTACAATAAGGACTTTCCCTCAATAGTTAAAAAAAAAAATCTTGGAGCATGAGACAGATAAGATGAAGCTACACTGTTTCCAAATCAAATGATAAAACAGGTATGAGACATGGGTAAGAATTTATAAAAATAATACAATGCATGATGCGTATCTCTGAAAAGGTTTTCGCATCTCAGAGCTTCAAACTTGCTCCTCCTTTTCTCCAAAACCCTGTCTACACTCCCCCTGCTCATCAGTCAAGGTGAGTATCCCTTTGTGTGTCCCTTCTTCAAAGAGATCCTCCCTGACCACCTCCTTCCCTTTTCCCTCATGGAATTTACCATATTTTTAACCATGCAGTTGTTCTTATGATTACAGATATTCTTCAGCAAAGGATGGGGTTACAGCCCAATAAACCCATCATAAGCTGATGATATCGTCCATTGAAAATGCATTTACAATACCTAACCTATCAAACATTGAAGCTTAGTCTAGCCCACCTTAACCATGCTCAGAACACTTACATTAGCCTACAGTTGGGCAAAATCATCTAGCACAAAGTCTATTCGATAATAAAGTGTTGACTATCCAATCTAGTTTATTGAATACTGTACTGAAAGTGAAAAACAGAAAGGCTGTCTGGGTACAGAATGGTTGTAGGCATATCAGTTGTTTACCCTCAGGGTCGCGTGCCCGCCTGGGAGCTATGGCTGCTGCCCTGCCCAGCATCACAGGAGGGTATGTACCTCCTGTCACTAGCCCAGAAAAAGAGCAAAATTCAAAATTCGAAGTACAGTTTCTACTGAACACATATCACTTTTGCACCATCTTGAAGTCAAAAGATCTTAAGTCGAATCATCACAAGTTGGGGACGGTCTACATTTATTTAATGTCTGTTTCCCCAACTGGAGCTGGGCACCAGGTCCTTTTGTTTACCACTGAACCCCCCATACCCAGCACACTGCTGAGCAGAGCAGAACCCGCTCTTTATTGGCTGGATGGAAAAAATTAAAACCTGACATGGAAAACCGACCATAAATTTCCAAAGCCAGGAACAGTATGAAGAGGTAAGACTTCAAATACCAAGAGAGGAAGGAAAAGGACATCTGATATAATTTTATTAACTACCTTTAAAATCATTAGCATTCAACTCCACGTGGGTTAAAAATTGCCCTGTGCTGTCCCTAGCATGCTATCTGCCCGTCATTCTGTCTTAGCACATGTGTGTGCTCTTCCATACTTGAACCAAGGTCGAATCCTACCTGCTCTGGGAAACACTAGAGATTATTTCCTAAACTGAGGCAGTGGCTGCCCATGAGCTGCAGCTACCAGTCTCTGTGGCTCCCTGTCCTAAGCACAGTCGAAGGAAGAAAAGGGCCAGAGACACAGCCCCTCTGCCCCTCAAGCAAGGAAGGAAGCAGGCAGCCTGAACATGTACAGGTGGGAAGCACCCTAAATCAGTGCCTCCCAATTCCTTGTGGTGAAGGGCCAGCTAGTTTGTTGATTTCAACTCATATAGATGATACCTTTAAAAATACAATAAAAATAAATTATAGTTGACCCCTGAACAACACGGGAGTCAGGGGCACCAACCCTCGGCACAATTGGAATTCCACGCATAACTTTAGTCAGCCCTTTGGATTCACAGTTCCTCCTTATCCATGGTTTCAACCAACCACAGATCCTGTAGTACGGTAGTACGTATTTATTGAAAAAATCCACATATAAGTGGACCCATGCAGTTCACACCCATGTTGTTCAAGGGTCAACTGTACTGAAAAAATGAAATGCCACTTATAAAAAACGGCAACGTCAAAGGCCTACCACAATTTCTGAATGCTCACTCTCAATTTCCATACCTGTCTCATTTCGGATCCACATCCAGCAGTCCAAGGACCAGCACCATCTATGTACCACATTTTGAGTAGCAAAAAAAGAAAAGCTTAAATCCTCTTAGAAGCTCCACTCACTCACCACTGACCAACCAGATCACTGAACCTCTCCTAGCGCATCTATAGGAAGAGATGTGGCAGTTTTGCTGTGAAGCTTAATGATTATTACTTTCTTGGCATAGAGGGTATTGGTCTAAAATTGGAAGCCATTATTAATATGACAAATCCCTGTAGGAGGTTTTTCAGTTTACAAAGCTCTTCTTATCTCACCTGATCCCCATAACACTTGACAAGTGTTCTCACCCAGCTTCATGCGGGAAGTCACAGCACAGATGGTGAAGGGCTTCCTCAGCACACACTACCTGACTGGACGCGGAGGGGATGCAGGGCAGGCTGTGCACCCTGGTCTACACGGGACACTTACGCTCTCTGGAATTCCGGGATGCTGAAGATGGCCTGCATCACAGAACTGAGATAGCAACTGTTGCCCAGGTTCTTGAGACCCGTGTATCCGGGGCCGTACATGGGCTTCAGCTTCGTCCCCGTCTCCTGGATCACCTCCCACTCGCTGATCCGCAGCTTGCTATCATTGTCCTGGAGGCCGTTCTCTGTCTGGGGCAACGTCATTGAAGAAATACAACTTTAACAATGATTATCATTCAAACATCATGCCCCACCAATTATTTCTAACAGCAATAGATGTTTCTGCCGTTCTTCCCCAGTTAAACAGAGAAATAAACAACCTCATTAAAAAAGACTGACGTGGTGATGGTTACACAAGACAAATGAACTTAATGCCACAGAATTGTACACTTAAAAAATGGTTAAAACAGTAAATTTTACATTAGGTGTATCTCTCCACAATTTAAAAAAAACCCACATTTAAAAGATTTTAAAATAAAAGAGACAGAGACTGGGAGGAAAGGAGATAGGAGGAGAAAGAAGACAAATAGGAATCAAAAAAAAGAAGCAAGTAGAATAATCTCAAGGGCAGATACAATGCAACCCAGCAAACAAAAAGCAAGGCAGTTGGAGAAGAAAGTGGAATAAAACCATGGGGTTCGGGAGAAGCTCGACATGGGAGGGAGGTTTAAAGAAGAGCACAGAAAACAAATTAAAAAGTGACATGAGTGGGCTTCCCTGGTGGCGCAGTGGTTGAGAGTCCGCCTGCCGATGCATTCGTGCCCCGGTCCGGGAGGATCCCACATGCCGTGGAGCGGCTGGGCCCATGAGCCATGGCCGCTGAGCCTGCGCGTCCGGAGCCTGTGCTCCGCAACAGGAGAGGCCATAACCGTGAGAGGCCCACGTACCGCAAAAAAAAAAAAGGGCTTCCCTGGTGGCGCAGTGGTTGAGGGTCCGCTTGCGATGGGGGGGACGCGGGTTCGTGCCCGGTCCAGGAGGATCCCACGTGGCGCGGAGCGGCTGGGCCCGTGAGCCGTGGCCGCTGAGCCTGCGCGTCTGGAGCCTGTGCTCCGCAACGGGAGAGGCCACAACAGTGAGAGGCCCGCGTACCGAAAAAAAAGTGACATGAGTGAGAAAGAGGAGTTAGAGAGGAGAACATGAGGAGAGGGAGATGACATGAGCTAAAGCAAAACACGCACAGTTAACCAGCTCCTCATAGGGACAAATATTACACAGTCACAATACCAGCCTGAAAACACAATATGAAATGAGGCAAAGCGTTTCCATCAACAATAATCTGTTGGCTTATTCTTTCCACCCCTGCCCCAGGAGCTCTGCTTCCCTTCCTGTAATCAATTAAAGTGATGTTGGTCACAGATGATTTTAAAGGTCATCTCCCTGTACCTTCTCCCTTTAGTGAACAAAGAGTGATTCACGCAACTCTCCATCAAAGGAGACAGGAATTTTGCAAGTAAACTCCAACTAAAACAAAATGGTACTGGATGAGGTGCCATTTTTACTATAAAATAAAAATTAAAAATCTAAGCTGATAACCAAAACAAAATACTAATTAAGTTAAAGAAGTAAATGCAAACATTAAAACCTAGAAAATTAAGATTTGTGTGATAGGAATTATATAAATAAACCAAACAGTTTCCCCGCAAAGTGGGAATAGAGACAAAAGGAGACCTTTCTTACCCCATGCATATGAAGCATATCAATTCCAAAATGCGCTAAGTGCTTGGCCAAATGAGGATCCAAAACAGGTTCCTCTTCTTGGAAAGAATAAACATCTAGAAGGTGAAGAGAATAAGCACTGAGATCTGTAATCAAGTCATTCAATAATCAACACATATTTACCGAGCTCCTACTATGCCCTGGGCTTGGGATATAGCAATGAACAAAACAAAAATCTCTTGTGAGTTTCAACTGGGGGGGAAGACAGATGATAAAAAATAAGCATAATAAATAGGTATTTTGTAAACATACCCATAATATCAATTCTTTTGACATTTCATAAAGTAATTTTAAAAAGGTTTCTGAAACAAGAAAAAAAGAACAGTGTCTAAAGTTAAAATAATTTAAAATTAGACAAATACAAATGCCTAACACGGATTGTTCTAACCCGAACCCCAGTGGCAATAGATATAAGTTCGGGAGGAGGGAAGGGTGATGGAGGAAACAGCCACGCCGTCTGCCCATGCAGGGAGAACCTGTGAGGAACAGAGAACACACAGGCCCTCAGGGCTGCCGAATGGCTGGACCGCAGTGTGAGGTCCAGGACAAAACAAAATTCTGCCTGTGGAACCCTCTATAGTCTCTCTGGTAGTCCCAGAGCTACCACCTCATGACCCTCCACCTCCGCCTGCCCCCTCATCCCCTCTTCCCTCTTCAGTGTCCACACCCCACAGAGCTGGTGAGGGATCTGTGAAGACTGCTGTGCTTCCCAAATGCGTCCACCCTACAGCACACAGAAGAAGATGATGATGCATTTAGCGCAGTGGGGTAACTCAGGAGGCTCCATCCGCCCCAGGACCTGAGGGATCAGCATGTTGGCCTCGTCCGTAACCCACTCACGGCACACCGGTGTTGGGAAGCTGTGTGTTTGGGGGTGGCAGGGGAGGGTTCTCTCCTCAGGACCCTCAATATCCCCCCTGACAACATAAGACTTTAGATCGCACCTGGCTTCTTGCGGTATGATTCAAAGCAGCAGCATTACCTGGGAGCTTGTGAGAAATGCAGAATCTCGGGCCCAACCCCAAACCAACTGAATGAGAATCTGCCTTTTAACAAGATCTCCAGGTGCACAGCAAAGTCTGAGAAGCACTGCCTAGCGTTTTTTTTTTTTTTTAATATTTATTTATTGATTGATTGCTGTGTTGGGTCTTCATTTCTGTGCGAGGGCTTTCTCTAGTTGCGGCAAGTGGGGGCCACTCTTCATCGCGGTGTGCGGGCCTCTCACTATCACGGCCTCTCTTGTTGTGGAGCACAGGCTCCAGACGCACAGGCTCAGTAATTGTGGCTCACGGGCCCAGTTGCTCCGCAGCATGTGGGATCTGCCCAGACCAGGGCTTGAACCCGTGTCCCCTGCACTGGCAGGCAGGCTCTCAACCATTGCGCCACCGGGGAAGCCCTGCCTAGCGTTTTCAAAAGCTATCCAAACTGCTGCCTTATCTGTCGTCATAGGGCAGTGCAATGCAGTAGAGGGAAACATTTTCAGGCCCATTTTGCATGTAAGGAAACGAGGGTTAGAAAAGTTAAATCATTTGCCTCAAACCCCTCACGTGGCCCAGAACCCAGGTATTCTGACTCGAGGCCCAGTCCTTTTTCCTCTGCACTAGACTATTTCCTCAGATCTCTCAGGAGACCAAGAGGCTCAGTGAAGCACCATCCTAGGCCCTTAACAGGAATGGAGAGTCAAAAACCACAATTTCTTCACTTCTAAATTTGAAAAACAAAATCTGAAAATAGATATAAAGATATTATTCTTTAGGACAGTAAAAGATAGACTGTTCAAGGAGTTTCTTGCTCTTTGGAACAATACCAGGAGTAGAACAAAAAGTAATATATATAAAAACTATGGTGACCCTCTGACCCAAACCCAGATACACAGAGACTCACTGCCACCCCAAAAAAGCCACTCTTTCTATTATTAATAGATTAAACATTGTATAGCTTTCTCTTCTATCCCTCTTCCCTTAGGGGCCCATTTTAACTTGTGAATAGCAGCCTTCATCTATATTCCTTTTTTAAATATAATTCAGTGCTCTCAAAAGCAAAAACAAAAGACAAAATCCCCAGCCCAATTAAGAAAAAATTTCCAAGAAGTTTAAATACAAAAAAAAAAATCTTTGAACGAATAACTTAAAACAAATACATCAACGATATTTTTAATCTATAACACATGACACCAAAATACCACTCAAATATTGGCTGGAAGGTGAAAATGACACTCCCCAGGCACTTATCTTTGGTTATTATTAACTAGTGAGATAGTTTTGAAGACTTAAGACTTTAAGCCTCTAAGCCCCTAAGCCTCTAATTATCAGAGCTCCAAGAGAAAATAAGATTGCTAGAAATGCACCATTGGCATGGGTCTAGGATTTCAAAATAAGTGAAAATCACATAGACCTCTATGGTTCTTAAGCCATTAGGCTCCAGCCTAATGAGAAATTAGTGAGAAATTAACATTTCCTATCTCCAGTCATTAACTGCTCCAAAAATATGCCATGATTTGGTCAGACACAACAGTTACTTCTTACCCCAATAACAAAAACAGTTTAGTGAGTAACACACAAGAAATCTAAAAATGAACTGTGATCCTTAAACGTGGCAATAATGAAGAATTTAAAAATGACATGTAGTCATAGAAAAAAAATTTGAAATAGACTCAGGAGCTGCAAATCCTTACACATTTTTCATTGGGAAATTCACTTTATTTCCAACTTCTGCTTAGCAAAGTCAAGTCTTAGCTCAGAAACTACTGTAGCAAATAAGCATTGCCTGACAAGTATTACCCTGCTGACCCCTTCCCTGACTTAAAAGCTTGGAGCCAAGACACACAGTTAGGAAGTTCACAGAAAGATCCTCCTAGGAATAGTCCAAGCAGAGTTTCATGAGTAACTATGTTTACTTTAGAAGGAAACCAGTCATTGTTTCATTTCAAGTTAAATGACAAATTAAGCCATGGAGAGACCCACAGAAGGGAAAAGATAAAAGAAAAGGTTTACAGCATGAATAACTAATTGATGTGATAAGCATGTTAGAAAATAGTATGTGCATTAAGTTCCAAAACTAAGGAAAAGGTTAGAGAATAGAGATGGAGACTAAGACTGAGACAAAGACTGAGAATCTGTAAGGAATTTACATAAAAATGGTAATCATTTCTTTTCTCTGAATGGGAAGGTTTCTTTTTGGTTTTTTGCTTTTCTTTTTTTCCCAAATTTATTACATTTTGATTGAAAAGAATGTTTTATAAGTAACTGCCAAAGATTAAAATGTTTCTATATGGTGGTATACTATTAGGACTAGTGTACCACTGGTCATCCTTGTTCACCCACAGGGATTCACTCACTCATTCATTCATTTATTGATTCATTCATTGTATTCAACAAATATTTACTGAACACCAAATATATACAGATACTGAGGATTTAATATTAAATAAGACAAGCAGGGTCCCTGTCCTCACAAGTTTAACCTTTATTATTTCAAATAGTCTTATAAGAATGCTGGTTTAGTATAAAGGACCTCAACAGATGTCTTCTTGGCTATGGTTTACTCATGTGACTTTGGGCTCTCTTTCCTAAGCCCCAGAAAATGGCAGAAGTCCAAATTCTGCCCTCAGATACCCACAAAGGAAAGCAGAAGGAGAGAGAGGTAGAGGTGTACCTCAACAAGATCTGGTGTTTAGAAAGACTAAAGAAACCAGAGAAGCTGGCTTCACTGCTCTATCATCACAGCTCAAATGGGAAAACAAACAAACCCAGAACTCTTGGTCAAACACCAAGTCACAAGCCAGAGAGGAAAGGATCTCTCCACAGTATGTATGACCCATTCACCCAAACTGCATCTCTCCACCATGAGTTTATATTTGCATGCCTATAGAGCATCTGCCGCAGACAGGAAAAGAACAAAAACAACAGAATGCTCCAGCAATTAATCTAGAAACCCAAACACAAAATGAATGAGGGCAGAGGTATATACCATCACCTTAGACAGTATAACTCCCAGGCCAGACAGAGCCTAGACTGTGGTCAGGAAAGGAAAACAATTAAGAGGAAAAAGATGTCCATAAAATTGAAAAAAAGAAGAAAAAGAAAAAAAGGTAAATCAGAGGAGAAAACTTTATCCGTGTGTCTGTCTTCCTCCATCTGTTTACAACACAAATATTTACTGAGCACCTACTATGTGTGAGGGGCTATGCTAGATGAGACAGAATAGTAAACAACAAACGTGGCGCTCAGGCTCTGCCGTCCCAGGTGACCACCATTAGACGCAGCAACAGGATCTCATGAAAAGTGCCACAGTGGAGCAGCACAGAGGCACACAGAGGGGCACAAACCAGGTCAAAACTAAAATGAAGTAGTCAATGCCTTGATCCAAATCCTTGAGCTGATACCCAGGTCAGGGGTGAAGATGATCAAAGAAGAAAAATCACCTTCAGGCGGCAGTGAGGAGGGAGCCCGTGGCGCAGAGGCGGAGGACCTCCGGGCTCACATCGACAAGCTGGCGGGGATCCTGCAGGAGGTGAAGCTGCAGAACAGCAGCACGGACCGCGAGCTGCAGGCCCTGAGGGACCGCATGCTTCGCATGGAGAGGGTCATCCCCCTGACCCAGGATCACGAGGATGAGAATGAAGAAGCCGGTGAGGCCATGTGAGCCCAGCCCCAAGGGTCTGAGGCAGCGGAGCAGGAAGCCCCCAGTGACCGAGCACCTCCCGTGCGGCCTCCTCACCGCCCCTGTCGAGCTGGGAGCGGGTGTCGAGGCTGATGGAGGAGGACCCCGCCTTCCGTCGGGGGCGCCTTCACTGGCTCAAGCAGGAGCAGCTGCGGCTGCAGGGACTGCAGGCTCCGGGGGCCGGGGCGGGGGGCTGCGCAGACCCCCCCACCCGCTTCGTGCCCCCTCGTGACTGCACGCTGCACTTCCCCTTCAAGAGCAACCCCCAGCACCGCGAGTCCTGGCCGGGGGCGGGGGCCGGGGAGTCCCCAGCGCCACCCCCGACCCCCGAGGAGCTCACCCCCTCTCCGGCCACCCCTGCCCGCAGGCCCCCAAGTCCCCGCAGGTCCCACCGTCCCCGCAGGAATTCCCTGGACAGAGGGGGCCGATCCCGGGGAGGGGGTTCTGCACAGCCCGAACCGCAGAACTTCCAGCCCAGAAAGCACATTAACCCCAGCAGCCCCAATCATACCCAGCCCAGAGGCCCCCAGGGCCCCGCTACCCCCCATACACTACGCCCCCGCGGATGAGACGGCAGCGCTCAGCCCCTGACCTCAAGGAGACTGGGGCGGCCGTGTGAGCCCCGCATCTTGGGCAGAGAGGGCCTGGCGGAGCCCCTCGCTGGGAGGAGATGCTGCTTCCCCAGAAGCCCTGGGGCAGGAGGCCCTAGAGACCAGAGAGAAGGTCCGAGTAGGTGATAGAAGATGTAGGGGTAACTGGGCCGGAGGCTGAGGGAGGAAGGAAGAGGGCACGGAGCTGCCAGGAGCAAACCAAAGTGAAGGAGAGCGACGGGAAGCTGCCTCAGCGCTGCCCCTTGCGAGGGGGGCCGGCGGGGGGGGCACAAACGCTGCTAGGGTGGGTGGGGGGCTGGGGTGCCGCATAGTCGGTGTTTGACTTTCTTTTCAAGTGGGGGCAAAGGGCAGAGAACCTAGAGGGAGGTAAGGTCTCCCCTGTCCTGGCCCTGTCTGTCTGTCCGTCTGTGGTGGGTTTCTGTTTCCAGGGAGGTGTGGTGGGATCATAAGTCATTCCTCTCCCCTTTCAGGCCTCCTGCTATATTTGGGGGACCTGTCTGGCGTCTGGTTTGCCTGGGGTCCCTGAGGATGTGGGACCTTTCAATAAAGGATGGAAAACAGAAAAAAAAAAAAAATCACCTTCAGATGCTGCTGAGCTGGTGCAGGGGCCAGTGGGATAGGCAATTTCACTGCTGCCATGGGCATTACAGGAAGACTCTCCTGTAATCACCAAGGCTTTGAGGATTCTTCTCAGGTAAACTAATTTCTATGATGAAAGAAAAACACACCTTCTCTTGCCTCCAACCCTCTTCATTCCTTTCCCACCAAGAACCTCAACCTTGCTCTGCCAAACAAATGTCTCCTCCCACAGAGGAAAGCTTTTTGTTTGCCTGTATGGTGACCTGTTTCTTATTTTGTTTGCGGCTGTACCCATGGAACCCAGAGTGGAATTCGATATGGGGCCCACTTTTATTACCCAGCCACCACAATGGCCTAGCCTGGAGGGATCAAGGCTTCCTGGAAGAACTAATTCTAGGCTGAGACCTCAAGATGAGTAGGAGTTTCTCACTGAGCAGGTATGTCCTTACTGGAGAGAAGGAAACCAGGACGACTGGATCACACGACCATTAAACATCTGAGTTCACAACCTGTTTGGATTCCATGTTCACTAACCAATATTCTAAATATAATTCAGCTTCCCACAGGGAGGGAACATACTGGTCGAGTTGACATAAACATCCCACTTACAGGTGGTTGTGGTTCTCACTAGAAACTAAAAACTAAACACCCCGACTTTAACACTTAGTCTCTTGTGAGTTGAATTAGCCTCAGTGAGCCTAGCAAGTATGGAAAATGG
The DNA here is from genome assembly GCF_005190385.1 of Monodon monoceros. Classification (NCBI taxonomy): domain Eukaryota; kingdom Metazoa; phylum Chordata; class Mammalia; order Artiodactyla; family Monodontidae; genus Monodon; species Monodon monoceros. The sequence continues at coordinate 86,934,082 of NW_021703767.1, forward strand.
ACCCTCACCAGTGGTACCGTCATCAGGAGAGGGCCACCCCACCCCCAGACAGAGGGCACCCTACCCTCCTGGGCCTCAACATCCACAAGGCCCATCATCAGACACTTATGGAAACTTTACACATGTTTTCATTAACTTATTTGGCTTTTTAAATAAACAATAAGCTATAACTAGCAATCTATTAAACAGATTTAAAAGAAAAATAGAATTGATGCATCCCATAAACTAATATGTAATGATAATTAGACTGAAAATAATTATTTGCGTTAAAACCAACTCTGCACAAGATAAGCCAGAATCAAATCCTGATCTATTGTCAAAAAGTGAACATGGGCTTCCCTGGTGGAGCAGTGGTTAAGAATCCACCTGCCAATGCAGGGGACACGGGTTCGAGCCCTGGTCCGGGAAGATCCCACATGCCGCGTAGCAACTAAGCCCATGAGCCACAACTACTGAACCCATGCACTGCAACTACTGAAGCCCGCACGCCTAGAGCCCATGCTCCACAACAAAAGAAGCCACCACAATAAGAAGCCGCATATCACAACGAAGAGTAGCTCCCACTCGCCACAACTAGAGAAAGCCCACGCACAGCAACAAAGACCCAACACAGCCAAAAAAATAAATAAAAAATAATAATTTTTAAAAAAATAGTCATTAAAAAAAAAGTGAACATTGCCTCAGCTAAGCGAGTTTAAGAACCCTCATCACAGGTGCACGTTCTACATTGCTTTTGACAATGTTTTATGCTTTCTATGGTTGAAAAAAGAGTATTTATTCAAATACTCTCAATTACATGAAGAGTAATTTGCGCACCACAGCTACTGAGCCCACGAGCCACAACTACTGAGCCCATGCACCAGAACTACTGAGCCCATGCGCCACAACTAGAGAGAAGCCCACACACCACGATGAAAGATCCCGCATGCCAAACTAAGACCCGACACAGCCAGAAATAAATAAATAAATAAATATTTTTTAAAAAAATATGCATAGAGAATAGAATTAATCCTTGCCTTTACTACTAGCATACATTTAAATAGAATATAATTATTTAAGTACTTATAGACCAGCTGGTTGATTTAATCAAAGTATCCATGCCTACATGCATAAGATTTTGTTTGGAACTTAAAGATGAAAAAGACAGAGCTCAAGCAAAATTTTAGAACAAATCCCCATATACAAATAATTGTTGTCTTGAACAGGATGTTCTGAGAGCTGGACTTCTAATAACTGGTCTTATCAAAACACTACATAATATTACTCAGCCATGAAAAAGAATAAAATATTGCCATTTGCAGTAACATGGATGGACCTAGAGATTATCATACTATGTGAAGTAAGTCAGACAGAGAAAGACAAATATCATATGACACCACTTATAGGAGGAATCTAAAAAGATGATACAAATGAACTTATTTACAAAACAGAAACAGACTCAGACACAGAAAACAAACTTATGGTTACCAAAGGGAAAATAGGAAGGGGGATAATTTAGAAGTTTGGGATTAACAGATACACACTACTATATATAAAATAAACAACAAGGACCTACTATATAGCACAGGGAACTATATTCAATATCTTGTAATAACCTATAATAGAAAAGGATCCGAAAAAGAATATACATATGTATAACTGAATCATTTTGCTGTATACCTGAAAGTAACACAACACTGTATGTAAATCAACTGTACTCCAATTTTTAAAAAGGGGGTTTCCCTGGTGGCGCAGGGGTTGAGAGTCCGCCTGCCGATGCAGGGGACACAGGTTTGTGCCCTGGTCCGGGAGGATCCCATATGCTGCGCGGAGTGGCTGGGCCCGTGAGCCATGGCCGCTGAGCCTGCACGTCCGGAGTCTGTGCTCCGCAACGGGAGAGGCCTCAACAGTGAGAGGCCCATGTACCACAAAAAAAAAAAAAAAAAAAGGCTCTGCATAAGATAGCACTAAAAGTAGAAACATCTGAATTATCCTCCCCTTGCAATTGTACCCAATAGAATGCCTACATTACGAACTCTTCTTTCTCTCTATAGGCCCTACAAGAGCAATGATGGTTACCATATACAGCAGTTCTTCAACAGAGCAATGACCTGTAAGCACTTTGCTGTAACCCTGAATCCAACTGCATGTCCTGAATTTCCTCTTCAGATCCTGGAAGGCTTAGGATTCAACCTGGCTTGTGTAGCGGTTTATTTATTTGAGGGGAAAATGTCTGGCACCAGCACCTGAGACTCTTGCAGCTACTTTTCTCTAATGAGTTAAAAGAAGTCCACTAAACTTTGGAAGTTTACCCAAAAGGTGAATCAAAAGAATCTAAACATGACGTAACTGCCAGCCCTCAATTATAAAACAGATAAATGAAACCAGTTTGATGGAGAGGGCATGGCTGACAAAGAGTGTACCACATTCAGTGAAAACATCATCCTCACTAATTAACTTTGAGGCTGGCTAATTCAGTCAGAGAAAGATAGCAGAGAAGAAAAGCCAAATGTCTTTATATTTTTCCTAAAAAAATCATCTTACCTTAAAGCAAAGAAGAAATAAAGATTAAAACCTGGACAGATGGAGAAACTGACCTGGGTGTGAGTGCAGGTCTGTGCTTCATAAGTGTTTTCAGTGATGCTGAGATGATGGGTTCTTATGGCCACTGCTCAGTATTTAAGTTTCTCGTTATTAACCCTGATGTAACTTCTCTTTTCCCTCACCAAATGATAGAAGGAATTAACTGTACAAACATAGCCAAAAGCTAACATACAGTGTGAGAGCACGAAGAAGACCAGTTCTGAAGCTGACAGTACAAGCAGGAACCACTTCTAACCCTTTGCTGCACTGGACACCGTCACTGCCTGCTGATGTCAGGGGTTCTGAACACACAGTATCTTTAAAACCCATCTTCTCCATAATGAATCCATTTGTACCTAAAATGATACTAATCCCCATAATGAATTCTAGGCCTTCCCCCTACTATTCTAATGGTGGGTTTGATTATGCACATTCACTTCACAAGTCCGGGTTCCTGCTTCTGTCCTCTTAGCCAAGAGATATTCAGAGAAATACTAACAAAAGCAGCAAACTTTTATCATGACCTTACGGTGTGCACTGGGCTAAATGCTTATGCATCTTAACAAACCTATAAGGGAGGTACTGTGATTATCCTCAAGATGAGGAACCTGAGGCTTAGAAGGATCTGAAAACTCACCCAAGATCTCACAGCTAACAAGAGGCAGAATGAGGATTCGAACCTGGGCTGAGTCCAGAGCTTATGCTCTCCAACCCCAGAGATTAAGGCACTGGTTAAATCTAAGAGGGAGCCACTGTAAGTTCCCAAGTTGGTAAAAGCACACTCACCTGCCCCATCAGGAGTGATGGTTCCCAGTTTCACAGCTAGAGGGTAGCCCAGGTCTCTGTAATGCTCCAGCGCATGCCCGTTGCCCCCGGAGCTGTCAAAGAACCATTTCCCACACAGCACAGAGCCGTCGGTCAGGTTCAACCAGAGGTTTTCTCGCAGGTCACACCTGGCACACTTCCAACCACTGTGAAATCATCAGACAGCAGTTAGCACAGCCAGAGTACAAGGTGTGATTAGAAAATTAACATCTAAGAAAATGGAGTGTCTCAAGCTGGGGGCAGTTGGGGCAGTCACAGGAGACCGTCAGCGGACTAACAGAGATCCATTCCAGAGCAGCAGGGCCACTCAGTAACCTGCCTGCCTCCCCAATGGGGGCCAGCTCCTTCGAGATGTTTCTTTTACTTTAGAAAAGACACAGAACCTGAGGGTAGGAGGAAAGGTCATTTCCTTAAAATTCCTTACATGAGAGACTGTGGAGCCCGAGTAAGCTTAAAACATTAAAGATCCCATGTGTATAAACATCTGAAGTTCCAAAGCATTAGCCACAAGCAGTAAGACTGGTTTAAACAAAACTCTACTACACTGACAATCTAAATTAAGTAGAAAGGAAAACAACTTAACTGAAGGTCGAATGTCAGGTATGTGCCAGGGGCTTTACAGAAGTATTATCATTTAATTCTAATATACACTCTTCAGCATTATTATCATCCCCACTATCAAAGGGAGAAAAAGCCCCGAGGAACCATGCCTTCCCTAAGACCACACAGAACAGGAATGCAGTACAGTCAGGGTTCAACCAGAAGGGACACATTCCTAATCTACCTGCTCTTTCCCTCCAGCACCTGCCTCTGGAAACACACTGCCATCTGATTACAGGAGGCGCAAAAGGAGCCTAAAGAGCATTCCAGCCAAAATGTGACAACCAAAGACTATTGTCCGTCTTTGTAAGTTGGGTGCCCCAGAAGCAGACTCTGAGACAAAGATTTGAATGCAAACAGCTCATTTGGGAGGCGATCCCAGGAAGCACCCTAGGGGAGTGAGGGAAGAGAGACTGAAAGGGCAGGAAGCCAGTGCAGGGCCTGTGAACAAGCAGATGACCCCATGGGCCACTGGGGCTCAGTCCAGCTGGGGAACTCCAGGAGACAGTTACCCCACCTGAGCATAGGGATCTAGGGTGTTCATCCCTCCACTCCACAGTCACTGGCTGAAGGCTGTTCCAGGAGGGAGCACAGCTCTGCAGCGTTTCTGACTGTCCAGTGCACTGGGCTACCTGGCTCGGGCAGGCAGAGAAAGCCCTCAAGCGAGGAGCTGCAGGTGCTCACAACCGGAGACCTTAGGGTGGGGATGGGCTCCAGGGCAGGGGCTGGCCATGGTCAGCATCTACTACAAAGGTAGAGATAATTCTAGAGAGAAGTTTTGAGCTTTTTTTTAATTAATTAATTTTTAAAATAATTAATTAATTTTGGCTGTGTTAGGTCTTCATTGCTGTGTGCAGGCTTCCTCTGGTTGCAGCAAGCAGGGGCTACTCTTCGTTGCGGTGCGTGGGCTTCTCATCGCGGTGGCTTCTCTTGTTGCGGAGCCCGGGCTCCAGGCACGCGGGCTTCAGTATTTGTGGCTCGAGGGCTCTAGAGCACACACTCCGTAGCTGTGGCGCACGAGCTTAGTTGCTCCGCGGCATGTGGGATCTTCCCGGACCAGGGCTCAAACCTGTGACCCCTGCGTTGGCAGGCAGATTCTTAACCACTGTGTCACCAGGGAAGTCCCAAGCTTATTTTTTTTTTTCCAAGCTTATTTTTAATAAAACGCATCTGATAAGAAAATATGTAATTGCTAATTCAGTGAAGAGGTAGAAATATAAATATTCCTTTGGCCCGTTTTGGGGGGGAAAGTTCCACTTTGCTGTCTGACCCTCACCTTGGAGGAATTCTGACTCCGTTGTCTAACTGGGTGAGGTTATTTGCATATTTGGACACTGGTAACTCATTTTCCCACGTATCTGGGTCCTGCTTTCTGTATGGAGATTTTGAGCTGAGAACTGCATCACAAGCAATTGTTACCTGTAAGACAAATACAGATGTGATATATTAAAACAGCTTGAGAGAACAGCAACTTCTATAAAATGAATTTTAAAGTTTATTAATAAATACAGCTTAATTCAAGAAAATTCAAATAGCTCAGTTACCACAAGAGCAAGATGCTAGTTTCCTGACTCCAGCACATTCTCCCTGGGTCCAGCTAGGTTTTATCCTGGCCTGGAGTTTGCAATAGTAACAATAACACAAGATAGCAAAGAACCAAATCCAGTTTGTAAACCCAAGCATAAGAGTCAGATTTAACAATTGCTACCTCTTAGCAAGTGGAGTGAAAAGTATAAGGTGAACAATTTACAAGGGTGAAATTAGCAACAGGTATGCCTAGGATTTACCCAAGTGGTGTGTTTTACTCTTAACAAATATACACCCAGACAACCAGTATCCTCAACTCATCACACAATGATATGTGGTCAAGGGCACCTGAATGAAATGCAAGCGGCATGGCTCCATTTCTTAATCTAGTGCAAATGTGACACTGGATGGGGACATGCCTGGATATCTCTGTGTCAGATCAGCCCACATCATGAGCAAATCTGTGATGTCTGGCTTGGCACCAACTGACTACGGGGGAAGGCGGACTCTCTGCTTTCTCCCAAACCCCACTGATTCTGGATATATGCCTCTCGCCACATTCGCTACTTGCTTAATGCTATAAGCTATTTCTCTCTTTAAAAACATATTCTGATGAGAATGTAAAATGGTGCAGCCACTTTGGAAAATAATTTGGCAGGTCCTCAAATGGTGAAACAGAGTTACCATATGACCCAGCAATCCCAATCCTAGGTATACACCCAAGATAAACAGAAATACATATCCACGCAAAAACTTATACATCAATTTTCATAGAAGCATTATTTATAACAGCCAAAAGTAGAAATGACCCAAATGCCCATTAATGATAAATGGATAAAGTATTGTATTTTGATACAATGAAATGTTATTCAGCAATAAAAAGGAATGAAGTAGTGATACATGCTACAACATGGATGGATCTTGAAAATATATGCTAAGTAAAAACAAAGCCACACACAAAGAACCACTTTTGTATGGAATGTCCAGAATAGGCAAATCCACAGAGACACAAAGTACATTAGTGATTGCCAGAGACTAGAGAGAAATGAGATAGTTGTGACGGATGCCCAACTCTGAATATAATAAAAGCCATTGAATTGTCTGAAAAACAATTTTTAACAAAAATCTGTATTCTACATCACTAGCATCCTGTACAGTTAGCTGAACTTCATACAGAATATTTTCCTCTGGGTAGCACTGACAACGGACCCCAGAATGGATTAAGAGACATGCTCTGTGGTGACCTAAATGGGAAGGAAATCTAAAAAAGAGTGGATATATATATACGTATAACTGATTCACTTTGCTGTACAGCAGAAACTAACAGAATATTGTAAAGCAACTATACTCCAATAAAATAAAATAAGCTACAAGGAAAAAAGAAAAATAGAGACAATGGAGGAAGTTCCCTCAGCTGCCATCCCACTCCCACCCCCACCCAGGCCCTGAGCAATTCCTATCGGTCCTACATCCAAAATCTATTTGCAGTCTACTTCTTCTTGATTTCGGCCATACCCATCCTTGTTCAGCCATCGTCCCAGCTCACCTGAATGGCCACACAGCAGCCTCCTTACCATCTCCTTTCTCCCACTCTGCTTCCTCTTCTCTGCCTGGTAGCCAGTGATCTGCTGTGAACATTAGATCCCATCCTCCTCCAGCTTAAAACTCTCCAAGGTTATACTAAACACTACCAATTGACTACACTGGGCTACCCACAGTCAGGAAAAGGAAAAGGTCCCTGCCCTCAAAAAGCTTATACTCCATTACAGATCAGGCAATCAGGCATTCATAAATATATTTAAACCTCTTTTTTTTGGGGGGGGGAGGTGTTTATTTGATAGAAGTTTTTTACTTGATTTACAAAGTTATATTAGTTTCAGGTATACAACACAGAAATCTGATATTTTTATAGCTTATACTCCATTTAGAGTTATTATAAAATATTGGTTATATTCTCTGTGCTGTACATTATATCCTTGTATTTTATTTATTTTATACCTAGTAGTTTGTACCTCTTAATTCCCCCTTCCCCTATCTTACCCTTCTCTAAACCTTTTTAAAAATATTCCCATTCATCTCCCACAAGAAATGTTATGTAAGTAGCCTTTCCTTTCAATTATCAAAATTCATCTCCCATGCCCTTCCAGTAATGCCCCTAGAAAACAAGGCTGAGTTCACCATGAGCCCCTTCCTGATTTTATGGGTTTGGGCCATGCTGCCTTCTGGCTACACATCCTAATCTTTTCAGTCTGGTCTGTTACAACCTCCTTGTTGTTTCACTGACTACCTCGATCCCTTCCCTGTCCTCCTCTGAATCTTCTCCACCCTATTAGGTCTTTTTTAAGTGTTCTAGTTTGCAATGCACAGTGATAATAATAAGAATATAATATTCTCTCTTTTCTTTGAATATCCTTCCTGGTGACACTCAACAAAATTTCCTTAATCATCTAGGACGTTATAAAACACTGACCTAGTGTTTTCAGAATACCATCTAAAATCACTTAGAGGCCCTTTTTATTGATCATAGATGAAGGTCAGGATCCATTATCCTATAATTATACTGTGAATTATCTCAAGTACAGGGGTGTTGTGGAATTGGCTCAAACTGGCTTACAGACTTGTTAAATTTTAAGAAAGTCTGCAAGAGGGTTGTTAAACACAGCCATTATTAAAAATTAAATTCTATTAGCTCACAATTAAGTATATTTTTAAAAGGTAACAAATATTCAAAACTCTTCACTCCCTAGTTGTGTTACTCTATCTTAATAACTAATCTATATGCTCTTGAGGTCACTTACATCCACGTTACGCAAACGGTGATAACTCTATGTGAGGATGTCCTACTACACATCTCTTCCCACCACTGCATTAGGTGACATGTTAGCCTGAAATGGGAGTATTTACACCATGGAAATCAGCAAACATTACAATGCAGGGCTTTGCCCCCAGGGAGCTAGTTGCTAACCAATTACAAGCACATCAAGGCTTGAGTTCCTGACTCTAAAATGAGGCATTAGATTTCAGGCTCTAAGATCCCTACTGAGTCCCAAACACTATGTCTCTGTGACCCCTGTAACACTAAGAGGTAGTTTAACTTTCTGGTAGAATCTACAGAGTACCTATTTGAAACTGATTTCTTTTTTTTGTGCTGAGAAACTCAAGAGATGACGAAGAGTCACCTGGTTGGGTGAGTTCAATAATTTTTGTTATTTAAAAGCTTAAAAAGAATTATCAAACACCAAAAATGTAGCAAAAGCATGAAAAGAAATTATAGTAACTGGCATCTTTTATATAGATAAATCTTACCAGTTACCATCAGATAAATCAGGCTTTTCCTTCTATCTCCCTGCCTCAACTTCCAAACAATTCTCTCTTTTTTTTAATTCTTAAAGTATTTCTTAATTCTAAAAGACTCTGTATTAAAAATTATAATATATATTGCTGGATATGGATTTCTATGACACTTCACTTTTCTATAAAAGTGTTCACACTTAGGATTATATTCTAAATATAAGAATAATGAAAAGTACTTAAAGGCTCTCATTAACTTTTCTCACATAACGACTTTTTCTTCATAAGGGAGTAAGAGAAAAATCATTTCTCATGACAGTCATTCACAATGTGCTTCTTCTTTTTTGACAGCAGACTCAAGAGTTATATTAAACAAGGGCAGTGAGAACTGTCAGTTGTATACAGATATAAGCTTTAGTATATAATATCAAGTAATGGCACGGGGTAAGACCATTTTGTCCATCATATATTTTGTCCTTGATCACAGCCACATGAGTGACACAGGGAACTGGAGAAACCAGAGGTAATTTAATTCTGTACACATTGCTAAAACGTATGCATTTGGTACTAAAAAAGATATGCTATATCAAATAATTAGAGGAAAGAGCTACGATAGCTTAATACAAAAATTTTTCACTTCTATGGTCTTATGTTTAGGTATAAAGTAGATCAGAGGCAAAAGAGGCTGAATGGTGGCAACCTGGTCCCTAATGACATGGGAATCCCAAGCACAAACGTCCCCTCTTGGCAGGGGCACATGAGCAGGGGACTGTAGACAGAGGCACACAGCATCTGAAAGAATCAGGGACCTAAAGACCTGGCTTTGGTTCTAGCAAAGCTTGAGGAGGGGAAAAAATTAACTGGAATGTCTAACTCTGCTATCTGCAGCCAGGCTCTGTGAAGTCAGGATGCAACTGAGTAGAAAAGAGGAAAAGAAAGGAAAGGGAACATAGGAACGGATGGAGCAGCGGAGACAATACAGGAAATGAGGGAAGAGCAGGAAAATGGTCTGGGTCCCCACAGGATTCGAGAATCAAAGTAAAACGGAGCCTGACTCCCTTACACCACCGCCACCAGCTTTAAGTTGTTCAGGAAGATAAAAGTTGCTCCACAAAAAAGAAGGGAAGGAAAGGAAAAGAACTCACCACTAAAGCTAAATTCTAAAACCTAGAAAGCAGTCTTCATCCTCAAAGGAACACATTATCACAGAGCTCCTGGAGACCTGTGATTTGTAAATATTGGGTTATTTTCATAATCATGTTGCTGTTGTTTCTCGGTGGAATTCTTTTATGTTTCCCAAACAAAATTTTACATGGAAGGCCAACATGCAGAAGAGATAAAAATTTTAGGCGCCCCTGATCAGAAGGCAACCCCTCTCCAGCAGTCCCTGCACATCTCGGGGGCACAATTTGAAAATCTAAGCACCAGACTGTGATTCACAGGTGGGAAGAAGCCAGCCCACCTGGAGCAGGCCGGCCAGTGAGCAGTGAAGCCCAAACAGCCCTGGAAGTAACTGGCAGCAGAGGGTATACGACCCAGTGTCACTGAAAGGGAACCTGCGAGGCCCTCTTCACGGAGGAGAAGCGATCTGCTTCTGTTCCTACTCCTTCCTCCCCTCCTCTCTCATTCACCCCGCCCTCCCCACCGCCCAGCACACACACACTGCACACGCACACACACCTGACACAGAGAGTCACGCGCATCTAGCTAGCAGCCGTGCACACTCACTGACCAGGGCTGGTAACTCCTCAATATTTGGTAGTGCTATTTCATAGTGGTCTGGGAATATAACAAGTTTGGCTTCATCTTCATATTCAAAATCGTCGCTATTTAAATCGTCATCAGTATCTAGATCTGAGGAGAAAACAAAAACAAAGAACAAGAAGTGAAGAAAGAATATTCCACACCAAGGCAGCACTCACTGGGAAAGCCAGATATCCACAGGGCTGACAAACCAAGGGCGCAGCATTTACAATTCTGCCATCCATCTGCCCCAAGCCAGGAAGAGGAGGCCTTTCCATCCTTCCTAAGTTATACACACTTATCTTCAAGGGACAGATGTATAAAGAAGACTAAGTCATATCATAAAGCTTTACAGTTAAAATAGACATTTGTGCTAGATGTTCAATTCTTAGAGATGTTTAAAGGAATAGCCTGGTCATTATGATTTGTCAGGTACCTGACTCCTGATTTCACAAGAATGGGTTGGAATGTTTCTTACAACACAACAGAAGAAAGTACACAGGTTTGAGAATAGATAAACCTAGGTTCAACTCCGGGTCCGAAGTTTAATGTTTCTTTGGGCAAGTCACAGGCCTCATTTGTAGAATGGAGATAACACTTATCTCACACAGTTTATATGGAGAATAAATAAGAAATTGTAAATAAGAGACCTGGCACATAACAGGTTGTTAATAAATGGTAACAATTATTTTAAAATAAAATCTCAATGTCCCTCCTTCTGTCTCTATCTCCCCCATCCCTTCCCTCCCTGCTAAGAGTTGTGGAAATACTGCCTAGTAAGCCAGAGGGGGAAACCCCATAATATATGTGGTCCTGTTGTCCTCAGGCGGTGGAGAATTTTCAATAAGAAAGTCTGGCCTGTTATCTATCAAGTCATCACCTCTTTACTTGGCTCATCTCTGGGAAAGGTTAGGCAAAGGTTCAAGGAAATGTCCTGTCACAATATTTACATGGACATTTCAGCCTTGCATTCACATGGATACCAGAATCCCAGATCATGTTTGTATATTTAGACATTTGGAACTATGGTGACAAACAGCTCTCAAGCCATCTTCTACTCACACACACACACACACACACACAAACCCACACACAAACAGGCACACGAATATGGGCTCTATAAACAGGAGAAAGTTATTTTACTAGATGAAGCGATGAAGCAGCCAGCTGAGAACCAAAGGATCTAGATTCTGTTACTACCTTGTTGTATGCCTCAACCTGGAATCTTTTTATGTACAGCTCTGCTCTTAAATTCTCAAATGGAGAGCAGTTTTAAGTGGAAAATGAGATACAACTAAAATGCAGTCTACATATTTTGATAAAGGACTCTAAATAATAAGAATCAGAAATGCCAAAATAAACAACATTGTTAGATAGCCGTAAGAGGTTATTTTGACAAAAAGCAATGTTAAAGAAGAGTCTAAGAGTTTAAGAAGTAACGAAAGGCATTTATTTAAAGAAAACGACTCAAAGACAGACATTCTATGTTATAAAAATCTGAATGCCCCAATACCCGTAATTTTAAAAAATTATAACCTAAGTGTTCAATGAGAATGATGTTGGGACTTCCCTGGTGGTCCAGTGTCTAAGACTCCACACTCCCAATGCAGGGGGCCCAGGTTTGATCCCTGGTCAGGGAACTAGATCCCACATGCCACAACCAAGAGTTTGAATGCCACAACTAAAATCCCTGCATGCCGCGACTAAGACCCGGCGCAGCCAAATATTTAAAAAAAAAAAAAAAAGGAACGGTGTTGAACCCACTAGAATATTACTTAAATGATATTTTTTAGACTATGTAGAAACATGGAAATGTTTATGCCATGTTAATGCTAAAAATACAAAATTCACCTTCACTGAAAAGACAACTTTGTAGTAATGTTCATAGACAAAAATTCGAAGGAAATCTGAACAAATGAAAATAATGAATGGGGAATTCCATGGCGGTCCAATGGTTAGGGCTCCACGCTTTCACTGCCAAGGGCGCGGGTTCAATCCCTAGTCAGGGAACTAAGATCCCACAAGCAGCAGAGCACGGCCCAAAAAAAAAAGAAAAGAAAAGAATGAATGGATGAACTTTATTCTTAAATTTTTCTTTATTATATTGTGTATAATGATTTTAAGTAACCAAAGTATAAATCGTTTGGTTTTGTGTACACAGTCAGCTCATATAACACATTATCTAAATGTCTTTTTTCCAGAGAAAACATCTTCATTTAATGCTAATTCAAATCTTACCTGGCCAGGGCTTCCCTGGTGGCACAGTGGTTGAGAGTCCGCCTGCCAATGCAGGGGACACGGGTTCGTGCCCCGGTCCGGGAAGATCCCACATGCTGCGGAGCGGCTGGGCCCGTAAGCCATGGCCGCTGAGCCTGCGTGTCCAGAGCCTGTGCTCCGCAACGGGAGAGGCCACAACAGTGAGAGGCCCGCGTACCGCAAAAAAAAAAAAAAAAAAAATCTTACCTGGCCAAAAACAATGATAAACTAAGGCCAAAAAAAAAAATCTCACCCTGACATTGACCAGCTACAGAAGCCTGGGCAAGTTCTTTCCAAGTTCATTTTCCTCATAAGTAGGCTATGGATAATGTTATCTACCCCCTAAGATTGTTGAGAGGATTAAAGAAGATAAGGTTTTAAGGTCTAGTTAAGATCTGGTAGGTGTTAGGGGCTCCACAGATAGCTGCCATCACCCCTACCATCACCCTCGCCATCACTGTCATCTCTTCTCTACGCTCCTGACAACTAACAAAAGCACAAGTGACCTCCCTTCCCTTTGGTTGCCCAGCTCCAAAGCAATCCTGAGGTCAGTTTCAGGAGGACCAGGATATCATGGGGGATCTTCTATGTGATCTGAGTGTGGAGAAGATATGAACTTCAAATGCTTCTAGACTGTAAGCTCTAAGCGCAGGAAGTGGGTATTATTCACCTTCTAAATCCCTAGACCCCGCACAATGTCCAGCACACACCACACACTCAGTAAACATCTGGGAAAGGAGACTTTAGGAAGTTAAGAATACCAGCATGTTTAAGGACAACAGCAAAGCAAGAGTACCCAAAGGGCTGTTACAGGTTTTGTTTTTTTTTAATTGGTAACTGATGTGTGTTTAAAAAAGCAAGACTTTACTGTCATGCAAAAAGGCAGAGCTTTCTTGGGCTTCCTTACACTTATAGTTTCCTTTTATTTTTATTCTTAATTCACTGGGATGGAAGGGGACCATGATCTTTCCCAAAAGCCTTAATCCAATTTAGGGAAAAGTCAGCAGAGGTAACCTACACTCTGAATCTAAGGGACAAAGCTAAGGTTTCTCCTGCATATATATGACCCCACAATCCTAAATGTAAATCTACAATTTCCAAATTTCTCTAATTAGAGTCTCACCATCCCAAAACATCTAGTTGAGGAAACTACAGAGTAACCATAGCCTAGGGACCAGCAGAACGAGCACCCCCCAACCTCTCCCAGCAGCTACTTTCCACGGGGACTATTAACTGGCAATATCTGGATGGGATCTTTTTCAAAGATAAAAAAAATTTTTTTAAATACCTCTTCTTTAACTCTACTTACTGATCTGCTCAGATACTTGAGAGAAGTGGCTGGGACCACAGCCATTCCAAGAAGTAACTATGAAGCAGCACAGCGGAGGAAAGGATCCCTAAATCAAACTAGGGCAGTGAAGCCCGGCTCAGAGTGCTCTCGGCCTGACTGTATTGGTGTTAATTCGTGTGCTGGAGGTGAGCAGTCTGCTGCACCAGTGCCGTGAAATCTGACCAACCGCTCGCCCTCACGAGAAGGTATAGAGGCAGCTCCTTGAGCACAGACCCTGTTCTTAATGACCTACTTCAGATGGAAACAGCAAAATAGAGTTTACTTGAAACTTCTGGTCATTATAGGCACAGATGAGTTTTCTGAACAGGCCCATTCCTGGAACTTTCCACAGTTGTTCTGTTTTCAACCTGTTCTTCATCAAGTATAAATGCCAAGGCTAAAGACAAAAATGTGGAATGTAAGCTCTCTGAGGTTTAGGAGTAGCTCTTTGACATCCCAGTCTTTAGACATGGAAGAACTGACTCATTTACTCCTGTCTGTGAAAGTTGGGGGGGCCGGTAGGGGAGTCAATAAAAATGTGAACATTTAACACTTTTTTTTGGAATTTTATTTTATTTATTTTTTTATACAGCAGGTCCTTATTAGTCATCAATTTACATTTAACACTTTTATGACATACCAAAGATATGGTGTTTTTAATTAAATTTATTAGCAGGTCTTTACACAACTACACACATTTGTAGCTTTAATGTATAGAATATAGGAGATTAGGCCAGAATCACATCACAAGTCCTGGGGTATTTCTTTGAAGATCCCGGACTCCCTTCCATCCCCCCTTCTCTCCTTCCATCTCATAAAACAGTAACTTTTCTATCAGCCTACTCCCAAAATTCACAATCTTTCATATCGCTGTAAATTATCTTTGTCAAAGACAGCCTAATAGTGTCCCTTTCTAGCTTAAAAACATTATTGCAGAGCTACCCACACTTTCCCAGTTCACAGCACCCTTTAGCATCCCAGCAATTCTTGCACAATACCAAAAATTGGCCCTAAACCAAAAGAAATGCCTGATAGTTCTTTTTATTTAGTAGTTTGGTCCAAACAACCTATTACGTATTTATGTTCTAATAAGTTAGGAACCATTTGAAAAGATAATACACATAAACTGAAAGGAAATGAATGTTTTATTTCACTCTTAAATAACTGTAATTCCTTACAAGGGGACGTGTATAACTGTGAGGCACTGCAGAACTTCTCTTTGAATCAGACTAGACGCTGCCTCCCTTATTTCCCATTCCACATTTATTTTCACATAGTACTTGCCTTTTACCACAGAAACCACTAAAAAAAATAGCTTCACAAAGACATGAAGTCACTGAAAGGAGTATAGGATACTCTAGTAGCGAGACTACATCAAGCTAATCTCTCATGCAATGTTCAAGCATCACTGTGTTCCCCTGAAGAGTTAAAATATCCTGTGAGTTACCGGTGAGTTAGTTGAGGCAACCCGGAGTGCCTCAGGACACAGTTTTGGGAACCAAAGTGTTAATGGCTCCCCATGGCCTACAGGAAAAAGGTCTAAAAGCATGGTATATGTCTAGACTATTGCTGGAAGAACACACAACATATATAAGGATGTACAAGCAGAAAATATTATTTGTCTCTGGGCAGAGTAACTAAGTGGCTGGGAGACAGGGAAGGGAGAGAAAAAAACTTACTTTTCATTATGGAAGCTCTTATAATTTTTCAATTTTAAGCTTTGTCCATGTGCTATGTATTCAAAGAATATTTTTAAAATCCTAAATCCTAAAAGAAGCATAAAATTTCTATGATTCAAAAATTACCAAGAATTGTCATTGTTGATTCTAAAAAACATTACCAGCAAAAGTTAGACCTGAGGGAAGGATCCCTTAACTGGGGTTTCACGTAGATGACTATCAAGGTAATCAGGAGGAAGAGTGCCTTGAATGCAGGGGTAGAATGAGGCTCAGGAGACTTGAGTAAGCAATTCAGCACCAGCTAATGGCCTCAGTTTCCCTTATAAAATCAATACTGAAGGTCATAACTAAATGATTCAATGGTTTCAATATCACTGTTGAACCAATGGAAAGGAATTAGTCACAAAGTCATTAAGTAAAAGGGGATAAAAAGCTTCTATCCAGGAAAAAGCATTAGTCATCTGCATGTGTTTTGTGAAGGGGATAAAGGGTCATCATAACTACATTTCAATAGCAATGAAAAGGTACTTTGTAGTCAAAGAAACAAAGAGGCTACAAGAGAGTTCTTCTCCTCTTCATGAAGAGACAACCCAATGTCCCTTTTAGGGAAGGAAACTGTGGCAGAGGCTACTAGCTGCCTCCCAGTATTCATTCTTCCTTTCTTCCTTAGTAACACACTCTATTCAGTTAAGACACTTTACTTTCCAGCCTCCTGTGCAGCACACGGCATAGCCATGTGACCAAGTTATGACCAGAGAAGTATAAACTAAAGTGTTGCATGGGGATCTATGAGAAGGCTGACAAAAAGAAGTTGAATCCCCTGGGAGATTAGATTTTTTTTTTTTGGTCCTTTCCCCTTTGTCTTCCCTGCCTTCCAGAATAGGGATGTGATGGCTGGAGTCCCAGTAGCCATTTTTGGACCATGAAGTGACCATGAGGTTAGAAATTACAGGACAGGATAGAAGGTGAAGTAGAAATATGGGAAGAACTTAGATCCTGATGAACATGAGGCCATCACATCAGCCTGGATTTGTTGCTTCCCAACATCCTCTATATGAAATGAGAGAAATAAACATCTACCTTATTAAAATTCACCAATATTTTACATTTCCAATTACATAAATCAGGGTAGTTCTAATACAGTCCTTCACTGAAATTAATTTACAGACCACACCACCTTGAAAACAGAGCTGTGATCAGTGTGGCAAGAGAAGAGTGTCTGCTACTGAGAGCTATGAGGGGGTATAAATCAGAGCTTGCAAAACTTAATCCTTACTAATATAAATTAGTGATGCATCTGAGTATAAAACAATAGAGAGAACTGGGGCCTAGGACAAGCTCCAGAGTGCCAATGGCATTCAAATTTAAACTTTTTAAAAAGTGGTACAGTCCAAATAGAACATTTTTGCTGGGCTGTGAGTTTTAGGCAGATCCTGTGGCTTTCTAAGACATGAAATGTTGAGAGAACACAGACAGCAGCCTATAGAAAAAGTCCAACTGAAATGAAAGCGTGGGCTAGTTCTCCCAGGAAGCAATGGAGGGGTCCACACAGTATGAAGCACAAAATTTCAGTGCTTACCTTTGGATTAATTTTTAAAACAATTACTTGACAATATCCGCTACCACCAGTATGATCACTAGAGAAATCAAACTGCAGGGCCTTTTGAATAAAAGACACAAGGGTTAGGGACTTCCCTGGTGGCACAGTGGTTAAGAATCCACCTGCTAATGCAGGGGACATGGGTTTGATTCCCTGGTCTGGGAAGATCCCACATGCTGTGGAGCAACTAGGACCGTGAGCCGCAACTACTGAGCCTGCGCTCTAGAGCCCGCGAGCCACAACTACTGAGCCCGCGTGCCACAACTACTGAAGCCTGTGCGCCTAGAGCCCATGCTCTGCAACAAGAGAAGCCTCCCGAATGAGAAGCCCATGCACCGCAACAAAGAGTAGCCCCTGCTCTCCGCAAATAGAGGAAGCCTGAGGGCAGCAACAGAGACCTAACGCAGCCAAAAAATTAATTAAAAAAGAAAAGAAAAGCAGCTAATTTATTTTAAAAAAACAAAAGACACAAAGTTTAAAGGATAAGAGGTCAGCTAACTTCTTTATTCAACCAAAGAAAATAATGAAAAATAACAATGTAGGTCAAAATATTCAATTATTTCCACATTCAAGAATGCCATGCTAATGTCATTTAATTCAGAAGAAATCAATTATCTCTAGTTGTGGAAGGGAGCCGAAGGCTTATAACCAAAACATCAGAATGCACTCAATCATTTCAGCTTTCTGGCTCATTCTAAGCTGCTCTGAGTCTAGTTGGTTAATCTGGGTTGTGGTCCAAAGCCATGACAAGCAGTGGGAAAGATTGGCCTGTGTGGAAAAACCAACTGCAGATAAGCCTCACAAAGAAAACCATGGGCTGAAAATCAGGAGCAAAGACAGCAAGGGTGGGCCCAGTGCAGGGTAACAGAGAATCCAAGTGGGAAGGAAACTCAGCTCCAAGACTGTTTCCAATGGCTTTGCTTGTCAAATAATTAATGTGTCTCTTTATTACAGAAAAAGAATTTAAATACAGATAAGCAAAAAAAGAAAACTAAAATCACCTCAATTTTACCACCAGGAAAGAGTTACTATTAACAATGTGGAGTACATTTTGTCAGACTCTACTAGACTCTCAGTTATATATGTATGTGAGTATGTGTGTACACACATACACATATATACACATACACATACGTATATGTACGCACATACAGATATACACACATACACATACGTATGTGTACACATATAGATACACATACATACACACATACGTATATATGTGTATAAATTTTCTTTATCAAATGAAATTACAATATGCAAACAATTTTGAAATTCTTTCCAAACAATAATCCTAGGCATTTAGAGATATAAACTTGCTTGGTCAAAAATTATCAAACCACTTTTTCTCCTGGGGAAACCATATCAGAAGTTTAATATGAAATATGATCACTTTGCTGTACAGTAGAAACTAACACAATATTGTAGAGCAACTATATGGCGATAAAAATTAATTAAATAAAAAAGAAATATGATCATGAGTACATGATATAGAAGTCAGTATGTATTTGCACGAGCAAAACTGGCTCTTCTGAATGAGGGAAACAGAAAAGCACTATTAAGCAAACACCACAGTGATCACTATTACAGGCAAGATCCACTAATGGATGACAAAATTAGTAGGCAAAACTTTAAGGAAAAACAAGTATTAGTATAGTCTCCAAGTATCACTCCCAAAATATTTATTAATTATACTGTAATCTCATAGTGGAGAAACCCAGCAGACACTACCTGACCAAGCAATCATAGTTAACATCACCAGTGTGAAGACAGCTCAGCTTCATGTGCCCTCTGATATCAGGCCCTGAGAAAGGCCCAATACCTGTGTGGTATTCTTGCCAAAAATGCACTTCCTCAGGCTTGTCATGAAGTAACATGATAAATCCAAATTGAGGTACGGTCCACAAAACAACTGACCAGCACTCTTCAAAAGTGTCATAATTATTAAAGACAAAAAAAGTCTGAGGAACTATCACAGATTAGACAGGATTAAGGAAACATGACAACCAAATACAACATGGGATCCTGGAAGAACAGAAAAATAGTGAAATAAAGTCTGTAGTTTGGCCAATATTAAAAAAAGAAAAACTATCTCTTATTTAAAGGCAGTGAAAAAGGAGGCCAGAAACAGAATCACAATTTCTCTCCAGTCACTATGAGCATAATTGCTTCAAATCACTAACCCAACAAGAGTGCCGTAAACGTTCTTCACCACCAGGTAAACATAAAGGGGAGACAGATCATCTCCAGTTAAATTGGTTCCTCTCATCCTTAAATTGTAGAGCAATAAACAACCTATTATTCCAAATCAAACATGCACATGCACACACACACAGAAAATCCAGGCACACTATTGATAACTATTTACATTACCTAAAAAAATCTTGGAATTCCTCCTTTTGGGTAAAGCTCCACCAGATGCCCCTCTTACCTTCTGAAAAGGAAACAAGAGATTGTTAAAATTCAGCCTATGGAACAGAGGATTGGGGGTGGGGGTAAAATCTCAGAGGTTCCTTGTTTTTATAAAAGGCCAAGAGGATATATTTAACTTGGACTAGAGATTCCAGGATAAACAGGAACTTGACCCAGGTCCATGAAGGTAAGTGAAGGGCAATGCTACTGTTCTACCTGATTATGTTTTCACCAAATTATCAAGAAAGCACCTCTGGAAAGGGAAGTGAAACCAGGGTCAAGGTGAAGTGGACACTTACTTCAAATCAGCACAGGCTCCCAAGAAGCTGGAGCCCATGCCCTGACTGGAGCTACTCTGGAGAAATGGTAGCTCCAGGGGGGAGGCTCTTGTTCCCCTGCTACCCACTGGGCCCCCTGTGCTTGGTCCTAGGTGTGCACAACTACTACTGTTGAAAGAGTTCATAAATATTAATAAGGAGTCACTGATATTCTGGTCATAATAAGCCTCAATCTAACTGCCCTACACATTTTTGGAGCCCCAGCTGATGGCTGTTTGCCATCCTAAGCTCCATGTATCCTCTACCTCTGGTGGAAGTCCCCAGCAGCAATGAAATAAACGTCTACCAAGTGGTTATGCAAAAGAAGTCATTCATTACCCTTCTGATACTTGCACAAGAAATGTTACTCTCAAACAGGACTATTAAAATGTTTGTTTCAATGGCCAAAACTCTTATTTCCACACTGCGTGTTCTTCCTGTTATTAGAAAAGACCACGTTTCTAACACACCGCAGTGTGGGTCAAACCCCAGCATCTTTTCAAGCAGCCACATGTTACCACAGCACCAAGGCCTTGCTGCTTCTTTAGTTTGCCCTCCTATCAGTCTTAAGGCTCCTTTCCCACATTTTATTATTTCGCATTGAAAGTGGACTCATCTTTGTGATTCTCACAATAAGTTTTTACAGCTTCTACGATAAGTTTATAGCTCACATCTCAGGAATACAAAATTATTGAACCCTTTAGCTCCAAATCATGTCTCTCCAAATACTAATGCCACATTCGTGTCACCGCTCTTAGAATCCGTCTCCTCCAAGATCTCAAAGCCTCTGTTCCTCTCCCCTCCACTTACCTGCCTCAAAAAAGGATGAGATAAAACCTGCCAAAGGCATATTTAACCATCCACATTTACCAATCTTGGAGGTCACTTGCAATCTCTCTATGGAAGTTTACGGCATCCTTTCACTTGTTCCAACCTCAATGTCCCCTCCACTCCTGCATGACAGTGAGGGGAGAAAGGAGAAGAGGAGCTGCAGGGAGACCTGCTGGACCATGAGGCTCTCCCCAGACGAGACAGTCACACCTCAGACTCGGATTAGATCCACTTCCTTTCAGGAAAAAAAACCCCACAACTACCAGGTCTTCCTTCAAAAGACCATCATCTCTGTCCCTGCATCAGTCACCACTAGAAATTGACAGGGTGTGAGAAACTGGAACTCCTCAGTCAGCAGACGTGACTGTCAGGCTCTGTGCTGGAGCTCAGGCTGCAAAGTGAGTGAAGACACGCTCCAACCCCTGAGGAGTGCACCAAGCAATAGGAGGGGAACATGATGCAAGCAAAGAGCACAGAACGGATTCTGGTGAGTGTTAAGAGAGGTGAGGATCATATCATAAGGACGAAATGATAGTTCTTCTGGGGATGGAGGGTATGGGCAGGGCTGGTGAGGTAAGAAGATCAGCAGGTCTGGCATATAGCAGCTGCTCTGTTAATATGTGTTGGTTGGTTGGATGGATGGATGATGAATGGATGGTGGATGGATGGATGGATGGATAATGGATGGGTGGGTGGATGATGGATAGATATATGGATACGCTGACCACAAGGAATACAACAGGTAAAAAAGGAATGGGGGGGGGCTTCCTGGGTGGCGCAGTGGTTGAGAGTCCGCCTGCCGATGCAGGGGACACGGGTTCGTGCCCCGGTCCGGGAAGATCCCACGTGCCGCGGAGCGGCTGGGCCCGTGAGCCATGGCCACTGAGCCTGCGCGTCCGGAGCCTGTGCTCCGCAACGGGAGAGGCCACAGCAGTGAGAGGCCCACGTACTGCAAAAAAAAAAAAAAAAGGAATGGGGGGTAGAAGTAGGGCGTCCCCCCAAAAAGAAAACAGCACGTACAAAGGCCTGAAGTCATGATGTGTTCCAGAAAGGAGAAGTGGTTTGCTATGTCTAGAGCACAGAGCTGGTGGAGTACGAGGGAGGGTTAGAAAGGTTCCAGGGGTCAGATCATGGAAGGCCTTGTAATCACATGCAAAAGGGTTTGGACTTCATCCTGCAACAAAGAGAAAGACATACGAGATTTAAGCTTCAGCGTGCCACAGACGCATAGGTATATGCATTTGAAAAGATGGCTCTGGGTGCAGCATGCAGACTGGGTGGGATTGAAGGTGGCAAGTATGAAGGAAGGAACATTAGTCAGGAAGCTACAGCACTAGCCCTTTTAAGGCATAATGAGCACTCAGACAAGAACAGGAGGGATGAAGAGGTCAGGATGGACTTCCAAGCTGTTTGGGAGGCCCAGATAACAGGACTTGGTTACCAACCTGTCATGGAATGAAAGCAGAATCCAAAGGAGGTCTAAGTCTCTAGAATTCAAGCCGTCTTGAATTCTAGAGGGTGTAGTGAAGATGGTGAAAACAGAAAAGCTTTAAAGCTTTCATTGAAGGATGGGGTGACTGAAAGAGGACTCAAATTAGAGTTCTGTGTTGTGCTCTTTTTTAAGGTGGGAGAAGAAATCCAGAAGAGGGAGACGTTGGAGGTGTAAGAGGGAGTGGAGTTAACGAAGGTTCCGAGGCAGGAGGAAAGGGACCACAAGGACAGAAAGGACACAGCTTCTCTCTGAGATGTGTGGAAACGTGTGAGGTGTGCTGAGATGGGAGGAAACAAAAGTGGAAACATTGTGGATGAGTTCCCAGGAGGCAAGGCAGGAGCTCAGGGAGTTCCTGTCCAGGGGTCCCTGTTTCCTCTGGAAAGTACAAGTCCGATCGTTTTCTGAGAATGACAGGTAAAGTCTTGCAAAAAGCATCCAAAGTTTGGAGTGGGAGGGGGAACAGGCTAGATTTGCTGGGCAGTGAGCGGGCCCAGCAGAAGGGAGAAGGCCAGGAATTTGACATGGTCCCAAACCCCATGGCAGTGTGTGCGGGATCCCTAGCGGTGCATCCATGGAAACAGAGGATGATACTAATGATGGACTGGCTGGGGTTCTGAAGGACAGTAAGGAGGCAAGACAAGGTGAGGGTACTGGTGATAGGAGAATGTTTAAAGTCATGGATCCTGAGAAGCGGGTGAAACAGATCAAAATAGAAATAAATGAGTGAAAGAGCTAAAATGAGAGAGGGCTGTGGTCAGAGAGTGAAATATTTAACTTAAAATTTCAGAGGCAGGGTTTCCCTGGTGGCGCAGTGGTTGAGAGTCCGCCTGCCGATGCAGGGGACACGGGTTTGTGCCCTGGTCCGGGAGGATCCCACATGCCATGGAGCGGCTGGGCCCGTGAGCCATGGCCGCTGAGCCTGCGCGTCCGGAGCCTGTGCTCCGCAACGGGAGAGGCCACAGCAGTGAGAGGCCCGAGTACCACAAAAAAAAAAAAAAAAAAAAAAAAGATTTCAGAGGCAGAGCTAACTGCATTCTGTAATTCTGCCACTAACTTTGCGACCCTGAGCAAGTTATTTCAAGTCTCTGGGCCTCAGCTTCATTTTTTTTCCCCTCAGTTTCCTAAAACTTCATCACTTTACACTAAGACAGATGATACAAAGCAAACTTTATCAGAATTGCTATGTCCCACCTAACCGGAGTAGTGAATGTAAATCATATAATATTAGGCCAACGTTAGATTACTGTAAAGCTAATCATTCAGTTTATAACCTATCTGACCTGCTGGTCTTTCTTCCTCCTCTTCCTCCTACTCTCCCCACTGTCCAATTTGGGGATCTCTCCTTGTCCAGAACTTAAACAGAGAACATATTAGGTAGGCTGGGGTGAGAGATCAGATGAACTTCAAATCAGCATTGACTATACAGAAGATCCAAGATAGTCTACAAACTACTAGGACTAAAGTGAAAATTGAACAGTATTGCTAAATATAAAATCAATATTTGAAAATTAATATCTCCAAACAACATGAGTAACTAATTAAAATATATGAAAAGATAAAAAAGCAGTAACAGTAGTTACAAAAATTATAGGGTACCTTAAAAAAATCTAACAAAAATAAAAGCTCCTTTACTGAAAATTACAAAATATTTTTGAAGGACATAAAAGAGGCCTGAATCAATAGAGAGGTATGCCATGTTGAACAGTCATTCAGTTAATATTTATGAAGCACCTACTATGTGCTAGGCCCTACTGAGTGCTGAGGACACAGAGATGAACAAGACAGACCAGACTCCCTGCCCTCACGGAGCTTAGACAATGATATAGACTATAGCTCAATCTACAAATTCAATGTGATCGCTATCAAAATCTCAACAGGATTTTTTTAACTAGATGAACTGATTCCAAAATCCATATAGAAAAATAAACATCTAAATCCAGGAAATTTCTAGGGAAAAAATGAACATGGAAAAAGGGCTTGCACTCCTAGATATCAACACTTGAGGCACCAACACAGAGACAGACAAATAAGAGCAATAGAACAGAAGTGAGAACCCCCAAGCAGACCCAAGTGTGAACGGCAAGTTAAAATATTTGTTTTAAATGTCACTATAAATCATCGGAAAAGGTTGCACCCCTCCAGTAATAGTGGGACAACTGGTCATCAATACAGGGGGGGAGAAGCAGATTCCCACACTTGATGCAATTATAAAAATAGATTATAGATGAATTAAAGACCTAAAATGTTAAAACATTCACAGTCTCTCTCTTTCTCTCCCTCCCTCCCTCCCACTCTCTCTCTCTCTCTCTCTCACTCGCTCTCTCTCTCACACATACACACACACACACACACACACACACACACTTCTTTAAAAAAAAAGTATTAGAAGAAATATCTTTATGACCTTGAGTTGGGAAACAATTTCCTAGACAAGCTACAAAAAGCACAACTCATAAAAGGTTAATAAATCTAAATAGATGAAAATTCAAAACTTGTGTTCTACAATATAATTCATAAATGAAGTAAAAAGACAAGCCACAGACCATAAGAAAATTTTGTATATAACACAAATTTTTGGTATCCAGAATGTAAAAAGAACTAACCAAACTTTTAAGAAAAAGATAAACCCATGGAGAAATAGGCCAAAAATATAATAGGCAAGTCAGAGAAGAGGAAAGGAGACTGGCTAATAAACGGATGAAAAGACCTTCAACCCTCACAGGAGGAAATGCCAAATATTTAGATGCCACTTTACAACCATTCGATTGGCAAAAATCAGAAGTCTGACCAAGCACTGGTGAGGGTGTGGGGAAACACTCATAATCATGGCAGACTGGAGTGTATACTGGTGCAACCACTCCAGGGAGGGATTTAGCAATATCCAGTAAAAAGGAAGGGAAGCACACTCGTGAGCCAACACTGCCACTTCTAGATACAATTCTGAAAGAAATCTTGCACATGTTCCCCCAAGAGAAATGTATAAAAATGTTCATTGGTACATAGTTTGTGGAAGAAAAAAAAAAAATGGAAACAATCTAAATGTTTTCATCAATGGGAGAAGAGAATAATAAATGACCAGGTACTCATAAGATGGAACACCAAACAACAATTGAAATGAATTAAGTACATCCGGATGCATGGAAACATGGATAGATTCTGTTGAAGGGGAGAGCTCCAGGCAGAATTACAGGTAGCAGTACAATAATATTTACCTATATCTTTAAAACACAAAAAGTCATACTATATATTGTTCATGAATACCCACAACTAAATAAAATATAATGACAGGCATGGGAATGAGAAACAGCAAATTCACAACAGAGGTTACTTCTGCGGATGGTGGGGACCAAAAGGGACTTGAACTTTTAGGAAAGCTAAAAAAAAAAAAAAAAAAAATCTGAAGCAAAAATATCCAAGTTTTTTTTTAATTTCTGATTTTTTTATCCATGAGTGTTTCTGGCATTATTTTCTGTACTTTTTGACTTGATTTTTTTTTCCATCAGCAACCCATGTCTTTTTTAACAACTCCGATCAGAGGCTTAGAGGAAGAGAAACATAAAAGTGGTTAAGTTAAGGTTTGGGAAGTCTATGAATTTCTGCCAACAGTGCTAATTTGGTTTCCTATCATCCAAGAGAATGAGAAGTTATGTGGGCATAGTAAAATCTCCATGTGATGAACCCCACTAAGACAACATTACAGGGAAGATGTCAAGGCCAGTTCTCCCAAAGTGTGCACCTCACCTCACGCACGTGTCTCTTCAGGTACATGTAGACACTCTGTCCAGTTTTTCGAAAATGTCTTTCCACATGCTCCCTTCCAAAGGCCAAAAATGTATTCATGCATACATAGAGTCCACCTTCAGAATTCTAGAAGAAAGAGACAGGTTACATTAGTCAAGTAGTCTAGACACAGAAAAAGGGAAGGGGAAGGAAGGCAAATGATGACAAACAATGAACACAAAGTCTGGCCATCGTAGTCATCTCCAGTGACCTCCGAGGGCTCACAGTCACCCAGAGGCAGCTCCCGCCACAACCCTGGGTTCCCGGTGCTCCCATACAGCTGAGCACGGTCTCACAGGCAGGCAGATACTCAGAGGCCTTGGGAAATAAACATGCCTGCCTGACTCTCCAAACTGGGGTAAGGGACAATCACGGATAGAAGAACGTTGGCAACTGATCCAACGACCGTCACTTCATAAAATAATGTTATTTTTTTACTTTTATTGAGGTATAGTTGAGTTACAGTGTTGTGTTAATTTCTGCTGTACAGCAAAGTGATTCAGGGCTTCCCTGGTGGCGCAGTGGTTAAGAATCCACCTGCCAATGCAAGGGACATGGGTTCAAGCCCTGGTCCGGGAAGATCCCACGTGCTGCAGAGCAACTAAGCCCGTGCGCCATGACTACGGAGCCTGCCCTCTAGAGCCCACAAGCCACAGCTACTAAAGCCTGCGTGCCACAACTACTGAAGGCTGTGTGCCACAACTACTGAAGCCCACGTGCCTAGAGCCCATGCTCCGCAACAAGAGAAGCCACCGCAATGAGAAGCCCGTGCACTACGAAGAGTAGGCCCCACTCCGCAACTAAAGAAAGCCCGCGTGCAGCAACGAAGACCCAATGCAGCCAAAAATAAATAAATAAATAAATTTATTTTTTTAAAGTGATTCAGTTATACATATATATATTCTTTTTCATATGCTTCTCCATTATGGTTTATCATGATATTGATTATAGTTCCTTGTGCTATACAGTACAACCTTGTTGTCTATCCATCCTATATATAATAGTTTGTATCTGCTAATCCCAAATTCCCAATCCTTCCCTCCCCCAACCCCTCCCCCTTGGCAACCACAAGTCTGTTCTCTATGCAACGACCATCAGTTCAATGGTTCATCATCGTTCTTCCTCATTGGTCACTGCAAGTCTCCAGAACATACAGTCTTTCTATCCTTTTAGCAGGACAAGATGCTTCAAAGATATTGCTCCCTTCCTTTGGTGATGCATGATATTTGATGGTACCCATTAATAAATGATAACAAATCAATAAATAAATAATAACGTAATAAGTAAATAATACAAGATGGAGTCCTCACATTATTACATGCCTGATATGTCCCAGGTGCTTTGCACATATTATTTCTAATCCCAACAATACTGGAAGCTGCTAGTATTACTTCTATTTTATAGTTTAAAAAAAAACTAAGGGGGCTTCCATGGTGGCACAGTGGTTGAGAGTCCGCCTGCCAATGCAGGGGACATGGGTTCGTGCCCCGGTCCGGGAAGATCCCACATGCCACAGAGCGGCTGGGCCCGTGAGCAATGGCCGCTGAGCCTGCACGTCCAGAGCCTGTGCTCCGCAACGGGAGAGGCCACGACAGTGAGAGGCCCGCATACCGCAAAAAAAAAAAAAACAAAAAACAAAACACAACTAAGGATAAGTCACTTGCCCAAGTTCACACAGCTTGGAAGTGTCAGAGTTAAACTTGAATCTATTTCTCTTTTATCCCTCTCTGCCAGACTTCAAATATTATTTAGTTATAGACATACTGCTACAATGAACAGGCAAGGATATTGTTCACATTTAAAATACTTGATTTTCAGGACTTCCCTGGCGGTCCAGTGGTTAAGACTTCGTGTTTACACCGCAGGGGGCCTGGGTTCCATCCCCAGTCTCCCTGGTCGGGGAACTAAGATCCCACAAGCCCCAAGACATGGCCTAAATAAATAAATAAGATACTTTTCTATCCCAATTTCCTCTCTCCTTTTCTCTCACTTTGCTTAATGTGCTTCTCCATAAACTTAGCCTATACAATTAGCCACCCTTTCCTCGATGGAAATGGATTTTTATTATGATCCTATTAGTCTCACCCCTCCAAATAATTCTTTAAAAAACAAAAATTTTAAATACCTGTTAGAATTTGCCAACAAACACCTACCAAAATTCCTTACAATGAATTTTAGTAGAGCACAAATTACAGTATCAAAAACAGACACTGATGCTCATTACAAATATATGAAAAATAATTTTTAAAGTTCCAATAACTCAAGATTGTTTATTTTTTTAAATTTCAAATAAAAATTTCCAACATCGTATCTATGGTTTATAAGCCAGACATAAAGGAGCCTTGTCACAACAAGAACATTATA
Organism: Monodon monoceros; assembly: GCF_005190385.1. Classification (NCBI taxonomy): domain Eukaryota; kingdom Metazoa; phylum Chordata; class Mammalia; order Artiodactyla; family Monodontidae; genus Monodon; species Monodon monoceros. The sequence goes on from NW_021703767.1 coordinate 86,962,691, forward strand.
ACAGGGGCTTCCCTGGTGGCGCAGTGGTTAAGAATCCTCCTGCCGATGCAGGGGACATGGGTTTGAACCCTGGTCCAGGAAGATCCCACATGCCGCGGAGCAGCTGGGCCCGTGAGCCACAACTACTGAAGCCCACGCACCTAGAGCCCGTGCTCTGCAACAAGAGGAGCCACCGCAATGAGAAGCCCACGCACCGCAACGAGGAGTAGCTCCCGCTCGCCGCAACTAGAGAAAGCCCGCGCACAGCGACAAAGACCCAACGCAGCCAAAAAAAATGACATCACTAGAATAAAATTAGAAAAGTTCTTCAACTAGGGGCAACACATTACATTCACCTGATCAACAGATTAGATAAATATTTTCAAAATATTTTTTAAATAAACATATTCTTTTGCATAGTCATAATCCTTAAGAAAAAAATATTGCATCATTATAATGGTCAGCTATTCATTAAGCCCATTAAATTGAGCATCCCAAAATGTGATTTAAATAAAAAAAGAACAACACTTCCATTCTCTTCCAACAAAATGTAATTCGATCAAAAAGAACTCAAACCAGAAGATATAATGGGGGAAATATGAGATTTGTAAGCAGAGGTCCTAAACTGCCACTACTTAGCTCTGTTGCCTAAACAGCTTGTCAGATAGTCTCTGGGCTTCAGTATTTTCCTCAATAAACATGGCTTTAGCAATAATTCCCAAGGTTTCGTGAAGTTCAAAGGTGATGAAACACCCTCCATGCTATAAATTATTACATAAACATCGATAATTATTTATTACGAGCTAAAAGGTCTGTGTGCTACGTGTATCTCCTATTACCACAATTATTTTATAACTGGGGGGAGAAGCAGAAGGAAGAAAAAAGTGAGCCTGACAGCCACACAGGCTGGCGATAACAAATATTAATCTGTCAGAAAATGTAGTAGGCAACTAGTGGGAGAAGCAAGAAATTAGCAAGCAGAAGAAGAAAAACGTTCAAGCATAGCATTTTTCTGAAGAAAAATATAGAATAGCTATATGATGCGAGAGTATATAATCTCTAAAATAATCATACAATCTTTGCTAATTTCATTGCCAAGAATTTTTTACTTATTAGGGAATTTGATAAAAGTTTAATATGCCAAACATTCAGTCTCAAATCTCTGGAGTCACTTGATATTGTCACAAAGTCCATAATCAAAGAAAAAAATGCTTTGGCACTCATAGATGACCCCACATCGCGAAGGATTCTATTACAAACATCCAAGGACATCTTCCATCCCACATATGGGCTGGCCTCGGAAACAGCATATGCCCCTCTCTAGCGGCTCTGAGATGGAAGCACTGCCCAAGGGACTTCCCAGAAGTTCTAAAAATTCAAGACACACTGAGACAGAAAAACCCTTTAAAAGCTACCCCATATAGAACAAAACACCCCAGTCTAATGATCTACACTTTCTTCCCTCTTGCCTCATTATTGTCTAAATATTGGTCCTATAAGACTCTTTCACATACAAAATCAATACTCCATGCCATGTGCTCTGAGTGGCTTTTCTCACTAGTGATGACAAGTCTGTGCTGACACATCTCAACCAGATTCCTTTGTGACCAAAGCACAGAGACTGGTTTATAGCCTGGGATCAGAGCTAAGCTAAGTGACTCTTAAGAGTTTTCAAATCCTCACCCTCATCCTCTCATAGACCATCCACACCCACACTAAGATCACTGCCCCAGAAAGCACTATAAAGCATTTGCCTTCGTGTGGCCAATAGTGCAGCCAAGAAATCGGGAAGGACCTTCTTGTATAAGTACTGCTAAAACTGCAGAAACCAAGGATCACATCTTGGTTTTTGTAATAATGCTAGCAGAATACACACAAGAAAAGTAACTGCACTAGATGGTAAAGACGGGGATGGACCACCTCTTTCTTAATATCCAGTGTCTTTTGTCTTAAGATTTGGTGTGATATGTCTTTAGAAAAAAATAAAAATTTTAAATGTTTTAAAAAAAGAAACCAGGCAGGTTAGAGAACCGTACAAATTGACAGTGAAATGTAGCTCAAAGAATAAGAGGGCAGAATACAAACTAATGCATTTTTCAAGTAATAGTGGTAGAGTGTTTACTAAAATAGATTACAATAAAATTCATATATATTGGGCTAATTTTTTAACAAATGGTAGCATAAGAATGGAGATTCCAAAAATATATTCATTCTATGATAATTGCTTAATATACGTCAAACCACAAGATACACAAAAATAAGCGGGGGGTAGAAATCACTAATAAAAGTTACTGGGAGAGTTACACAGCAGTATAGAAGAAAATTAATCTAGATACACATCTTACACCAAACACTATAACGAGGTCCAGATAGATCCAGGGGAAAAGCATCTAAAAAACTAGAAAAAAGAGCAGAATAGCATATTTATCCTACTTGCGAAGGGGAAAATAATTTCTGGCCAAGAAAATATATAATATCAAAAGAGATGGAGTAGTTGAGTATAAAAATGTAAACACTAAAGAACAAGTTTTGCATTACAAAATATAAGGAAACAAACAGAAAAGCAACAATAACAGAATGGGATAAGATGTAAAGTATAATGAAGAAAAGATTATATCCAAACCATGTAAAAAGTGATAAAATTATTGATACAAGATGTCAACATTCAGGTTCAACTTGGTAAGAGTTCGCTGTTGTTTTTTTAAAGATCGTTTAGTTTTAACTATAAGAAAATACTAAAATCAAATCATCATCACTAACTCCTGAAGCAAGCAATTAAAACAATCTCGAGGCAATTATTCACCTACTAAACTAGCAAAAAGTATTAATATTACACAGCCTGAAGCCGCAGAGAAAACCTGTATATTTACTCCCACAATATAAATCGGTTCCACCCTTCTAGAGAGCAATAAAACTGTGACCTTTGACACAGTATTTCTCCTTTGAGTATGACCGCAGGAACCCAACAGTAAGAGAGAGGGGAAAAAACTAATTTGTACAAAAATATTCACAGATGAACTATTTACAATAGGAAAAATTAGCAATGGCCCCAAATAGAGGAACTAAGAACTTGAGACATATAAACACAACAAATACTGTAACATTATTTTAAATGACAAATGTATGAATTCTGTGTAATTGCATACAGAAAATATGTATAGAATTGTGTATAATGTACATACAAAAAATAATGTTCATGGAAAAAGAACACATACTGATGACAAGGAAGAAAAGAGAGAGGGGAAGGGAGGCTGTACGCTGACAAAAACCTGAAATGAAACCAGAACAGATCAACGGTTTTATATTTATTTAAGTTCTTGACTTGGGGGTCCTCAGCCTCGCCTCCCATTACCTTTGTGCTTGGTCTAGAGTGGTGTTTCTCATACTACTGTCGTGAAGGACCAGGTTGTTTTGATTTGTTTTGTATTTTGTTTTGCTTCTATTCATTAAGGAAAGATACATGGTCCTGGTGGTCCCACTGCACGTGGCTAGTCCTCAGCTCCAGCCAGGTGTGAACTGACATGTGTAAGCACCACAAAACCCAAATGGGTCTATATCCTGTTCAAGCAAAGTAATCCACTGCTGATGCACTTGGATGTGGCTTCAATGTCAAGTTGCTATAGAAATTTCTAAGCACCTACTCTCGATGTTTGTGCTTATCTCATGGCACCAGTCAGCTGACCACACTTCAAGTAGCCCTGGTCTAGAGCTAGGTGAACTGCCAGTTCTGAGAGTCTCACTGTCAGGAAAGCATCTCTTCAAGGACCCCCAGGGACACCAGGACAGACCTGAAGCCTTCAGAGCAGCCCATGTCAAAATCAGCAGCACATGTCACCGCCTGCACATCTGCAGACACTGCCCAGGTCCCATACCCATCTATCAACCTGCCAGCCTCTGCCCATGACCGATTCCCACATCCCTCTGCTCATCCCCCTGTGCTGATGGTCCTTAACACCAAACCCACTTTCATTTCACAACTGTTAGCATCTTGTTCATTGAAATCTGCAGCTGTGAGAAACCCAAGCTTCCTTCATTTGGGGCCACCACATTCAGAAGCTGAGCCATGCATGCATTTGCTCCTTGAGGGCAGGAAAATTGTATCACATTCATTACTGAATTGCAAAAACAGTACCTGAACAGTGCAGAGCAGGACTGGACAAACATGGAACTGCAAGTTTTGTGTAGTTATTTGTCATTTAGTTACACAGTTTAGCCTCTCTCTCTCAAACCAGTCCTCAGTGCCCTCCCGATCTGGATTTAAAATACACTGCGTAGCACAGGCTCGATTTAAACTCTTTGGCATAACTAAACAATGGGAATCATCAAAAGAAAACCAATGGCCGGGCATAGAAAAACAGACTGAGGCACCAGCAGGAATACTCACTTTTCAGGTTTGTTTGGCTAAAGTCATGCTCTTAGCAACATGGACACCAAAAATGCACTGTCCCAGCTCTCCTGCCTTCCATAACCAAGCCAGCCTCACATGGTTCTTCAAGACAGCAATGCTGTCTCCACAACCCCTTCCCACCATGGACCCTATCTGGCTCCTACTTCCAGAGGCCACCCAGCCCAGAATGACCAGTGTGTGCTTCTCTGCATGGTCTTAGCTAAAGAAGATTCTAATTATCATTTACATGATGCACTGAACAGAAACGTGACCAAGATGCAAGACTTGATTTCGAAACCTGAAATTACAAGGAAGTCAAGAAATACCACTCAGGGCTTCTCCAAGGCTCCATAACAATTCCCTCTGTCAACTTCTCCCACCCCACGATCAATCTGTAAAAGAGAAGAGCAGCATTAGAAGCCCATGCATTGTTTAAATCCAGTCTTCAATGCATTTCAATACAGATACAAGAGATACAGAGCCATTCACTTATTACTTTATGTTGGATGACCCTGCATACTACTCAGAAGTAACATCAAGGACAAAATCACCTTGTTTTACACTGCTTGCCACTTAAAAGAATATTAAAACACTGGCGAATATAAAGGTCAAGGTTACAACATGTTTCAGAGGAGCAAGTGAACAGTCATTTTAAATAAAAATACACCACACTGTCAATCAGTAGGTGTTTGAAGAACTTTGTTTACGACAGCGTGTTCTTGGAGACCAGCCTCCGCTGGAAAACAGGAAGGGAGAGGGAGCCTGTGTGAGCCGCGCACTCAGGAAACAGTGTCCCGCGTAACCCTTGTTTGTATAACATCAGAACAGTGTGGAAAACAAGTGGTCATTGCCTCAAAGAGAAACATGATGTAGGTAGATGGAGTCACAACAAATCCATGACACACACACCCATGCACAAGGGAGACAACAAAAGGGACAAGAACGCAGTATTTCCTAGAACACTGATTATTAAAAAAAAAAAAAAAAAAAAAAAAGGAGAGAAAAGAAATAACTGCTTATAATAGTGAAAAGAACTAACCCCCATGCTCAAGAACAGATTTGCTTAGTAATTTACGGTACATCCATGAAACGTAACACTTCTTCAGCCATTTAAAATTGACTTGGGATGAGTATTTACTAATAGGAAAAACTATACATAGTATTTCTGAGTGAAAAAAGCAAGTAACAAAAGAGTGTGTACGATGTAATATACACATACACGCTCCACAGCACAGGATGTCGTAACAGCATCGGGAAATAAGGTGTGATTTTTTTTTTTTTCTTCACATAGTCTTTTGGCATTTTCTAATTTTTCTTTAGGAACATGGATTCACTTTTTATTAATAAAAACAATAATATTTTTCTTAACTGAAAGTATTTAGAATCCAAAAATATATGTGGAATAGAACAGGCAGTCATTCAAATGTTTCCTTTTCTTAAACCAAGCTTTCCTTAGGCTTTCACAACTTCACAGCTTTAAGGGTCTGGATATTCTCGCTGCTCCAAGTAAAAGTGTGGTTTGAAATAACTAAGAGATTATCTCGAAACGAGTAGCTAAGGAAACGTGGGAACACACAAGTAAAAGAGAGGTGATTAGGAAGGCAGACAAGAATGTGATTACAACTGAGAAAAATGAAGCTAATCAAGGACACTGTACCCCAGTCGGATGCCATCTAAGTTTACAGGCGGGGATGGTCTGTGCGGAGTCTGGAAAAGAAGCGATGAGAGAGAATGAGGCTGTGATGTCTTCTCTGGGGGCAAGAGAAGGGGGGCGGGGGGATGTGGGGCAGGAAGTTTATTCAGCCGAGAGAGAGACAAGCAAGCTTGGTGTCCTGATAACATTTACATCCTAGCAAGGAGAGACAGAAAATAAACAGAAAGAGACATAAAAGATAATTTCCGGCAGAGATAAGAGTGATAGAGGAGCCTGAGGGTGGAGACCAGGGAGTTGGGGTCTTGATACAGTGTGATGGGGGTGGAGCATGGGGGGCTCTCCGGGAGGGCTAGATCTCAGGATGAGGGACCAGGCAAGCAAAGTGGAAAGAGAACCCTCTCTAGATGAAAAAGCATGTACAAAAGCCACAACTCCAGGAAAAGCCTGGCTATGTCCTCAAAAGACAGAAAGAAACTCAGGGTGCTGGAGTAGAGGGAGAGGGAGGAGAGGTCTGCAGAGGCAGGAGAAGTGCAGGATGCAAAACCACTGGAGGGTTCCCAGATGAGAAGCGCCACAATCTGATCTACATTTTTAAAGATCACTCTGGGACCTCCCTTGTGGCGCAGCGGTTAAGAATCCACCTGCCAATGCAGGGGACACGGGTTAGAGCCCTGGTCCGGGAAGATCCCACATGCCATGGAGCAACTAAGCCCATGCGCCACAACTACTGAGCCTGCGCTTAGAGCCCACGAGCCACAACTACTGAAGTCTGTGTGCCTAGAGTCCATGCTCCGCAACAAGAGAAGCCACCGCAATGAGAAGCCCGCGCACCACAACGAAGAGTAGCCCCCGCTTGCCCCAACTAGAGAAAAGCCTGCGTGCAGTAACGAAGACCCGATGCAGCCATAAATAAATAAATAAATAACTTTATTAAAAAAAAAAAAAAAGATCACTCTGGCAACAGGAAGAGAATTATGGGGAGAGGATCCAGAGAATACATGATTCCAAGGCTACTGTAAAGTCTAGACCCACGCTGTCCAATACAGTAGCCACTAGGCATATGTGAATGTTTCCATCTAAATTAATTTAAATTAGGTTAAATAAAAAATTCAGTTTCTTCATCGCACTGGCCACATTTCAAGAGCTCAGTACACAGTCACATGTGGCTAGGGTTACCATACTGAGCAGTGCAGATATGGAACAATTCCATCATCCCAGAAAGTCCTTTAGACAGCCCTGTCTAAACAAGGCAAGACGGCACCTTAGCCTCTGGGGGTGGCAGAGGAGGGAGCGGGGGCTGGGTTGCTCACGGCAGAGATGGGGAGACTGGGGTAGAGTCAGTCTATAACTTTAGGGTACAGCCCATAAGCATAGAAGACAGAATAGCTGTAGAAGTGTGTGGGAAACGGCAGAATTGAGGTCAACCCCTAACTGCTTTGATTCATTACTTCATAAGACTGCCCACCTCTCTCCGCTTGACTCTTCCTTTCATCAAGCAAGCACCTGCCTATTAATCCAGCCTCTCGGATACTTCCATATCTGAACGGTACATATGAACATTCCAATGACTGGAGCACAGATTCTCCAGTACAATCTGGCTTCTAGAGAAAAACCAACAGACCACAGTTTTAAAATACAAAAATTAAGTACACGCAGATGGGAAGCAAATGTGCAGTCAGAAAGTAAAACGGGGACGTCCCTGGTGATCTAGTGGTTGGGACTCCATGCTCCCGATGCAGGGGGCCCGGGTTCGATCCCTGGTTGGGGAACTAGATCCCACATGCATGCCACAACTAAGAGTCCGCAGGCCACAACTAAGAAGTCCGCATGCCGCAACTAAAGATCCCACATGCACAACGAAGATCCCACGTGCTGCAGCTGGGACCCAGCACAGCCAAAATAAATAAATAAGTAATAAAAATAAATAAATCAAATTAAATTTTAAAAAAAGAAGAAAGTAAAACAAAGTTCCAGATCAAGTGCAGCAAGCACACAGCCCACAGAAAGGGGAAATGTGATAGAGAAAAGCGCTATCAAAAAATAGGCAGTGGTTGAGAGTCCGCCTGCCGATGCAGGGGATACGGGTTCGTGCCCCGGTCCAGGAAGATCCCACATGCCGCGGAGCGGCTGGGCCCATGAGCCATGGCCGCTGAGCCTGTGCGTCCGGAGCCTGTGCTCCGCAACGGGAGAGGCCACAACAGTGAGAGGCCCGCGTACCACAAAAAAAAAAAAAAATAGGCTGAGGGACTTCCCTGGTGGCACAGTGGTTAAGAAGCCGCCTGCCAATACAGGGGACATGGTTTGACCCCTGGTCCAGGAAGATCCCACAGGCCGCAGAGCAACTAAGCCTGTGCACCACAACTACTGAGCCTGCATGCCACAACTACTAAAGCCCACGTGCCCAGAGCCCGTGCTCTGCAACAAGAGAAGCCACAATGAGAAGCCCATGCACCGCAACAGAGTGGCCCCCACTCGCCGCAACTAGAGAAAGCTTGCACACAGCAATGAAGACCCAAAGCAAAAATAAAATAAATAAAATACAGAATACAACATTTGCAAAATCCAAAACCTTGGTTTCATCAGCAAATCCACAGAAATAAATTTGTCCAAATCAGCTAAGTAGAAAAAAACAAACGCATATAATCCCAAGAGACTGTAGGCCTCTGCTAAATGTTGATAAATCATGCTTGTGGCCATGAAGTGTTAAGAAAAAATAGACATGTTAATGCAGTCATGATTCTTCTAGTTTGCTCCAACTTTGACGTTCTCTCTGCAGAGAACTCCTACGCCTTACAGCTGCACAGCCTGGTCCCAGACGGCTAAAGGCACAGTCTGAGCAGCAAGGTTTTGACACACTATAAATTTACTGTTCCACTGAGGCATCATTTATTAACTTTTTTCCTAAGTATGAAACTAAATCCTTGCTCTGGGTATCTATCTGGAGCAATGAGGATGCTGTCACCTGAACAGCTGGGAAGGGTTTGGGCAGGACACGAGGAAGAGCAGCTACTACGATGCTCAGAGGACAAATGGGCAAAATAAAAATCGTCCGAGAATGAAGACACTGAGGTGAGCATCTTCAGCAGCACTGAACTGAAGCTATAATCCATCTAAGTAATTCCCAGCTTACAGCTAAAAAAAAATGTGAAACCACCTTGTCAAAGGTAAAAACCTCTTATAGTCTTTTCTTATTATTTTTAAGAGTAGATGGCTCGGGCTCCCCTGGTGGCGCAGTGGTTGAGAGTCCGCCTGCCGATGCAGGGGACGCGAGTTCGTGCCCCGGTCCAGGAAGATCCCACATGCCGTGGAGCAGCTGGGCCTGTGAGCCATGGCCGTTGAGCCTGCGCATCCAGAGCCTGTGCTCCGCAACAGGAGAGGCCACAACAGTGAGAGGCCCAAGTACCGCAAAAAAAAAAAAAAAAAAGAATAGATGGCTTTCTTCAGGATGCATTTCCCCTGATAAACTACATTAAACATGAAGATTAGGTTTCCAGGCTAACCCATAAAAAGTCCATCAGTATGAGCTGAAGCTGAGTATGAATAACACCCCTGAACAGAGCTCCCCCCAAAGGAGGCTAGCAAACACTCAACGCCCAAGGCTTTTGCTACCAGACAGAGCCTCACAAAGAATTACCAAGTACAGGACGTCCCTCTATGGCAACCCCAAGACCCTATAAATTCCATTTCACCTTCTTCTCGGAGGGATCCCCCCACTACCTCCCACTAAAGAGAAGGATAGCAGTAAGTAGTATTCCACGGGCAGCCATGAGTACCACAAACCCTGCAAGGTAGGTAGTACAGAAGGGAAAACCAAGGCTTAGAGAAAGTCAGTGAAATTAAGGCACTTGCTGAAGTCCTGTTTCTATGAAGTAGTAAGAAGGGGGGCGGACCGGGACCCAGGCCAGTCTGGCCCCCCAAGTGCTACCGGGTTCAACTGAGAGGCAGATGTCGTTTTGGTGGCAGGAGCTAAGTGGGCGGCTGGCAGTAAGCACAGGCCATTGTAGGGGCGTGGGGAAAAGAGCAGTTTCTTCCTTTATTTCAAGGCTATATCATTCCAAGAAAGCAGAAGGGAGCCACCCTACTGAAGTGAGTAGCCTGGGCCGGGTGCTCTGCCAGGCTTTCCTGCAAGGGAGGGGAGAAGCTGGAGCAGGCCCTGACAGCTCCACTCCCCAAACTCAGAAGGACAGCCGGAGGGGACTTCCCTGGTGGTCCAGTGGTTAAGACTTCGCCTTCCAAGGCAGGGGCTGCGGGTTCAATCCCGGGTCTAGGAGCTAAGATCCCACATGCCTCGCGGCCAAGAAACCACAACATGAAACAGAAGCAGTATTGTAACAAATTCAATAAAAGACTTTAAACATGGTCCACATCAAAAAAAAATCTTAAGAAAAAAGGACAGGACACCTGAGTCCTTGGAGTTAGCCTTTCCAGGCTGACAGCTCCCCGACAACAGCAGCGGCAAGACCCACCGGGTGGGGCTCCGAGACGCTAGGGAAGCAGCTGTAGGGTTTGACGGCCTCCACGGTGCACGCACCCTCATCAACTTCAGCCATTAAACTGGATCCATCAGTGGTCCCGCTCTGCTGGTTGGGGTTCTGGAGAGAGAGCCCACACCAACTGAGGCTGTTTCCAAGGCCTCAGGCTGGAAATACTGCCCCGGGCTCCCGTCTGAACTTCTCTGGAACTTGGGCCAATCGGTGGGAGGGCCAGAGGCCTGTGCCAGTCGCTGCTTCCTCAACAACCTGGGGGGCAAAGATCCCAGGAGCAAAGAGGTGGGGCCCTGAGGTCCATCAAAAGGAAGGGTTACTCACAAATTCAGGGTCTCTAACCTAGGGGCTGCCAAACTCTGCAATCCGAACCCTGGCCTCTGAGCTCCAAGCCAGTCAGTCCCCCCAGTTTTCCCTGTGGGCGCCTCACCTTCCTCATCTATGACCTTGATACACTCCACCTCCCAGGGTACCGGCTGTGAAGTCATCTTTAACTCCTCCCATTTCTCACCCACTGCATATTCTGTCACTAAGTTGAGCCATATCTTTCATCGAAATCTCTACCGAGTTTAGTCCCAACACCCCACCATCTCTATCCCCACTGCCATCACCCTCAGGAAAGCGCCCCCCTCCGATATTACAAGAGACTCCTAGTTGAATTCCAATTCAAGGTCTCCCTACCTCCCAACCTATTCCTCATTCCACTTCCAGAACAGCCACACCAAATAACCACGGCCTCGTGCTGTTCCCTTGCTCTTAACTGGCCTGCTCATCCAGCCTAAACTTATCAAGACAATCTCCTTCACAACCCACAGAAGTCCCAGCCTTGCTTTCCAGTCTCCCCAGTAATCCTCTCTTCCATAAGCCAGTGAAGGCTCTCATTTACATGCCGAGCTTGGTGCCACCCCCACACCTTTGTCTCCCCTCCTCCCAAAGGCCACCTTTTCAGATCCCATCCAGTTGTCCAGGCCAATAACTCTTCTAGACTTTCCTGATTACTCCTGTGCCTGAAATCTCCATTCACACGTTACAAGTGCCACACGATTCAAAACTTAAATATCCTATAAGTGCTTCAGGGTCTAACCTGATGACATATCAGGGCTTACGTCCCATCTCTGTCACATACTGAGATGTCTGTACACGTCTTTGAACAAGCTACCTAACTTCCCTGACTCTCAGTTTCCTCTCTGTAAAACAGGGCAAAAATAGTGATTATCATTTATAACAGGTTACAATTGTAATTAAATGAGATGTTATATACAGAAGTACCTAGGACAGTACTTGACTCATTATAGACACTCGAAATCGGTGCTCACACTCCACTATGATAGAAAGATCCAGATCATACTCTCCTTTCCTGTGGTCCTCTGTTTCTCTCCTAATACTCACACGTCCCCAGTAGGACCTAGCACAGTCCTGGGGGCATAAGAGGCACTAAATAAGTATTAGTACTTGCTAATTAACACAAAACAAAATGTTTTATTATTTATCTTATTACAGGAAGCACATACTATTCAGCAACATTTCTAGTCTGGAGTCATGTTCAGATTCATTAAATTCTTATTATTGCCTTGTCCTGCTGTTCCAGCTCTAAAAATAGGTGCTCTCGTTCACATCTGCCCTGCACATGGGGACAACGGGTGTCCTGGGCTGATCATGAGCAGCAGCACAGAGGCCTGGGCGACACCCACAGACACCAGCTCTCTTGTCACCTCCCCGAGGGGCACCATGTGTGATCACTTCTACCAAGATCCTGGGGCATCTAGAATCATAATACACAAAATACTCAGCAAGTACCCAAGACACATTTCCCTAGCTTTTCAAGGGTCCAGCTTACGACTTTCCAGACAATATGATAAAGTAAAAATACAGCATTGGTTATTTTTTGTTTGTTTTTTGCGGTAGGTGGGCCTCTCACTGTTGTGGCCTCTCCTGTTGCGGAGCACAGGCTCTGGACGCGCAGGCTCAGTGGCCATGGCTCATGGGCCCAGCCGCTCCGCGGCATGTGGGATCTTCCCGGACCGGGGCACGAACCCGTGTCCCCTGCATCAGCAGGCGGACTCTCAACCACTGCGCCACCAGGGAAGCCCGGCATTGGTTATTTTTAATAACCTTTTTTATTCCAAAATGCATGCTCATGATTTTTTTTAAAACAGAAAAGATAAAGCCTTACTAGCACAGGTTCCCAAACGGCACAGTTTTCAATCCTTAATTCTCTAAGACCTCAGCTATTCTGTGTCTTCAACAATCGGTATCCCAACCACGATAGAGATGGACAAAGTGCTTTGAAAGCACAGGAAAATAATTCTCTAACGCAGCTTGGCGGGTGTGGGGAAGCCCCCAGGATAACACCTGAGCTGGTTTTTAAGGATCGGTGGGGTTTTCAGGGGGTGAGGGGTTGGGAGAGGGCATTCCATTCCAAGCACAGGCCAACGTATGGAGGGATTAAAGCATGGGGCATCTGAAGAACACAAAGGTGCTAAGGGACACCACTGGCAAGGAAAGTTGGATCAACGTGGTAAATTGACTTGTTTGCTCTGTTAGAAAAGTCTGAACAGTGCCACTGAAAATTCCTAGGCAGGGAAGACATGATAAGACCCATGTTCTAGAGAAACAACTGGGAGTGCATGTGACAGATAAAAGGGAGGCAAGGTGGTCAGTTAAGAGGCTTCTGCAAGAGTCCATCCAGGCAAGAGGTGATGAGGGCCCGAGCCGTGGCAGTGGAGAAGGAGAGAGGAGGTCAAGCCGGAACCCAGTCACTAATGGAAAATGACATAAAAGAGACAGGGATACACCTATGTCCACAGCAGTATTATTCAAATAGCCAAACGGTGGAAGCCACCCAAGTGTCCACTGATAGCTGAATGGATAAACAGAATGTGGCGTATACATACAATGGACTATTATTCAGCTTTAAAAGGGAAGGAAATTCTGACACATGCTACAACATGGATGAACCTTGAAAACAAGGTAAGTGAAATAAGCCAGTCACAAAAGGATAAATTCTGTATGATCTCACTTACATAAGGAACCTAGAGCAGTCAAATTCATAGAGACAGAAAGTAGGATGGTGGTTGCCAGGGGCTGGGAAGAAGGAGGAATGGGGAATTATAGTTGAATTGGGAAAGAGTTTCAGTTGTGCAAGATGAAGAGTTCCAGAGATGGATAGTGGTGACGGTTGCACACAACAATGGGAATGTACTTAATACCACTGATGTGTATACTTAAAATGGTTAAGATGGTAAATTTTCTGTTGTATTTTACACAGCTGTTTAAAAAGAGAGAGAGGGAGAGGGAGGTAGAGTGGATGGCATTGTACATCTCCCAGCCTGGGGCACTAAATGAATGGCAGCACCTTGAACTGAGCTCCAGTCCACAGGAAGAATGTAGTGGAGAGAAAAGAGAATTCAGAGATGCACAGATGTCCAGGTTCAACGTGAGCTGAGAATACAAACTCTCCAAAGGCTCCCTGACAGGATCAGCATCATCTCTTACAATCCCAGACTCTAAAAATGACACAACTCTAATGGGTAATTAACTACTGCCAAAAAGAGCCAGCAAGTGACTTCTTGATTATTAGATTAGAAAAGCAGGACTCTAGGGTACATAGGGGGGATTACACACATATGTCAATTTCACCCCTTTCTGAAACCCAAATAAAAGAACACTTAAGTGATTTTTTTAAAACATAAACCACAAACCTGGAAACTGTGCTGTAGATGTGTAAGCACTAAAAAGACTAAGATGAGCTGATAAAGCCGAATCCTAGCCCTGCAGGAGGAAAAGCCAAGATTCTATCTGATTTACACCCCAGAATTTCCAAAAGACTCCAGAAGACTCCAGGTTACTCTGAAATTGGGGTAAAAAGGAGCTAAAATAAGGAGGAAAGGTTGAAAATCTATGTAGGTACCACTCAGCGCCCCAAATCCCTCCTGCACACCAGCAAACTACTGATTTATTCTCTAAAGCAGGTAAAAACAAAGGATTCAGGTCTGCGGGACAATGGGCTCAGTTAAGAACAGGGGTACCATAATACATGGAGAATTAGACACGTATGTGTAATGTACATGTATCAGTACAGAACGGGTTAGAAAATACAAACTATTCTAGGTATTTCAGGCAGGAAGGGATTTACTACAGGAAATTAGAGGCTTACAGAATCATGGGAAGAGCTATGAGAGCCAAGGTCAGAGAAACTACCACTCAAGTTCAAGAAATCAGGATGTACAAGCATCACAAGCAACTGAACAGAGGATCCCAGCTCCCCCAAGACTGATGTGTCTTTGAGTCCCAGAAGGACATTCAGAAGCTGACTGGAAAATCTCACACCTGCATTGTGAATTGTGCAACAGCAATAGTGGCTTCTCCTTCTCTTTCGCCTTCCAAGTCTCTCTGGCAGAACCAAAATCAGAATCCTGCCATCAAAGGATTCTGGGAAATGCAGTGTCCATGTTCCCAGCTCCTGCAACATGGGAGAAGGCTTAGCAAAACAGGGATAGGGTTGAGAACCAAGAGACAATATCCAGCTGGTATTCTATACCCATATGCTGAGACCACCCTCATCCTCTTTTGCTCAGCTTCCCTGAGTCCTGGCAGACAGGTCTTCAGTTTCCAGGCAATAGATGACAGAAGTCTCCTAACCCGTGGTCAAAGGAAAAAAATCAGGATGCTAAAATGTAAGGTTCCCCAAAGAAACAGCCCAGCCAGATGATCCTACAGTAAAGCTGATATTCAAAAGAATAAAGAATTCTCATCTCTAAAAGAGCCAATAATTTGAGCCCAAGTAGTTGCAATTGTTTTCAAAAGGAGTCAAATTCTCTAAATTTTAATTTGCTTTAAGAAGAATGTATGTGTGGAATATGACATTATGGTTGAGCTAAGATTAACAATAAATTATTCAATCACCACAATGTGAAAATGTGAACCCACAGAAACCTCAATGCAGGTGGGGTATGTCACTGGAGTAACCAGTTGTACTTGCCTAAACTCTAGAACTTTGGTTTTCAAAGTATGGCCTGGGAACCCTGTGATGCCCCAAGACCCTTCAAGTGATCTGGGAGGTCAAAACTATTTTCATAATGAACTCATTTGCCTTTATCACTCACATGCTGTCATGAGCATTTTTCAGAGTCTATGTGACATCCGATGACATCATCACTCTAATAAGCTAATGGAATGGAAGTTGTTTTAAGTTTTTCTGTCTTAATTTCTAATATGGTAAATGTCAATAGATAGAAACCACATAAAAGCTCTTTGGGGTCCTCAAAAATATTTGAGTATAAAGGAGCCAAAAAGCTTGAGAATTGTTGCTGTAAAACAACTTTTTAGTTAGTTGATTTTGGAAGGGAACTTTTGATATGTGAAACCAATTAGACTTAGTTTAAGTTTATATCTTCCAAGAGAAAAAAAAAAAAATCTGTAAGTTCCTAAATTTTGCTTTACTATCTTATATCTGCTTATCCATCAGGAGGAAGATTTTTCCACATAGACCCAAATTAAATTATTTTTTTCCCCTGGGAAACAACTAAACACCATGATAGCAAGTCTCATTGCCCAGAAGGCAGCATACACAGCACAATAGTAAAGAGCAGTCCCTACAGGGACTCAGATACTTGTACACCACTGATCACAGCAGCTTTATTCATGAGAGCCAAAAGGCAGAAACAGCCCAAATGTCCATTGACAGATGAATGGATAAAGAAAATGTGGCCTATACAAAATATAGACTATAATTTGGCCTAAAAAAGGAAGGAAATTCTGATACATACTGCAACATGGATGAAGCTCTTGAAGATATACTAAGTGAAATAAACCAGACACAAAAGGACAAATACTCTATGATCCCACTTATATGAGGTACCTAGAATAGGCAAATTCATAGAGACAGAAAACAGAACAGTGGTTACCATAGGCTGGAAGTAGGGAGGAAGGGAAGTTATTGCATCATGGGTATAGAATTTCAGTTTGGGATGATAGAAAAGTTCTGGAGATGGATGGTGGTGATGGTTACACACGATGCGAATGTATTTATGGCACTGAACTGTACAATTAACATGGTTAAATTGGTATAAATAAAGAACAAAAAAGCAGAGATTCTAGAGCCAGATAACCTGGATTCAAATCTCAGCTATACCACTTATAGTTTGTGTGACTTTTGTGCTTCAGTTTCCTC
Source organism: Monodon monoceros (assembly GCF_005190385.1). Taxonomy (NCBI): domain Eukaryota; kingdom Metazoa; phylum Chordata; class Mammalia; order Artiodactyla; family Monodontidae; genus Monodon; species Monodon monoceros. The sequence continues at coordinate 86,979,367 of NW_021703767.1, forward strand.
ATCTGCAAAATAATAATATACAGCATAAGGTTGTTGTGAGGATTACATGAGTTAATATACGAATAAATATATGCTTAGAATGCTGCCTGGCAACTAGCAAGTGCCCCATCACTGGCTCTCAAACTTTAGCACGGGTCAGGATCACCTAGAAAGCTTATTCAAATACAGATAGCTAGACCCCATCCCAGAGTATCTGTCTCAGTGGGTCTGGGATGGGACTCAAGAATTTGCATTTCTAACAGGTTCTCAGGACATGCTGGCACTGCTGGTCCGGGAAGCACACTTTGAGAACCACCGCTCTGTACAAATATTAGCTGTCATTATTATTATTAGCAATGTCTGAGGTAGTAGCAGGCAGATCGATAAGTACTCGTAGAAGGAAGGACAGAAAGACAGAAGTACACTCCTGTGTCGCTCCTCTATTCACAGAATACTTCACTTCTGGTCACCGAATGTGAGGGGCAGGGTGGACCCCTCAGGAAGCAACTCTCCATCTCTCTGTAGACACTGAGTACCCCACAATTTAACTCAGCTCTGACACTACCTAGAGACACCATCACATTCCACAGGTTAAGGGCTCAGTCCCACAAGGCTGCCTCCCCCTGCCCCCCTACTTTAATCTTTTTTTGTTTTGCGGTACGCGGGCCTCTCACTGTTGTGGCCTCTCCCGTTGCGGGGCGCAGGCTCCCGGGGGCGCAGGCTCAGCAGACATGGCTCACGGGCCCAGCCGCTCCGCGGCATGTGGGATCTTCCCGGACCAGGGCACGAACCCGTGTCCCCTGCATCGGCAGGCGGACTCTCAACCACTGCACCACCAGGGAAGCCCTGCCCCCCTACTTTAGACACCAGTTGCAAGTCCAGGTTATCACCTGTGCTTCTGAAGGACTGACTATAAATAGTAGGTGCCCACGACCCCCTCCACAGGTTCAATTAATTTGCTAGAGCGGCCCACAGAACTCAGAAAAACAACTTACTTACTGGATTATCAGTTTATTACAAAGGATGTTAAAGGATACCAGTGAACAATTAGAAGAGATACGCAGGGCAGGGTATGGGGAATGGGACGTGGTGTTCCTGTGCCCTCCCAGCACCCTCCAAACCCCACAGTTCAGGGATTTTTGTTGTTGTTGTCTTCATTAGATAGGCAAGAATGACTAAATCATTGGCCACTGTCGATTAAGTCAATCTCCAGTTCCTCTCCCCTCCCCGGAGGTGAGGAGGGGCTGTAAGTTCCTACTTTCTAATCACTTGGTTGGTTCCCCTGACAACCAGCCCATTCTTAGGAGCTTTCCAAAAGCCCCTAGCACAAACTCAGGTGTGGTTGAAAGGGGATTGTTTAAGGATAACAAAAGACACCTTCATGGCTCTTATCACTTGGGAAATTCCAAGAGTTTTAGGAGCTCTGTACCAGGAAAAGGGTCAAAGACCAAATATATATTCCTTATTGTAAATCACAATACCACAATATCAATATTGTAAATCACAATTTCATATTTTCCTACAAGTAGATGATCTCAAAGCCTTTCCCGCTGGATTTTGTTTCCCAAAATAAACAGACTGTACCAAAGCCCTTATCTCGGTGTTCAGTTGACCCCAGCTGAGACAGGGCATAAGGTAAGCTCCCCACTCTCAGACAGGTGGGGAGGGGCATAATTAGCACCAGAGTGGCCCAGCTCCTCTCCTACCTAATGCTTCGTACCAAGTAGATGTTTTAGAGCTACAAGTTAAATGCGTAAAAGAAAATAAAATGATGGCAAACTATAGAAGACAGACTATAAGTAATGTAGGCTTCAGAGGAAAGGATGAAGTTTGAAGCAGAAGACAAATAGAGGAAGGTGGTCCTAGGAAAGGAAATGAGCCTTAACACACTGAAGACCCAGAGACTGGACTCCCCAGAGCTGACAGCCTAGAAAGTGAGAAGAGGTGGGACAAGGTACATTCAGATGAAGGAAGGGCTCAATAACTAAGGAGATGAGAGTAGATTTTACATGGTGGTTCATGAAGGCTTGTGAGCAGAAATATGAACCAATTTCCCCACTCAGCCACACCAAACTTTCTACATAACCCCTGACAACCAAACACCTGGGCTTACAACATGTGATTAACTCTCTTCTATCTCTTTCTTTTCTTCCTATGGTGATTACTAATTGGCCAGGCGCACTTTACGTATTAATTTATCTAATCCACAAAACAGCCCCATGAGGTAGGTTCTATGATTGCCCCCATTTTACAGATGGAGAAACTGGGGCACAGAGAAGTTACACAGCTGGGTGACAGAGCTGGGATTCAAACCCTGCCAGTCTGGCTCTCTCTTTCACATCTGTCCCCACAACAAAGTAATCACTTTCTACATGATAACCCCACATGATTCCTTTCCCAATGTTTCCCATATGTTGTATCCTTACCATTTTCAGAACCCGTAACCACAGGTAATTTGTGTATCTCCTACACGTTCATTGAGTTCCTGGCATATATACCAGATGCTGCACCAGCTGCTGGGAATACAAAGATACAAAGTCCCCATTCTCCAGGAAGTTCCCATCACAGATCTTGCAAGATGAACCAAGTTATGGAGAGGTGAACCTACAGGTCAAGGTGAGAAGGTGGGCCTGGGATGAAACCAAATTGGTAGGTGAAAAAACAATCCTCACCCATCCCAGAAGAACTGTTACTTGAGCTGGAATGTTGTTCTCCTATTTATTTCTATGCATCTTTATCTAAGACCATTTTCAAAAGTATCCAATGCAAGGATGACTATTTTTTCCACTCAAATGGTCTTGGTCCTTTGTCTACCACAGTCCTATAGCACTGGTGGATTAAAGTCTGCTGTGTTTGGCACCAATGGATTTTGCTCTTTATGGTTCTTATAGCCACACATGTATGAGATGGCACATAGTAGGTGCTCAAGAACCCTTATGGGGTTCATGATGAAGTGTTAAGGACCATAGGGAAAGATCTGGAATTATCATGCACTGTGCTTTAATATAATTTGTTATAAAACCTTCTTTCTCTTCCTCCCTTGAAACAGGAAATATACTGATGCACCGGCTTGTAAATAAGCCTAGTCTTCCCCAAAGAAGTACTGTGATATGAATGAAATCATCAGTTTACACTGGACAAGATGCTTCTAGAATAGCGTTTGGCACACAGTAAGCTCCCAATAACTATTTGTGGAAGTGAATTAAAATAATAAGCTTGGGCTTCCCTGGTGGCGCAGTGGTTGAGAGTCCGCCTGCAGATGCAGGGGACACGGGTTCGTGCCCCGGTCTGGGAGGATCCCACATGCCGCGGAGCGGCTGGGCCTGTGACCCATGACCGCTGAGCCTGCGCATCCGGAGCCTGTGCTCCGCAGCAGGAAAGGCCGCAACGGTGAGAGGCCCGCGTACCGCAAAAAAATAAATTAATTAAAAAAATAATAAGCTTTTTTTTCACACCTGCCTTACACTATAATGTGGCAAAGACTTCCAATAACAAAGTTCGTAAGAAGAATTTGAACAGTAACCCAGATCAAACATAGAAAAAGCAGTTTTACCCACTTCACATGTGTTATCCTAAAAGAATTAGGCTACTTTCTTCCTGGCGTTCACAATCTGCAGATGGCTTAAATTAATTAGGGTCATCCCTCTCCACCTTTAAAAGCTATTAGTGGAAACCTGCCCAACACTAGACACAAAATCTGAAAATGGCATTTTCAAATACTTTGTGGATAACAGGATTTAATGACACTGCTGACCGTCACATTAAATAGTGTGATCACAATACGCTAAGTATTAAATATAACCATTTCATTCCACTCTACACAGAGCTTTTTGAAAGAAAAAAATAAGTAATGAACAAATGAGATGTTTATCCCCCAAATGATCTGGAATTAACAAAAAAGAAAAATTAAATATCACAGAGGATACTAATTCTGGGACTTCAGTGTATACAAAACAAAAAGGCTTTGAAATCAGCTGAAATCAACTCACAACATAATAAAGGATACTTTGGAACATTTGCCGCTCATTTGGTTGTTGTTTTTTTTCCGCCAACAATACATAATATGGATAAAATGTGTTAGACTATTGTTGTGAAACCTACCTCAGTCCCTCCATCCATGCACCTCCCTTTTGCATTGAGATCTGCCCAGTGACACATGAGCTCTAACGTGGGTGGATAAAAATAACCTGATCCTCAAAAAGACATGATAAACGCCAGACAGCTGAGTCACTTTGAAGCCCATTTTGACTCCCGAAAGGGACATTCACCCTCCTTTTCCTTCTCACACTTACACATACAACCTGGTGAAAAACACCACCAACAGCCCTGGGTGGAAGGCGGTGATGCGTCTTCACTTCCCCCTCCAGTCTCTGAGGTCACGACTCGCGACTGAACTTTTAATAATTTATACTATTGCATTTCAAAGTGACTCATTTAGAGGAAGAAGCGGAAAGGCTTAAGGAAACCGTAGTAATCCAGGAGACCCCCTATTTCTGCTGCCCGAGTGGAAGCACCCGAAGGTTTCTTCTGACATTCTGACGTAAAGAAAAGGAGTGGGGAGAAATTTAAAGTGGAGGCAGAAAAGCTCAGAGAGTAAATCATAATTGTCCAGGAGTGGGAATCCCTGGGCAAAGCAAACGGTCCCGGAAAGAGAAGGGGGGAATCAATCACGTCCACCTACCCGCCCTCCGCTGTCGCCCCAAAGAGGACGCAAACCATCTGCAACGTACAGTTAAGATCAGGGAACTCTGCGACTCGATCTACCTTTCAAACGGTGGCGGGGTTTTGGGTAGGCTTCTAGGTACTGGGGCCCTGGCAGCCTAAGAAGCCTGGCGGAGCAAGCCACCGCGGCCGCCCAGTCTTTGGCCTCAGCAGCCTTGGGGCATGCAGCGCCGGGCACCCGGTAGGCACTCACTAAGTGTTTGCTGAACTGCAGTGCCCCTGAGCCAACTCTGGCGCCCGGCGAGGAGGTCCCCGGCTGCCACTGCGCATATTCTCCCCCCGCTTCACGTGCCGCCGAGTTCGGCTGCTCGCGGCCGCCCTAGGCAGCCCGCACCGCGACCCTCACCCGAGGCGCCGCCGAGCCTCACTTACGGGGGAGTCGTAGGAGAAGGCGCACTCGTTCTTGTAGACCCTGTCCCCGGACCGAGGCACGCGGATCGTGGGCATGTGGGGCACCAGCAGCTCGCCGATGTCTCCTGCAGCCATCTTCCTATTGCCGCTGCCGCCCGGCATGCCGAACAGGGCGCCCCGGCGCTGCATGGCCGCGGCGCGCACCCAAGCGGAGCGGAGCGCTGGGTCCGCCCGCGGCGGCGGCGGCGGCGGCGGCAGGCTGCGCGGGCGACTGGAGCCGAGCCGGGAAGGGTGGAGAAAGCGGGCCGCGGGGCTGGAGCGGGCACGGGGGGCCTGCGCGTACTGGCGGGCTGGTGGAAGGGACGCTGCTATTTTTAATCCAATGGCGAATCGCCGGCCCAGTTGCAGCGTCAGGCGGGGCGCTGGGGAGGGCCAGCCGCAGCGCGCGGGGAGGGGGAGCTGGAGAGGGGCCTTGCGCCGTGGCCCCGCTCGGCGCCGGGCGCGGAGGGCGAGACCCCGGGCCGCAGGCTCGGAAGTCGAGAGCATGCTGCGGTGGGGCACCACCTCCGTGTTTTCTACCGTAAATCGTTAGGCTGCGAAGGGACAACTCCAAGGCAACCAACACAAAGAGCAGGATTTGAGGTTTTAAAAACCGCTTGCTTTTAAAACATCTGAGGATAACAGCGGGGACTGCCCTGATTGGGTAGGGGTGGAACTTGAGGTGCAAATCTAGAACCTAACGTCGGGCCCAAATCTAAATTTGTTCTTTGCACTTCAGTGTTAGTCTCACTAAGCCTCATTCCTCACTTTTTTAACATCTAAATCTTGTTAAAAGAGAATAGAGTAGGATCCAGGAAAGATAGATGTGTATTTTTCCAATAATACAGATTTTTCTTACGTATGGGGCAGGGGTATATTTTTCTCTACCTTTGGAAAGTCTTCTGCGAGATTCGAGGTCTCCGCGTTCAGCATTCAGCTGACTGATTTGGGATCTTACGTGCACACATGCATCTTCCCTGCCTTTGCACGTCCAATTCCTCAAAATAAATAATAAACAGGGTTAGGTTGGGGAGAATGCAGGGTAATAATCTGCAAACAGAGCATGCCTCACAGCATACTCTCATTTTCTCCAAAAAACTCTTAAAATACAGGTTCAATTCCATTGAGCTTCCCTACCTACACCCAACTTAAAGGGCAGGATACCAGTGATCCCTACCAGTTAATGAAATGGATAAATAGTGACTCAAAATGCTGATTTCTCTGCAAATCAAAACTATAATGAGATACTGCTCAGAATGGCCATTATTAAAAAGTTTACAAATAACAAATGCTGGGGAGGGTGTGGAGGAAAGAGAACCCTCCTACACTGTTGGTGGGAATGTAAGTTGGTGTAGCCACTATGGAGAACAGTATGGAGGTTCCTTAAACTAAAAATAGAATTACCATGTGATCCAGTGATCCCACTCCTGGGCATATATATCCAGACAAAACTATAGTTCAGAAAGATATTTGTTTTTCTCTTTCTGACTTACTTCACTCTGTAAGACAGACTCTAGGTCCACCCACCTCACTACAAATAACTCAATTTCGCTTCTTTTTATGGCTGAGTAATATTCCATTGTATATATGTACCACATCTTCTTTATCCATTCATCTGTTGATGGACATTTGGGTTGCGTCCATGTCCTGGCTATTGTAAATAGAGCTGCAATAAACATTGCAGCTCTATTTACATGACTCTTTGAATTACGGTTTTCTCAGGGTATATGGAAATCTAAAAAAAAATATGGAATCTAAAAAAAATATATGCTTCTGAAGAACCTAGGGGCAGGAGAGGAATAAAGACGCAGACATAGAGAATGGACTTGAGGACACGGGGAGTGGGAAGGGTAAGCTGGGACGAAGTGAGAAAGTGACATGGACATATATACACTACCAAATGTAAAATAGATAGCTAGTGGGAAGCAGCCGCATAGCACAGGGAGATCAGCTCGGTGCTTTGTGACCACCTAGAGGGGTGGGATAGGAAGGGTGGGAGCGAGACGCAAGAGGGAGGAGCTTTGGGGATATATGTATATGAATAGCTGAAAAAAAAAAAAGATACATGCACCCCTATGTTCATAGCAGCACTACTCACAATAGCCAAAACATGAAAACGACCTAAATGTCCATGGACAGATGAATGAGTAAAGAAGATGTGGTACATATATACAATGGAATACTACTCAGCCACAAAAAAGAACAAAATGATGCCATTTGCAGCAACGTGGATGCAACTAGAGATTATCATACTAAGTGAAGTAAGTCAGAAAGAGAAAGAGAAGTACCATATGGTATCACTTATATGTGGAACCTAAAATATGGCACAAATGAACCTATCTACAAAACAGAAACAGATTCACAGACATAGAGATCAGACTTGTGGTTGCCAAGGGGGAGATCGGGGAGAGGGATGGACTAGGAATTTGGGGTTGGTAGATGCAAACTATTATTGGGTTGGCCAAAAAGTTCACTCTGTTTTTAGTAAAAATAAAAGACACATTTTTGATTTTCACCAAGAATTTTATTGAACAATGTATTCACTAACCAAACAAACTTTTTGGCCAACCCAATACAATTTAGAATGAATAAACAAGGTCCTACTGAATAGCACAGGGAACTATATCCAATCTCCTAGGATAAACCATAATGGAAAAGAATTTAAAAAAAAGAATGAGGGACTTCCCTGGTGGTACAGCGGTTAAGAATCCACCTTCCAATGCAGGGGATGCCGGTTCGATCCCTGGTCGGGGAACTAAGATCCCACGTGCCAAAGGGCAACTAAGCCCTCACACCGCAACTACTGAGCACGTGAGCCACGACTAGAGAGCTTTGTGCCGCAACTACAGAGCCCGAGCACCACAACCATGAGCCCATGTGCCACAACAAAGCTCCTGTGCAACTAAGACCTGCTGCAGCCAAAAATAAATAAATAAGTAAATATTTTGTTTAAAATCTCAATAAAAAAGAATGTGTATAACTGAGTCACTTTGCTGTACAGCAGAGATTGTAAACTGTAATCAACTATACTTCAATTAAAAAAACAACAACAACACACTGATTTCTGCAAGCCTCTCCCAGATCAAATAGTACTTAAAGTCCTTTTTTTTTTTTCTTCCATTATTTCTCCATCACTCTCTGATTTTGTAGATGTGCTGGCTCTGCTAGGGAGAAAGGATGGTACCTGGAATTTGATGTGAGGAGGACAAATGAGCCCTTTCTTGCCCTGCTCTTCTAAATTTCCACACCTCAAGCAAGTCTCAAACACCACACATCTATGTAACTCACAACTCTCTAATGCGATCTGTTGGAAATGGAGAAGAGACACAAAGCAAAAAATTAAACACCAATGCTACCCTCATCCTTGGGCAGATACTCGCAAGGAGATTTTGCTTTTTATTATCCTCACCAGCTTCTCACCTTCTAATAGTATCTGTGCCTGTTTCAGGTTCATGGATGAAGCTTGCTTGTCTAATTACAGAGAAAAACTTGATTCGGAAGCATTCAAAATTTAAGAGTTTAAATATTTTATATTAAATGCAAATTAAATTGAGACACTATTTTTCAGACTAATAAAGATATATTGAGTTGGCCCAGGTTTGGGAAATAGGACCTTACATACATTGCTGATAGGAATAAAGACGTTAAACTTCTTTGAAAGGAAATTTAACAATACCAACCATAATTTTATATGCATATAATATTTTCCCCAGCAATTCTTTATCTATATGTTTATGCTACAGATAAATTCACACTGTTTAACGATATTTATTGGAGCATTGTTTATAGTAACAAAAAACTGGGAACAGCCTAAAAATCCATCTGTAGGAAGTGGTTAAAATACGGTACCGTCGAAAGAATGAAGCACCCTGTACATGCTGATGTGGAAAAATCTCCAAATCATATTACCAGATTAAAAGGGCTGAGTGCAAATCAATGTGTAAAAGCAAAGCGTACATTCAAGGCCAAGGATGTGCTATAGGCACTCTGGCACATCCTGTATACCATGGGCCTTCCTTCCAAGTGGTTGTACCTGTGCTAAATATTTTTAATGTTGCCCCTAGATAGCTATAGATTTAGACATTGATATCAATATCATGTAAATTTATGCTACATCGTAGATAGATAGGTGCTTGTTTGGCCTTAGGAAGCCTCTGGAAGAACACACAAGAAATTAATGACAATTGGGCTCTGTGGAGAGAAACACAGTGCCTAAGGTTAGAGAGGAACTTACTACCACTATTTACTTTTCTGTACCATTAACATCTTTATTATGTGCAAGTATTGTTTAAAAAAGTAATTATAACTCAGTTGTAAAAACAATAACCGGTAATATTAATAGAAGTTGAAGACAATTACTGCACCACCATAAAAATACATCCCAACTTTTTTCATGCAATGGCACGCATTGAAAATGATAATATTTGTACAGCCCACTGAAGTAATTGGTCAAGGATGGCTTCATGCAGCCTGCGGCTACTAGTCTGGGGCCCCAGTCACTGCAAGCCCCAGCCATGGCCTCCCAAGGATCAGAGAGATCTCATCACACCTGAATGCCATCTCTGCATACCAGAATGTCAATGGCACACCAGATGGAAAGTTCTAATCAAAACAGGGGGAAAAAAAAGAAAAACAGGGGAAAATGACACCATCTAAACATGGAGGAATGATTAAATTGGGTACATCTATTCAAAGATGTTTATATAAATCTTAAAAAGGATTATTATAAAAATGATTGTTTTAATACATTTGTATGTTAGTGTAACATATTTACAATACTTATACATTATTATTGCAACTGGGTAAAAATAAACATGCATTTTTGACAAGACTGGAAAGACAAAATTTAAATAGTTATGTTTAGGATTTGTTATAGGATTTTGTTTTTATTTTCAAAATGTCTTCAATGATGTTACGTTTTTTAAATAATGTAAAAATTTATCAACACACAAAGGCTAATAAGAGAAACTTCACTGAATTAAGATAATGTCTTAATCATGCCATTTTAGGGAAAAATTCTAGTTCAATTACTGGAATTTTTAAACTTAATTTTGCAAATTCTATATATGACTATTTTACTATTGGGCCAGTTTAAACATGTGGATCTTGATCAAAGAGAGGGAATAAGGTGATGATGAGTAAACAATTTTAACTTCCAACATAAATTTAAAGTCTTACTGGAGAATTCCCTGGTGGTCCCGTGGTTAGGACTCTGCGCTTTCATTGCTGAGGGCGCGGGTTCAATCCCTGGTCCGGGAAGTAAGATCCTGAAAGCCACATGGCACAGCCAAAAATAAATAAATATCTGAAGAGATTTCAGAGGACCTAAGACGAAGAACTGACTTTTGTCACATCAAGGTGGTTAGGCCACCACGTCACTCTACAGCTCAAAAGCCTCCTTCCGTGATGTTCAGGGTGGAGCTCAGACTCCCATGTCCTGCCATTCAGGGACCTCTCCCATCTAGCACCCCTTCTTTTCAGACTTTACTCCCACTCCTACACTTCATGTGAGCTCTATTTACTGTACCCCAAGGATAAATGTACTTGTCTTCTAGCCTTGGCTGAAAGCTCTCCCCTCTCATTCCTATCTTCTCAGTTCTTTCAAGACTTTTTCCGTGAAGCCTTTTCTGACAGCTCCAATGCTGAGGAATCAATCTTTAAAAAATGACAGCCCCATTGCCTGTACCCATCATTAGATACTGCCTTATAACATCTTTTGTACTGTTATTTAATTAGTCTTGGTTCCATATCTTGTCCCCTAGAAAGCAAATCCTTTGAAAGAAGTTATATTCCTAAGTATCCTTGCACATCGTGGCAGCCCAGTGTTTACGGAATATTGCCTGCCCAGAATGGAGTGCTCTGCTTATTTTAGGCACTCAATAAGTACCTACCAAATGAATGACTCACATCTGTGACATTGTAATAGATAGGTTTTGTAGTCAGCTCTGTGCCTTTTAGGTAAAATTCATTGCTGCATAAATGTTCCCAGAGGTTACATTAAAACATGACATGAATATTAGTTACTGTGACTAATGCCAAAAAGGGGAATTGGGGAAATCTACAGAGAAAAAAGATACCTTAATTATTTCAATTAACGGAATAGCTCTTGACCTCAGATGTCCTCTAATTATGTGCGGTGATCTGGTAAAGCCATATATGGTGATAGCTTGTTATGGAGACATATCCATAAAATTTTCTATCCTGGCAGAGAGCCTCTGCAAGAAGCACTGGTTATTAAACATAAAACAATAGGTCACTGGTTAAGAAACTTAAGGCATTTTCTGTTTGAAGCAATTCTATGTACCAATCAAAAGTCATGTGGTATAAGAATATTCACTGACATGTAAAAATGATAAATGTAAGGCAGACACCAAGAACAGATTATAAATGAGCATATACACTATCATTCTGTCTAAATACATGCACACATATACACATAGTCATAGCATAGAAAAAAGATTGGAATAACCTACATTTTAGTGGCATTTATCTCTGGCTGAAAAAAGTTATTTTGGGGCTTCCCTGGTGGCGCAGTGGTTGAGAGTCCACCTGCCGATGCAGGGGACGCGGGTTCGTGCCCCAGTCCGGGAAGATCCCACATGCCATGGAGCAGCTGGGCCTGTGAGCCATGGCCGCTGAGCCTGCGCGTCCGGAGCCTGTGCTCCGCAACGGGAGAGGCCATAAGAGTGAGAGGTCCGCATACCGCAAAAAGAAAAAAAGTTATTTTTGTTTATTTTTTCTTTGTCCTCTTCCATGTTATTTAAATGCTTTGCATTAAGTCTCCGTTTCTTTTTGTAAATAAGGGAAATGCTAACTTTTTACATTACCATTTGATTATGTCAATTTTCTCTTCTGCCTGTCCTCTTTCTTACTTGCTTGTCCCCTCTACCCTCCATATAAAACTCAGCAAGCTTCTGTTGTTAAGTTTATAGACAATCTGCCTAACTAGAAGGGTGATTCAGATTGGAATGAGCAAACTCCTTGAAGAGCTCCAATTTTTCTTATTAATTTTTTTTAAAATTTATTTGTTTTTAGCTGCGTTGGGTCTTCGTTGCTGCGCGGGAGCTTTCTCTCTAGTTGCGACAAGCAAGGGCTACTCTTCGTTGCAGTGCACAGGCTTCTCATTGCGGTGGCCTCTCGTTGCGGAGCACGGGCTCTAGGCGCTTGGCCTTCAGTAGTTGTGACTCGCGGGCTCTAGAGCGCAGGCTCAGGAGTTGTGGTGCATGGGCTTAGTTGCTCCGCATCATGGGGGATCTTCCCAGACCAGGGCTTGAACCCATGTCCCCTGCATTGGCAGGTGGATTCTTAATCACTGCACCACCAAGGAAGTCCCAAGAGCTCTTAACATCAAGGTGAGGTAAGCTGTTATTCCGCTTAAGAGGAAACCTGAGATCCCTGTTCACCTTTTTGGGTTTCATGATCTGTAATACCACAGTCCTTCCAGGAGCCTGACTCATAAGTTACTCGCCGAGGTAGGCAGGCAAGTTGGCTTTCTGGCCAATCTGACACCATCCCTACTCATGCCCACCACCATTTCCATGCACACACAGGTAGATGTGTCCTCCACTCAGGTGTAGACAAACCTGGTGTGAACACAGTAAAGAAAACATATTAACCATAGAGCCACAGGCTGCTCTTCTGGTTTCCTTGTAAATAGGCAAAGCGAGTTACCTCAACATGATGCAGACTGACTCCAAAATCCAAAGAAATTTACCAAATATAGTGCCACTTTCTTAGTGGTAGGGAGCTTGAGATAAAGAACTTTTCTATATTATTTCTGTATTTCTAAATTTCTATATTATTAATATTAAAATCCCCTCTGGAATTTCACTGGGCTGGCAAACCCCTGTATTTTCAGAATCTCTCTCTCACCTGTCACAGGGCACCTGCCACTTCCTGCTCTCCAGTTGCTGTCTTCACATTGTCATCACTGTAGGGCTAGCATCATGTCCTATAGATGCTGATGGTCAAGATCAGGAGCTGGCAAACTGCAGCACAAATCCAGCCTGCAGTTTGCTTTTGTAAATAGAGTGTTGCTGGAACCCAGTCACACTCATCCACTTACATATTGTCTGTGGCTGTTTTGGCGCTCCAACGGCAAAGTGGAGTAGATGCAACCAAAACCACGTGGACTAACATCCAAGGTATTTACTGTCTGGCCCTTTACAGAAAACGTTTGCCAACCCCTGGTCAAGATCCCTACAGGCCATGCGTTATGATCCAGAATCAGAATTGACATGACCCTAAACAAGAGAATTAAGTTGTGCTACTTATCCTTCAGGTGATGGCAAATCTGTTTATCTGAATGGAGAAAAAGCCTGCAGCCAGATCAGTAGCTGCAAACTGAATGCCGCAAGATACATTAATTTGCTTCATAAGGAGATCATCTCTGGAATCTCGACAAAATTGAAATCACCACCTTGTTAACTTTACCACAGTCCACTATCATTCTCCATTCTAATGGGAGAAATGGTAGGAAATGATGGGGAAAAGAATGGGAGTATGACAGAAATCACCAAGTCTATGTCTTCCTGATCTTTGATACTGGCATGAATTCCTGCAGCTCCACTCAAAGTGCAGCTTTGATTCACATTTACAATTTTGTTAGGGAAGGGGAACATCAGTGGCATCCTCTTGGTCCTTCCTCCTACGGTAATTCTTTTTTTTTTTTGCGCTACGCGGGCCTCTCACCGTTGTGGCCTCTCGCTGCGGAGCACAGGCTCCGGAGGCGCAGGCTCAGCGGCCATGGCTCACGGGCCCAGCCGCTCCACAGCATGTGGGATCTTCCTGGACTGGGGCACGAACCCGTGTCCCCTGCATCGGCAGGCGGACTCTCAACCACTGCGCCACCAGGGAAGCCCTATGGTAATTCTTACTCCACGGTTCAGGGAGCCAATGTGGAGATTCTAGAGTTTGCTAAGGTCATGTATTCCAGTAATACTTTCAGGAACTGGAGTACCAGCCACAGGATGAGCTCGGGGTCCCACCCGGCCTACTGTGAGGTGGAGTAGGTCAGAACTCGATATATAATCTGCTCTCCATAAGCCTCCACTCCAGCAGATGGGAACAGCATTCCAGCAAGTTATAGTTTCAATCATAGCCAACTTCCAATAGTCTTTGAAAAGTTTGGATATTTCCCATTCTCCAGGACACTGTTACTAGGGAAGCAGCTTCAGGGAAGGCCAGGAGGAAGGTTCAGAATGTGCATATTTGATAATACTATAGCATCTTTCCTAAGGAACCCAGCCTCCACTCCAGTTAAGGAGCTCTGGGAGTGCCAACTAACTCCTCCTGACTATCTAGCAAGGTGTCTTGATTGAGGTCTCTAAACGTGCATTTGGGGAGGGTGGGATGTGATATCTTAGTGGAAGATCCACTGCTTACACTCCTGGGAACCCCACGGTAAAATGTAGCCAGAGTTGTCTGTGGATTAGCCATTCCCTAAGATCTGTTAATCACGTTTGAACTGCTGCTTCATATCAAAACCATGCTGGCTTTACTCCTGGTAGTGAATTACTACCACCTGGGGAATCCACCCCAGACTCCTCCAGCCCCACAGGGATCAGAAAGCCCACTTCATGGGCAACTCCTGTGAGCAGCATTCAGAGCCTGTTGGAAAATTAGTAAATTACTAATTGCAAAGGACACGGGTTCAAGCCCTGGTCTGGGAAGATCCCACATGCTGCGGAGCAACTAAGCTCGTGCACCACAACTCCTGAGCCTGCACTCTAGAGTCCACAACTACTGAGTCTGTGTGCCACAACTACTGAAGCCTGCGCGCCTAGAGCCCATGCTCCACAAAAAGAGAAGCCACCACAATGAAAAGCCCTCGCGCCACAACAAAGAGTAGCCCCCACTCGCCGCAACTAGAGAAAGCCCACACATAGCAATGAAGACCCAACGCAGCCAAAAATAAATAAAATAAAATAAATAAATTTATAAAATTTAAAAAAATAGATTCTGGGCCCTGTTGGAGACATCTGATAGATCTAACTCAGCATTTCTATCTCTTGAGTCCCTTCCTCTATGCCATGCCAAGGAATTTCCAGCCCTTTGTCACCATTTAGCATGAGCCAGCATTTGGTGCAGGTTTGGGCTGGGCAACCAAAGTTTGCATTAGGACCGTGCCCACGCTAATACATTCTATACAGAATGTCTGCTGAGTAAATCCATATCGATCGATTTGGACTGATTCAAATTCATGTTTTGCCCTCCTTGGTCAAGCATCCTCAAAAGCCATTCCCACAGATATTTGCCCCATTTTTGTAGAATTTGTTGATTCTTGTGACATCCTGGAATATAACTACTGAACTCTTCCACTCTGATTCTACAGTTTACTCTTGGAGACCATGTTGGGTTATCAGGGAAAATGGTTATCAGTAGAAAATACTAAAGCGTTGGACAATGAGAAAAACGCTAACTTGCTCCTGAAAGGGAGTATGGCTTTTTTAGAAGAAAGGGAAAAAGAAAGAAGGAAAGAGTGTGGGGAAAAGTTCAGAAGGGTTTCAGAATTTAGGACTCCCAGCCCCCTATATACCCCTAGATTGCTCTATTTCAATTATGGGAATCCTTACTCTTTCCTAACTTGTGCCATTACTTGGACATTAAAGTAAGGAAGACAGCATTTTCAGCAGTAGAATTTGGTTTTCAGGGATCTCATTCTACAGCTGCAAGTAGGAAGTAATTATTTTATCACGGTCACATAAATATTTTGAGATTCATCCTATTCCTTGAAGACTTTAAAATTTTGAACATGTCCTTTCCTTGCATCAAATTATCCAATTATCCATCTTTTAAAACAGAGCCCTGACATTTCCCACTGCCCAGGGGCTAGGACAGCCACCTTTCCCAGAACTTTATGGCTCTGGACACACAGTCCCACACAATACAAGTGTTCACCTGATTGATCTATTTCACCACTGAGTACTACAGCCTGCTATATTCTGTCTTGAAATCTGAATGGAAGTCTAACTGCCTTCTACCCAATTCTGAACTGAAAAGCATTTCCAAATACCCACCTCATATCCCCCAGCATTTATTGCTTGCAACACATTCTCTGAGAGTGAAAAAGTTGGAGTTCTTCCGTCATAAGCAATAGAAACTAGCTCTGACCAACATAAAGGAATAATAAGGGGTGTTTTGGAAAAGTACTGGTTGACTCCTGGTACTGAAGAATAGGCTGAACTATCAGGAACCAATGCTCCAAGGTCACAGTAGCAGCCACTCATGCACCTTCTTTCCAAATGCTGCCACCAGTTAATGAAACAGTAATTTCATTCCATCCATATGCGTCTCTACTCAAGGTCTAGATTTCTAGGAGAAAGTCTGCTTGGTTGGGCCTCTGAATATGCCGAAGCCTGTGATTGGAAGGGGGCATTCTGCAAATACGGGATGCTGATCAGAACAAAATTCAATAAATAAATACTGTACCGATCTTGCAGAATTGTTACAAGGATGTGAAATGTTTGTAAAGCATTTAACAGAGTTCCTGGAACATGCTAACTATTCTTATTATTTCTATCATTATCCACAAACCTGATACCTTCCTTCCTCTTCGGTGAGTGACTGCACGTTACTGTGGGGAACTGCTTTCCTCCATACATATAGCTAACCAAATTGCTCCCTCAGTATTCATTGATCACTTCATGAACACTCGTGCTTTTATACTTTTGCTCATGATGAACCCCAGTTAGAATATTCTCCCTCATTCATTTGATGTTTCTAAATCCTATTTGCCCCACATTTTTCAGAAAGTCTACCACATACACTTACTGCTTATGTCACTCATTAGATAATAAGTGTATTTTAGAAAATCTTTTATTTATCCACTCTGTCTCCCTGACTAGATTTCAGGTCACTTGAGGGCAGAGACCATCATAATACAGCTTTGCATTCCCTGATCTAAGCTGTGCTTTTACATATAGAAGTTGCTCCAAAAAAAAGTTTTTGATTTTCAATATCCATCCCTCCTTCTCTCTTAGAAAAAAAATTGGGAGATCTACTGTATAGCACAGAGAACTCTACTCAATACTTTGTAATGACTTACGTGGGAAAAGAATCTAAAAAAGAGTGGATTGGGAATTCCCTGGTGGTCCAGTGGTTAGGACTCCATGCTTTCAGTGCTGAGGGCCGGGGTTTGATCCCTGGTTGGGGAACTAAGATACCACAAGCTGCACTGTGTGGCCAAAAAAATAACAATAAAATAAAATAAAGTAAATAAAAATAAATAAAAATTTAAAAATAAAATAAAAAAGAGGGGATATACATATATGTATAATTGATTCACTTTACTGTACACCTGAAACTAATACAACATTGTAAATCAACTATACTCCAATAAAAATTTTTTAAAAAAGAAAATGAAATTGGGTAATGTTCTCAGGTAAAAAACTAAATTTTCCAACTTTGCATCTAGGTGCATCCAGTACATTTTAGAAAGTAAGATGTAAGAAGAAAGTGTTATGCCCTTCTGATGTCATTCTGATCTGGATGTAATGCCTGGAGCTCCAGCAGCCATCTTGGACCTTAAGTGAGGATGGAATCCAGGTTCGGTAGAGAATAAAGATGGGAAGTTACTGGGTCCCTGATGTTTCTTAGAGCTGCATACTAGTCAGCCCTGGGCTGTCTACTTTGAATGGTCTTCATAAAAGAAAAATAAATTTGTATCTGTTTAAGTCACCGTTTTTGAAAGAGGTAGTGGGAAATGCTCTGTTACAAGTAGCTGAATACAATTTCTAAATGATACAACTACATTAGAAAATTAGAAATACAGACCAATTTTAAAAAATTCTTGTTACTTAGTACTAAGTAATTAAGTTTGCTTTATTTTTAACACTCTTATGTGAAAATCTCTTAAAAGCTTTTATGATCTCATGACTTGTGTAGTAGGCTGAATAATGGCCCCCCAAAGATATTCGCATCCTAATTCCTGGAACCTGTGAATATTATCTCATGTGGCAAGAAAAGATCTGTGTGTGGCATATGTGATTAAATTAAGTGTCTTGAGAATTATCCTATATTATCTGGGTGGGCTCTAAATGTAATCACAAATGTCCTTATAAAAGAGAGGCAGAACGAGATTTGACACACACAGAAAAGGAAATGGCAATGTGACCACACAGGCAGAGGTTGGAGTGATGTGATCACAAGCCAAAGGATGCTGGCAGCCACAAGAAGCTGGAAAAAGCAAGAATGGATTCTCTCCTGGAGCCTCCAGAAGGAGAACAGCCCTGCCCACACCTTGATTTCAGCTCAGTGATATTGATTTCAGACTTGGCTTCCAGAACTATGAAAGAATAAATTTCTCCCATTTTAAGCCACCAAGTTTGTGTTGATTTGTTACAGCAGCCATAAGAAACTGATACAGCTTGAATTACTTTTCTGCTTCTCTTTTAATGAGGAACTGTACTTTCTTCCACAAACCACCTCTTGTCTTCTTAACTCCTACCTCCCAACATCTCACGCCCGACATATTATAGATGCCCAAAATATATTTAGTAAATGTGTGAGTCCACACATTTTCTTTTTGTCCACCTAAGATGCAGTATTCCACAACATACACATGATTAGCCGTCAACTGCATGACACAGATTAACAACTAGCATACTGGGGGAGTGCACAAAATAAATTTAAAGAATAGACTGGTTTTGCAAGGATCAAATGTCCAGAAAGTTTATCACTGAAAAGAATGTGACACTGCAGGCAGTTTGAAGTGGGGCAAGGACTTTGGGCTTCCTCCTTACAGGCAGTGGAGAGTCACTGAAGGCTGTTGAGCAGGAAAGTGACGAACGTGAAGGTGACCTTTGAAGGAGATAAGGCTGGTGGCCCAGTGTAACACAGGCTGCAGGCGGATGGCTGCTGGCAAAAAGAACCCGCTGGGGATATTGCAAAAATGCATACAGCAAGCAACGACCAAGTCAGGGAGAAGAAGTGGAAATCACGTTCCATGAGGGAACTTGTAAAGTGAAAATTGACAGGACATTGATTTGGGAGATAAAAGGCCAATGTTACTCTTAGCTATAGCTATCCAGCTCTACTCCCTAGTTACATAACCTGAGAGAATTAATTAACTGCTCCACACTTTGTTCTCTTCATTTGTAAAATGGTAGGAAGATTAAAAAAAAAAAACTTTCTATGTAGGAAGAAAAAAATCTTGTAAGAATTGCACTTTCTCTCACTTTCTTCTCATTCTCATTGCCTCCTCTATTTTTAAAAAAACTCAGATATCTCCTCACTTATATGTGGACTCTAAAATATGACACAAATGAACTTATTTGTGAAACAGACACAGACATAGAGAACAGACTTGTGGTTGCCAAAGGGGTGTGGAAGTGGGGGAGGGATGGATTGGGAGTTTGGTGTTAGCAGATGCAAACTATTTTATATATAAAGAGGATAAACAACGAGGTCCTACTGTATAGCACAGGGAACTATATTCTGTATCCTGTGATAAACCATAATGGAAAAGAATATGAAAAAGAATGTACAACTTTGAATCATTTTGCTGTCCAGCAGAAATTAACACAACATTGTAAATCAACTATACTTCACTACAATAATTTTTTTAAAAAACCTCAGATATCTCCTAAACTCTCTTGAAGTGATGACACGACAAGAGACCACATGAAGAGAAAGCTCCAAAGTATACAAGAAAGTCAAATGTTCTAATGAAACTTCTGACAGATATATACGGTGTCATTCATCTAAATTGTGCTGTATTATTTCCAATGTCACTTTGACAGCCCCATTAAATATAAGCAGTTTGTAAGAACAGTTTAAGTACATGAATAGCTCTCAAAAAATTTGTCCTATGAAACTAACTAGAGAAGAAGGTAAAGGACAATTAAAGGAAAAGGTGGAGGAGAAGGAGGAAGATAGATGTACGTAGACTGGGTGACTGAAACAACAAAAATTTATTTTCTCACAACTCTGGAGTCCAGAAGTCCAAAATCGAGGTGTCAGCAGGTTTGGTTTCTTCTGAGGCCTCTTTCCTTGGCTTGTAGATGGCTATCTTTCCCCCTGTGTCTTCACATGATCTTCCTTCTGTAAATATCTTTGTTCTAATCTCCTGTTAAAAGACCAGTCATACTGGATTAGGGCCCACCTAATGATCTCATTTTAACTTAATTACCTCTTTAAAGATCCTATTTCCAAATAAAGTCAGAGTTTGAGATGCTGGGGGTTGGGATTTCAACATATGAATTTTTTGTGGGGGGCACAATTCCACCCATAACACACACACACACACGTATATAGATGTATATATACACACATATCTGAACCTAATTACTGTATATGTAGAGAGATACATATAGACTCATATATATGTGTGCATATCTATTCATACACACATACATATGTGAATATATGTGTATATGTATACACACATACATATATACACACATACATAGAAATGATATTTTTTCTGAACAATTTGAGAGTAAGCCAGAGACGTCATATCACATATACCACCTTTACCCCTAAATATTTCTATCTTCTACCCCTAAATATGTCCACTTCCTAAAATTAGGAATATTCTCTTTATAACTGCAGAGCATTATCAACTTCTTAAATGCACTCTGAAATAATACTTTTATCTAATCCACCTTCCATACTCTAACTTGGTCATTTGATCTAACAAGGTCCTTTATAACATACCCCCCCGCTTTATAACATACCCCCGCCCTTCCAGTACAGTGAAAGGTATTGCATTTAGTTGCATATCATTTATCCTCTTTTTATATGGAAGATTTTCACAGCCTTTCTTTGTCTTTCATGACATTCACATTTTTAATAAAGTCTAGCTTTTTAAAAAATGGAATGTTTACATCTTGTGTGTGTGTGTGTCTGATGTTTCCTTGTGATTGGATCAAATTAGACTGAGTTTGGCATACTGCACAGGCTGTGTTCTTCTCAGGGTATATCCATGTGTCCCCTCATATGTAATGTTAATTTTTTTTTTTTTTTAGCTGTGTTGGGTCTTCGTTGCTGTGCACAGGCTTTCTCTAGTTGCTGCGAGCAGGGCCTACTCTTCGTCGTGGTGCAAGAGCTTTCCATTGTGGTGGCCTCTCTTGTTGTGGAGCACGGGCTCTAGGTACACAGGCTTCAGTAGTTGTGGCACACAAGCTCAGTAGTTGTGGCTTGTGGGCTTAGTTGCTCCACAGCATGTGGGATCTTCCTGGACCAGGGCTTGAACCTGTGTCCCCTGCATTGGCAGGCAGATTCTTAACCACTGCGCCACCAGGGAAGTCCCAATGTTAAATTATTGTGTGTGTGTGTGTGTGTGTGTGTGTGATGTTAGCTTTGATCACCAGGTCAAAGTCTCACTTCTCCACTGTACAATTAATGTTTAGTGTACAGTTACTTTGTATCCTGCTATTTTCACTTAACACTAGAGAAGATTGGCAGAAACTGCTAGTTTTTCCTCAGTATCCTTTCTCCAAAATTTTTTAGCTGGACATGTTTCTTGAGGCTGGGTATGGTCTTAGGACTAAGTCCTGTCCAGTGGTATGGGAACAGAAGTGAATGTGATTTCTAGTTCTATGTTTTAGATGGATAGAACATGCTTCCCTCTCCTATTTCCCTCTTCCCATTGGCTGGGATTTAGTCATGATAGCAGAAGCTATGTTAGTCATCTTGAACCATACAATGGAAGCAGCATGTGGAGAATGGCAGAGCAACAAGATAGAAAGAGACTGGGATCCTGAGAATTCATGGAGGAGAGCTGCCATACCAGCTGAGACTTTTACAAAGATAAAGAAAGAAACTTCCATCTCATTTGTGATATATTTGGGGTTTCTGTAATAGTTTCTCTACCTCTGTCTTAAGTAACATAGGTATTTCCCCTCATTGCTACATACTTTTCATAATTATTTTTAATGGCTACACAATATTCCATCAAGTGATATACTAGTAATTAACAAACCACTCGCCTATTAAGTACATATTGCTTATGTTTTTTCATTATTGTATATGATGTGATTAAGAGTTTAATGTATATATGGCTTTTTCATTTTTGTGGATTATTTCTTTAAGATAATTCCTTAGATATGTGATTATTAGGTTAAAAATAGAAGAGATCATGGCTCTAGGTAGGTTTTGTTCAAATGTCTTCCAAAAACAAACTCTCTGTGGTTAATTCTGATGTGCAATGTTGAATTACTACGCTTTTAGATAACTAATTAAATGTCATGATAAGTGATTTGAAAAACAAAAATGTGAATTATTAAGGTTAATTATAATTGATACATTAGAGGATATTTATTTTCATATTTTCCAATGTCAATGGTATTGCCATGTTAATGCAATATACAAAAAATGTCCAAAGTATGGGTACGTACCTGGAAGATATACTGCATCACACCATGACCAAGTTATTGCCTTTTCAATTCTCCATTTGATTTCATAAAGGAAAGTCTCCATTTGGTAAAAATCTAGGTAGAATATAATCCATAGTTATACCTGTGATTGCCTTTTAATTATGGCAAAGGACTTGTTTTCTATTTATAGTCATAACATTTTTAAAAAATTTAAGTTTAAAAAGGTCAAATTAAAGAAAATATGAAGTATATAT
Source organism: Monodon monoceros (assembly GCF_005190385.1). NCBI lineage: Eukaryota > Metazoa > Chordata > Mammalia > Artiodactyla > Monodontidae > Monodon > Monodon monoceros. The sequence goes on from NW_021703767.1 coordinate 87,002,030, forward strand.
CCTATGTGGAAGTAAAAATAGAGACAGTTGAAATCGAGGACTGCAATTTGGAAATAATTACATAAGGAAAGATATTGAGCCCTAACAATCTCTGCTAACTCCTTGTGATCTCCAGCAGAGTGTATTTGTTTTTAATGAGAACAGTATGGTTAATTTACATTGCAGAATTTAAAGTTAACAGGCCTGAAGCAGGGATAGTATAGGTTATTTAGCAATTTTCTTGAAAAAGGAGTACACCATCTCAATCTTTAGTTGACAGAGAGAACTTTATCACCTATTACTTAACCAGTGTAGTAGGCACTTTACATGCATCATCCCAGTGATCCTCACAATACTACCGTGGGATGAAGAGCGTAATCCCCATTTTAGAAATAGGGCTTAAAGCAGTGAAGTTTTCTCAATATGAGATAGAGGGAAGATTAAATATAAAGTTCCTAATATGTCTGGCACATGCAGCAGATACCAAATAGATAGTAGTCATTACTATTGTCATAGTGTTTGGCAAGCTCAGAATTTAGTCTGAAGTCTGCTCAGTTCAATCCCATGTCTTTATAGAACACCATGCTGGGTCCTATAGAATTACAGAAAAAGAAAAAAGATAATTTAAAGATAACTCAAGATTCATGTTACATCCATGAATCATTAACTCAATAGATCTTTACTCAGTGCTTGCTATGTTCCAGATGCTATGGAATGAGCATCCAATCATTCCATGTACCCTTAGTCTAGCTCAGGATGCCACAGGTTGCTACAGTGCCCTGTTCTTCCCCAGCACATGTAATCTGATTTAATGCCTATCATCTGTGCTGAGGAGTGTGCTCTGGGGGAAACATGTCCTGTGACAACCACTTGACCTCCGGTATGCATCTTAGTGACCAGTAGAGTTTTACTAACGTTTCCCTCCAAGAAACACTTTCAAACTTTTTTTTAAAACCTCTCCATTATATATATATGATCCCAGCTATGCTAAAAAAAAAAAAAAAATTAAAGGAAATTTCTCAGATTTCTTTATGGCTGGTGGGATTTCTAGTATTTCTTGTAACACTTTCCATATATATATATTTTTTATAAATTTATTTTATTTTTGGCTGTGTTGGGTCTTCGTTGCAGTGCGTGGGCTTCTCATTGCGGTGGCTTCTCTTGTTGTGGAGCACGGGCTCTATGCGCACAGGCTTCAGTAGTTGTGGCACGCGGGGTCACTAGTTGTGGCTCATGGGCTCTAGAGCACAGGCTCAGTAGTTGTGGTGCACGGGCTTAGTTGCTCCGTGGCATGTGGGATCTTCCCGGATCAGGGCTCGAACCCGTGTCCCCTGCACTGGCAGACGGATTCTTAACCACTGCATCAACAAGGAAGTCCCACACTTTCCATATTTTCTATGTTGTTTTTGTATATAATAATAGAAAGAAGAAAATAAAGTAAAACCTACTGGTGTTGAAAAATAACGTGTGAAGTCTAAACAATATTGAATGTAAATGTACATAGGTGTAGCATCATTTACAATGACCACTGACAAGACCTATCTGCTTCCATTCTCCTTCCCCTTCTCCTACAAAACCAAATGGTTCGTGCAAGCAGGGGTTCAGGGACAGCATGTCCTTCTCTCAAATACTTTGGCAGCATTATGAGGTGGTAATTGCATAGGGAATCCTCAAAACAAAATCTGGAAGCAGCTGGGCGAGACAGCCCTCTTCTGGGGAAATAAGAAAATGCCATCACCCCAAAGGATGTTGGCTGGACTGTAAAGGGCATTTAGGGCCCTTAAGGCACAAGGGCATTCAAAAGGTATTCGCTGAGAATAATGAATTTTTGAAGCTAAAAGGTTATTTTGGAAGTTGAAGCATAAATGTTTATTTTTGTAAATATTGAGCATGTGTTTAAAATTTCTTAGCCTCAATTTCTCATCTGTAAAATGCAGAAAATGACCTCATAAGGTCATTTTGAAAATAATGTGAATAAATGCAGTTATTCAGCATAGTGCTCAGCAGAGAGTAAATGCTTAATAAATGACAGTCATTATTTTAACTCTTACTCATTTCATAATCTTTACAGTAATCATTTTACCTTGTGGAACTTCTCCAGTGTTTACAAAAAAGGACTCTAAGGAATCTGAGATATTGCATCTAAGAAAAATGAACATGTGTGTGTATATACATTTTAAAAGAACGATTTATGGCTAAAAAACATGAAAACATTGAACTTTGAGATCTCTTCACTGAAAAATTGTTTATTAAGGTGTTAATGTTTTATATAATTGGTTCAATATTTATATAATTTAAAATTCTGAGTTGCCCTTGAATAATCCACATATCTACAATACTCACATGTATATAAACTACATATTTCCTGATATTTAACATAGACTTCTCTAACTTCCATTTATCAGACAAATAAAATATTAATCTTTCAAAGCTACACCTTTAGGAGTTCACAAATTCCTATTTCTTTGAGTTTTTTTTTTATTATACTTAAACATTCTTAAAAGAGGAAGCTGAAAGCCCCAAACCAAAAGCCTTAATCTGCCTTTCACAATATATATGTGTATCAAATCATCATGATGTACACTTTAAATATCTTACAACTTTGTGAATGACACCTCAATAAAGCTGGAAAAAAAAATGAAATCACACACAAAAAAGCCTTAATCTGAACCAATGTTGAGAAATGGAGCAACGAATAGGATCTTTTATTCATCACACAGAAAAAATACAGAATATATCTAGTAATTTAGTATTGCCTAAAGAGAATATACTTTGTATTTAGAGAAATAAAAGATTAGTTGTCAGGAGTTGCTTTTGCAGAATGATCAATAAGTGTCTTATCAATGGTCAGATACTGATACCAGGGACCATCGCCTCTTGTACGCATTAGACTTCGTACTTCCATCTCCTTTAACCTGTAACAAACAGAATGGTGATGTTGTGACTACAGCATTTCCAATTATAAAGTTAATGAATTATCTCCATAAAGAACAACAACTTGCGAGTCTTGCTTTTATGTAAAATATAATGTCCCTCCACAGATCCATATGTATGCATATATCTGATATGTACCTATAAGCAAAATTTGGGACTTATTTTGGCTTTTATTATCTTGCTTATGTAGTTAGCCAATGAATATTGTTTTTAATCACCCAAGCATCACTTGAATTGATAATCAATTCTCTCCTCCTGTCCCTGCTCTTTGTCTGGACAGATCACTTTCACTTGAATAGTGATAATGCATTTCCTGTCTTCTTGCCTTTTAAATGTTAAGAGAGTCATTTACAGAACGCCTACTATTATCACCACATACTGTGCCAAGTGCTAGAAATTAAAAGGGAACAAGCCTTCCTGGAGGAGCTCACATCCCCTGTCTATACTGGCTGCCAATCACCATTAGGACAGAAAACTTCTTGAAAGAAGAGACGGTAACTTATTCACCAGCCACCAGCATCACACTGAGCCTGGTCGACAATCCATATTTGTAAAGAAAAGAAAAAAGAAAAACCAGGATTAAGAAAAACATTCTCTGACTCCTAGATCTACTTATTTGTCCTCATCCTTCTTCACAAACTGAATAATCTCTATTTTAGAAAGATACTTTCCTTATTCCACAGCCAAGCCTTTGCACAAAACTACCACGCATTCCTGGAATAATCCCTTCTCCATCAAGCCTTTTACTTTCCGTTTTTGTAGACTACATACTAACTTTTTATGACTGGAAATCTGTCACAGTTAAATTATTCACTTTATTAACCTTAACCAGTTTACCAACCCTATCTATGACAGATAATATACCTTTGTGATAGTATATATAAGAGAATACATTTATCTTTTTTTTTTAGGGTTAAATATCAACCTTTTTCTTTTCTACTCTTTATAATAATCTAAAATGCAAGTAATTAATATATTCATCACAGGGGACTGGTTAAATAAATTATTGTTCACCCATATAATGGACAACGTATGCACCTGTTAAAAAGAATGAGGGAAATCTATATATAGTAACATGGAAGGAGAGGACAGATATATCATTAGGTTGAAAAAGCAAGGTATAAAATGAGTCTGTGTGGCATCTTCCCATTTCATTAAAAAGCAGAGAAAATCATTTGTGCTATGTATATGTACACATGTACAGAGTATTAAAAATTCTGTAGGACCAAAAATAAATTATCTCTGGGGGAATCAATTACGTAAGACAGTCCCTTCCTATTTTATACCTTTCCTTTAAGCTTCAGTTTTCCAAATACCTAAACATATATTTTTAAAAATGTGTAGGTACTCCCCATTCCATTCTCACACTTGCATCTTTCTTTTAGGAGTAAAAGTCAGGGTCCTGTTTTAGTTTTTTAAAAAATATTTATTTATTTAGGCTGCTCCAGGTCTTAGTTGCAGCACACGGGATCTTCATTGCTGCGTGTGAGATCTTTTTAGTTGCGGCATGCGGACTCTCAGTTGCGGCACGCGTGCAGGATCTAGTTCCCCGACCTGGGACTGAACCCAGGCCCCCTGCATTGGTAGCGTGGAGTCCGACCCACTGGACCACCAGAGGAGTCCCCTGTTTTTGTTTTTATTTTTACTTTGTTTTGTTTTGAAATTGTTTGGGATTGTTATATGTCTAAGAAATTTTGTAATCTGATGTTTTATCAAAGGTATATGTCTGAAGTTCAAAAATGTCCAAAGCTAACTAAGTATGAGGCATAATGCTATTCCATGCTCTTAAATACTTAATGACAGTTCTATATGGTAACTACACATACATGTAATTACATATCTACAAAACAAGCCAATCATATGTTCATTTAATCATTTAAATAGTTTTCAATATCATAGCAATTTTTGTAAACTACAAAATTAGAGCAGAATGAACAGAAAGCAGATCAATGATAGCCTGGGGCCAAGAGTAAGGGATGGGGATTGACTGAAGGGACAGGAAAGAAACTCACTAGGTGATCATAATGACCTCGATAGTGGTGGTTACAGTTATATATTTTGTCAAAACCCACTGAACTTAATGGGTACTTTTGATTGTATGTAAACCTCATTCCAAACACCAAAATAAATCTCAGAAAAGATCATATTTAAAAGTAGAAAAAGAAAACATGAGTGAACATTAAAAAATAATTTTGGGGCTTCCCTGGTGGCGCAGTGGTTGAGAGTCCACCTGCCGATGCAGGGGACACGGGTTCATGCCCCAGTCCGGGAAGATCCCACATGCCACCGAGTGGCTGGGCCCGTGAGCCGTGGCCCCTGAGCCTGCACGTCCGGAGCCTGTGCTCCGCAACGGGAGAGGCCACAGCAGTGAGAGGCCTGCGTACAGCAAAAAAAAAAAAAAAAAATTTTGGACTTGTGTATTTATTTATTTTATTATTACCAGAGACCTATATATGACACAAAATTCCAGAAGCTAAAGAAAAAGACTGACAAGCTTGACAATCATTAAATGAGTAAATATATTAAAAGCAATTAAAGCATCAGTACACAGTAAGTGTTCAAAAACATATTAGCTACTACTGCATTTTTGTTATCTGAAACATAAAAACACTAAGTTGCAAAAAAATTCTACACTGTCAGAAGACAAATGACAAGCTAGGAAAACATATCTGCAACAAAAACAAAAGGGGCTATTTTAATCAATGCACAAATTAATAGAAAATGGGCAATTTATGAAAAAGAAATATAAACAACCAATAGATATATGAAAAAATACTCAACTTTGCCAAAAAATACAAAATTGAAATGATGAGATAACATTTTTCAACTGTCTTATCAGCAAAAATGTTTAGGTTTAATAAATTCTTTTACTGGGAAAGGTATGGAGAAACAGAATTATCCTGTATTGGTGACAGAAAAGACCACTGGTACAACTTTTTAAAGAAGAGTTTGACAAAAGCTATCTAAAATTTAAAGCATAACATTTGGTTTATCAGTGCCACTGCTAGGAATTTATATTCCAGATACACTGAATAAATATGCAAAAATATATGAGGATATTCACCACAGCACAATGTATAATTATCAAAAAACTTGGAAAGAGCCTAAGTACCAACAATAGGTCCCCCACCGGTTAAAAAAATTAAGACACATCCATCCAGTGCAGCCATTAAAAAGAATAGAGTATATGCTATTACCGAAAGATCAAGATACAGTTGGCCCTATCTATCTTCGGAGGGCCAACTGTTCTATGCCATTTTATATAGGGACTTGAGCATCCTCAGACTGGTATCTACTGGAGGTCCTGGAACAATCCTCCTCAGTTACCAAGGAATGACTGTATATTTACATGAAAGGAAGACAAGGTGCAGAACAGTGCTGATAACAGGATTCCATTTGTGTTAATATATTTTGTAAATGATATATAAAAAATATATTTTTAATGCATAAAATATAAGAGATCATTAAATAGTAGTCACCTCTAAGGATGACACTGGGTGTAAGAAGAAAGGAAACTGGGTGGGGGAGGGGAAGGAGAGGGCTACCTTGCACTTAAGAGTCAGGACATTTCAAAAAAGAATTCTTTTTAATCTGACAGATATTATCTCCTAATAGCCTTCTAGTCTCCAACTCATAATCTCCTCTCTAAACAGGCTAATTCTCTCTCCATCTTCACCGTTTTACACAGAGCATCCTACACTGTTGAAATAGTTTTATTAAATTTCTTCCTGTGGTTTGCAACTATAGGAAAGGATTTTCTTCCCTGCACTCCAACCCCTGCCCTTTTTTTTTTTTTTTTTTTTTTACCGTAATTCAGCTTTTTCAGCTTCAACTTGAAGGACAGCCATTGTTCTTTCATAATTCTTTTCAGGACTATCAAAGAAAGTTCGGGCAATCCATCTTGATATAGGATGCTACAAGAGAAAATGTGTTTAAAATTAGTGTCTGAAAAGTACTTTGCTTTTCCAGTTTACTATTCTCCTAAAATGACCATCTCAGGTAAATCAATAACACTTTTATGTATCAACCACTTTATATATTTTTCAAATAATTTTAATTTGTTCGGTAGATACTACCTTTGTCCTCATTTATAGACGAGCAAATTTCACAAGGTTGTACAGTTACTAGGTTGCAGCATCTGCACTCAGGCCAGGTCTGTCTGACTCTAAAACCTGTGCTCTTTCCTATTATACTACACTATAAGTATCTTAACTGGCAGATTTTGGAGCCAAACCCGGGGTCTGGTGATCTCAAAATGGCGCTCTTTCCACCAGTCAGCCAAGATAAACTAATTATATGGCTTACCTTAAGATTTAATAATGAAGTATTTCTTTTCTAAAATATAATTCATTCAGATAATAAAACATGATAAGATATACTGTAATCAAGGCCATCTCACTAAAACACTTGTAAAGACAAGTAACAGAATTAATTTTGGGTTTTAGTAGCCATGACAGTATGGTAAAATGACTAATTAACAGTGCAGGCTCTGGAGTCAAGACTGCCTGGGTTCAAATACTGACCCTATCCCTTAGACAGAGCACTTAACCTCTTTTAAGCGTCAGCTTCCTCATCTCTAAAGCAGAAATAATAATAGTACCATTTACATGGAATGAGATAGTATTTTCAAAACACTTATCATAGTGCCTGCTACACAGTGGGTGTTCAATAAATGACAGCTAGCATTAGTATCAGTACAGTTTTCCCTATGGCATAGAATGTAGGATAAATTCTGACTGTTACTCTCTAGGTTGAGAACACAGTGCAGAGTCAGTCTTTAAAAAACCATAAAGCTTAAGGTAATAAAACAATGCAGAAAATTACCAAAAGTTACTTATAAAAAGTGAGCACAAAATGTATCATTTACTTGTTATAAAAAATTGAATACAAAACTATACCACAATTGCTAAATTAAGATATTAACCAGTACATTGACAAGACACCTAACTGAAAATAACTTTCAGTGACCTATACCAACCTTGAAATATTCCCAGTGCTCTGGGGTATAGCCTTCTGGAATTTCTGCTAACTCAGCTTCACCTAATAAGAGAAAACAGTGATATTCAACTTTAGTATCAGGAGTTTATAATGTTAATTCTTCACTATTTAAGTAAAAAACCAACCTCTTGTGATTTTAAAGAACCTTTTGTTTTGTAGCAATGAAGATATCTAATATTTTAAATTCACTTCAAGCTGGTGGAAAATCATTCATTAGATATTTTTTAGATGTCTTCTATGTGTAATGCATTGTGTATAGGCATTATATGAGGGTTCTCGTTTTGTTTTTATATAGTGTAAGAAGATATAATAAAAGACATACTATTCCTCTGGTTTTCCTTAAACATCCTAGACAAAATATTTAGGATTCAAGATGTTAGAAGTACTGTGAGCAGAATTTCCCAGGAGACCTAATAGTTACTATCATTCACAAATCTATTCTTTTTTGGAAGATTATAACTTTATATGTTCCAGGATGGATAAAAAAAGTTCTTCCATCCCTCAGCCTCTTTTCCACCTCTATCTCTTTCTATTTTCCTTATTCAGACTTCTCAAAGCTGGTTTTGGGAAATGAGAAAGAGGAAGAAGACAGGCCTTTTATGTGGCCTATAGAGTCAGTGACCTTAAAGGTTTTTGGAGAAAACAAAAAGTTAAAAAAAGAACCACTGTGTGCTATTGCAGATTAAGATTTGGTTATTTTAAAATAAATTCTCATGTTTATGTTTATTTTATTATTTGAAGAACTTTCCCTTATAATACCCATAATTCCTTTTTTATATTAATGTACACAGGTTTTAAAAATTTACTAATTTAGTTGGTGGGGGAGATACTTACCAATGAATACATTCACCAGAGTTATGCCAATTGCTACTGGAATCCCAGTCAACAAAATGTAGAATCTCTGTTAAGATTAAAAAAAAAAAAAAAAAAAAGTTTTCACATAACCATTTCCTAACTCCTTTCCTCACACTCAAACTGCCCTCATTACATGATTTCCTTATATTTCTTATAATATAAACTTGCCAAATTGGAGATGCTGCATAAAATTATTTATTTCTGTAATTTTCTTTTGCTCTAGCTTTTAGATGCCTATATTTAGTGTCAAAAATGAAAGAAGAAAGCAAAGACTAATTGTATAAGTATAAAACAATATATATTTAAGTGATTTTTCATTTTTGGTTAAAGCAATGTCATAAAAGAAATTTTTATATTAAGAATAAAAGTGTAAGAAGATGAGGGCGATTTCTGGAGTTTGAGTTGGTCATCACAAGAAAAGTAGGAGCTCAACCATGGAGATGGAGAGGGCATTAAGCACAATGGACAGGCAAGGGAAGGTCTACAGGGCAGCCAGTGGGTCACAGCTTTAGGAACAGTGGCAGAGTCCAGTCTTCCACCTTCTAAGTCTCTACTTTTCTTTACAGAGTCTTGAGATACAAACATGCAGTCAATGCCCTGCTTCACTCTCTGAAATCAAAGTTCCTAAACAACAAAGAAATAAAAAATCACATCCCAAAATAATGGAGTTACATATTTAAAGAAGTCCTTCAATGAGTTCTTTGTTAATTTAAAGAATATATTAGTAATATAAATAATTATCCCCAAATGAATCCATTTTCAGTTTTATAATTTATAGATTTTTCTTTTGGTCAGGGAACACAGATGATTTCAAAACACCATAATCTTGAGAAGAAAGGAATGTTTCAATTTTTACCTCCAATATGCATGAATTCTCTTTTTGAAGAAGGAAAGGTTCACTAATTTAAAAATAAATTCAGGGGGCTTCCCTGGTGGCGCAGTGGTTGAGAGTCCACCTGCGATGCAGGGGACGCAGGTTCGTGCCCCGGTCCGGGAGGATCCCGCATGCCGCGGAACAGCTAGGCCCCTGAGCCATGGCCGCTAAGCCTGCGCGTCCGGAGCCTGTGCTCCGCAACGGGAGAGGCCACAACAGTGAGAGGCCCGCGTACCGCAAAAAATAAAAAAAATAAATTCAGTAACAAACCAGACCTTACTACTCAATCTCAATATCTTTTTGAGAAAAGGAATATGAATTTACAAAAAAAAAATCTTTTATAAAATGAAAGATGTTTTCTAAACAGGAAAAAAATTTCCTATTTATATGTAAAGAGTTTAGTTCAACAAGTTTTAACTCACCATTAATTTCAAAAAACGTCTGTCATAGAATCCAGAAGGCTTGATGATAAACAGTCTTTTCCCATGGTCTCCACTGTGTCGCACAGGAGCTGGAAATATTAAATAACCCCGTTATATACAAGGTTTATAAGGATATACTGTTATATTTTGAGATAAAAGTCAGACTATACGAAAACGTACATGCATAAATGTTTAATATGAATTAAAATAAAGCATCCCTTCCAAAAAATATATATACATATATATATATGATTAAGATAAAAAAATACATGCTTCTTTATTTGAGTACTAAAGGCAGGGAATACTAGGATATCTTTAAACAGAGATTGATGTACTGTTCTAAACTACAGCTCTCCTCATTTTTATTCAACATATTCATCAATATTTTCATCATTTTTATTCATCAATATTCAAGATATTGATATTTATTGAAGAAATATCTAAATGATTATTTGAATTTGTTTCAGTAGCAGGCAGGGAGATCAGATACTCTTGGTGGGCTACGTACCTTTGTTTACCTCTGCAATAAATATTTGCTAATGCTGCAAAAGAAATTAATTTAAATTGCGTCATATGATGAGGCAATATACATTAGGGACTTGATGCAAAATAAATGGAAAGATATTTTTTCAATATCTCTCTAGCAGGAATTTGAACTTGTTCAAAAGAACACACTCTAATATGTCTTGATAAAATCCCTTTATAAGCCATTTCTTCTTTTTTCTTAGTTGATATAATAATTTAATAATTATTATATTACATAATTATTTATTATAAATTTTACAAAAATTTATATTTTACAAAATATATTACAAAATTTTACAAAAAATTTTTGTAAAAAATAATTTACAATGTGTTTGTTTCTGGTGTACAGCAAAGTGATTCAGTTATAAATATATATATTCCTTTTCATATTCTTCTCCATCATAGTTTATTACAAGATACTGAATATAGTTCCCTTCGCTATACAGTAGGACCTTGTTGTTTATTTTATATATAGAGTTTGTATCTGCTAATCCCAAACTCCTAATTTATCCCCCTCCCCTTGCTTTCCCTTTTGGTAACCATAAGTTTGTTTTCTATGTCTATGAGTCTGTTTCTCTTTTGCAAAAGTTCATTTGTATCATATTTTAGATTCCACATGTGATATATAATATTTGTGTTTCTCTGTATGACTTACTTCACTTAGTATGATAATCTCTAGGTCCATCCATGTTGCTGCAAATGCGTAAGCCATTTCTTATTGTAAATATCCTTCTCTTCAAATCCTCTCCCAGACGGTATTTTATCAAGCCTTGCTGAAGATAAACTGAGGCAAAACTCTCACTCTTGGATCTGCTTTCTACGCGATTTTCCTTTCTTGGAAGTCTGGAAGGATCACTATGGCCACTCTAAGCCCTTTCTGCTAAAAGCAGGAAAGGCTCTAACATTACTGAGAAACTAAGGGTTACTATGCTTCTGCTCTGTAACCGCATTCAAGGGAATTTCCCATGAGTCATTGCTGAATAAAAAACTAACTTCCCATTAAAGGAATTTTAATCATAATAGATGTCAGAAAGATTTGTATCCTTTGTTCAAGCTTAAATGTCAAGAATGACCTCCCCTCTCCTGAAATCTATTCTTTAGGCCCAGGTGACATCTCATCCTCCAAGAAATCAACATGCTTCCCAACCAGATGAGAGCTCTCCTACCTCTGAACTGCTTGCTGTATATTCTACTGGTGTGTAAACTTGCTTTCACTGCCCCCACTGAAATATAAGTGTCTCGAAGGCAGGAACTGTCTTAAATTTTGATACCACCTGCAGCAGCCTGCAATGAATTTAGAAGGTTAATTCACAAGAGAATTAGAAGCTGGCACAAGTTTACTAAGTATAAATCATCTACTAAGGCTTCTAAAATAACAAGAGAATTTGGCAAGGTAAGTATGTATTTCTGCAAATCATTTGAAAGATACAATAGAAATTTCTGTGAACTAGATGAAAAAAATGGGCTGGATAACAGTACAAACCACTAATTAATTCAATAAATATTTCAGTGCCTACTATGTACAGGTCTTATGCTAGGTCTATAGTATAAGAGGGATTTAGATTCTGCTGGGAGGAAAAAATAGATAATTACAAATCTATATTGTAAAAGACAACAATGGAAAGAAACAGGATGTAGTGTCAGAAAAGAAAAGGCTCAGAAGTAAAGCCCCTCTTTAGACAGGCTGGTGGAGTTGGGGAGGTATGAGGAAGGCACATTATAAACTGAGAGAAGTAGCAAGTTAGAAGAAATCTGTAATGGGTAATTGGTTGATTGATTATACCCAAAAGGTGCTGATTACTTAATGCAGTAACCTGCCAAAGGGCTCTCTCACAATTTCTATGAATGGCCTGAGTGTGGTGGAGATGGTATTCCTGATGATACAGAGCTACTGCTACAAAAGTGGCTACTACACTAATGATGAAATAGGATCCCCCCAAAAGTCCTCCTACACACTTACAAAAGGCTTGAATCTAAAAGGATTAAGTATAGTAAGTGGAAAGTCCTACTTGAACACTCCAGAAGTTTAGTGGCTCACAAACTTAAGAAAAGTCACTGGTGGGAGTTCCCTGGTGGCCTAATGGTTAGGATTCTGGGCTTTCACTGCCATGGCCCAGGTTCAATCCCTGGTCGGGGAATTGAGATTCCGCAAGCTGCGTGGCGTGGCCAAAAACAAAAAAAGAAAAAGTCATTGGTGTCATGTGGATGTGGTTACCAAAAAATCCCAAAGGTAATCCAATCTTAATCTGATGTACCAGAAATACAGGGTCAAAACAGAAGGAGCCCTCCACCTCCATGTCTTTCCAGACCTGTGGAAGTGTGTCCATCCCAGAGTACACTGTTTTAGAGGGACAATCTGGAGCACGTCCTAAGTTAAGCATCCAGGACGGCAAACAACCTGGAAATTGACCTACTGAAACTGAAAGAACTGAAGCTGACTGGCCTACAAAAAAGAAGTCAGGATAGAGACCAGAGAAGTGCCTTTAAATAGCTGAAGGCTGTCCAATGACAAAGGCTTACACTATTCTGCGCTGACCTGAAAGGAAGAACTAGGATCAATGTGCGAAAGAGAAATTTTTGGCTTAATACAAGGAAGAAGTTTCTAACAATTTTGAAAATAAAATGGTTGAAAATAAAATTGGACTGCCTCCCCAGTCCCCATTATGGAGTTATTCGAGTATCACTAATGGAATGTAACAAGGATTAGCATACTACAGGGGGTGGCCTATAAGATTTCTAAGGTCCTTTCCCTCAAAGAATCTGAATAGATGGCCTCTCTTAGAATAAAAAGACGTACCTTTCCTACTGATCAATCTCAATGGTTTCCTTCCAACACCAAGAACTCTTTCCTGCTTTCAGGTCTTTGCACTTAACCTTCCTCTTTGCTTGGAAGCTTTTCCTCAGGCTCTTTGAATGGCTAGCTCCTCACCCCATCCTTCAGAGGTAAGATCAAATGTTACCTCCTCAAAGAAGTTTTCTCTGACTACCCTATATCCACAGCTGGTCTCCCACTTATTCTCCTTAATATCATTTGGTTATTTCCTCTAGAACAATAAGCACTAAGCTGAATCATTCAGTAGTGTATCTCCAGTGCACTTTAGTGTCTGCCACATGGTAGGAACTCCATAAATATTGTTGAATTTACATTTCTTAAGTAAATTTAATGTTGGTAGGGGATCTTTCTTTAGTCCCTGAAAGTAAATCTTCTCAGAAGAGACAGTATACTCCCAACTTTCCCTTTCAATCAGACGGACAGACAGACACACACAGACACACACAGAGAGAAACACGTAAGGATTAAACTCTATGTGGGGTTTTAGGGACAACTGATTACAAATGACAGTATTAGTAGACGTGGAAAGTGTAACAAACAAAAAAAAACTATGGAAGAAAGCTTGAGCTGGCTGCATTCTAGCAATATTAAACAGTTAGTAATGTGAACTTCTTGCTTTCTTTACATATAATTACCCTACTGTTAAACAACAATTATTCATGCCATTAAATGTGTTAGGTAACTGTTATACTATTAACTGTTCCAAAGGATATTTCATAGCACTAAACTCTTTTCAAACTTCTGAGCCTTCATGATTTGTTGTTGTAGTAGGGCCATCTGCTTACAATCTAAAATTATTAGAGTGAACATTGCTTACAACCAGGTGACTGCCAGGATTTCTGGAACTCAATCCTTCTGCCACAAAAAGAGGCATTTTCCTCCACTCTCTACAGCCTGGAATGTCTCAATTAAGGTACTCAGTAATTACGTGGAACTAAGGTTTCACTAACCAATTTTTTTTAATGCAAATAACTTCAGGAAAGTTATGCTTTGGACAATTGTGGTACTTGTGAGGATCAAATAAGATAATATCAGATTTTTTTGTGTCTCCAAGACAACACCCAAAATTGGTCATTTTCTTTCCCTCATTCTCAGACCATTCCCAGTTAATGGCACCACCAACTCAATTACCCAGGCTAAAAAATCTCAGTCATCTTCCTGTGCCTCATTCATCAGCTGTCAAGGCCTCTTGATTCTAAAATTCAAACTTTCCATTTCTCTCCAAGACCTTTTCACCTCAGTGGCTTAAGAAATCAACATGCCTGATAAGCCATCCAATATTCAGAAGCATCTTCCTAAAACATACTACTGATGCTGCTCTTCCGCTAAAATACTCTCGGGTGCCTACAAAATCGTTAAGATACTTTGGCTTTGTATTCAGTCCCTCCCCTAATTAGGTCCTAACTTCTCTTTTTTTAACCTTCTCTCTCAACACCTACCTATCCCAAGAGCCCCATATTCAGATATATCTGAAAACATATCCTTTACTTTTCCATCAATTGCACCTGTTAAAACTATCCCTAGAATCCAGTTAACATGCCTCATCATCCATGTCTGAATTAAGCCACACTACTTCGTTTAATACTCTTCTCAGGTTTTAAAGCCATAATTATATGCACATCAGCCTTCAACATAAAAGTTCTCTGCAGCTGAGGGGAGAACTTAAGCTTATTTCTAGAATCCCTTGATGTTTGACATTTAATAAGTAATTAAACAGAATACTTTTATCTGCTTATTTTCTGAGAAAGGTTTTCACTGAGAGTGATTGATGATAACATGACAGTACTAGATGTTTAAGGTGAGACCACAGGGCCCCGTAGAAGGTAATGCCCAGTGCTGTAGATTTTTCCCACTCACTCTTTACCACTACCTTTGAGGTAAGTTAAAATTATCACCCTCTTTTTAGAAACAAAACAAAACAGTTCTTATGGTAAGAGACAAGTTCATTCAAAATGACATTTCTAGAAAGATGCAAAATTATGCAGAAACACATTTCAGGGTTATAAATATTTGTAGTGGGAAAGAGATTAGTTTTATTTTATTTCCCTGTCAACAGAAAATAAGCACACTTGTAATAAAATCCTCTTTTCTTTCTAAATTCTCTTTTTTAATGATGAAGAAATGCAGGTTTGGAGCAATTAAGTGCCTTCCACTTAGCTTCCCAGATGTGATGACCCAAGCTCACAGAGTTACTAAACTCTGGAGCTAGGATTTAAACCTAGGTGGTCTATATCCAGAGGAAACAAAACCAGACAAGGTTCTCTCCTCTGTTGGATCTTACGTTCTCCTAGAGGCAGCCATAAACAATAATATAAAACAGATTACAACCTTTCATTCCACAGTGATAGATTAGGTTTCACATGGAAAATACCTTTGAAAGCAGGTACATTGCTGAAACACAGTAACCTCACTATAGCTATCACATCCTTTCCTGCTTCCAGTGGAAAGGGTGTAGATTACCTGCGAGGATCCTTCCAGAACCCCAAGAATGGGGAATAGTGTATAAATGGGATCTAGGGGAGAAATTTTACCTCAGTTTATCTCCAGGTAGGCATGATTAAGTACTATGGGGGGAGGGGGTATTTGAAGAGGATATTTGTAATCAGAAATGGCTTACAAAGGAATTTTATCAAAGAATGTAAGCACATGTAGTTTTGTAACAGGTTCAAATTCCTGCCGGAAATTTGTTCAATGCCACTTTTTTTCCTTTCCATTTTTCCAGCAAGTCCCTCATGGCATCAGTGTATAATGCCTCATCATGTGAAGTGACATAATTCAAATTAAATTGGGAGAAGAGCAGTAAACAGAAAAAGATATTTTTAAGTTGGAGAAGAATCTTTTGGGCTTTAAATTTCACTTCCTCTGTATCTACTTGTATTGCATAGGACAAATCGCTTACAGTATATTTTTGATCAAGAGGATTAAATGAATACCTTTAATATCTTAGAATGGCGCCTGGCACATAATGTGTGCTCAATAAATGTTAGCTCCCATTATTATTATTCACTTAATACAGTAGTGCATTATTTTTGTAATAATTGAGTCACAGTTTCCTCATCTGTAAAATGGGGTAACACTGTACTCACTTTGCAGAATCCAAAAGGGAATAAAGCAGGCTGAATACAAAGCATTTGATGCTTTGCTATTATGATTATTCATTCCCCTAGAGTTCAATCCACAGTCTCCAAGAGGCTCCAAATAATCCTCCCATGACTGCACTGACTTTCCTAAGACCTAGGAGCTTTTTCTTCATAGGTCCCTTCCTCTCTAAGAAGACATTAAAAATAATTATTTTATGATTCCGTTGATATAAAACGAATACAATTCAGGCTGCATTCAGCATCACATATGCATTAACATTATAGCCCTTTTCCTTCTGATTTTAAAAGAAATTTAAATTAAAACATTTTCGTGGACACCTAAAAGTATCATGAAGGCACTGTGCCTAGCAGATGAGTTAGCCCTGAGCCTCTCCACCTGGCCATATATCAGTATTATTACTTAGCATCAGCGGGCTCCTCAGCAACATGACTTCCCACCTTGTGAGATTAAAACGTACCGCAGGTGGAACATACAAAGAATCTTGGTGCCTGAGAGACATGGGTCTCAGCTCTTTGCCTTTCTAACATCAGCTTCATCCGCAAATTACCACCAACAGGATAGGTGAATGACAAAGCGTCTCACAAATTCTAATTAATTACTTAAACACGATCGATTTGATTACTCCAGGAAAACCCTCAGTCTCCTCACATAGCCCATGCTCCGTCTCTCAAGTCCCAAGTCCTCAATTTCTCCCAGCTCTCTCCGGATTCCACCAAGGTCACCCGGGAAGAGTCCTCCATCTCTCCTCCCGCGTTTCTTGATAGCGCTTTCTCCCAAAGCCAGTACCCACCGACAGTCTTCGGAAAGTCACGGGTGAGGAAGCCCCCGAACACAAGTCTAGTGTCAAGGCGGCGGCCAGACAGAGCGGCCACTGCAGAGACCGAAGCCCGCTGTAATAAACTCATGGCCGCCATGGCTACTACGGGCAAGAGAAGAGCGGGCAAATGTAACGGGAGCCGAGAGAGCCAATTTCTCAAGGAGGGCGAAGCCGGAAAGTGGCCATGTTGAGTGAGGGCAAAGCCAATTCCTGTTCTCGTCATCCGGTCGGCGTGAGACGCCGGAAGTGACATCATCGTTGGCGGAAATGCGGTTTGCTTACTTATGCGGAAAAATGGCTGCCGCCAGTTTGGCTGTTTTCTGCCGGAGAGTGTCGGCGGCCCTGAAGGCGTCCAGGTCGTTAATAAGTCCTCAGGCCCCTGCTAGCACAAGGTAAGTGATGTGAGGAGTAGGTCTGTCCACTTCAACTTTGGTTCTTGTTTGGTTGGCGAGATACTGAGAAACGCTTAGGGATGGAAAGGCCTCTGGGATGGCTGGGCCCGAACCCACCTCCGTGAGGAGTGAGTAACCTTGGAGAAGTCCCCCACCTGCGACATTTCCGTATCTTCCTCAAACATTTTGTTGCCACCTACTGTGGACCAGGCAGTCGTGGGGTCTGTAGAAAACCAGTATTTGTTGAACTAAACCTAGAGGTGCGGAAGCATCCTGTTCGGCTGGGTGAGTTGGAAAAAACTTCACTGAAGAGCTTTTGGCTGTGGAACTGAAGGCTGTGTCAGATTTGGATGGATTTAAAAAGGGGTGGGAGGGTGTACGCCCAGAGTCTGTCAAAAAGAGATTGTTCAGTAAATGTTGAGTGAATAAATGAAGGTAGCCAAATGAAGGTAGTCATTTTTTTTTTTAAAGGAAGTAATGTATGTGCTCTTGAATCCAGCACATTTATTGGGCATCTCTCAGATATAGTGAACTTAAATTAACCTCAGAGATAAGCAATTTTTTTGGTTTGTTTTTTGCAGAGGTTCAGGGGTTGTAACTGGAAAAGTAGCAAACTTGAATTAATCGTCTCTTCCATCTCATCATCGTTTTTCCTTAAAAAAAAAATTCTGGATTTTTATCATTACTGTTGAATAAATATCTGTTCATTTACAGACACTTTGGAAAATAGGGTAAAGTGCTTTGAAGAAGAAAATAAACATCAACTATGGTTTTACCATTCAGAGATAAACAGATTTTCTTCTATTCTTTTTAACTTTGAATATATAGACATACATGAGATTTTAAAATAAAATCAGGATAATATTTACGTATATGCATTTTTGTGTTCTACCCTTGTTTCTCCAACTTTTTATTTTAAAAAATTTCAAACCAAAAGGAAAGTTGTAAGAGTAGTACAAAGAATAACCGTATACTCTGCACCTATGTTAACCAATCCTCAGCATTTTGTCACATTTTCTATACTTTTTATATCCATGCCTTTATTTTTCTGAACTATTTGAGGCATGTCAGAATTGCAGACATCATGACACTTCAGCATATATCTCCTAAGAACAAGAACATTGTCTTTTTTTTTTTAATTAATTAATTAATTTATTTTTGGCTGTGTTGGGTCTTCATTGCTGTGCACGGGCTTTCTCTAGTTGCGGCGAGCAGGGGCTACTACTTTTTGTGGTGCGCAGGCTTCTCATTGCAGTGGTTTCTCTTGTTGCGGGGCACGGGCTCTAGGTGCGCGGGCTTCAGTAGTTGTAGCATGCGGACTCAGTAGTTGTGGCTCGCAGGCTCTAGAGCACAGGCTCAGTAGTTGTGGCACACGGGCTTAGTTGCTCCGTGGCATGTGGGATCTTCCCTGACCAGGGCTCGAACCCGTGTCCCCTGCATTGGCAGGCGGATTCTTAACGACTGCGCCACCAGGGAAGTCCCAAGAACGCTGTCTTAACCACAATACTGCAATGATCACACTGGGGAATTTTTTTTTTTCTTTCTTAATTTTTAATTCAGAGTCCAGTCAATGAACATTTATCCTGTTAATTGTCATGTATCATTAGTCTTCTTTAATCCAGAATGGTTCGTTTTTTCTCTTTCATGATATTGACATTTTTAATAAGGTCAGCATTTTTAGAATATTCCTTCATTTGGATTTGTCTGATTGTTTCCTCATGATTAGATTCACGTTAAATTTTTCTAGGTAGGAATACAACATTTGTTATACACTTCATTATTGTATTTTATTTCTCCAGGTCATTAAATATTCTTTATAAACATGACTTTTAGATTACTGCATAATAGATTATCATACAGATGCACAATAATGTTTTTAACCATTCCCCAGTTGCACATTTACATTATTATCAGCTTTTTGATATCATATATAACGCTTTAATAGACTTTTTAAAAGTATAATTGACTTAAAATATTCTGTTAGTTTCAGGTGTACAACATAGTGATTCTATATTTTTATACATTACAAAATGATCACCACAATAGACACTTTGATTTATCAATTCCCATCTATGATAATTTGTCTTTTTTTAAAAAAATTTATTTATTTTTTATTTATTTGGTTGCATCAAGTCTTAGTTGTGGCAGGCAGGCTCCTTAATTGTGGCTCGAGGGCTCCTTAGTTGTAACATGTGTGGGCTCCTTGGTTGTGGCATGTGAACTCTTAGTTGCAGCATGCATGTGGGATCTAGTTCCCAGACCCAGACCCCCTGCATTGGGAGCTTGGAGTCTTAACCACTGTGCCACCAGGGGAGTCCCTCTGATAATTTCTTTAGTTGAAATTTCTAAATTCAGTGGAATTACTGGGTTAAAGGAGGAAGCATTGGGGTCTCTGGTGTGTTGCAAAATTAAAGTTCAGAATGTTTTTATCTGCTTATATGCCCACTAGCCACATATGAAGGACTTAAAAATGTTACCTTAAAATATAATTATGTCGGGCTTCCCTGGTGGCGCAGTGGTTGGGAATCCGCCTGCCAAGGCAGGGGACACGGGTTTGAACCCTGGTCCGGGAAGCTCCCACATGCCGTGGAGCAACTAAGCTCGTGCGCCATAACTGCTGGGCCTGCGCTCTGGAGCCCGCGAGCCACAACTCCTGAGGTCTGGGCGCCTGGAGCCCGTGCTCTGCAACGGGAGAGGCCACCTCAATGGGAAGCCCGTGCGCTGCAACGAAGAGTGGCCCCTGCTCACCGCCAACTAGAGAAAACCCGTGCACAGCAACAGAGACCCAATGCAGCCAAAAATAAATAAATTAAATAAATAAATTTTAAAAAATACCTTTAAAATATATAATTATGTCAATATATTGGCTCTGAAGTTACAGGATAGCAACATATATAATGGCATGTTAAAAATAATTTCTAAAGCATTTTATGAGTTTATCATTTCTTGGGCAGAAACCCCAAGTTGGTTTTTTGACATTGTAGATGAGGAAATGATTCCGTTTATTGCTTATAAAATCCAAATGTTGTGAAACTTGAATCACTTGTTTATATATGTTCAGTTGCAGGTTTTCTCTTTGTCTGTTGACTAAGAATACACCAAATGTCACATCTTTTCATCAGTGTAGATTACTTCATACCACATTGTCTAGGAGAGGACTGGAAGAATTTTTTGATGACCCAAAGAATTGGGGGGAAGAAAAAGTGAAATCTGGTGAGATGTTTGGGTTGACCTATATTAAATAATTTTATTGAACCCTCTGTCATTTTGGGATTATTTATCCAGTTTGGGAATTACTTAAGTGTTTCCTTTTTTGATTTCCTTTGGGAATGTCTATTAGAGAAGATTAGAAGGACAGTATAATAGTAGAGTTAACTGTTCCTTGGAAGGTTGGCAAAAGGTTTAGAAGAGGAGTAGGTTGAAATTAACTAAAGTGCGGTTTGGGGTTTGTTTTACATTTCATTTTTTTAGAGATAGTTGAATATTAATTTATAATGATACTAAGTATTTTGACATTAGACTGTGAAGGTACATTCTATACTAATAATAACAGTTTTTGAATGCTATTGCTAGTCACATTACTAATATTTTCATATGTGTTATCTAATTTAATCACAAATCCTAATTATATATTGTACTATAATATAATAAAGCTATTACACATTTTATAGATAAGGAAACAGGTTTAGAGAGGTTAAGTAATTTGCCAAAGGGCATGTAGCTAGAAAATTATTTCATGTTATGAATTTATCATTTTAATAGGAGCTTCATGGACCTGTCAGCAATTAAGGAACAAAAGTAATGAAGATTTACATAAACTTTGGTAAGTATACTGAGTACATTAACATCTAAGTGTTTGAAGCAGTTATAGTATAATAATGAGGTATAAACTTTATCTGATGTAAGAAATTAAGTAAAGTGATTTATAGTACTGTTTTGTGTTATATAAGATCATTAAAATTTTTATAAGTACTACAGAGGTTAAATTACATTATGACAGATGTATCAGAGTTCTTAAATAGTTGGGAGTTTAGAAATTTTACTGTAACTGCTACCAGTCATACTACCACTTTTATACTAAGAATTTCAAGAAACTAATAAAGCAAAATGGGGATGAGTTGGTCACATTTAGGCCTTCTTCCTTTTTATTACCTTTTGCATGGTCTGGACGGTTTAGCTTTTTTGCTTTGAGGAAGAGTATTGGAGGGTGCACTTAATTGGAAATTTGGGTAGGTTTTTCTGGCAGATTCTCCTGATAAATTAGAAAGAATTGAGAGGATTTAAGACAGATTTGCATTGTATATATACATATATAAATTGAAGTATAATTGACATAACATTGTGTTAGTTTCAGATGTGCAGTGTAATGGTTCAATATTTGTATATATTGTAAAATGATCACAATAAGTCCAGTTAATATCTGTCACCATATATAGTTACAAAAAGTTTTTTTTCCTTGTGGTGAGAATTTTCAAGATCCATTCTCTGAGGTACTTTCAAATATGCAGTACAGTATTATTGACTATAGTCACCATTGCCGTATATAACATCCCCATGACTTTTTCCTTTTATAACTGGGAATTTGTACCTTTTGACCCACCTATCCCCCTACATTAATCGACTATATTTAGCCCAGAGATATGTTTGTTTGGGCTGTGCTGTGTTTTAAAAATTGGGAAGTTTCACACAAAAATAAGGATTTCTGGCTCCTCTTGAATAATCAGACCTGTGATGTTGCAACACTGAACCTGCACTTTTACATGGTGACAGTTGGCTGGTCTAAATGGAGCAGTGCATACCACTTCTTACCCATCTTGTTGTTCTTTCACCATGCTCCCTTCACTCATAATTACTATTTGTCCAGGCACTGTAGTAGGCATTTAAAGTTTTATCCCTTGATTTAAAGGGTTATCTTTCATGGCAGATTAAAGAACTGTAAAATGCTTATAAAACCACTAATATTACAGGCTTATTTATGTGATACAATAAGAAATATATATTTTGTCTTTGTCTCTGATCGCTTAACACACAGCTCCTAAATCCCTTGGAATTGCCTGAGTGATATGAGTGTCTTCTAATCAGGCAGCTCTTGGGGGTGGGGGCTGGGGGGTATTGTTGTGTAGCTTCAGGATAGAGGCTGATTGCCAGAAAGGCCAAGGTGTGATTAGCAGATAGAGCATTCAGCCTCACCACCACCCCCACTTTTGGGGAGGGAGAGGGACTAGAGATCGAGTTCAGTCACCAGTGGCCAGTGATTTAATCAATCATGCCTGCATAATGACACCTCCATAATAAACCCTAAACAACTAGGTTTGGAGAGCTTCCAGGTTGGTAAGTACATGGAAGTTCTGGGAGGGTGGTGTGCCTTGAGAAGGCATGGAAGCTTTGCACCCCTTCCCCATATCTTGTCCTGTGCATCTCTTCCATCTGGCTGTTTCTGAGTTGTATCCTTTATAATAAACCAGTAAGAGTAAAGTGCTTTCTTGAATTCTGTGAGCTATTCTATCAAATTATCAAACCCATGGACAAGGTTGTTGGAACCCCCAGTTTGTAGCTGGTCAGTCAGATATGTGGGAGGCCTGGAAATTGCTGTTGGCATCTGAAGTGGGGGGCAGTCTTTCTTGTGGGACTGAACACTTAAATCTGTGGAATCTGGCTCTGACTTCAGGTAGTTAGTGTCAGGGAGATGGAAAAGACAACATGTTACTGTCAGGAGAGAAAAACCCCTCATTTGGTGTCAGAAGTGTTATGTTTAAAACAGCACAGATTCATGGTAAAAAATACGTTGTTTTAAAGCGTGTTTACTGTTGGTTATTTGTAAAGGGATAGTTAAGGCAGTTTCAATATTCATCCTGGCTAAAGCCAAATAGTTTATCTTCTGCCACTCCTTCCCCCCAAATTCTCTTCTTCCATACCCAAAAGTACCCCAATTCCTTTGTTTCATTTTCTTTGCCCTCCACATTTATTTCCTTTCCTTTCTTCCAGCTCTGATTCTCAATCAAACTTATTTATTCACAAAAGTCACACTTGAGCTTTACCACCTCAGTGTTTTGATTTCAGTGATTTGATTGTGTTTGCTTTGGTTTCCTTTCCAGCCTAACATACCCCATCTCTATGAAGCTTTCGTTGATCATCTTAGCCAGAAGGAATGTCTCATCTCTCCCACTTAATTCTCCTGGTAGTTGTTGTCTATACCACTGAGTATACCACACCACATTTCAGTTGTGGAGGGAGGGTTTTCCACCCAGGGAGTTCAGGATTTGAATCTTGAATTAGGCATGTGACCCCCGAAACCTTACTTCTCTTAGCTTTAGTTTCTTCATTTAGAATGTGTAAATAGTTCCAGCTTCAGAATTGTTGTGAGAATTCAGTGAAATAAATGTATATATGTGCTTATTTAGCACATTGCCTGGTGTATAACAGGAACTGAATAAGTGTTATTTATCTTCCATCCTCTCTCTCCACCTGGAATGTAGGGACTACGTTTTATACTTTTTTGTAACTCTTCTGACACTTAATGCAGTATGTGGCACATGGAAAATTTATTGAACAAACGAGTAAGAATAGATATAGCTCTATATAAAGGATTATTCTAAAGGACTTTTGAGTACAGATCATTAATTTTGATGTCAAAAAATCACAGTTTTATTAATATAAGCACAGAATAGCATTACAAGCTCTGTTTTTTGATATAGGTATGTTCTCCTGAAAGAAAGAAACATGCTCCTTACTCTAGAACAGGAGGCTAAGCGTCAGAGATTGCCAATGCCAAGTCCGGAGCGGTTAGAAAAGGTGAGATTTGTGGGAGGCTGGAGACTGCTGAGTGTGGGATAAAAGCTAAAAGGTGTGAGTGTATGGTTCCTATAATTCTTGGCAAGTAGATTTCTTTCTTTCTATTTCTGCTTGATTTTTAGAAAATTACAGAGCTATGCAACTATCACTACTATCTAATTTAGAACATTTCCATCACTCCAAAAAGAAATCTCATGCCCATCTGCAGTCACTCCCATTCCTACCTACAGCCCTCAGCCTATGTGTGGACATATGTTTTTATTTATCTTGGGTAGATACCTAGGAGTAAAACTGCTGTGTTGTTTGGTAAATCTGTGTTTGAAATTTTAGGAAACAGCCCAACCGTTTTCTAAAGTACCTGCACTATTTTACATTTCTAGTTCTGGTTTAGCTACTTCTGTACCAACTAGGTCAGATTTGTTTAATGGTTTTTTTTTAATTGATGTAAAACACCCATAACAAAACTTATCATCTTAACCTTTTTAAGTGTACAGTTTTTTAATTAAAGCATAGTTAATTTATAAAATTGTGTTAGTTTCAGGTGTACAGCATAGTGATTCAGTTTTATATGTATGTATTTTTTTCCAGATTGTTTTCCAATATAGGTATTACAAGATATTGAACATAATTCCCTGTGCTGTGCAGTAAATCCTTGTTGCTTATCTATTTTATGTATAGTAGTTTCTATCTGTTAATTCCATATTCCTAATTTATCCTTCCCCCACTCCCTCTCCTCTTTGGTAACCATATGTTTTTTTTCTATGTCTGTGAGTCTGTTTCTGTTTTGTATATAGATTCATTTGTATCTCTTTTTTTTTAGATTCAGCATATAAACGATATCATATGATATTGATCTTTCTCTGTCTGACTTCACTAAGTATAATATTCTCTAGGTTCATCCATGTTGCTGCAAATGGCAGTATTTCATTCCTTATTGTGTCTGAGTAATATTCCAGTGTGTGTGTGTGTGTGTGTGTGTGTGTACGTATGTATGTATGTATATACCTGTGTGTGTGTATATATACACCACATCTTCCTAAGCCAATTGTCTGTTCATGGGCCCTTCAGTTGTTTCCATGTCTTGGCTGTTGTAAATAGTGCTGCTGTGAACATTGGGGTGCATGTATCTCTCCAAATTCGAGTTTTTCTTTTTTCCAGAAATATACCAAGGAGTGGGATTGCTGGATCATATGGTAGCACTATTTTTAGTTTTTAAAGGAAAATTTTCTGTAGTGGCTGCACCAATTTACATTCCCACCAAAAGTGCAGAAGGGTTCCCTTTTCTCCACACCTTCTCCAGTATTTATTATTTGTAGACATTTTGATGATAGCCATTCTGACCAGTGTGAGGTGATATCTCATTTGGTTTTGATTTGCATTTCTTCAATAATTAGAGATGTTGAGCATCTTTTCGTGTGGCTGTTGGCCATCTGTATGTCTTTGGGGAAATGTCTATTTAGGTCTTCTGCCCATTTTTTGATTAGGTTGTTTGTTTTTTCAATATTGAGTTGTATGAGCTGTTTGTGTATTTTGGATATTAACCTCTTGTCAGTCGCATCATTTACAAATATTTTCTCCTGTTCCATATGTTGTCTTTTCATTTTGTTGATGGTTTCCTTTGCTGTGCAAAAGCTTTTATATTTTGATTATGTCCCATTTGTTTAGTTTTGCTTTTATTTCCTTTGCTTTGGGAGACTGATCTAAGAAAATATTGCTATGATTTATGTCTAAGAACATTTTGTCTATGTTCTCTTCTAGGAGTTTTATGGTGTCATGTCTTATATTTAGGCCTTTAAACCATTTTGAGTTTATTTTTTCATATGACATAAGGGAGTGTTCTAATTTATTGATTTACATGTGGCTGTCCAGCTTTCCCAACACCACTTGCTGAGGAGATTCTTTTCTCCATTGTATAGTCTTGCCTCCTTTGTCTAAGATTAATTGACCATAGGTGTGTGGGTTTATTTCTGGGCTCTCTATTCTGTTCCATGGATCTGTCTCTTTGTGCCAGTACCATAGTGTTTTGATAACTGTAGTTTTGTAGTATAGTCTGAAGTTGTAGATTAATTGACTGTAGGTGCATGGGTTTATTTTTGGACTCTCTATTCTGTTCCATTGATTTATATGTCTGTTTTTGTGCCAATGCCACTGTGTTTGGATTACTGTAGTTTTGTAGTATAGTCTGAAGTTTGGAAGGGTTGTACCTTCAGCTTTGTTCCTTTTTTCTCAGGATTGCTTTGGCAATTCTGGGCCTTTTGTGGTTCCATATAAATTTTAGGATTATTTGTTCTAGTTCTGTGAAAACTGTCATGAGTATTTTGATAGGGGTTGCGTTAAATCTGTAGATTCCTTTGGGTAGTATGGCTATTTTAACAGTATTATGTCTTCCAGTCCAAGGGCATAAGGTATCTTTCATTTCTTTGAATCATCTTCAGTTTCCTTTATCAGTGTTTTATAGTTTTCAGTGTATAGGTCTTTCACCTTGATTAAGTTTATTCCTAGGCTTTTTTTTTTTTGACACAATTAAAAAAATTTTTTTTAACTTTGTGATATTTCATTTTTAGTGTAAAAAAATGCAACAGATTTCTGTATATTAATTTTATATCCTGTTACCTTGCTGAATTCATTTATTAGTTCTTGTATGGAGACTTCAGAGTTCTCTATATAGAGTATCATGTCATATGCAAATAGTGACAGTGTTACTTCTTCCCTTCCAATTTGGATACCTTTTATTTCTTTTTCTTTTCTGATTGCTGAGACTGGGACGTCCAATACTACGTACTACGTTGAAAAGAAGTGGTGAGAGTGGGCATCTTTATTCCTGAATTTAGCAGGAAGGCTTTCAGCTTTTCACCATTGAGTATTATGCTGGCTGTGGGTTTGTCGTAAAGGGCTTTTATTATGTTGAGATATGTTCCCTCTCTGCCCACTTTGGTGAGAGCTTTTAACATGAATGGATGTTGAATTTTGTCAAATGCTTTTTGTGCATCTATTGAGATGGTTGCTCATGTGCTTTTTATCTTTCCTTTTGTTAATGTGGTGTATCACATTGATTGATTTGCCTATGTTGAACCATCCTTGTGACCCCGGAGTGAATCCAACATGATCATGGTGTATGATCCTTTTTAAGTATTGCTGGATTTAGTTTGCTGATATTTTATTGAAATTTTGTGTGTCTGTATCATCAAAGGTGTTGACCTGTAATTTTCTATTTTTTTGTAGTGTCTTTGTCTGGTGTTGGTATCAATCAGGCTACTGGTGGCTTCATAGAATATCTTTGGGAGTGTTCCCACCTCTTCAGTCTTTTGGAATAGTTTGAGAAGGTTTGGTATAAATATGTAAGTTCTTTGTATGTTTGATAGAATTCCCCAGTGAAGCAGTTGGTCCTGGACTCTTGTTTGCAGGGAGTTTTTAAATTACATATTCTATTTCACTTCTAGTGATCGATCTGTTCAAATAATCTATTTCTTCTTAACTCACTTTTGGTAGGCTGTATGTTTCTAGAAACTTTTCCATTTCTTCTAGGTTTTTCAATTTGTTGACATATAACTATTCATAATATTCTCTTACGACTTTTTGTATTTCTGTGATATTGGTTGTTATTTCTCCTCTTTCATTTCTTATTTTGTTTATTTGGGTCCTTTTTTCTGGGTAAGCTTGGCTAAAGGTTTGTTAATTTTGTTTATGTTTTCAAAAAACCAGCTCTTAGTTTTATCGATCTTTTCTATTGGATCTCTATTTATTTCCTCTCTGATCTTTATTATTTCCTTCCTTCTGCAGACTTTGGGTTTTGTTTGTTCTTCTTTTTCTAATTCTTTTAGGTGGTAGTTTAGGTTGTTTATTTGAGATTTTTCTTGTTTCATGAGGAAGGCTTGTATTGCTATGAACTTTCCTCTTAGAACTGCTTTTGTGGCATCCCAGTGGTGGTTATTGTCTTTTTTCTTGAGGTATTTTCTGATTCGTTCTTTGATTTCATTATTGACCCATTGGTTTTTTTGTAGCATGTTCTTTAGTTTCCATGTGTTTGTTCTTTTCCCATTTTTCGCACTGTGGTGCATTTCTAGTTTCATACCATTATGGTCAGAAAAGATGCTTGAGATAATTTCTATCTGCTTAAATTTGTTGAGGCTTGTTTTGTGACCTAGTATGTGGTCTGTCCTAGAGAATGTTCCATGCATGCTTGAATGCATGTGTATTCTATTTTTTTTTTAATGTAGTGTCCCATATGTCAGTTAAGTCCAACTGGTCTGTTGTGTCATT
Source organism: Monodon monoceros (assembly GCF_005190385.1). Classification (NCBI taxonomy): domain Eukaryota; kingdom Metazoa; phylum Chordata; class Mammalia; order Artiodactyla; family Monodontidae; genus Monodon; species Monodon monoceros. The sequence goes on from NW_021703767.1 coordinate 87,030,813, forward strand.
TAGGACTTCTGTTACCTTATTGATTTTCTATCTGGATGATCTGTCTATTGATGTCAGTGAGGTGTTAAAATCTCCTGCAATTATTGTATTATTGTCCATTTCTCCCTTTACATCTGTTAGTATTCATTTTATATATTTAGGTGCTCCTATATTGGGTGCATATATTTTGACGAGTGTAATGTCCTCTTCTGTATTGATCCTTTTATCATTATATAGTGTCCTTTGTCTTTCTTTATGGCCTTTGTTTTAAAGTCTATTTTGTCTGATAGGAGTATTGCTACCCCACTTTCTTGTCATTTCCATTTGCATGAAATATCTTTTTTGATCCCCTCATTTTCAGACTATGTCTTTCACCGTGAAGTGAGTCTCTCAGGCAGCATATTGTAGGTTCTTGGTTTTTTAATCCAGTCTGCCACTCTGTGTCTTTTGATTGGAGCATTTAGTCCATAGACATTTAAAGTAATTATTTATTAGTATGCACTTTTTTCCATTTTAATCTTTGTTTTCCAGGGGTTATTTTATAGTTTTTCTTTGTTAATTTCTTCTTTTTGTTTTTCCTTTTGTGGCTTGATTATTTTCTTTTGTAGTATGCTTGAGTTCCTTTTTTTTGTTTGCCACGCTGCGTGGCTTGCAGGATTCTTAGCTCCCCAGCCAAGGATTGAACCTGTGTGCTCGGCAGTGAAAGCACAGAGTCCTAACCACTGGACTGCCAGGGAATTCTCTTGAGTTCCTTTCTTTTTGTTTTTGTGAATCTGTTGTAGGTTTTTGATATGTGGTTACTATATCATAAGTATGGTATGTTGACCCATAACTATATCTAGTTGCTTTAAGCTGATAATCATACAAGTTCAAACACATTCTAAAAGATCTACATTTTTATTCTTCCCTCCCCAACATGTTGTGATTTTGGTGTCCTGTTTTACATCTTCATGCTTATCCTTTTGCTGTTAATTGTAGTTACCATTGCTTTTACAAAATTTCTTTGATTGTTTTTTAATCTATGTACTGGCTTATTTAAATGATTTTCAGTCCTTTTATATATTTGCCTTTCCTACCATGATTTTCCCTTTCCTATAGAGTCTTTCTTCTTTTCTATTTAGAGAAGACCCTTCAGTATTTCTTTTAGGGTAGGTTTAGTATTGCTGAATTCTTTTATTTATTCATTTATTTATTTGTGGTACGCGGGCCTCTCACTGTTGTGGCCTCTCCCATTGCAGAGCACAGGCTCCAGATGCACAGGCTCAGCGGCCATGGCTCACGGGCCCAGCCGCTCCGTGGCATGTGGGATCCTCCCAGACAGGGGCACGAACCCGTGTCCCCTGCATCGGCAGGCGGACTCTCAACCACTGCGCCACCAGGGAAGCCCTAAAATTTACTTTTATTTATTTATTTTTAAATTAAAAAAAATTTTTTTGGCTGTGCTGGATCTTTGTTGCTGCATGAGGACTTTCTCTAGTTGCAGCGAGTGGGGGCTACTCTTTGTTGTGGTGCTTTCGTTTTTTTCATTTGTCTTTCCGTCTGCTATTTTGATTGGGTAGTTTCCATTATTCTGTCTTCCAGATTACTTATTTGTCCCTTCTGCGTCATTTAGTATGCTATTCATTGCTTCTAGATTGGTTTTCATACTGGCAATTGAATTGTCTAATTTTGATTGGTTCATCTTTATAAAGCTTCTGGTTCCTTGTTATAGTGATCTTTATTTTTATTATTTTTATCTGCTTTTATTTATTTATTTAAAATTATGTGTTTATTTATTTTTGGCTGTGTTGGGTCTTCGTTGCTGCTCACGGGCTTTCTCTAGTTGTGGCAAGCAGGGGCTACTCTTCATCACGGTGCGTGGGCTTCTTATTACGGTGGCTTCCCTTGTTGTGGAGCATGGGCTGTAGGTGTACAGACTTCAGTAGTTGTGGCACATGGGCTCAGTAGTTGTGGCTCATGGGCTCTAGAGTGCAGGCTTAGGAGTTGTGGGTGAGCCACAAGTTGTGTGTGAGCAATGGGCTTAGTTGCTCCACGGCATGTGGGATCTTCCTGGACCAGGGATTGAACCCGTGTCCCCTGCATTGGCAGGTGGATTCTTAACCACTGTGCCACCAGGGAAGTCTCTGCTTTTACTATTTCCATTTTGAACTCAGGGTCTGTAGACTGGTGAGGTCTATTTTATTATTTGTTCTTTCAGGGGATTTCTCTTGTTTTTTTAAATTGGGAGTAGTTCCTCTGTTTTTTCAGTTTACTAAACTTTCTCTGTCTCTGTGAATTTAGGAAAAACAGTTATCTACTGTGGTCTGAAAGGGGTGTTTTTATGTGGGAGTGTCCCTGTGTAGACTGTGTCCAGTATTCTTGGTGTGAGGGCTGGTTTTGGATGCCAGTCATGTCCTTCTTAAGAGTACTCATCGTTATTTCCTTGATAGGGGGTGTGACGGATGTCTAGAGTCTGTGCTGGATGTGAGGCAGGGCTTCCTCTTGGCTCTGTAGCTGTCACTGCCCAGTCAGGGGTGGGGTCTGCTCCCCAGTTGTTGGAGTAGAAGCCTGAGGGTCAGGTTCAATTAGTCTCTGTTGCCCTGCCCCAAAGGAGGTGATTGCTGAAGCAAGTGAGGCTCCTGTGGTCACAGCAAACCTGTGCACCACCTGTGTGTTTCTGTCTGGAAGCATCCCAGGGTCCTATCACTTTCTGTGTTGTGTTTGTTGCAGATCTAGTACAAGGCTGTGGCATGGAGTAGGGTGGAGGTTGGGGCATTGTGTCTGCAGGAATTGAGGTGGCTGTGCTACAACCTGAGATTTGGGCTGCCTCTGTGACAGACTTCTCCAGGACCTGTCTTCCCCAGATCTAGTGCTCAGCTGCACAGAGAGGGCAGAGCCAGGGTGCTCTCTCTGGGACACCAAGCCTGGCCTGTCTGCCTGAGATTCAGCGCTTAGCTGCTTCGCATTCTTGTGGCCAGTGCCCAGTGCGTCCACTGACAGTGTCTGCCTGACTAGACACTGCTCCCATGTGTGCACTGATAATAGTCTCTGTGGCTCTGCCCAGATCACATCCCAGGCACCCTGGTCTGTCTCTGCCTAAATAGACTGCATCTTTGCCCTGATCTCATGCCAGGCTACGGTGTGGAGTGAGTGAGGTCGGGGCATTAGCCCTTTCAGATTGGGAAGTACAGCAAGGCAGCAGCTGCCAGTACAAGGCTCTCTCAGACCTAATTGTTAGCAAGCCAGCATGCGTGCACTCCTCCCAAGTAGAGTCTAGGCTTCTCTAGCTCTTCTGTCTGTCTCAGCGGATTTCCCACCAGGCAAGGGGGCTTGCCTCCTCGTGCAGGACCCCAGGACTGGGATGGAGGTGCCCAGATTGTGGGTTGATCACTCCCTCCCTAGAGTGAGGGTCTGCCCATGTGAACCTTCTCTTCCTTACAGATCCTTCCCAGGGGCACAGGTCCTGACCTGATGCCCCTTTTTTTTCTGTTCTACCTGGTTACATGGAGATCTTTCGTGCAGCATTGGTTGTGTAGGAGATCTTCTGCCAGTTTCCAGTTAGTTTTCTGTGAGAATTGTTCCACATGTAGATGTATTTTTGATGTGTTTTTGGGGGGGAGGTGAGCTCTACTTCCCCCTACTCTGCCATCTTGATTCCCCTGCTGTAGCTCAATAATATTATGTTCACATTACTGTAAAAAGGTCAACTATTATTTAGGTTAGATTTTCTTCATCATTAAAAAGAAGTCACTTGGGTTCTTTATTTCCATTCCTAGAGGTAATCAATCCTGTGTGTTTCTTATTTATCCATCAGAATTTCATCAGAATTTTTCTCTGCATGTAGAAATGTGCCTGATAATTTTTATTTACACAAATGTGGTTATACAGTATATACTCTTCTGAAACTTGCGTCTTCTACTTACTAGTGTATTTTGGAGATTTTTCCGTATCAGTAAGTGCAGAAGATCTGCCATTATTTTTTTCATGGCTGTACATGTTTAAGATATTTCTTTCATGTAGAGGTTTTATGTTTTATTTAGTTAGATTTATCAGGTTGTTTCTTTTTTTCATAGAGTGCTTTCAGGGTCAGCTCTTTATTGATTTTTTTCTGTTTCATAGTAAGTAGTCAGTGAGATTGGAACGCAGCTTTTTGTAATGGCTTCAGTCTTGCTGCCTTACCTCAGCTGCTTCAGGTTTCTTTCCCCACACTGCTCACCACCATTAAGACCTGATATTCCTGCAGAGAGTCAAAGAAGGTATTGGATAAAATCTCAGTTATTTACCCTAATTATGGAGAAGGTTATTCTGCCTTTATAAACATTGAGTTAATCATATTTTGGGGTTTTTAAACTTTATTTTGATAAAACATGAGGCTGGCAGAAAAATTACAAGAAAAATACAAAGAGGCATCCTTCACCCAAATTCCCTATGTATTTTACCACGTTTGCTTTATCTGTCTTTGCCTCCTCTCCACATAACTACATTTTTCCTCAGCTATTTGAGAGTAAGTTATATATGTGATATCCCTTTACCCATAACTACTTTAGTGTATATTGCCAAAAAAACCACGGATATTTCCTTATATAACCACTGTACAGTTTTCAAAATCAGGAAATTAACATTGATACTATAATCTACAAATCTTACTGAAATTTCATTAGTTATTCCAACATGTCCTTTTATAGCAAAAAAACCCCCTGGCTGGTGTGTTTTCAGTGTTGTCTCTTGAGTCTCCTTGAATCTGATTACTCAGTCTTTGTGTTTCATGACCGACACTTTTGAAGAGGATGGGCCAATTTGGGTTTGTGATGTTTCTTATGATAATCATGATGATTGGCAGGAATATCATAGAAGTGATGCTGTATTTTTCACAGTGCATCATGTGAAGAGGCATGCAATGTTGATTTGTTCTGTTACTGAACTTGTTAGCATTAGTAATTTGGTTAGCCTGGTGTCAGGTTTCTCCACTGTAGAGGAACTAAATTTTTCTTTACATTGAGATCATGTAAATATCTTTTAAACCCTCCAACTTGGACTCGCTGGTTTTAGCATCTATTGATGATGATTTTTGCCTCAATCAGTGATTATTACTGTGATGTTTGCCAAATGGTGATTTTCTAATTTCATTGTTCATTCTACATTATTTGTTAGCTTTCTTCCGTAAGAAAGGGCTTTTCCTTTTCTCCATGTCTTCCTTTCCTTTCCTTTCCCTTTTCTTTCTTGAGTCATGCATTCCAATTTTATTCAATGAGTTAAAATCCTTTAATATCATCATTCTAGATTTGGCCAGTGTGTTTTCCTTCAAGCTGGCCTATATGTCCTCATCATTCTTTGATGAGGAACGGCAAGATATTCTGGATTCATCCTGTACTTTTCCTGCCCCAATCCTGGAATCAGCTGTTTTACAGAGGAACCCTGATTCCTTTGAATGGAGAATGGTATATTTAGAAACTAAGATCTGGGTGGTACATGTTTTCATTGCTACAAAACATTTGTAAAGTAATGTTACTTTATTTTTAGGTATATTTGGCAACTCTTCTTTTAAGGAAAGTTATGCTTTAGAGACTCTTCTAGGTGGATTGGCTGCTTATAAGTAGCACATTGTTTATTTGATGAAAAAGCTTTTGCTATAATGATGCTGTTCTAATAAGACTTTTAAACTTCAATAATAGATTATCCCCTCTCCCTGCTTTAAAAAATATATTTCAGAGGTGAACTTCAGCCCAGTAAATCATATGTACTATACTTTCTGAATTAGTAGAATCTAAAATAGTAAAAGTTTTAAACTGAAAGTGATTATAATTTTTTTTAACCTCAAATACAGTTTTCTCAGTGCTTTGTGACACTTTGTGACATACTACTAACGAAAATTTATCAAGAAAAGTTTTAAAAGAATTATTCTCAATTTAAGATATAAGCTGAAGCTTCGGAACTATGTAAGGACACTTTTGGCTCTGGGAAAGTTGTAAACTAGAAAAGAAAGCTCTTTGAAGTTGGCTTTTTTGAATGGGGTGTATCTAATTGATACTTTTGATTTTCTTTCTCATCTGTTGGCATGTTGAATGTTTGGATGTTAACTGAATAATTGGATGTTAACTCTGTGGACTTGGTAGCCATTTATTTTCTTATCTTTGTGAGCTAACATTAGATTTCAGTTAGGAACCTCAGCCCTGACCTTGGGCAGACTCTTTAATGTAGTCAGTCAACAGCCAGGTTTACTGAGTTCCTAAGGGTCAGAGAGCTTTGTATTAGGCCCTGATCGGTGTGGTCTCTTCACTCTTCTAAGTTTGTCTGTCTTCAAGATGGGATTTGTCATTCTTACCCATCTTTTATTTCTCAAGGATTTTGTAGAAATTCATGTAGTGTGAGGATTCAGTGTGGCTTTGAGTTAAGTAGGCCATAAAAGTGCTGAGTGTGAGCTGCATATATAGGTTATGAAGTAGTTTATCTAAATATGTGGCTTTCACATCTCTCTTAGGTTCCACAGCTACCTGGGGAATTATCTTTATAATCTAATACCCCTCCCCTTTTTAGGTTTCTTATAAGGAACAAGTATGTATATACAGTATTTCATAGCTGTTATGATGCTTAAGATAATACACATATATCACTACCTAAAAATGGCTCTCAGGATTTAGAATTATGAAAAAATTTAGCTCACCTGTCATTACAATCCCCAGTGTATGAATATTTATTTTTGAATAAATATATATTGCTCAGCCAATATATTATGTACAATGTCAAACATAATAGAAATGTTAAAAGAAGGAGATAAAAAATAGAAGTTCTAATGGTATCTTCTTGTGTCTTGATGGATCTTTGGAGATTAGTATCAGGATAGGTTGGTATTCCATTCCCTATAATAGCAACAGCTGCCAAGTAGGTCAAAATATCTGTATCTGAGTGTTAGGGACACACTAATTAATTAAGGCCAAAACATAGGTTTTAATATTTAAAAAGCAGCTGTTAATCACTTCTTAATAGCTCATTGAGTTTTAAAATGATGAGTCAAATTGGGTCTCCAAAAGGAATCTATGCAAGTGTATCCTACTCCGAACAAAAGTAATATATGGAAATTTGAGCTGAATAGATTTTCATTTAAATGAAACTAAACTTAAAAAAAATTACAAAAAGTGATATTACAGACACCTATGTATATGCATACCCAGCCAGAAAGATTTTTAGGAAACATTTGACAGAATGGTTCTTTGACAAAAAGATTCATCATAGGTTTTCTGTAGCATAGTCATTATGTGTTTTCTTTCTTTGGAATTCTGTCATGTGGTGATTGTTGAAATTATATCTTTCTATTCTCTTCTCAGGTAGTAGATTCCATGGATGCATTAGATAAAGTTGTCCAGGAAAGGGAAGATGCCCTCAGACTTCTTCAGACTGGTCAAGAAAAAGCTAGACCTGGTGCTTGGAGAAGAGACATCTTTGGAAGAACCATCTGGTACATAGTGGCTCTTCTAAGATGAGAGTGAAGTCCCATGCCTCATTCCCCATCCAGCATCTTTTAAGAATATGAGATATATTAGCTGTATCTAATATACAAAGAGGCCCCCAAACCCCTTTTGAACTACAGGATATAAATGAAGGTAGCTGTATCTGATAGCCAGGCATCCCATTCCCATGATTCAGTTATTTATGGGTTCTTTATAATAGTGGTTCTTAATCTTATGTGAATCAAATGACCTTTTAAGAATTTGATGAAAGTTATAGATCCTTCCCCCAGGAAAAAGTTACATATGCACATGTAATTTTAGAGGGTTATAAATTCCATGAAGCTAATTTTAGGACACACCTATCCTCTTTGCCCATTAAGAACCTGGAACTATTAAAAAAAGAAGCTCTCCAGGAATAAGGCCGCATGAACCGGTCTCAGTTTGCTCCCATTGCCATTAGGATAGGCCCTAGTCCAAATTTTGAATAAAAATAAACAGTTTATTTTCATTAAATCTTTCCACCTTTGTGGCATCTTGTCCCCTATGTCCAGTTCCAAAGTCCTGTCAGACGTTGGGAAAGGATGTGATAGTAAACATTCACACTGAGGTATAAGTAATTGAGAAGACCCAGTATATTCTCTCTTCCAGGGGTTTATTTGCATTTGGGTTGAACTACCAAAAGGAAGCATGTTCAGTAAAATTTTTGTCATCAGTCAGCAAGATGAGGAAGGCATTTTGGGTGGTTGGAGACCTTCCCTGTACTCTTGAAATTACAAAACAGCACTTACGCATTTGGTAGATTGTTTTAATGGAGTTTGCGGTAATGGGGCTGCTTGGAGCCAAATTTAGGGGAGTTGCTGTGTTGTCTGTAACCGTGTAATCCAGTACAGAAAAGAGAGTAATTGCCAAAACACCTGCCTAAGAACTTTGAATTCTTTTCTTTTCTTTTCTTTCTTTTTTTTTTTTTTGGATCTATTTTATTTTGTACTAAACTTTATTGGGATTAATCCAATTGAGGCCAGTTAGGAAAGGGTGAGGATGCGGGAGAGAATGTGTGTCAATTTTAGAATCTGTAAGAGTGCTATTCTCATTAAGGTTTAAAAATTTTTGCTTTTTAACTTTCCTGGAGTTAAACAAAGTAGGGAACAAAGCAGTTATATCAGGACTTGCCTGATGGTTCAGTGGTTAAGATGTGGCGCTTCCAATGCGGGGGCTCCCGTTCAAATCCTGATCTGGGAACTAAGATCCCACATGTGTGGCCAGGAAAAAAAAAAAAAAAGCAGTTACATCATCTTTCCAATGTAGCTTATTAAATGAAACATTACAATTCCAATGCCTTTTCCCTAATTTTCTGTTGCATGTTAAAATATTTAAATTAGCCTTTTAAATGCAGAGATTCTTCAAAACATTACATCTAAATTTTTTTTTCTGACAAAAAATCATGTGGCAGTAATGTCAGAGAATACTTTTTGGATGTGTCTTTCCCTTGGTTGTTGAAAAATAGTGGTAGACTATCATCCTGCCGAACTGAGGGGATTCCTGATAAACTGAGGGAATTCAGTACCTTTATCTATTCTGCTTAAAAGCAGTGTTCATTGCTCCAGTGGCACTGCCTGTCAAATTATATGCTAAATGCCAAAATTACAAAGAGATTGGAACTTAGGCTTCTGATATTACAGATTAATTCTGGATTTTTAGAGAAGATTGGTTATATGCCCTGAAATTAATCCTTCTGTTACTTTTTTAATTGAAATATTTTCAAATAAATGTTACAGTGAATTCACAATTTCCTTTTTTCCTACTCAGCATTATGATTTTTTAGGTTTTGTTATGTTGAGGAAGATATAGATAGATATCTATATCAGTTGGTGCAATTTACTTACATTTTAAAAACAAAACATATACATGTAAATATCAGTGTTTCAAATTATATGTGTGTGTATACATATGTATGTGTACATATATAAAATTAGTACACACATATATATGTAGTAAAAGTACAAAATATATCTGGTAATGATACACTCCAGTTTATGGCTAGAAGCTATTGTGAAAGTAGAGAACTTAAGCTGTGTCTTTAAACTTTTATATATATATATATATTTTTTTTTTTAAAAGAGTGATCTGAAGCAAACATTGCAAAATATTAACATCTGCAATTTTGCAGTGGATTCATAAGTGTCTTATATTTAAGCTATAAAAATTTTTAAATCTTTTAAAAGCCAATTACATCTCTTTTTATTGAAAACATATTTAGTTCAAAGAAGGCTAAAACTCTGTAAAAAAGTGAAAATGTATTAAATGTTTTCTGTAGGGTGATACTTTTTTGTTTTCTTGGCAGGCACAAGTTCAAGCAGTGGCCTATACCTTGGTACCTAAATAAAAGATACAATAGAAAACGATTCTTTGCAATGCCCTATGTGGAACGTTTTGTCAGGTGAGCACAAGTACCGTTAGTACTAAAATGTATCGTTACATCAGATGACGTGTGTTAAGCTTTTATATAAATAATACATGTTCATTGTCAAAAAACTAGAAAAATCAGGTAAAAAAAGAAATTAGTCTTATTTCACCATCCAGAAATAGCTGCTGTTAACATTTTAATGTATATCCTTTGAAAAGTTTTGTTGTCTTTCTATTCATCAATCTGTTCTGTGTAAGTAATGATTAAATCTTTATTGTTAAAAGGAAGGTCCAAATACTTCGCTGCATAGAATGTGAGCTCATGTTATTGCAGGGCTTGGTGAAATGAAATAAGCAATTGAAGAAATTAACTGTACTGGCTTTTCCTCCTCGCTGTCTCCAAACCTAATGTGCAATTTGATCCTTTTGTCCCTTAGCCGTAATAGGTGAAGCTGTAAATAACGTGACTTTAATGTATGAGAATTTATGAATGCAGTGTCACTTTTACAGGCCTTAATATATTGTTTTTGAAACTACCTTTAGCCTTACCTTCAGAACATGCAGCATAATCTTCTGAATATTCTTAAGAATAGCAAACCTTTAACATGGGTTTATTTTTTTAAATGGCCAAAATTTAGTTGGAGCAAAGACTGATGAATAGAATGCGTAATCTGCTTTCAACTTTGTTTAGTCTTACTTTATACTTAATTTGTAAAGTAGCTTATATGTTTTGTATATGTATTTTTATCTCTATCCAAATATAACCCTTATCTCAAATTTCTGTGACCTCCCCCATAGCACTGGCATATTGTAGTTATTCAGTACCTTTTTTTTTTTTTTAATATAAAGGCCTGTATTTCACCTTCACTCTGGAATGAGTTTTGCTGAATATAGAATTCTTTTTTTAATAAATTTATTTATTTTTGGCTACATTGGGTCTTCATTGCTGCATGCAGGCTTTCTCTAGCTGCAGCAAGCAGGGGCTAGCTACTCTTCTTCATTGCGGTGCACAGGCTTCCTATTGCGGTGGCTTCTCTTGTTGCGAAGCATGGGCTCTAGGTGCATGGGCTTCAGTAGTTGTGGCTCGCAGGCTCTAGAACACAGGCTCAGTAGTTGTGGCCCATGGGCTTCGTTGCTCCGCGGCATGTGGGATCTTCCTGGACCAGGGTTCGAACCCGTGTCCCCCGCATTGGCAGGTTGATTCTTAATCACTGCACCACCAGGAAAGTCCCAGTACCTGTCTCTTAACTGTATTGTTATATTTCAATTTAAGTACAGTAGAGGCTAGGCATCCATGAATTTATCATTTGCAATTTTGATAATTCCAAAGTGACCTTATAAGTCAACATAATTTAGCTCAGGCACAAAGGCCTAATGCCCTGGGATGCTGATAGGTAGAGGCAAACCCAGAGTGGCTAGTCCAGCTAGCACTAAGCATCATCTCTTAGCATGGCTTTATTCTCTCAGTTGTGGGGAAATGATGTTAAACTGAGTGCTATTTGAAATTAGGGAATTCCTAAACACCTCAGGACGTATCTCAGGATGTAAAATATCTAATGTATTCAATAAAACTACATTATTTCTAAAAATAAAGGAGAAAGTCCAGTCTGTTAGAGGCTCACAGGTCTGTTCTTTCTTTCCAGTCAGGAAATAGGAAGGAGAATTGGTGTAGCGTTACAGATGCTTTTGATTTCATGTTTATCTTTGACTTGTGTAGGTTTACAATGATTATTCAAGTTTAATAATATACATTACACACCTGATACAGAGACAGGCATGATTGAGGTCTTTAAGTGATTGATTTGGACATATATTGACAGTACCGAGTAACAGGGAAATAGTTTTGTATAAATTGCTGTTATGCTTTTATTTACCTAGATTGAGAACTGAGAAACAAGCCCGCATCAAAGCAAGGAAGAGAAGTTTAGCAAGCAAGAAAGAAAAGTTTCTTCAGGAAAAGTTTCCACATCTTTCTGAAGCCCAGAAGTCAAGTCTTGTCTAAGATATCTGAACTCTTAATTTACCATTTTGTTTTTCTTGGATTACAATCTGTATACAAAAGTAAATACATATTAAGTGGTTTATAAATAACTTGTGTTTTTAGTCAAATGACTGTCGACTGTTTTAAGTGTTATTATGACATGCTAAATCTGGAAGTGGTCAAAATCAGGTATAAAGTTCAGATTAAATTCCCATTTTATAAATTCTGACATCTAAGCAGACTTTTAATCGCCTGTATCTTAGAGTGGGAAAGTGATATAACTGCTATAGCAAAGGCAATAAGGTAATTTTGGAATTCAGGTAACCTTTTTACTACTATTGTTACTAGATATGAAGGGGCTATGGATTCTACTGTTAATAAACAGTGAGTACTTCCATTCAAAATAATGATAAATACATTTAGTACTTAAAGTGGCAAGTTACAACACAGCAGTCCAAATAAAAAGTATTTCTGGAGTGGCTAGTAATTTTTATTTAATTTTAAAAGCCTAAGGTAAAAAACATAGGCAGTAAGTTTTACTAGTCAATAAAAAGCAATTCTACCATAAACAGAGTTGGAAAGCATTTTACTGAAAGCAAAATATTTAGAGAAAATAGACATTTTTACAAAATTATAAAATGCTTGTAATAAGAATAAGTGCATTTCAAGGAAAGCACAAACTTATTTTAATTTACAGAGCCAGTTAAAGCCTTAAAAAATTTAAGTGGAAATTGAAATATGCAAAAATGTATAAACATTCTACAAAAGATGGTTGTTCTTTTCCTGAGTATACTAAAGCTATGAAACGTAAGGTGACAAAGAAGGTAGTCATTTGGGAACTCTTCTCAAGGGCATTTCCTTTCTACACACTGCTTCCCTCCTTCTTCATATTCTTGTTTGGAAATCCACATCTGCTGAAAGGTGCCCTGTGAAATGGAAAGAAAAAATTACATATGTACCTTTCTATTAGAAAATTTTTTCTTTTAATATCTTCATTATCACAGCTCCTAATTTTTGAAGAACTCTTAAACCCCTCCCCAAATAGTACTCAAATTACACCCTTCTGGGCTTCCCTGGTGGCGCAGTGGTTGAGAATCTGCCTGCCAATGCAGGGGACACGGGTTCGAGCCTTGGTCTGGGAAGATCCCACATGCCGTGGAGCAACTAGGCCCGTGAGCCACAATTACTGAGCCTGCGAGTCTGGAGCCTGTGCTCCACAACAAGAGAGGCTGCGATAGCGAGAGGCCCACACACCGTGATGAAGGGTGGCCCCCACTTGCCACAACTAGAGAAAGCCCTCGCACAGAAATGAAGACCCAACACGGCCATAAATAAATAAATTAAAAAAAAAAAATTACACCCTTCTTTTTTCTGCCCTCCTCCAGAACACGCAAAGACACTATTTAGTCTTGCCCAAGTTTATATAGAATATTAAATCTTTCTATACTGTCATGAGGATTTAGAAAATGCTGGGAAAGGAAGATGAAGAGTTTAGCTATGATGGACTGATTAAGGCAAAAACAGAAATTGTTGGAAGGCTTGATCCTAGTACAGCATTGATGAAATGTTCTAGCATTTGATTAATGGTAACGTTTAGAACTCAAACTAGGATAAAGTTTTACAAGTACACAAACGACAGTACACACGCACTATGCAAAATAAACAGAAGGTCAAAGGAGGAAAATGACTAAAGGAGGAAGGAACGTGGACTACATTACTACTAAGATGTGTAAGGAGAAGAAATCCGTTCCCTATGATTATTCAAGTGGATTCATATATTGTATCCAGTTTTGAACTAAGATCATTAAAAGACTAGAAACAGAACATAGACCAGAAATATATAAATGGACAGTTACAAACATTTAATAGTTAATAGCTTTTTAAAATGTTTAGCATAAGTACTTAGTGACATTTACTTTGGCTGCTCTGAGGTGAAGGGGAAATCCTCCAAATTTAGGGTGCAGATAAGTACAAGGACTTCCTCCTGATTCACAGTAGGCACCAGTCCAAGCAGCATGCAAACCCCAACACCATGACTTCACCATTTGCCCTAAGAACCAATTCCTGACTTACTCTACCTCACCAACAGGCCAGGGAGCAACCAGAACCCAAGAAGGAATGATTTAATTTTTTTTTTTTTTTGCGGTACGCGGGCCTCTCACTGTTGTGGCCTCTCCCGTTGCGGAGCACAGGCTCCAGATGTGCAGGCTCAGCAGCCATGGCTCACGGGCCCAGCCGCTCCGCGGCACGTGGGATCTTCCCAGACCAGGGCACGAACCCGTGTCCCCTGCATCGGCAGGCAGACTCTCAACCACTGCGCCACCAGGGAAGCCCGGAATGATTTAGTTTTAAATGTGCTGCAGGTAAGTCCTGACCAGAGCCAATGGGAGTATTATTAAAAGAGGCGAGGATAAGTTAACAGATGCCCGCCTCTGTGTGAGAGGGGAAACTGTAATTAGGCTGACAATACCCACTAATAAGGCATTGAGGCATTTTGTCATTTTGGAACATGTAAAACTGGTATCAGGTCCTCTACTAATTTGATAGCTAAAAACTGCAAAGATAAATGATCCATGGGGATTTTTAGTCTTTCTACTAAATTTAGTATTTTCAGTGATACATTTAAGTTAAATAAGAATCTTCAACTATTTTGCAAAGTAGTTTATCTACTAACCAAAGAAGCTAGAATGGAGCCACCGATCCATGAACTAAACCTCCGTTCCACTGTTGTATTATTTGCGATCAGTTTCAACCGCATACTCTAAAATAGAAAGGGAAGAATAAGTATTAGTAGGATCGAATAGAACAAGTGACTCAACTTAGGAAATTCAAGTTATGACCTTTTAGTGGCTCTGGTTCAAGCACTAATTACACATGATTATTTTGTAGTAGCCAGATTAATAGGCATAGGTTGGACTACTGTATAGGATTTTAAAGTACTTTGATTATGTCTTGTAATGTGTAGTTGAATAAGAGAATAAATTATATAAACCTTACAAAACTGCATACTAGACAGCATGGCATTCAGAATTTAATCCTAAAACAGCAAAATAAGTACTTAACACTATAAATCAGGTACTGTGCTAAGTGCTTCATATATTATTTCATTTTGTCCAACACCAAGTATAATTATTATCCCAACCTGCTGCCCTTTCTGTAGTGCTCAACTTTCTAACTTACTTTTTTAGGCCTTCAAAATCCCTCCTCAATTAGTTCATCCCTCATATCTTAGTTCAACCCTCCCTATTCCTCCCTGCCCCCATCCAAATCAAAACACAGACATAAGATCTCAGGAAAGTTTATTCACACTGCTTTCTTTCAAGTTAGTGTTTCTGTTCTGCTGGAACACTCTCAATAAACATGGTTTTATAGCTCAGCACTATCCCTATCTCACTTCCTGTAGGGGAGAGATTTCCCCCCTACCTAGGAATTTGCTTCTGGGGAGTTCTCAAACTGTTGATACTTACCAATTATTCTATATATGAACATACAGTTTGAGTCTTTTTCACAGTGAAATAACTGTGTATGTAGCAGGGGTGGAGTATGTGGAATGGGAGGGAGGGGTGCTGAGAGCAGGAGGGATGAATACAGGGTTTTGTAGGTGAGGAACTGGTTGATATCTATTACAATGGATTTCATTAAATTTTAATTGCCTCCTAAAAGACAAGGATAGTATCTAACTGGTCTTGACCAGACCTTGGACAGCCCAAGTCTATATTCATTATTCTGGGACTTTTATGAAATCTAATGATTAGTACTATAATTAAGGTAGATGCCAGGTCAGTCTATATCTCCAAGAATGTAAGGAGGTATCAATCTTGTGCCTATATCAATACTTACATAACAAATATAAAAATGTGGCATATGTAAAACAGTCCTTTATATGAGAAACCAAAGGCTATCAAGTACACAAATTCTATAGATTCTGTTAAGGCCTATGTAATCTCTAATAAAGTTTTTTAAAATGTAATATTTATTGCAGGATACCTTACAAAAAACTACTTGATGGAAGTTTAAAAATCTAAAGACTATGACTACTACTCTGTTACTAATGTACCACGTAAACTACCTTCTCCCTAAACCAGGTTCTTCTATCCTTTTGAAAGTTATCACAGTGCACCAAGGGATGTTTTTAAAACATAAAAGCTCTTCAGTCCTCTGCCAAATTTTATCTTGTAAGTTTGCTATTAATAAGTGACATGACCTGGTACCTATCTCTGTGGGTTGAACTGTATCCTCCAAAGAGGTATGTTGATAATCCCTAGTCCCTGCGAATGTGACCTAATTTAGAAATAGAGTCTCTGCAGATGTAGGGTGGACCCTTAATCCATTACAACTAGAGTTCATTTAAGAGGACATACCCACAAAGGGTGAATGCCACATGACAACGAGGATAGACACTGAAGTACTATAACTGCAACCCAAGAAACGCCAAGGATTGCTGGCAAATCATGCGATGCTAGAAAGAGGGAAGGAAAAATTCTCTTCTACCTAGATGTCCTTTCATAAACTGCCAAGCAGCTGAACTCCTATTCATTCAAACAGCTTCTTAATGAGGCTTTCCTCTGACACTCCTAGGGAGTTAAGTGCTTTCCCCTCAGTGTTCTTAAGAGTGCCTGGTTGATGACATACTGAACCACTTAGCACGTTACAGTTTTTATTTTCTGCATGTCTACTCCTAACTGACTAAGCCCTTGGTGGGAAGGGACTATATTTTCTATCCTTAGTGCCTAACAGACTATAGGTACTTAAGTATGGAATCAATGAATAAAGTGAGATTCAAACAGTACAAGAGTAACTAATAGATGTCATCTAGAAAAATTTGATTAATAAGGGGTATTAACTTTAAGTAATACCATACCAGGCAGACACAAAATACCATCAACCTACTGAAAAACAAACTATATAAAGTTCCACCAGCAGTGAGGATACATATGACTGAAAAATACCACTAAAGAACAAACAAAACTTACCGGGGGTGTTTTCTGAGAGAGTTCTCTATTCAACCTGTCAGTAAAGCTCTGAATTAGCGTGTTTCCTCCTGCCACTATAACGCTGCCATAGAGACCCTGGGATGAAAACAAAAATAAATTAGTTCCAAATGTTTCCAACAGTTTTAAATACAACTACAAATAAAACCATGTCTTCCAGTACAATTTTCCCTTTTTTAATTTTTTACTTCTACATAGACCTACTAGTTTAATCTAGTGGTTCTCAATCCTGGCTGCATATTCAACTCATTAGGGAGCTTTTAAAACACCAATACCTGGGGGCAATTAAATAAAAATCTCTGGGGATGGGGTCCAGGAAAAGTTTTTGTTGGTTTATTTAAAACTCTCCAGATGAGGGCTTCCTTGGTGGCACAGGGTTAAGAATCCACCTGCCAATGCAGGGGACATGGGTTCGAGCCCTGGTCTGGGAAGATTCCACATGCTGCGGAGCAACTAAACCCATGCGCCACAACTACTGCAGCCCGTATGCCTGTGCTCCACAACGAGAAGCCTGCGCACCGTAACAAAGAGTAACCCCCTGCTCTCTGCAACGAGAGAAAGCCCACGCGCAGCAACAAAGACCCAACGCAGCCAAAAATAAATAAATAAATAAATTTATAAAAAAAGAAAACTCTCCAGATGATTCTACTGTGCATTAAAATTTAAGAATCACTATCTTAAAGCAATTATTCTACAATCCAATCATAATTTTCTGGCAGATAGCTGCCAGTATTTCATTAGAGGTATATTTCATAATTACATCATCTCAGAATGCACATCTAGAAGTTACGATGTTTAAAATTAGACAAGGTTTAATGATTATGGTGGATAATGCATACTCTGACAATAGTCCTGGCCAAAATGACTGCTACCTTTCTCTTCTGCAGAGACGAACTTTTTCAAAATCCACGTGCTGAGGCCTCCCCCGCCAAAAATAAATTCTCAGTAATAAGGAGTATATTTACCTCTAATCTGCATGTATGCATCAGAAAGTTAAAAGTCAGCCTGCTTTTTTAGTGGCTAAATTCATATTTTAAAAATTTATTCCAAATGTCTAAATCATCTAACTTTTGAAAGAGAAAATGGAATATAGAAGCATCTCCTCCTTTGCAGTCAACAATAGTTTAAAGGAGAAAACTCAATAAAAAACAAAGTTAGCAATGTCTTACAGTAAATGTACTTCAAATCAACTGCCTTCCCCTTGAGTTTACACTAAAAAATTGCATACTTACAACCCCATTATCCTAGAAGCAGCACATCCCTGGCAGGTAATTAGTTGAAATAAAGAACATTTTTCATAACTACCCGGAAGTCTTTTTTGAACAACATGATTTTTTATAGACCCTTAGCTATTAGCACTATGCTCTAAGCAAATGCATTAACTCAAAGAAAATCAAGGCAATACGTTGGCTACAAATTAAATCTAGCGTTTAAATAAGATATAATCTATCTACTAATTAGTGTGGTATGGAATATGGAGTTAGTCCTTAAAACTTGGCAAGAAATAAACTGATGAAACAAACAGCTTGGAAAAGCACAAAAAATATGAAGTTTATATCTAATCTCCATGTAAAAGTTACATAATTTAAACCCTAAACCACACCTTCCTGAAAAATAAAAAGTAAAACTGTACTAGGTACATTAAAAATCACCAATAATCTATATCTTGGTATGTCACGTTTTAGGAAATCTCTAGAACAGCAGTGTCCAAAGGAACTTTCTGTGATGATGGAAGTGTTCTACATCTGCACTGTCATAGAGCAGCGACTAGCTACATTTATAATGTGGCTAGTGCAACCGAAGAACTGAAATTTAAATTTCTGTTTATTTTAACTGAATTGCCACATGTGGCCAAAAGCTACCACACTGGACACAGCTCTAGAGTTTTGCATTTTTCCTTTTCTAGTAGAACTTCATTTTTTTACATATTTTTATAAAATGGACTTCAAAGTCAATGGCCAAAGTTGCCAACTTAAATAATGATGGCCATTATAAATAACGGGGCACTAGATTGCCCTAAAAGATACCTTTATGCCATAAATGAGACTGGCACTTACTGGTCTGATATCAATATCGCACATTCCAACACTTGTAGTGACAACATGACTGACGCCCAGCATTGTATTTCCTGATAACCCCTATAACAAAATAGAAATGAGTAGTCACACAGAAGACCTTCAAACAATAAAGCACATCCAAAAAAGTTTAGTCAGTCTTATTTAGGTTTTGTAATTACAAGAGATCTTTAAAGGAAAAACCAGGCTAATTATAAAAATAAGCTTTTATACCTTTACATTGGAAGGGTCAAACAATCCTTCAGGAATCTTTAACCGTTCTGCTCCAAAATCACAGTTGTAGCCATTGGGGAATTCATAATGAACAGTCGGCATCTGTGCGGCTACTCTGAAAACATATCAAACAATATTAAACAAAAGACAAAACCAATCCTCTTCAGAATTATAAACTACTAAGGAATCATCAACTTATAAGAAAGCAGGGTGATAATATCTTATTTTCTTTTAAAATGTTATTCAGTATTTCTTAACTTTTTACCTTTAGACCAGTTAAGCATATTCTACAATCTTTTAAACTAAACAAATCAATTTCTTTCCTCATTTATGAAGTACACAGTTTAAAAAAAAAAATTTTTTTTTAAAAATTTTTATTTATTTTTGGCTGAGTTGGGTCTTCGTTGCGGTGCGCGGGCTTCTCATTGCAGTGGCTTCTCTTGTTGCAGAGCACGGGCTCTAGGGTGCACAGGCTTAGTTGCTCCATGGCATGTGGGATCTTTCCGGACCAGGGCTCAAACCTGTGTCCCCTGCATTGGCAGGCAGATTCTTAACCACTGCGCCACCAGGGAAGTCCCTACAGTTTTTTTTAAATTGAAGTACAGTTGATTTACAATGTTTTGTTAGTTTCTGGTGTACAGCAAAGTGATTCAGTTATATATTAAGTATACAGTTTTTTTTTAAAGATTAGTATGAAGGTTTTAATAAGCTATTAAGTTTTAAGTCTTGTAGAAAAAATAAGAAAACATACTGTTCATCGTAAGTTGAATCTGATACTTGAAGTACTGAGGCTTGAAAATCCTGGATAACACACTATGGATTTTAAAAAAAGGATAAGAAACAAAATTATTGAGATTTGTCTTTGCAGTCTATACTTTTGTAACATTATTTTAAAAACACTTTTCTTAATGAAACTGTACCACATTCCTGGATGGCTAACTCATTTCAAGGGTATAAATCTACCCAGTAAGGACTCTGAGCATCAAGAAACCCAATTCTAAACACTCGCATTATAAGTTAAATTATATAACATTTAAATTACAACCATTATGGAAAAATGATGAGATAAAAACAAGTGGGAACCCTTGTACCCCAGTCCTACATAACAAAATTGGTTTTAGAACACTGTTTTCCCATTTAAAAAAATTTTTTCTTTAAAATTTTTATTGGCGTATAGTTAATTTACTGTTTTCCCCTTTAAAATAAGCTTAGAAGCAAGATTTCATTAGCTGAATATATATAAAATGCATATATATTGTATCTTATGGAATTTTTAATGACTGACATAGTATAAAACAGTTAAAAAATTTGCAGTGAAATACATAGGACCTCTGAGCTGCTAAAGAAAAATCCTGTCTAAGGTCTAGGCGCAATTATTAATCATCTTCACAATTTTTCCTTGTACCAAACACCCACAAAAAATCTTTATCCTTAGGTGTAAGAAACTGTCAAATAGGATATATCCCTTCCATAGTAAATGATGACTTTCATATCCTTTTACTGTTAAAAATGAATGTATATTGTGGTGTGAGAGGTTGTTTTACTAACCTCTCCCCTGTCAGTAAGTCATGTTCAGAGATGGATTTTCAGTAAAGAAAGCCTTTTGTTGGCTCCTTGCTGTGAACAGTAACACATTTTTTTACATAGCTGACTCATATTAGGAAAGAGAACGTAACTGAGCCATACCAGCAGGCCTCTATATACTAAAACCATTTTCTTAGTCAAAAAATGTACAGAATAGCATAATGCTTGTTTTTATTCCAAAGCTCCTTTCAGGTCTCACCACAGTAATCCAAGTGAATATAGTTTGTTGAGATATCTGACAAGCATGAAAAGCACCCCCCTACTCCGCCAAAAGCTATTAATTTTGTTTGTAAAATACCATTAAAAATATAAGTTTGAAAATATAAAGTGCTCATACTCTAGTCGAAGACTTACAGCCTATAATGCTTTCGTAAAGAGAATAAGGGTTACTTACGTTACACATGTAATTGTGCCAAGACCTTGTAACCTGTGGCAACTTCTCTTTTCTTTTCCAGTTTGCTGGAGATCCTTCACGAACAGCTTCCTGAGTGCCAAGAGCAAGTGCTAGGTTAACAGAGTTCACAACATGGGGGTGGGGAGTTGGAGGTAAATCCCAGAAATAAAATTCATTCATCACTTACTTTTGATGCAATCATATATGGAGGAATCAGTTCTATATTCATTTCTTGGAAGAGTTCTCTACACTGCATAGTAATAAAGTCTCCAGCAAGAGGGGATTTTACAATGCCTATGAAACAGATTAAACAAGGCTAAGAAAGCATTCCATCCAAACTCCCTGGGACAAATTTCCTCTGTGTATTTATACATGATTAATTGTTTTCAAGCAGAATTAATGGAACTATCCCTCCAGGCATGAATGAAGCCATGCATCAGTTTTAAATATACACTATATACTAAAGATTAAAAAAAAAAACACTTAAAGACATGACTGGGAAACTGATATACTTTGATAGTCCAAGTCATTGCTTTATTTCATGATCTGTGTCCTCTGTGCACCCTGGTTAAATACAGTTACCTTGCTGAAGGACATAGCCATCGTGAACTGGAATTGCAGTGGTATGAGTGGCTCCACTGTCCAAGATAAGCCCAGTAGAACGACCATTAGCAAATCTAGTTTAAAGCATTAAGGAAAAGAAAGTATCAAGGTTCCTAAAATAAAGTTTATTGTAAAGGGAAGGTTTTATTAAGGCATTTTTAAAACATGTGCGTTGTGGCTTAAAATGCGTTAAAAAAAAATAAAATAGGGCTTCCCTGGTGGCGCAGTGGTTGAGAGTCCACCTGCCGATGCAGGGGACACGGGTTCGTGCCCCGGTCCGGGAGGATCCCACATGCTGCGGAGCGGCTGGGCCCGTGAGCCATGGCCGCTGAGCCTGTGTGTCTGGAGCCTGTGCTCCGCAGCGGGAGAGGCCACAACAGTGAGAGGCCCGCGTACCGCAAAAAAAAATTAAAAAATAAATAAAATAATAAAATAAATACGGGGATGAAAGTTGGCATCAAATAATAACTCTGGTTTCAAAACAAATGACAACAGGCAGGACTTCCAGAATGGTGGTGTGAGGAAGTCAGAGAAACCTTTATCCCAGAGAGACATCTGTTAAACTGGTCCAAATTAGCACAATTATTTAAAGTCCCTGGCACAGATCAAAGGGCTTACAACAAACTGAGAAGCATTTAACAAAATCTATAGAAACTTGGTAAGAACAGTGGGAGGCTGTGACATTTGAGATAAGAACTAAAATCATTCTCACATAGGATTAAAGAAGAACCATTTCAGCAGTTTGGCAGGTGAGTGGCTGTTATCATCATCTCCCCCAACTCAATAGGAAGAGCTATTCCAGGCAGATTCAAGAGCCAGTGAATATCAGCAGACTCCACTTATCCCATTTTCCACAGCTCTGTGCTGCAGAAGGCCTACATCACATGAACATCATCAACCAACATTTAGGAGTAGAGCCATTCACTGGATCATCAAATATTTACTGAGCATCTATTATGTGCCTAGTGATAGGTCTGGTGCCCAATAAAGGAGGGCAGCAGGGAGGTCATTCTCTCACTAGCACTCCTTAAGCAGAGAAGACCCAAAGAGGTGAACCAAAACTGTCTGCCCTGAAGGGTATCCTGATAAGTGCAGCAGAGATCAATAAAGCTATAAAAAGAACAGTTTGAGATGCCATGGGAGAGTATATAGGAATATAACCGGTCCCTGGGAAATTCAACTGTAAGCTGGGGAGGGGGACATGGGGAAGAGGGGGGACATGGGGAAGAGGAGAAACATGCGGGAAGGCCAGGAGGCAAGAGAGCATGGTGAAGAGGTCAGGGAAG
The DNA here is from genome assembly GCF_005190385.1 of Monodon monoceros. Taxonomy (NCBI): domain Eukaryota; kingdom Metazoa; phylum Chordata; class Mammalia; order Artiodactyla; family Monodontidae; genus Monodon; species Monodon monoceros. Next base: position 87,053,746 of record NW_021703767.1, read on the forward strand.
TGCAGCATAGTTCAGTGGGGCCTGAAAGGAGAAGAAAGGCAAGGCTGTGGAAGATGATTCTGGCTTAAATCAGCAGACTGGCAATTACCAAAGATGATCAGAGCTGCAGTGTGAAGACTGGGCAAGATAAGAGGAAGGGGTGCACCTAATGCAATGGCAGTGGATAGAGAAATAAATGGATTTGAGGGTTTGGTTTGGGGCCGGGGGAGGCTGGAGAATAGACAGGTCTTGATAACTACAAAATCTGAAGGGTTAATGAGAAAGATTTCTGGTCTAGACAACTGGGAGTAAGATAATACACAAAGGAGAAAGAATAAATTTGATGGGAGAGAAGAATTTTGGATATATTGAGTTTACAGTGCTTAAACAGATAACTAATAGAAAAAAGTTCTAGTAGACAGCTGGACGTGGGCCTGGAGCTCACAAGAAAGATCTGGGATACAGACATGGATTTGGAATTTGTCAGTGTGTAACTGGTATCTGAAGCCAAGGAAATAGATAGTTAAACCAGAAAGAACATGTCAAGAGAGATGAAGGGCTAAGGGCAGAGAACTAAGGCATGGGCAGGAACGATCAGAGGAAAGAGGTCTGAGAATAAATGGCCAGAACGATAGGTTAGTAATTTATCTTTGCTATTACTGGTACTCCATTGATCTCTGGTCATCTATATACATAAACACTAATTTTATCTCTGTTAGTACAAAGTGATACAGTAACACCAGACTAAAAGTATGTAAGCTCTCCTAAAGATGGCAATTATAAAACCTGGACAAATTATTTTAAGTGACCATTTTAAGATACTGGAAAGTATTCAAAAGTAGTCAAAACTCAGCCAAAACTTATCTTCATGAAACTGCAACCAGAGGGGGTAAAAACTGCAAGTTTGCAGCTTCCTCGCCTAAAAGTGCTTCCCAGCTCCATGGCTATGGTTCAGGAAAGCAGTGATGAAAAATCGCAACTTTACCACCTTGAGTGAACACAGAAAGGAGTTCAGGGCTGGAAGAAAAGCTGGACATTTAAGGTAGAAACTCTGGAAGAAAGAGAACCACAGAAGGGATAAAACCCAAAATCTGAGTATAAAATCTACCCAAATCTCTGGTTGACAACTGAACTATTCAACTGCAGGACTGCAGGGGGACCAACAAAATGCAGAGAACAGAAGGGCAATGCATTCTTGAAAAACAGAGGTGCACCAATGAGTTCTGTGATTTTGCTACCTTTTTAAATAAATGAATTCTCCAACAGCATGCAGCTCTGACAGCAGAAGGCTGAAGCCTGCCTCGCAAATTGAGGTGTCAAGAGGACAGAGCCTGAGGCTGGCAGATAAGAGCCCAGCTATCAATTAAGTCAGATAAAACAATACTACTCTTCTTACTAATATTTTTGTTTTGGAAAACAGAGTTATCTTTTTCATAAAACTGTTATTTTTGTCGACATTAATGTGTGTATTTTTGTTATTTTTAATTAAATCAATAAGAAAATGTTAAAAGGAGTCTTAGTTTTAAATTCTCAAACAGTAATATTGATAGTTATAACCTACAAAAAACAGAAGCTCTGCGTCATCCTCAGTAATTTTTAAAAGTGTAAAGGAATCCCAAGGCCATGGTTAGGAAGTCAAAACAATTTTTAGAATAATACTAAGATGTTATTTGCCCTTTTCACTGTCACTCTCTCATAAATGTACAAGAGAGTTTTTTTCCAGAGGCTATGTCATGTGTGATACACAACAGACTGAATGTGATATGAGAATCCAACTTCTGCTATTAAGTCCAGCGTTAAAGACATTTGAAAAGTTGTGAAACGAAGCCACTCTTCTCATTAATATTTTTGGTTTTGGAAAACACAGTTATTTTTTATTAAAATATTTTATTTATATTATCATACAATGGGCTTATTAATTTACTTAAAATAAGCAAATATAATTTTTTTAAGTTTCTGTCTTAATTTCTAATATGGCAAATACTACCAGATATGATCCACATAAATAAAAGCTCTAGGTATAAAAAGTTTGAGAACCTCTGGGCTAGAAGAACACAGTAAAAAACACCAGTCAGCAAAAGCCAGAAGTGTTAGGAATTCTAGAGGACAAACAATCTACTTCCCTTACCAAATAAATTACAAGAGAAAATAAAGGGGAGGGTGGGTACAATCTACAGACCACAAGAGACCTAAGAGACATATCGAACAAAATACAATGCATGGAAAAAAAAAAAAAATACAATGCATGATCCCTGTTGTTTGGGTCCTGATTCAAATATACTAAACTGTTTTTTAAAAAAGAAAATAAATTGTGGTTATATCTTTAAAAAAAAAGAGACATATGGTAACATCTTGTACAGATACATGCTTAATGTCTGGGATTTACTTCAAAACCATGGTGGGAGGGGGAGTGCCTGTGGTTATAGCTAATACCACTTAGCTCTGTGTTGAAAGTTGTTGACCCTGGGTGATGGGCACATGGAGGTTCAATATAATATTCTATCTTATTTTGTGTAAGAAATTTTCTATAATAAAAAGTTAAAAAATAAAACAATACCAAGTCTGTTTACATACTCCTTGTAAGGAAGCAGCCAAACAGATCTTATGTTCAAATTCAGAACTGCCGTTTTCAAGCTGTGGACTGGGACCAGTTTGCTTACTTTGGCTCCGATTCCTGACAGGATTATTATGAAAATTAAATGATATAATGCACACAATGAGTCTCCTAATACTCTCCCTCCTTCCTCTACTCAAAACCTGCAATGGTTCTCTTGAGTCTAAAGTTCACATTTTTAAAATCTAACATGCAAGCCTTCTACAGTCTGATCTAAACATATTTTTACAACTTGTTCTGAAGCCGAACATAAATCTTCAACTCTAAACTAAGTCACTGTGAAGAACGCTTACACCTTCCACCTCCACATTTGTGCTAAAGTCATCTCCAAGACACACCACGACAGACAAATGTTAGATTACAGTTACCACAGTGATTCTCACACATATAAAATTCGCTTGAATATTACAGCAATCCAGGGAGGTATACCAGATAAATGAGTAAAAAGTGAAGTTCAAATTTTAAGTACCTAATTCAAGATCAGTTTATAAGCACTGGAACTTGAACTCTAAATATAGGTCTCCTTCCCCCACATCCTGCAACTAAATTCTCTTTTCTTTACAAAGGCTTGTCAGGCTACAATATTACTCCACTGAACTACAATTGCTATTTGAAAAATTCAAATTAATCATGTACTTCTTTACGACTTTTGCCAATGCTATTTTGAAGTACTATTTAAATCTGTTATTTAGTTTTCAACAAGAATATTATTCTTTGAGATCAGGACATAATATTTCCTTGTCTGTCCCTTAATATGCTTGTAAAAAATATTTGGTGATTAAATCTTAAATGAATTTACAGCCAATTTCCACTTTTCTAAGGTACTGGAGAAGAGGAAGGAAATGGCAATCTTTGAATTCAGCTAGGTCAACTGACTTAAATACTGTCCTGTCGTCACATTCCCCTTCTAAAAACAAAAATTTTTGTTTTTGTTAAACTTTGTTAAATTAATGAGAAGAATCTGAGTGCTTCTTTCCTATCTCCCTCTCACATTTTCACATGCATCAGTTCCAATAAGAATACTAAAAGATAGATATCTAAAAGCAATGGAGAAAAACGCCTCAACTTCCGAACAAGCAAGAAGTGGCTCCTGTCTTCCTGCTGAAGGTATCACCTTTAGCAGCACCACAGTTACTCCTAAAGAGAAGTTGGGTATTACTCTTTCAAGGATACGCTGTCAAAACGGCAGTTTTGCAAAGGAAGAATGCAGGGATGTTGTAGTGTTCAAACATTAACTCTGTCAGTTTCTCTCTCTTTGCTCTGGTATTCCACTTGAAAAGAGGGAAAAAGAAATGCAAATTATTTATTGTTTAAAAACTAAAGTGTTGATTTATCTCAAAATTCATTTCAGCACTACATTAACAAAGATGTAAAACATTAATAATAGAGTAAAATACCATGGAAAATCTTCTCCATAATATCTTTACAACATTTATTTCTATGTATTTGTAATAAATTTAATAAATATAAAGTTTATTATTTAATACATAAAATTGTTTGCTGCTATGAATTCTAGAAATTACACTTTTCAAAGTATATGGAAATCTGGATTCTTATAAACGAAGTATTATTAAATCTTTTTTTTTTAAATCTTAAGAGTGAATCTAAGCGTGAGGGACAACTCGAATTCCGTTTGGAGGCATCTTTGAGCTCGTGGAGTAGACATCATGAGCAAAGCTCACCCTCCCAAGTTGAAGAAATTTATGGACAAGAAGTTATCATTGAAATTAAATGGTGGCAGACATGTCCAAGGAATATTAAGGGGATTTGATCTCTTTATGAATGTTATGATAGATGAATGTGTGGAGATAGCAACTAGTGGGCAACAGAACAATACTGGAATGGTGGTAATACGAGGAAATAGTACCATCATGTTAGAAGCCTTGGAACGAGTTATGAACAATAGCTGTCTTCAACAGAGAAATCAACTGCTTCCACATGTCCCCTCTCCACATTTTACTGCGATGAAAACTGGGTCGTGTACATTTTCTTACTGAACTTTTTTGTTAAATAAACTTTGGTAATAGTCAAAAAAAAAGAGTGAATCTAGTCATCAAAATCTTAAATATGCATTTTAAACCACCAAATTCTCCCACTTGTAGATGGTACTCAAAAGAAACTAGAGTTTAGAAAACAATAACAAAATACTGATAATTTATAATCATTATCTAGTCTTCTGGGCCCTTTTGACTCTGTACCAAATGTATTTCACAAGAGACTCTGGTCTAGCAATTTCCAGCCCTAGTTCAACATTGACTTTAAATATAAATTTTATTATTTAATAAGTATAATTGCTGTTATGAATTCTAGAAATTACAGACTTTTCAAAGTATAGGGATATCAGGATTCTTATAAACATGAAGTATTATTAAATCTTAAGAGTGAATCTAGGGACTTTGCTGGTGGCACAGTGGTTAAGAACCCACCTGCCAATGCAGGAAACACGGGTTAGAACGCTGGGTCTGGGAAGATCCCGCATGCCGCAGAGCAACTAAGCCCGTGAGCCATGACTACTGAGCCTGCACTCTAGAGCCCGTGAGCCACAACTACTGAGCCCGCGTGCCACAACTACTGAAGCCCGCGCAACCTAGAGCCCGTGCTCCACAACAAGAGAAGCCACTGCAATGAGAAGCCTGCGCACCTCAACAGAGTAGCCCCCACTCGCCGCAACTAGAGAAAGCCCGCATGCAGCAACGAAAACCCAATGCAGCCAAATAAATAAATTTATATTTAAAAAAAAGAGTGAATCTAGTCACTCTTAAGGTTGAGTATAAAAGCAGATATACACTGCCCTTGAGGGATAAGGGACAACTGACCAAAATGGGAAGCAGCCCAAGGAACTCAAATGTTAAATTCCCGGAAAAAACAGATAAATAACCACCAGAACCCACTAGGGTACTTTAATTATTGTTCTTTGAGTATTTTAATTATTGAAATAATAAAAATAAAAGTTGTAAGAGTATTTATAAATGAATCTCCCTTTCCCTAATCTTCAAAATATGAATTTCTATGTCTCTTAAAGAAAAAGGAAACACTCTTCAAATGAGTAAATAAACAACCTAGAGAAACTCGAAAAAGTTTGTCTCACCGGTGCTTCTGACATGAGAACAGGATGCAGGCTGGCTTCTGATTTGACATGCATTTTGTAGGTATGATCCAAAATAGCCTGGAAACTATCCCAATCTTCAACTAAAATATAAGATTAATACCTTGAAAATAATGCTTAATCGAAGATTAATACAGCAACTTTTGAGAGACTGTGTCTAATGGTTTAGCACTAATATTGATACTGTAATATACAGAACCTACTTATTTTACAGCTCTGCCTCATAACACAGCACTTCATATAGACATCATCTTTGTCTTCTAGATACGGTTTCTCCAGCCCCAACATTTACAACCCCTAGACCTGTCCCAGGTGTAATTAATGTATCAAATAGACGTAAAATACCAAATAAATATTATTCAGTAAGTACTTATTAAAGGCCCAAAACGCAATTCAAATGGTAGGAGAAAACACAGAAGAACTGTATGATCTAGAGCTGGCATTTAAAAAGCTTACAATCTATATGAAAAAAGATGTAAAGACTTAAAAAAATACTAGAGAATAGTATGTTTTCAATTTGCCTTCCACCTAAACATCCCACTGAAACTGCTCGCATAAGTTACTGATGAGCTTCTAACAGGCAAATCCAGTGGATACATTTGGAATCTCATCTGACCTCTCTAACTTACTATCTGACACTACTGACTCAAGAGTTTACAAACTTTTTCTGCCGCAGTCCAACAAAGCAATGTCATTCCTTGTAAACATACTTCTATAGGCCTCTCAGGATGGGGGTTTTTTGATCAATGGACCTCCTCTGTAGCTTTAACTTCTCTTTCCCCTTCTTAGCGTAAAGCTCAGTGCCACAGCTGAGAACAATGAGAATCACTGGACTTCTTTACTTCTAGAACTTTTTCTTCTCTTGGCCTTCTCCTGAATTTTCTCCTACTTCCCTAACTGTTCCTTCTCATTCTCCTTCACAGGCACCTCTATTGGTTACATACATGAAAATAAATTTTCATAAGGAATCCTATCCTCAATCCTCTTCTCATATCCCAAACTCTTTCTGGTAAAAAAAAAAAAATCAGCTCCATGTCTTAAAATCTCTCTCACCTGCTTATTAGATCAGCACCTATATTCAAACACTTTGAACTAATAAACTCATCTACTTGCTGTGCAGAAAGAGCTAACTTAGCAGACCTGAGAAAGGCCTGCTTGCAAGGCTGACCCTTGGCTGGCATCTAGGAACTTGTTTGGTAAACAGTTCCCTACACTGATATAAAACTTTCCCCAAATACGAATAGCTCACTGTGCCTCAACTGTTTACACAGTGTGGTTTATGTGGAATACCTTTCCTTCTGGGAGTCTGGGGTTTTGGAACATGTTAGGCACAGAGTACCTACATGACCAGCCCTTAATAAAAACCATGGGCACTGAGTTCTTTTTTTTTCTGTATCCAAAAGACAGTCATTTGTTCCAAGTATCAAGATAATATAAGAAATAAAATATTTGCAACAAAAAATGTCCTTCCAGTTTTTTTTTTAACAGCTCTATAGAGGTATAATTTTGCATAACATGGATACATTTTAAGTGTACAATTAAATGATTTTCTTTTGTAAATCTACAAAGTTGTGTGAATATTATTACAATTTAATTTTAGAATATTTCCATCATCCCAAAAAGAAACTTTATGCCCTTTTGCAGTCACTTCCCATTCCATCCACAGCCCCAAGCAACGACTACTTTACTTTCTGTCTGTATAGATTAGCTTTCTCTGATCATTCCATATTAGAGTAATCATACATTATGTGGAGTTTTGCATCTGATTTCCTCTATTTGGCATAAGGCTTTTGGGGTTCTTCCATATTTTAGCTTATATCAGTATTTTGTTCTTTTTATTGCCAAATAGTACTTCATTTTATGGGTATACCACATTTTGCATACCCATTCATCCAATGATGCACCTTGGGCTATTCCACTTTTCGGCTAATATGGATAATGCTGCTCTGAACGTTTGCATATATGTATTTGTGTGGACATATGTTTTCAGTTCTCTTTTGTTGATACCTAGAAGTGGAACTGTTTGGATTACATGGTGAATTTATGTTTAACCTGTTAATAAACTGTCAAATTTTTCCAAAGCTGCTGAACCATTTTTTGTTCTCTCCCAGAAACAGATATGGAGGTTTCAGTTTCTCTATATCTTCATCACACTTGCTATTGTCTGTCTTCATAATATAGCCATCCTGTGAGTGTGAAGTAGGGTACTGAGTCTTTAATGAGCTCTACTAGTAGACCACACACACATGTTCCTGGTTACTGGAGGGATTAAGCACATCCTTTATGACTTCACCGTAAGCTCCTGGAAGCTTGCACTGGTTTCCTCTGGACTTCTCTACATGCCCCTTTTTTCTGTCAGTTCTGCTTTGTATTCTTTCAGCATAATAAACCTTAACTGTGAGTACACTGACATGCTGAGTCCTGTGAGTCCTTCTAGTGAATAACGGGACCTGAGAGTGATCTTGGGTCTTACACTTGCTTTTTAAGACCATAAAACTTGCTCCTTCCCCTGCTATTCCTACCTCAATGCATGGTACCCCCCATTCAGTGACTCCAATCAAAAATCTAGGAAACTTTCTCAACTCTTTAAACACTTAGTACCATTTGTCTTGGATACCTCTGACAGCCACCTCAGGATCTCTGCCATCAGTATTAAAATTTTAACCCTCTTCATTTCTCATTTGGACTCACCTCCCTAACTGATCTTCCTATCTCTAGTATCTCCCTCCAATCCAGCCTACACAGGACTGTTAGACTAATCTTTCCAGCTGGTACATATGAGCATTTATATATAAAATGCTGTTTAAATTCCTTTGGAGTTACCTTTCAGTTACCAGCTTAATATACTCCTGGCATTACATGCGCTTTTATGATTGCTCTCTGCCTACCTTTCCTGCAATTGGCCATAATGTACCTACTGTTACAGCCATACTTAATTGATGACACTTCTAAACATGGAAGTTTCTTCCACAACACCATCTCTTCACACATGCTGGTTGCTCTAATTTACCCAGCCTTGTCAGTCAGGCTAATTCTTATTCAGTGATCAAGATTCAGTACAAAAGTTACCTCCTTTGTGAAAACCATCTCTGACCCCCAATGATAGAGTTAAATACCCCTCTCTCTAATCCCACTGCTTATCAAACATAGTTATATTATAGCACTTATCCTATATATATATATATATATGTGCGTGTGTATATATATATATACACACACACACATATACACACATCTATCTCCTCTACCTATGAGTTTCTTGAGGAAAAGAAACACGTTTTATGCATCTTTGTATTCTCAGTGCCTGGAACATCAGTTTATGGAATAAAAACAACAAAAAAATAGCTGATGTTCAACTTTTAAGAAGCCATTGGTTTGTATCTAAAATATACTATGCATACTCTACATTTAGAATCAAATCCATAGAAAAAAACATCGTACCCATCCCATTTTTCAGTGGTGAAATGGCCTCTGTATTCTCCCTCGGAACACGCAGGGCATTAGTATCTATGTAATAGGTGGGACCGCCTTGTTTGCCTTTATCACCATCTATTTCCATCAAGGTACTTCCATCATCTCTTTCTATCACCATACCAATAGCGGTAGGGAAATCCACCTGTAAGAGTCAAAAACATTATTTACAAATTTTACCTGCTTTTACCAAGAAGTCATTTCCACCAACTAATGTTTTTTACCATATTTGAGTCAGAATTTCCCCATGAATTTAACTCTACATGAATGGCTTTTGCATATCCAATTAACTCTACCATTCCACTTACCTTGGGACAGTCCTCACCAGCATACCCAGCTCTCACAGTATAGGATCCAATGTCAAAAACAAGGGCTCCAACTTCATCTGAAAAGATGAAAAGATAATTAACATTAACGACTTACAAGTATCATGTGAAAATTAAGAGTACTTAATGTGCTTATATTCATATTATTACTAGCTTGAACCAAGTTTTAAATACACCTTAAAGATTCACTTAATTAAAATATAACAAGTCATACACAGTATATCAGTAGAGGTTCAATCAGGAAAGAGGTGGTACACTAAAATTAGGCAATTTAAGGAGAGTTTACTTATTAAAGGGTCTACTTACAAAAATACAGGCAAAATATAGGAAAACCAGAAAGGACAGTATGGTACCCTAGGACTAGTAATAACAGAAATCTGTTGCCACACTTAGAATTGAAGAAACCAGAACCCGGAGAGAGACCTGTATTGGGAGGGCATCGGACAGGAGCTGTGATCTTCAGTTGAGGGATGGAATCAGCCTTGGCTGACCCTGAGGAAAAGGAACCAGACTAATACATTTGCCAACCTCTCTCACCACCGGCTAGCGTGATCTTATAATTTCTCACCCAAACTGAGCCACTACTGAATGTGATAGGAGCCCCTATTAATAATTATACCAGGACAACAGACACAAAGCAGCAAGTATGGTTACCCTACCATTGGCCAAACCAGAGGCCAAGAGAGTCCACTGATGCAGTCTACAAGGGTCAGTCTTTAAGGGCACAGAGAGGGTGGAAATGGGTGGAAAGTGGATCTGGAGGGGCAAAGGAAAGCTATCCAGTACACTAAGGTATGCCATTTTTTTCATACGTTAATCAACATGATATTTCATGCAATTAGGGAATAAACTTAGCAAAACCCCAAGAAAAATAAGGAACCTAAAGAATAAGAATTTAAGGTATAATAATATAGGCCAGGTAAAAATCATTAAAATGAAGGTATCATTAAAGTTTGCATATTTCCAGATTTGTAGGAGATAAAAGTTTAATACTGAGAGAGAAAGCTAGTATTTTTTTTCATATTCAAATTCAGAGAAAAGCCTCTAATTACACTTTAAAAATACTTCACCCAAAACAGCACGCCTCCTAAAACAAAGCACTTGGGTTTTCTAGGCACTGATTTTTCAAAGGATTTTTTCACTCAGTCATTAAAAATAATAAAGAAATACTACTTAGCTCAATTAAATTGACAAAAATTAGTAAGGCTGATAAGACCAAGTATTGTCAAAGATGTAGAAAAAGAGGAGCTCTTACACATTTGCTAGTAAAGTTGTAAACTGGGACTTCCCTGGTGGTCCAGTGGTAAAGAATCCGCCTTCCAATGCAGGGGATGCAGGTTCAATCCTTGATCAGGGAACTAAGATCCCACATGCCGCGGGGCAACTAAGCCCACGCGTCACAACTACTGAGCCCATGCGCCTCAACTAGAGAGCCTGCGTGCCGCAAACTACAGAGCCCTGGAACCCATGCTCTGGAACTCACACACCACAACTAGAGAGAAGCTCACGTGCCGCAAAAAAAAAAAAAAGTTGTAAACTGATACAACCACTATGGGCAATTTAGTCATATCTACTAAAGTTGAAAATGTGCATACATAGAAATTACACTTATGTCTTCTCTAGAGAAACTCTCTCACGTATATCACAAGGAGACATGTAAGAGAATGTTCACTGGCTATGTGACCTCAGGTGATTTACTAACCTCTCTGCCTCACTTTCCTCATATGTAAAATGTGCATAATAGTCCCTTATCTTGCAGGATGCTAGAAGTATGGAAGCACTTAGAACAGTACCTGGTACATAATAAGCACAATAAGTGGTAGCTGCCATTATAATTATTATCATCACACTGCGTGCCACAGGAAAAGGTAGGAAGATTAAATGGTCTCTCAGTAGGAAAATAAACTACAGTTTATTCATAGAGTGAAATACTACATAGCAGTTAAAAATGAATGGTCTAGGGCTTCCCTGGTGGCGCAGTGGTTGGGAGTCCACCTGCCGATGCAGGGGACGCGGGTTCGTGCCCCAGTCCGGGAGGATCCCACATGCCACGGAGCGGCTGGGCCTGTGAGCCATGGCCGCTAAGCCTGCGCGTCCAGAGCCTGTGCTCCGCAGCTGGAGAGGCCACAACAGTGAAAGGCCACGTACCGTTAAAAAAAAAAAAAAAAAACAGAAAAAAAAATGAATGGTCTACATCTACATGTATTAACATGGATAAATCTCAAAAGAATTAGTTTAAAAAGCTAGTTACTATGCACACATATTTTGATACTACTTAATTCATTATGGATTCACTCACTTAATAAAAGTATAAAAATATGCATAGGGTTGGGGAATATTACATACCAACTTCAGGATTCTGGTAACCTCTAAGGAGGCAGAGAAGAGGAATCTATATCAACAATATAGATTTTATCTATATTGTTGATTTCAACAATATCAATTGTATTTCGTAAAATATCTGAGGCAAATTTGACAAAACATTACATTTATTTAATCTCAGTAGTGAGTACAGAAGTATCATATATAAACTTACATATACTTTACTTTTTAATGTTTAAAGTATTTCAAAAACTAAAAAAAAATTTAAAAAATAAAGATCAATTATTACACTACAATTATCACAGTTGAGAGATGGTGTCCTTACAGAATAGTGATCTCATTTTTATTGAAATAAAATGAAGAGCCACCTATGTTTGAAAGGAAGTTTCTGTATTTGTTACATTTCCCAAAGTAATCAACTTTTCTCTACACAATCTCTGATCCAAATTATTTTGTCTGAAAGAAAAGGTCCTTAAAAGCAGAACACTGCATTTGTTTTCACCACAGCATGTAAACTAAGGTACAAACAGTAAGTATTGTATACCAATGACATGAACTGGTAAACTCTAACACTTTGATTAACCAGAATGTTGGGTAAAGAAGTATCCTAACTAAATGGATTAATTGCTTAGTTAACCAAAATTTTCTACTCCTGTTCTCAAGGATCAACCTTTTGCCTTGCACCAGGGCTTTTAACCTTTTCTGTTCCATGGACCCCTTTGACAATGTTAGAGGCTGAAATTCATATGTTGAAGTCTTAACCCCGAGTAACTTAGAATGTGACTGTGTTTGGAGATAAGGTCTTTAAAGAGATGATTAAATTAAAATGAGATCATTAGGGTGGGCCCTAATCCAATGACTGATATCCTTACACGAAGAAGAAATTTGGACACAGATATGTACAGAGGGAAGACCATGTGAAGACACAGGGAGAAGACGGCCATTGAAAGCCAAGCAGAAAGGCCTCCAAAGAAAACAACCCTGTCAATACCTGATCTCAGACTTCTAGCCTCCAGAACTGTGAAAAAAATAATTTTTGTTGTTTAAGTCACCCAGTCTGTGGTACTTTGTTATGGTAGCCCTAGAAAACTGATACAGACAGCTTAGGACACTTATGAATGTCTTCTTAGAATGTTTTCAAATAGACTATAAAAGAAACTAATTAGAATAAAATTCAGTTAGTTAGGGCTTCCCTGGTGGCGCAGTGGTTGAGAGTCCGCCTGCCGATGCGGGGGACACGGGTTCGTGCCCCGGTCCGGGAAGATCCCACATGCCGCAGAGCAGCTGGGCCCGTGAGCCATGGCCGCTGAGCCTGCGCGTCTGGAGCCTGTGCTCCACAACAGGAGAGGCCACAACAGTGAGAGGCCTGTGTACCGCAAAAAAAAAAAAAAAAAATTCAGTTAGTTATATCCATGGACTCCTTAGGGAGGCCAAGGACTCCATGTTAGCATCCCCTCCTCTAACTTACCCTTTCTTAGGTAACCTGCTCCACTCTTACAGCCTCAATTTCTACCTAAACAGTGGTACTTCCAATCTCAAATCTCTCTCAAGCCCTCACCTTCATCCAGATCCAGATCTCAAACTTCTTACTGTACACTGCTTTCACCTGATGTCCCATTGGTACCTCAAATTCAACATACCTGAAGCACTGTCTCCTTGTCCCCATCCTGCCTAATCTAATCTCAGCTGTGCTTATCACAGTTAGTAGTGGCTCCAGTCATCAGAGGCAAAAATCTTCCTAAACACCTTCATATTTCATATCCCTCATCAAGTTCTGACAAATATTTCTGCTAAATATTTCTCAAATCCCTTCTTCTTTAATACCATTGCCACTGCCTTGAGTCAAGCTCTTATCTCAACCAGGAATTACAACTCCCTACAGGTATTGTGCTTCCATCTTTACCGTCTCAATCCACCTTTCAAACTGCTGCACTGTTATCTTTCAAAACTGTAACTGAACATTTTGGTACATAAATCCTTCAATGAAAAGAAAAGGGAGAATCATTCAGTGGTTTTCCATCATCCCAAGATAAAATTCAAATTATTCTACCCAGGTGATATTCAAGACCTAGCATAATCTGGCAGCAGTCTCTCCTCCCACCTCCTACACTACCATTACTGAAGATTATGTTGTCTCCTAAACACACCGTCTACTCTGCATATGCTGTCCCTCTCTATTCTTCTTTCATCATCCTCATAACCTCCTTTGTAAAGTCCCTTGACTCTTCCACATTGAGTTAATAACTTTTTTGTCTGTGCTATCTTTGTATCTTCTATATATTGTCATTATTGAACATACTTCACTGAATTTATCATCCATATAAGACACTATAAACTATAAGCTGCACTATTAGTTCACGCACCACTAGGAGAAAAACATGCTGCCAATTAAGCTCTGCCACGCCATCAATAATATTCCAACTTCAGCTCTTTAAATGTGTGTGTGTGTGTGTGTGTGTGTGTGTGTGTGTGTCTGGGGTGGAATGTACAACTAAAAATAAATTAAATATGGTGTCTATTTATTTGACTGACTCACCTACAAGACTGCGAGTTTCTTGAAGGCAGAAGCTATACTTTGCGCATAGCAAGCACTCAAAATTTTTTTGTGTGAAAAGAAAAATCTAACAAATCAGTTATTTTCCTGTCTTAATCAATGTGGTAAACTGGACATAGTAGAATTTTAATTTGAAGAAGACTCTTGACTCTCAGAATTTGGAAACCCTTTCACAGTAAACCCTTTGGAAAATGTGACCCACTATAAATACTGGCCATACAGTAGTAGCTCAAACACAAAATCATACACTTATTTTTGTGAGTTTTATATACTTTATATGTGAAATAGGCTTTAAGATATATTCCTCTACATAAGCAAATGAGAAACAGGATGTTTATTCTGAATACCTAAACCATACATGAATATGTTGTGGTTCCATACTTGAAAAATGGCTTATGGAGAAACAACCAAAATCTTTTTATTTTTATTTTATTTTTTTATGGGGAAGGGTTTTACTGAAATGCCTTTTCTTTTCCTGCTCCCCACTTACTAGAAAGTTATGTAACTCTGGGCTGGTTAACCTCTTCTACACCTCATTTTTTTCTCTAATAATATGGGGATAAGTAGTACCACCTACAGTGGTTGTTGTGGATTAACTGACCTAATGCATGTATTAAACGCAATGCATGAAAAGCCTCTGGAACAGTTCTTGGTACACAGTATGCACTCAATAAATGTTAACTGTTGGCATTATTAGTATCCATTTCTACGTTAGTCACATTAAACAATGCCTTGTAAGGAAATACTCAGTGGACAGCCTTTAGGTTCTTGAATCAGTGAACCTGAAAGTCAAAAGAGTCAGCAGCCTCCATAAGGCAAAGGTACATAGATCAGGTCTTTCTGTCAGGATTACATCTTCAGATGGGGAAGAAGTAAATCATGAAGATCCACTAGGCTTTCTCAAAAGTAAAACTGGAAAACTACTGACTCTCACATTTGAGAAATCAAAACCAAAAGCATATATGGAGAAGGAGAGGGTGAGGGTCAGCGTGTCACCTGAGTGGGGACTCAAACGTCACTCCAAAACTACTAAAACCTTTGAAAACCTTATTTTCATCTCCTACCTATAAAATGCCATCCGCTTCAGAAAGCAACAATAACAAGAGCAACACTTTGGGTTTGCCTCTTTCTTCTCTAACTCATCAAACACAACACAAAGCATGAATCATACACATCAGTGCTTCATCTAGGTATCTTGCAAAACCGGAGGCTCTGACTCAGTAGATTTAGAGTGGGGCTTAAGAGTCTGCATTTCTAACGAGCTTGCAGGTGATGCTGAAGCTGCCGATCCTTGGATCATACTTTGAGCAGCAAGTGTAGCATTATCCCATTTACCTTCACAACCACCCCAATGGGTAGGAACCATCATTCCACAAAAGAGGAGCCTGAAGTTGGGAAAAGTTAAGTAACCTGCCCAAGGCCAATGAGCTAACTAAATGGTGAGCCTGATATTCTAACCCCGGTCTGTGTAGTCCCCAGGCCCGTGGTAATCGTTCACTACACCGCGGCCCACCCAACCGTAACCATCCTTCAATTACATGTGTTCCTAAATTAAGCCGGAGCAGACCCGCCCACAGGTAACTCCGGAGCATCCACAGTCAATAAATAGGCAAGAGTCACTGAAAGGTGTGAGGCAGAGTGAGCTCGGGGCGCGGACGCTGAGTCCTGAGTGACCGCCACTCCTTCAATCAGTTCCACTCCTCAGGACTCGCTCTGCCATCTCCGGGACGCCGCGGAAACCTTCCGTCCACGCCGGAGAACTGCCAGGACCTCCCAAGTTTAAGAACATGCGAGTGCACACACGCCGACAGAGCCGGCTGTGAGAGAGGAAACCCCGGGGCCGGTCACCCCAGCCGCGGCTCGCCGGGCCGGGCCCCCGAGAGGAGCTGCCCGCCCAGCCCCGAGGCGGCGCGCACCCTCGAAAGCCGGCTCCTCCGCGGGCCGAAGCTGGCAGGAGCCGCAGAGGGCGGCGACTCCGGGCGCCTGAGGCACTCGCTGAGGCGGGGGCGGGGGGGGGGGGTCCAGGGGCGGGCAGAGCGCGGGGCGGAGATGGGGCGGGGAGGCCGGGGTCCCGAGACGGGGAGACCGGAAGGGCCGCCGGGGAGGAGAGGGGAGGGCTGGGGGCGGCGGTTACAAACCCCACGCGCTAAAAAGGCGCGCTCTCTCCATCGGCAGCACTCACTCACCTCCCCCGTACACCCCGCCGCTCATGGCTGCTATCGACGCGACTCCTACGCTAAAGGCCACCCGGTGAAGTGACTGCAACGGCCGCGACTGCGGGTCCGGAGAAGCGTTGGTCCCCGACTCCCTTAACTTCCACTGCCACCCCCCTCAGGCAACAAAGCGGCGTCCACCCCGGCGCGCAGTCACACTTGCTGTCTCCCCCTTATCAGCCAATCACGAGAGGCCCGACTACCCTTCAGCCAATCAGAATGAGGCTGTGCTGCATCCCTGCCGCGGCACAGCCAGTTTAGCCAATCGAAGGCATCCATGGGGGCGGGGAGAGGGGAAAGCGACGGAAGAAGGGAAGGAGTTGGGTTGCGGAACTGGGGGGCGGGGCTTTCCTAGTGGGCGGGAAAGTGGGGCGGAGGGAGCAGGAGAGGGAGGAGGAAGGCCGAAGGCAAGAGTCGGGGGCGGGCCTAGGGGTGCGGCTGGGCGCGGAGGAGCGGTGGCAATCCGGTAGAGCGAGGTAAACCTCTGGAAAACATCTGGAATTTGAGGTGTCCCCACGCAATAGTTCCGAAGGTTCTGGATTGTAGTGAATGAAGGTTTGTTTTTTTTTTCTGAAAAAGTATTTTCAACTAACTTATGTTGAAAAAAATTAAATGTTATGCTCCACTTTGGGGTAGGAGGCACCAATAAATCGTACAAATCAATAGGACCCAGAAATTTTAACAAAGGTTATTAATATTTAAAAGAAGATGATAAACTATCCCAGCTAAATTTAGGTATCACTAAAAAAAATTTTTTTTTAAGTGTCATCAATTTCTTTTATCCTGTGAGACAGGTGTAAAGCAATGTAATCAATCCTCATCCAAGCAAGCACCTAGTCCTAAATACATCTCAGGACGGTCTGCTTAGTCCCCTATGTCTACCAGCCCAGTCCAGATGACCGTTATCTCTCCCCTGGATTACTGCAACAGCTTGTCGCTTGCCTCTTGGCCACACTGCAGGCAGCCTGATCTATAAAAACGCCCAAATCATATACCCTTGTGGGTTGAGAGCCATTAGGTTTTTTTTTTTAATAAATTTATTTATTTATGGCTGCGTTGGGTCTTGCTGCCCGCGGGATGCGCCTGGATAGCCATTCTTAAATTGGTTTGACTAGAGTCTAGACATGTAGGTAGTTCTTAACCTTAAGAATAATTGAATGAAACCCCATCAGTCTCAGTGCCAGCAGCGCGGCAGAAAGTGATAGAAGGGTGGGAAACAAGGCTAGTGAGAAAACCCTTTCCTGTTCACTTAGCAGTATAATCTCAGTATCCCTGATCATTTAGAAACTCCGTTTACCCAATGAGATAATGCAGAAGTCAGCAAACTATGGCCCGAGAGCCAAATCCAGCCTGCTTTTGTGTGTGTGTGGTTTTTTGTTGTTGTTGTTTTTAATTGTAATTTTTTACCAAAAAATTTTATTGAAATATAGTTGATTTACAATGTTGTGTTAGTTTCAGGTGTACAGCAAAGTGATTAAGTTACACATATATATACAAATATATATATATTCGTTTTTTACATTCTCTTCCATTGTAAGTTATTACAAGATATTGACTATAGATAGTTCACCACTTTGTTTTTGTATGGCCAGTGAGCTAAGAATGATTATTGTGTTAAAATTTTTTTAAAAATATTTTTAAGAAAAACATTTTGTGATATATGAAATTCACATTTCTGTGATAATAAACTAAGTTTTACTGGAACACATTTATGGCTGCTTTTGCTCTGTAAGGGCAGAGTTGAGTTTTACTACAGAGGCCCTGTGGCACACTAAGCTGGAGGATGCATTTACTATTGGATCCCTTATAGAAAGAGTTTACTGACCCCAGAGACAGTGCACGTAACACATCTACCACAGTGCACTAAGTACTCTATGTTAACTGTGGGTCCCATGATTACAGCTCTCACTGTGGATATATAGCAAATCCCCCAAATAATTCTATTTCCACTCTATGTTTTTATATTGTGTTAGACTAATAAAGCTGATGAGATGCAAAATGAATAAAATATAAAAACTTACTTTGGTAATAGTTAAATATTGAAGAGATACTATTTTTGTTTATAATACGCAATAATCCATTTTTATCAATTTACCATTTAAACACATAGTAATTCATACATAGCAATTTAAATAGATTATATATATTGATATCTCTTATCAGTACTATCTCTAACATCTCCCATGGAAATAAGATACCATCTGGGTTGAAAAAGAGTGAAATATTTGTCCCACTAGTTCAGAGTGCATCAGAAAACAAAACAGTTCTGCAGGGTTAATAAGGACCACACACCTAGCCTCCAGGGAGGCCTGAGATTCTGTGACTGTCCTCTCCCACAGAGAACACACTGGAGTGCTGAGGACTCTTCAGTCTGACAGCACAAAGAGACAGCTTGAGAAAATACTGAAGTCATGGTGAGATGTTTTTACTTAAAGTGTTTTGTTTCATTTGATAATTTGGAAAGACATTAGAAAACAGATCAGCACAATGAATGTAGCCAACATTTTACAGTAACTTTAAAGGGACTACAGTCTATAAAAATTTTTCGAATCACTATTTTGAACACCTGAAACTAATATATCGATAATACTGTAAATCAACTATACCTCACTTTAAAAAAAAAGAAAACAGATCATTTGTAATTTCAGGTCAGCTTTTTCTCTTAACGTATCAGTGGACACATTGCTTTATAAACCACTTGAAATATACTTCAAATGAAATGAACTTCAGAGTACATTTGATGTCAGGATTAATCGTGTTAGTGCAGATAAAAGGGCACACGTAAGCCTTTCATAAATTTTAATCAGCAAAAAATGTAATAGGGCAATAAAATTATTGGCCCTAATCCACTAAGTTGCTGGAGGAAGGGACTTTTGAGAAAGGAAACCTATTCTGCATCCTAAGGGAACTGTGCTTCCTCGGTAATAATGACATTGTTTCCTTTGAGGCAAGACTTATACCACGGCAGCTTGTTTTCTTCCATTCTTCCATAATTAGAAAACTGGTGGAATATACATTAAAAGAAAAATACTGACCCAGCAGAATCTATTTTACAAAGTATAAAATATCTGAGAGCTTTTTTTGCATTAATATTTCTCCTCTATAGCCTATATTTTCTCTAAAGTCTTGACTCAGCCTACATTATTGTTACTGATAGCTAGTCAGATCAAACAACAACAACAACTCAAGTTTATTATCTGTATGTCAGTTCTCAAGGGCATAATATACCAAAGCAATCAATGCTTGCAGTTTTCCCGCCTGAGCCAACATATTCTGTATGTCAACCTAAAAATAAAAGATATTGAAGTAACATGTATGTAAACATCTACCCACAGTAGACGCTCAGTGGTTGACTCTGAATCCAGATCTATAGAAATAAGTGCCCTTTCAGAAATCCTTTGTAATCTCTGAGCATCAAGAATTTCCTGTGTACTCGGTGCAACCCTCGGTTTTGCCTCGCTGGGTCGCTGGTCTTCTATTATTGTAACACTGCACCAGAAAGCGCCTCATGCTGCATCCTCGCTCCTTCTTTTTACCAGCTCTGTCAGAATTCAGATCAGAGCAGTCATTACAAAATGTTACTGCTCTTGTCCTCTGTCTTAGCCTTTAACAAGTTTAGAGTTGAAAAAGAGAATTGCAACTGTTATTAATGCAAGTTAGGAAACACATTCAAGGGATTATCATCTGTTAAGAATAACACAAAAATTTATGTACGTTTAGAATTATTTCATGCTGCAAAATACATGACATTAGCAATTATGAAAAAGAACTTTCAATGTAAACATTTTTGTGTGGATTTGTGTATATTTAAAGAGCCATCGTAAGTACCCTCCTCTTTTTATAGAAATTCCAAAAATAAAACACTCACGCAAGCACTACTGAGATAAAGAATGAATATCTGGGCTTCCCTGGTAGCGCAGTGGTTGAGAGTCCGCCTGCCGATGCAGGGGACACGGGTTCGTGCCCTGATCCGGGAAGATCCCACATGCCGCGGAGCGGCTGGGCCCGTGAGCCATGGCCGCTGAGCCTGTGTGTCCGGAGCCTGTGCTCCGCAGCGGGAGAGGCCACAACAGTGAGAGGCCCGCGTACAGAAAAAAAATAATAAATAAATAAATAAATAAGAATGAATATCTGGAGTCCAGAATTTTTTACCAGTAGACATATGATCAGTCAGATTCATCTGTTTGCCATTAGAATAGTAAGAGATCTGCTAACCATTTCAAATAATATGACCTAGATATACAAAGAAGCAAATGAAATTATATTTGATCATAGCTGGTACCTTTATAACACAACAATTGGTTTGTTATAGTATTAACAATGTGATCCTGAAAAGACAAAGAAGTAAAGCAGATGAAGTGCTAGATGCTCTCTGGATTTTATGTCTTTACTATTTCATTATCACTTTAAAATCTCTTTGTTCATTTGATATAGTTCTTGTGAGATATCACAACGAGTAAACGATGTCAGCATTTAATCGATTGGTGCCATAAAGGGGTACTATGCTGCCTTGGGTTGCTTTGGGGCAACTCATGGGCATCCCGCTGATCTAGGACAGTGCCAACACCATGTTATGGGACTGTTACACAGCCCAAGGAGCAACGGTGAATGGAGTCCAAAGTTCATGCTCCTGTATTGCTTCATTAGAACAATTGAAACCATTTTGGAATCAGAAGAATTTCATCTGCCATATGATAATAATGACTATAGATTACTGACCTCCTAATACATGCTATCATAGGAAACGTGCTTTATATATAATATTTTCCATGTAATCCACACAACATCCTCATGAGAGTTTTGCATAAGAGGCCCAGAGTGTCAGCAAGTTGCCCAATATCACACAGCTATTGAAAGAATCAGGATTTGAAACTACCAAGCATGCTGTTCCTACTTCCTAAGATAGGTTTTCTTTCTACTTCCTCTACACTTTCAGTAAAGTTTTATTACATATATATATATATATATATATAAATCAAAATGTACAAAAAGAGGGCTTCCCTGGTGGCGCAGTGGTTGAGAGTCCGCCTGCCGATGCTAGGGGACACGGGTTCGTGCCCCGGTCCGGGAAGATCCCACATGCCGCGGAGCGGTTGGGCCCGTGATCCATGGCCTCTGAGCCTGCGCGTCCGGAGCCTGTGCTCCACAACGGAAGAGGCCGCAACAGTGAGAGGCCCACGTACCGCAAAAAAAAAAAAAAAAAAAAAAATGTGCAAAAGAAATGTCTCTCTCCTACCTGTGTCCCTAGCTGCCAATTTTCCTCTTCAGAGATGTTCTATGCTTCTACAAGTAATTATGTAAATATGTCCCTCCCCCCGTTTTTCTGATATAAATGGTAATTCACATTACGCTAGTGGGTTTTAAAAAGCATTCTCCTTGGAAACTAATTTTAAGATGTTTACTTTTTAACATTTTTAGTTTTAAAAATTTAGTGGATAGTCTATACACTTGGCTAGAAACTGAAACAATACAGTAAGTCCCCTACATACGAACCCTCAACCTGCGAACTTTAAAAGATTCAAACATGCATTTGCATGTCCAATCATGTCCAATAGTTAGTTCACGTGTCTGGCATACACTGTCATGTGCGTGCATCTTCTACAAGTGGTGGTGCTTTTGTATACTTTACTGTACAGTACTGTATAGAGTACAGTAGTACAGTATCTTTATTTCAAGCCCAGGATGTCCGGAAGCAAGGGTGAAAGCAACAGTGAAGTAGCTCGTACTGCTAAGAAGTGCCAGGAATTGGACATCCACAGAAAGGACAAAGAGAGACAATAGGAAAAAGAAAGAACTGAAGAACTGAAGGATTCATGATGCAGGAAATGGCAAGGGGATTCTCTTTATTTGAGGAGGCACTGTTAGTTTTTGAGGCACGGGACCCGAATGTAGAATGGTACACGAAGGTTGCAACAGTCGTTCAGAATGCAATCCAGTGCTACCATGTTACCTACAGCGAGAAAAAGAGCTATACCCAGACGTCACTGGATCGTTTTTTCAAGAGGGTAGATAGAATTGAATCCAGCAAGGAACCAGAACCTGTGCCATCAACGTCAGGCGTGAGTGAAAGTGCAGCTTGCCCTCTGTCTCCTATTGCTGACGATCCTTCAGCTCTACAATCCCCCACCTCCTCTCCCTCTTCCAGTCAGTAACTCTTCTTGCGTGCTCACTCGATGCCAGCCCCTGGATGCCAGCTGTTGTACTGTACTACTGTACTTTTCAAAGTACTGTACTGTAAGATTAACAATGCTTTCTTTATTTTTTGTGTTTGTTTTTTACATATTATTTGTGTGAAAAGTATTATAAACCTATTACAGTACAGTGCTATATAGCTGACTGTGTTAGTTGGGTACCTAGGCTAACTTTGTTGGACTTAACGAACAAATTGGACTTATGAATGTGCTCTCAGAATGGAATTCATTTGTATGTAGGCAAGTTACTGTACAAAAGAGTGAAAAGCAAGTGTCTCTCCCTCCGGTCCTTGAAATTCTTCAGTTCTTCCCACCAGACTGAACCACTTTCACCAGTTTTTTTATTTTATTAATTTTGGCTGCGTTGGGTCTTCGATGCTGTGCGCGGGCTTCTCTAGTTGCGGCGAGCGGGAGCTACTCTTCCTTGTGCTGCGCGGGCTTCTCGTTGCGGTGGCTTCTCTTGTTGCGGAGCACAGGCTCTAGGCGCTCAGGCTTCAGTAGTTATGGCACAAGGGCTCAGTAGTTGTGTCTTGCGGGCTCTAGAGCACAGGCTCAGTAGTTGTGGTGCACGGGCTTAGTTGCTCCACAGCATGTGGGATCTTCCCGGACCAGGGCTCGAACCCGTGTCCCCTGCGTTGGCAGGCGGATTCTTAACCACTGCGCCACCAGGGAAGCCCCCCAGTTCCTTCTGTAAGCTTCTAGAGATCATCTTTTCAAATAAAAGCATATATTTGTATCCTTTCCCCCACTATATTTTGTTTATTTAGATAAGCAGTAGCATATTGAACACATTGTCTTGCACCTGACTTCTTTCACTAAACCATAATATCTTGAAGATCATTCCGTGTTAGTTTGTATAATTCTATCTTTTAAATTTAAACATCAGACAGGATTCCATTACATGTATACACCATAATTTATTTCACCAGTTTTCTATACATGGACATTTACATTATTTCTAATCTTTTGCTAGTGTGAAGAATACTGCAATGACTATCCTCTTCTGTGTGCATATGTGAGAGAGCTTTTTATGCAGGATGAATTCTCGGAAGTGGAATTGTTGAGTCACAAGATATATGCATTTATTTCAATGGTCATTGCCAAATTACAGAGGTTGTACAATTTACATTCCCTCACTAACATGTTCGGAAGTACACTTTTTCATCCAAACCTCACCAATACAGAACTTTATCAAACTTCTGTCAAGATGGAGTTTTTATAAAAGATGTTTCATTCATTCACTAGCTGTTTAGGTAGAGCTCCTGATTTTACTTATTGAATCTACTGATTCATGGTATACCAGACCCAGGAGTACATTCAGGGGACTCCAGACTGTGGATGACAAAAGAAAGGTGAACCTTTGGTCAGCTAATTTATTGGATACCTACTCTAAGCCAGGCACCGGGAATACAGGGAGAAGTGAGCCTGGGTTCTACTCAGGGACTATAACTGTTCCCACTTTTGGTGAAAATGACTGCAAACACATTCCAGTTGCTACTTGGAGAATGGATCCCCAAAGTTCATTTAGGCTTAGACCTCCAAAGCTTGAGAAGTGGTGGGTGGTGGTTCTGCAATTTTTTCATTTGAAGTCTTTTATCTTCCCTTTGGCATATGAATAAGGCAGTTGCAAACAAAAGAGAAGGCATTTGGCACACCTAATAGGAGGTACGCACATTCTAATTGCAGGGTGCTCTGTATCTCCAGCCAGGGAACAGTCTATAAGGTTTGTTTCATTTTGTTGGTAGGTGGGGAGAGGGTATTTCTTTTGTTCTTTTTTTGAGTGGTAGGGGAAGGATATCAAAGTTTTTTTTTTTAAATATGAGAAACAGAGGAATTATTAATTATAAAATCATCAGCATTTGCAGATGATTCTAATAAATGCCATCTTCCAGCTCTAAACTGACTACACAAAAGGCTTTATTTTGTGGAAAATTATTTTAATCATTAGATATGTAAAATAATAAGCAGAATGTTTAGTTTTTAACAGATATCTGGTCAAAATGGATATCCTTCCCTGTTAGGGTATACTTGAGAATGCAACAGTTATAAATGCACCATATATTTATAATCTTTTTTTAAATTGAAGTATAGTTGATTTACAATGTTGTGTTAGTTTCAGGTGTACAGCAAAGTGATTCATATATACATCTATCCATTCTTTTTCAGATTCTTTTCCTATATAGGTTATTGCAAAATACTGGGTATAGTTCCCTGTGCTATACAGTAGTTCCTTGTTGGTTATCTGTTTTATATATAGTAGTGTGTATATATTAATCCTAACCTCCTAATTATCCATCCCCCCACCCCGCCCACCCTTTCCCCTTTGGTAACCATAAGTTTGTTTTCTATGTCTACAGGTCTATTTCTGTTTTGTAAATAAGTTCATTTGTATCTTTTTTTTTTTTTTTTTAAGATTCCACATATAAACGATATCATATGATATTTGTCTTTCTCTGACTGGCTTACTTCACTTAGTATGATAATTTCTAGGTCCATCCATGTTGCTGCAAATGAGGAAAGCCTATATTTAAACTTACCATTATGTTTGTTGATTTCGGATTAAAAAAAAATCAAAAAGTGCCCATAATCCAGATGGATACACCCAATCGTTGAAGAATTGGAACATAAAATTAGGTCATAATTAGCCTATTATGCATAATCAATACTATAAAAAATACTATGATTGGGCTTCCCTGGTGGCGCAGTGGTTGAGAGTCCGCCTGCCGATGCAGGGGACACGGGTTCGTGCCCTGGTCCGGGAGGATCCCACATGCCGCGGAACGGCTGGGCCCGTGAACCATGGCCGCTGAGCCTGCGCGTCCGGAGCCTGTGCTCCGCAACGGGAGAGGCCACAACAGTGAGAGGCCCGCGTACCACAAAAAAAAAACAACTATGATTTTTGAGTCCAGCCTTTCTTTCCCACCCCTCCTGTTACCTCATATAGCTTCTATAGAATCACATTACACTACTCTTGAGAGTAGTGAGATTACTCACCTTGGTTACCAACTGTCAGGCTTTGATAAACTTACACAGGGATTAAAAAGCTGCTGATTTTACTGTTTGTAGCAACAGTGCTGCTCCAAATCCAGGAGTATTTTTTGGGGACTGTAGACTCTGGGCAACAAAAGCAAGCAGAATAACTTACAAGCTGAACCTTTGTTTATTTCATGTTGTTCTGTCAGCTGTTAGAAGGATCCATGTCGTTCCCACTGTGCCAGCTGGGCTATAGTAAGAAACAGAGACAGCAGTGCTCCCAGAACATTTTTGGTGTCTATCCCCTGGGACATGTGAACAAGAAGATTCTGAAGGATTCAACATGATATCCCTTCTGGAAGGTTCTTGAGTAACACTTGACAGTAACAGTTTTAATTGTAATTGCTAGTTTGAAGCCTTATTTTTAAAACTTTACCTAAACTTGCTCTACTTCACATAGCTATCACTATGATCATATTCGCAACTATTAACTAATATTTATTGAGCTGTGTTTATTGCAAACTGCTGACCTTAAAGTTACAATAGGAATAAGGCAAAGAAAACCAGGAAAACAAACATAGTGCAGATAAGTATTGAAAGGGAACACAGAGAAACAAAAATAGCTGTACATGACTAGCAGAGTTATGTGTACGGTTATTTTTATTTATTTATTTTTTTTGTGGTACTTGGGCCTCCTCATTGCGGAGCACAGGCTCTGGACGCGCAGGCCCAGCGGTCATGGCTCATGGGCCTAGCCGCTCCGCGGCATGTGGGATCTTCCCGGACCGGGGCATAAACCCGTGTCCCCTGCAACGGCAGGCGGACTCTCAACCACTGCGCAACCAGGGAAGCCCTGTGTACGTTTTTAAATGTTTTGTTTTGTGTCATAAATTTGTTGTAAACATTATTGGCTTTAACAACACATTTAAAACTTTACACTAGGAAAGTAGCTTTACAATCCTAAATTGGGGTTTTAATTTCCAGGGTAACATTTTGGTACGTATTATTTCAGGGTTTTTTCCTTTGCTTATACTATCTCTTTATCTCTATAAAGATATAGATATAATTTATAAATAATTACAATATTTTAATATATAATCATATATAGTTACACATAATTTTATTTATATAATTTGACATATATATTTAATAAAGTAACAGCATATTATGTAAGTTCACATTCTGTTCTGAAACATGCTTTTTTCACTTAATATATTTGGACAGGTTTCCACAATATTATATATAGATTTACATAATTTTAAAAAAATGATTGTTTTGGACTGCCCTGGTGGCGCAGTGGTTAAGAATCCGCCTGCCAATGCAGGGGACAGGAGTTTGAGCCCTGGTCTGGGAAGATCCTGCATGCCCCGGAGCAACTAAGCCCGTGCGCCACAACTACTGAGCCCACGTGCGCCTGGAGCCCGTGCTTGGCAACAAGAGAAGCCGCTGCAGTGAGAAGCCCACGCACTGCCGGAGTAGCCCCCACTCGCCGCAACTAGAGAGAGCCCGTGTGCAGCAATGAAGACCCAACGCAGCAAAAAATAAATTAATTACTTAATTAAAAAAAAATTTCACTGTAGGGATAGTTCGTTATTTATTTAAGCAACTGCCTATTGATCGACATTTCAATTATTTCTAATGTTCTGCTGTTATAAATATTCATATAGGGCTTCCCTGGTGGCAGTGGTTGAGAGTCCGCCTGCTGATGCAGGGGACACGGGTTCGTGCCCCAGCCCGGGAAGATCCCACATGCCGCAGAGCGGCTAGGCCCATGAGCCATGGCCGCTGGGCCTGCGCGTCTGGAGCCTGTGCTCCGCAACGGGAGAGGCCACAACAGTGAGAGGCCCGCGTACTGAAAAAAAAAAAAAAATTCATATAGATTAAATGATAGTTTTATCTCCTGTTATAGATACCTTGGATGTCTGTGTCATCGCATATTTGCGAATACTGATTAATGTATACAAGTTTAAAATGTTTTTACGTTGACATTCACATTAAGACAGCAATCATTTTCTTTATAATTTTTGTACTTAGTATCATGCATAGAAAGGTGGATAAGGACTTCCCTGGCAGTCCAGTGGTTAAGAAGCTGCACTTCCAACGCAGGGGGCATGGGTTCAATCCCTGGCTGGGGATCTAAGATCCCATATGCTGCATGGTGTGGGCAAAAATAAACAAATAAATAAATAAATAGAAAGATTTATTTTAAAAAAAAATGTGTATAGCTGCCAGGAACTGGGGTATTTTGTTGTTGTTTTATTTGTTTTTCAGAAAATCGAGCCCTCTGCTGAATTCTCCAATATGTACTTGGATGGTCCTGCTCACCATTTTTTCATTTATATCAGGAAAACTGCTCAAAATCAAAGCAGGAAGGGGGAGCTGCTGCCCAGGACTCAGCCACCCTGCCCTGATTGTGCTCCGGCTGCTGGCAGCTGAGTTGATCTTCCGAGGCTCTGGCTGAACTCTATCTCCCGGCTAAATCCAAATTCTGACTGGCACACTGACGCACACTGCTTGGGGTCCTGCCTGGCCTGGCTCTCCCCACTCCAGCTTCCCTTGATTCTGCCTGTGCCCCTGGCTAGCCAGGCACAGCTGAACTCCCAGGGTGCCAACCTCATTGGTCTTCCTGGACTCTATACTTGCTCACTCCTTCCAAACTAGTCTCACACCCTTGGCTGCAACTTTTTAACTCTTGACCTGCCTTATTTGTTGTGTGGTCTCCAGCTCTGAAAGGCTAACAGAACAAATGCCAAATGAAACTCCTCTTCAAATAGTTCACAGTGTATGGAGTTTGCAATGATGCATATTTGTTACTCAAGGAAAAAAAAAATCCATTAAGTAAGAAAAATCCAATTAGCCCTCTGAAGACAATGCCTCACACACACTTTCAGATATCTAAATTAAACCACAGCATACTCCTAATACCATCCACAAAGAGATCTGGGGCGGGAGGGGGGATGCCAAGGGAGAGAGGTGAGGAGGACATATTTATATGAAGGAAGTTAACTCTTACAATTAGCTATATTCTAATGAAAATAAACTGATTCGGAAGACCTAGAAATGACACTACAGCATAATAATTTATAAAACAGTGTGGAATTTTCAGTAAACTTTAAAAAATACTCTTTCTTGAAGTTTATGAGAATTTATTGTCACAAGTTGTTTTCTTGCTCTAAGAATTCATTTTCTCATAAACTGTACAGAATATCTTGTAAAAAATAAACCTATGGAATAGTATTTCTAAAATGCAATAATTCTTTTATCCTCTCTTTTGTGATTTATAACTCTTTCTTTGAATCTTTCAAAGAATTTCCAATTTTCTTTGTAGACTGACAAAAATAACTTCAAATAACCCTGGAATCTGTGTATAAGCATAGGATCATGGCATTTCTTTCTGAAAGAATTTGCCTATTACTTCTATTAAATTTTAAAGATGAGGGATAGCAAATGATAATCCCTCATTATTTTTCCACCTAACTCCAGCCCTTGTTTTCTTGCCTTTTCCTGACATGGGAATGTCAGAGCCTGGATTTCCCTTAATCATGTCTTTAGATTAGTTTTCTATTACTGCTGTAACAAGGTATCACAAAATTAATGGTGTAAAACAACACAAACTTATTCTCCTACACTTCTAAAAGTCGGAGGTCCAAAACTGAATCTTAGGGGGAATTAATCAAGGTATTCACAGGGCTGTGTTTCTTCTGGAGGCTCAAGGGGAGAACACATGCCTTGTCCTCAGCTTTAGAGGTTTCCTGCAACCCTTGGCTCGTGGTCCCACATCACTCTGTCTTCTGCTTCTGTCAGCACATTCCCTTCTCTGTCTGACCCTCCTACCTCTGTTTTATGAGGACTCTTGTGATTATGTTGTGCTCACCCAGATAACCCAGGATAATCTCCCAGTATCGAGGTCCTGACCTTAATCACATCTGCAAAGTCTCTTTTGCATGCACAGGGTCCAGGGATTAGAACGTGGACATTTTGGGGGAGACCACTATTCCGTCCTAATCCAGTCACATACTTGAATCTACTTTATAATTTTGCCTGGATAACTCACTAATGGGAAAACACCATTAATATTTTTTGCTTTTAAAACTAAAGTATAAAGGCAATAGCTATGTCCATAAAGAGAGCAGAAGAAGATATTAGGGCAAATACAGTTCTGTAATGATCTATTTCTGTAATTACACAACCACATGTTCTCTCTGCAAGTTCCCTCCTTTCATACCTTGGTTCCATCCATTCTCATATCCCCCATGCCTGGTCTTTAACTAGGATCTTCTTTTGGGCATTAGGAACTCCCCATTCTAAGATCAAGAAGCTCCCCTACATCCTTGAACACAGTTTCTCTTAAATATAGTTCATGACTAACTACGATTAAAGTTTGGTTTTCCACCAATACCACTGTCATCTCTAATGTAGGCCACTTCCCATTGTGTTTCCCCAGTGCTCACAGGGGAAGGAGGAATTGGTATATTTTATTTACTTGCTACTTCCCTACTTTTTCTCCACCACTGCTCTCAATACCACATGTGTTTTGGAAGGAAGCCCAAGCCATTCACTTACACGTCCCTTCCCCTACCTTCTCTAATTATCTATGGAAATTCAGGATACTCTCCACTTTCCTTGATCATTTCAGGATTTCAGTCCTTCTGTCTACCCTATCTATCGCCATCAACCTCAACAGCTGCATACAAACTTTCCAACATTCTGACCTCACAATTCTTACTAGGATCAACATAATTCCTTAATCTTCACATGCCTCCTCTCCTTGCCAGCTGGGTCCAGTAACACTCACTCATTGATTCTGCCCTGACCTTCCATGGTCAAAGGCTTTGGGAAGCTCTGCATCGCCATTTGGAAAGCTCAAAAGCAAATAGACCTTCTTGCAGTTGAACTCTGACTTTATTTTTCATTTCTAGAAACTGGGCTTCGACTTGATGTCAAGAAGTTACCAAGGAATAAAATTGGTTTTCATCTTGCTCACTTTTGTTTAAGGCCTGCGACAGTCTCCTCTCCCCATAGGCCTCCAGGGGTCCTGACCGCTCTCCTCCCCCCAGTTCAAGGCTGTGGCAAACTTTCCTGGCACTTGAAGCCTGCCTCTCTGTGTCTTCTCAACTCTGAACATTACCTGCGTCTAGAATCCAGCAGCCACATCCATCCTGAGGCTGAGCAGTCACTTGGACCCTGACTTTGATAGGTTCACGTATTTCCTAACTACTGTGTTCTGCCTGCTTGGCTGGACATTCTTCCAGTACCAACAGCTGGGTCTTTATCCTCGGCACCTGTTCACCCAAGTAGACTGGTCCAGCTTCATTTCGGTCTACCCCACCAAGCTGCAATGAACTTTTCTGTGACCAGCTACGCAATGAGATATAATAGCCCCCATGCTTTCTACCACTCTCTCACTGCTATCCAGTTGGGTTTTCCTTCTCCCTTTGTTCTCCAGTAGCTCACCCCACAGGCTCTCTGCTTTTTTCTTGCATTATTTCCTTCCCTCACCGCTCCAGGACATTCCAAACATTTTAGATCCTCTCATGTCTTGGTTTCTCTGCCACCTTCTCTCTGCCAATATTCCAAACTTGGTTAGTCCCTGGGGTCATCATTAGGACCATCTACAAAACTTCCAGTTCTCTTCCCTCTAGGTAACTGGTAGGGTCTTACTTCTCCAACCCCTCTGCTCTGGCCAATGAAATATAATCGTGAAAAGTCTCGTTTCCAGGCAGAAGCTTTAAGAGAGAATGCTTCCTTTACCACATTCTCCTTCCCTTCGCCTCCATGATCTACAACACACTGAGTGGCCCCAGTCGACTGACAATGGTCACGTAGCAACAGAAGAAATAAATCTGTGTTGTTTTAAGCATTTGAGATTAGGAGGTTGTTATTGTGCCTAACCCAACCTATCCTGACAGATACTGATCTTCCCATCTGTTTTCTCCTCTCATCTTCCTGGTCTGTAGTGGACCTGGTTGTTTCACCTGACAGCATTCCTTGAAAACCACCCCTTCCTCAATTTGGGTTTATGTAATTCATGACTTCAGGGGTAAGTGTATGACTCAGACCCAGGCAGTCAAACTATCCCATCCCTTAGGCCCCAGCGATTAGTCCAGTGGTGGTCACATTACCCAAGTTGGGCCAACTGTAGTCTATATTAGGGTTTGGCTGGAAAATTGGGAGAGAAATGCTCTTTTTGTGGGGGCTTGCTAAAGCAGGTAGACTGTATTCTGGAGCTGGCAGTGGCTACTTAGGAAAGCAGAGCTAAACAATGGAGAAAAACATAGTTTTGATGACGTTTTTTGAGGCTCTGGATTTAGCCATGTCATAAATCATTATGCTCTTTAGATGTTCCTGTTATGTAAGCCAATAAATTTCCTTTTTTCCTTTAACCTATTTTGAATTGAGATTTTTGTCGCTTGCAACTGAAAAAGTGCTGATTAAAAGAGCTGCAAAGCATTAAGGGAAACATCAGGAAACCATACAATTTTCCTTTATACTTTTACCCTAGAGAATATCAACGGAATTCTCACTGGGATCAGCCATCCTTTTGCTCAGCTTTATTTACTTCCTAGTGTACTCCTCATGGTGCATATTCCAAACATTCTCTATTCTCCGTAATTCCTTTCCCACTCCCTAAGATGAGCTAGCCTTTCACTTCTCTGAAATGAAATTCATCTCTCTTGAGTGTCCTCCACTTTAACCCTATTCCTAGATAGATTTTCATCTATCCATCTCTTTCCAAACTTAACTGTATCACTTGTTCCTCCGCTGGTGGCTTTTGTGTCCTGGTTTTCCTCTTATATCTCTGATCACTCCTGGGTGTCCACTTCTTTCCACTGCAGCCTGGGAACAGCTGTTCACAGCCTCTACCTGTCTTTTCTTCCACTGCAGATTCCTGGTATCTATTCCTTTGGCTTTATCTGTCACCCACAGGCAAATAGCTCTCAAGTCTATACATTCCAGTCTTTGCCTGCTAGACTTTTGCATTCACATGCCCCAGTTGGAAATGTACCTCAAACACAACTTGTCCAAAAGTGAAATTATTCTACTCAATTCAAACTCTGAGCTATTCTGGGCAATCTCAGCTTCTCTCCTCTGTACCCTCAGATCCAATTAGTTACTGTGTCTTATCAATACCACCCTATGATACCTCTCTAAACTATACCCTCCTTACTATAAACACAGCTACTAGTTCTGGCTTTTATTATCTGCTTTGCAGACTCATGCAATCATTGCCACAGTTTCCCTAGGATGATCAAACTCCAGCCGGCCCAAAACAAAATGAAGTAAAAGATACAAAATGAAGTAAGTTTTCAGTTGCTACCTCTTGTCCAGGCACATACGTCAGCTCAGGACCCTCTGTTGAAAGTTTGCTAGAGACCTGTTATTTTCACAAGCCAGATCTCAATATTTCATATCCACAGTGATATCCTCAGCATACTTGGGAATAGTACATCTTATGCTCAGGGGTCATTGCTGCAAAATTCTTTTGTAGTCCTCATGGCCCCACTGAAAATTTCAAACATGCTATTGCAAAAGTTTCCAGAACCCATGCAATATCATTGTTTTGTTAGAGAGTGTTCACCTGGCCTTGTCCCAGACTCTTTGACCTTTTTGTTCCACTACTATCCTGAACAGCCTTTTATAACAGGGCCTTACAATACACTGTTTTATAAAAGTCTCAACTATAGGTGTATAAACCTGTAAGAATCGCTCTAACAGCGATAACCTACCCAGCCTCCTGCCTCTCCCCTTTTTAGCTCATTCTCTTCAGAAAATGGTTCCAGTTCCTTTCTTGAAGCACAGCATGGATCACTCTTTAAAAAATTCAGTTGCTCACACTAACTACATAATCCAACCCCAACTCCTTTGCCTGGTGTCCTAGTCCATTTGGGCTGTTATAACAAAATACCGTCAACAGAGTAGCTTATATAGTTGACCCTTGAGCAATGCAGGGATTAGGGGCACCCACCCTACTTGCATTTGAAAATCCGAGTATAATTCATAGCTGGTCCTCCCTATACACAGTTCATCCATATATGTGGTTTTGCACCTGGGATTCAACCAACCGGGGATGGTGTAACACTGCAGTATTTACTATTGAAAAAAATACACATGTAGGTGGATCCATGCAGTTCAAACCCATATTGTTCAAGGGTCAACTGTAAACAACAGAAATGTATTTCTCATAGTTTTGGAGGCAGAGGAATCCAAGATCAAGATGTCAGCCTCTCTCCTTGGTTTGTAGATGACTACCTTCTATCTCTGTCTTCACATAGTCCTTCCTCTGTGTGCACCCATGTCTGTGTCCAAATTTTCTCTTCTTATAAGGACATCAATCATATTAGATTAGGACCAATGAGTCTTAAAGACCTCATTTTAACTTAATTACCTCCTTAATGAGCACTTGTCAATATTCTCATTTTTGAAAAGCAGATTTGACTTAGATATGCAGAGATAGGGGATGCTGTAAGACACAGTATTATGAACAAAGTCCAGGAACCTGGCAAGGAAACCTCAGGGAATGACAAGTGGACAGTTTGGCTGGCTAGAGAATCAGGTGTGGGAAATGAGGATGGATAAGTGTTGTCATGGGCTGAATTGGGTCCCCCAAAATTTGTATGTTGAAGTCCTAATCTCCAGGATCTCAGAATGTAACTTTATCTGGAGATACATTCTTTAAAGAGGTAATTAAGTTAAAATGAGGTCTTTAAGGGGCACCCTAATCCTAATTCTAACTATCTTTTATAAACTCTGTGCAAACACTGAATTAGCCAATGTACTGAACCATTTCTTCTAGGGGAAGTACAGGATTAGGTTCCTGCGAGCCTCTGATCACAACATTTTTTTCAATGAACCAGTGAACACATAACTTTGTTTTACGTGTGTTTCTGTTTAAAGACACCTTATTTAATATACATTGTTGATTCATTAACATTAAACTAACAGCCAACTGCACCATAACTCATGCCTGAACAAAGCCTAACTAACATCTGTATTTTTTCTGTAAGGCACATCACAGCCTTCTTGTGCTTAGGAACACTGGGACAGCACTTCAGCACTATGCTGGGGAGTCATTTTAAATAGCAAAACCACCAAGAAAAAGCACATAGATGCAAAAGTATGGCACTAAATAGACCATAAAAAGTTTACTGGTTTACAGTATGAACTCAGCTGGGAACGCACGTCTTGAGCAACTCAAATTTTTTGTTGCACTGCACATGTTTGTGAATGACTGCACAAGTGCTGCAAGTATTGATTTTGGAGTTAGAGATAAATTCGAACAAGTACATGAATTCGCAAACACAGACT
This sequence comes from Monodon monoceros, assembly GCF_005190385.1. Classification (NCBI taxonomy): domain Eukaryota; kingdom Metazoa; phylum Chordata; class Mammalia; order Artiodactyla; family Monodontidae; genus Monodon; species Monodon monoceros. The sequence goes on from NW_021703767.1 coordinate 87,088,801, forward strand.
CTGTAAGTAATGAGGATCAACTGTACTATTAATCCCATTTTACAGATAAGGAAACTAAGACTCAATGCAGTTAAGGTCTTTCACAAGGTTACTGCTTGTGAAGTTGGCACAGCCAGGATTCAAACTCCACTTTGTAAAACAGGGAGATTTTTTTCTTCACCTGCACTGAGTCAGAGTTGAGGAAATCAGTCAAGAACACTAATACAGAGGCTGCAAATAGCGAACAGCCTTTGCAAAATCTTGCCAATTACATGAAGCATGATTTCTGGGAATGGCATCAAGATATTAGTGAATAGCAGTCTCACACTGTAAACAAAGAGAATTGTTGTTAGAAGTACAGTAGTAATATATTTATCTGAGGGCCCTAGAGCCCAAGTGACCAAAATCCACAGCCTTTGTTTCTTCAGAGTTCATGTTGTCATCTTCTCAATACAATTCTGTTTGGAGAAAAAAAAAAAAAAAGTGCATTCACACCCAGGCATTACGTAGTATACAAAAGCATAATCAGGGACATATTATAATACGGCAATTCAAGGAATTAGTTGTCAAGTCTGTAAAGGGGCCTTCATGCACCAAAAGCATAGTCTATCACGATAAGCCATGTTTTAAAAAAGCATTAATTCATCCAAAACGATGTACTGAGCTGCCACTGTGTACTGGGTGTTATGTTCAGTACTCAACATCAGAGTGAATATGAAATAGTTCCTGCCCTGGCCGTAGTCACAGAATAGTGCCTGAGGCAGGTGTAATTGGGTGTGCCTGTGTGTGCGTTCCTTGGCGGTTTCACTCTGTTTCCCCCCCTCCCATACTTAATGCATCTGTACATTTGCACAGCTGCTGAGAGCCTCCGAGGAAGACTCAAACCTTAGGATTGAGATACGTATAACATATCAGCTGACCTGGGAATGTCGGAAGCCAAATTACAAAGCAATTTCAAGACCCATGAGAGAGAATTCACCTGAGGCAAGGAGTCAGGAGTGATAAGGAGGGCAGCAAGAGGTTCCGGGAGTCCCAGAGCAGTGGTGGCTTGGGGCACTGTAGGAGAGCTTTTTCTTGCACCTGTCTTCACTGAGCCACCACCCAGACACCACCATGTGTTCCTGTTTTTCTTCCCATCCCTCTGACCTCTGCTTTGTGGAACCCACCTCCTCTTTCCAGCTTCTAAATAAGACTGTCCTAGGAGTCCATCCTCAAATCTCTTTTCTCTTGTATCTCTTCTCACTCCCTAAGTGATCTTCTCCAATCTCAGGTTTTTAAATTCAGTCAAGGACCCAACAAGAAACAGATGGCACAGTCAAATTACAGTAATTCAAGCAGGGCTCACTAAAGGGACTATTTGTAAAAGTGTAAGGACAGCAGTACTCTCAGGCTAAAAAGGGGAGGAGCTGTTTCCACCCAAGGACAAGGAGGAGTGAAGGGACAGAGCAGTTACTGCATCTGGAGAGACAGCTGTGTGGAAGCCTGCCTGACAGGAGCTGTAAATTTTCACAGAGAGGCTCAGGCAGCTGAGGAGAACTGCAGGGAGGGAGTTGGAGAATAAGCTATCCCACCTTGCTCTCCTCTCTTCTGATCTGCTGCCGGCGGGCTGAATCTGCTGGAAACCAGATTGGAGTCCACTGACTTAATCCCTATGGATTAGTCTATATGGAGGCAGGGAGCAGAGTGGAGAGAGAATCTGGAAGGCCTGCAGAGATATCCAGCATGCTCTCATACGTGGAAGAGTCACATGTATAGCTTCAATGCTAACTTTTCAAGTTGAATCACAATGGCCTGCTCGAACATCTCCACCCGAATTGTCACTCGAGTGTCCCATGCCCAGATCTGGTCCTTGCCTATCCTGTTCCTTCCCCACACCCCCGCCAGTTTTACCACCATTCACTTGATTGCTTAGACCCAAACCTAGCTTTCATGCCTGAATCATTTACTTCTCTTACATCCAATCCATGAGCAAGTATGTCAGTTCCACTTTTTTTTTTTTTCAACAGAGACATCAATGGTTTAATGGATAGGGTTCAGCTCCACTTTTAACTAGTGCCCAGGGAATTCCCTGGCAGTCCAGTGGTTAGGACTCGGAGCTCTCACTGCCAAGGGCCCAGGTTCAATCCCTGGTCAGGGAACTAAGATCCCACATCCCACAAGACATGTGGTGCAGCCAAAAAAAAAAGCTAGTGTCCAGAATCTGGATACTTCTCATCGCCTCCACAGCTCCCACTCTAATCCATACCCACATATCTCTTGCTTGTATGACTGCAATACACTACCACCTGGTGTCCCCACCCCTGCTCTTGTTCCCACTATGGTTGATTCTACTTTGGGCCACGTTAGGTCTACACAGCAGCCAGAGTGATCTTTCTCTGGTTACTCTCTAACTCCTTAACCTGTTTAAATTTTCTCCCCAACCATGTCTACTTAAATGCCTGTCATATGTTTATTCATTTATTTGTTTATTGTCATTTTCTCCATTAAAGTGTAGGTGTTATGAAGGCAGGGATCTTCTTGTCTACTGAGTAGTCCCCTCAGTTGAATAGACTTTCTTGAATGAAAAAATAAATAATACCTCTGCAAAAGACACTGTTAAGAGAATGAGAAAACAAGCCACAGATGGGAAGACAATGTTTGCAAAAGACATCTCTGATAAAAGACTGTTATCCAAAATATACAAAGAACCTTTAGAATTCAACAATAAAAAAAAAAAACTTGATTAAGGAATGGGCAAAAGTCCTGAACAGACACCTCACCAAAGAAGATGCACAGATACTCTTCCCATTCTCCACCAAGGCTCAGGATCAGAGTGAAAAGGAGAGCCTATGCAGGAACTTTGCATCTGTAAGCTCTGCCTCAACATCTGTGTGGGGCAGAGTGGAGACTGACTGAGCCGGGCAGCCTCAGGGCTGGAGCGGCTCACCAGCCGGACCTCTGTGTTCTCCAAAGCTAGATACACCATCAGGTCCTTTGGCATCAGGAGAAATGAAAAGATTGCCATCCATTGTGAGGCCAAGGCAGAAGAAATCCTGGAGAGAAGTCTAAAGGCATGAAGTATGAGTTAAGAAAGAAAGAATTGCTCAGATACTGGAAACTTTGGTTTTGGGATCCAGAAACACATCGATCTGGGGATCAAATGTGACCCAAGCACTGGTATCTATGGTCTGGACTTCTGTGTGGTGTTGGGTAGGCCAGGTTTCAGCATCACAGAAGTGAAGAACAGGTTGCATTGGGGCCAAAAACAGAATCAGCAAATAGGAGGCCATGTGCTGGTTCCAGCAGAAGTATGATGGGATCATCCTTCCTGGCAAATAAATTCCCGTTTCTATCCAAAGGCCAATAAAGTACACCTGAAACTAATTTAATATAAAATGTCAAATATATATCAATGAAAAAAATTTAAGTAAAACAGAAGCCAATAAAATGTTTTCAGTAAAAAAGAAGGGATATGCAGATGGCAAATAAGCATAGGAAAAGATGGATGCTCAACATCATAGATCATTAGGGAATTGGAAATTAAAATGAGATATCACAGGCTTCCCTGGTGGCGCAGTGGTTGAGAGTCCGCCTGCCGATGCAGGGGACACGGGTTCGTGCCCCGGTCTGGGAAGATCCCACATGCCACGGAGCGGCTGGGCCTGTAAGCCATGGCTGCTGGGCCTGTATGTCCGGAGTCTGTGCTCTGCAGCTAGAGAGGCCACAACAGTGAGAGGCCCGCATACCACAAAAAAAAAAAAAAAAAAAAAAAAAGATATCACTACACATCCATTAGAATGGACAAAATCCAAAACACTGACAACACCAAGTACTAGCAGGGATGTGGAGTAACAGGCATTCTCATTCATTGCTGGTGGGAATGCAAAATGGTACAGCCAACTTCCAGAGATGGTTTGGCAGTTTTTTTAAAAATTAAACATAGCCTTACCATATGATGCAGCAATTGTGCTCCTTAGTATTTACCCAAATGAGTTGAAATTTATGTCCACGCAAAACTTGCACACAGGTGTTCATTGCAGCTTTATTCATAATTGCCAAAACTTGGATGCAACTAAGATGTCCTTCATTAGGTAAATGGGTAAATACACTGTGGCACATCTGGACAATGGAATATTCTTCAGCACTAAAAAAAAAAAAAAATAAGAGCTATAAGCCATGAAAAGATGTAGAAGAACCTTAAACGCATATCACTAAGTGAAAGAACCCCATCTGAAGTGACAATATCCTATATGATTGCAAATATATTACATTTTGGAAAAGGCTGAACTATGGAGATAATGAAAGGATCGGTGGTTGCCAGGGAAGAGTGGAGAGGGAGAGATGAATAGGTAGAACATGGAGGATTTTTAGGGCAGTGAAACTGCTCCATATTATACTATAATAGTGGATACATGCCACTACACATTTGTCATGGAATATAAAATACCAAGAGTGAACCCTAATATAAGCTATGGCCTTCAGTGACAAGTAGGTTCATTGAGGATAACAAATTTACCACTCTTGTTCATGATGTTGATAATGGGGGAAACCATGCATGTTGGGGGGGGGAAGGGGGGTATATGGGAACTCTCTGTACTTTCTTCTCAATTTTGCTATGAAACTAAAACTACTCTAAAAGTAAAGTCTATTAAAAATAATATGTGTGGAGACCCTGGGGAAAAAAGGACCATAAATCTAGAAAACCTGTCCCACTAAACTCTGAAAGTAATCAGAACCCTGAAAAACCCTAGTTTGGTTCTCTTATAAAAAATGCAATATGAGGCTTCCCTGGTGGCGCAGTGGTTGAGGGTCCACCTGCCGATGCAGGGGACACGGGCTCGTGCCCCGGTCCGGGAAGATCCCACATGCCGCGGAGGGGCTGGGCCCGTGAGCCATGGTCTCGGAGCCTGTGCTCCACAACGGGAGAGGCCACAACAGTGAGAGGCCCGCGTACCGCAAAAAAAAAAAAAAAAAAAGATTTACTAGTGACAAACACTTTAATGGGCTTGGCAGTTGTTGTGAGACAGAACACCTAAGCTAATAGTGGAACTGTATTTTGCTTAAATTAAAGACTCGAAGATGCTCTTTTCAGATCTCCGAGTCCTTAAAAAGTTTATGAAGAGTGTTTGTAAAAGGGAAGATTGCTAGTGCTCATCTTAAAGCCATTTAGTGCCTGTATGAGCCTGAGAATTCTAAGTCCTCGGGATGATCTATAATGCATGGAGTGTATGCTCTCAACAGTGTTTTTCCTCTTTTCTTGACGTCAGTTGCCATTTGTAAGGGTTGCCAGGGTAATGACATCTAAAGACAGGCCTACAAGAAAGGACAGCATACTTATTTTTTCTCTTTTAGCATCAAATATATTTAAAATTCATAACACATTCAGTTTGATGAAATTCTACTTCACAGAGAACCAAATTTCAAAGTACAGAAAAGAACTCTCCCACTCCCCTCACTACCGCCCACCAACCTGCCCTTGTCTTTGCAGCTCTGCTCTTAATGACTGGAGTTGTTCGAAACATACTTTTATATATGCCACGGGTTTTTTTCTGGGGAAAAAATTGTGAGGAGGTGCTGGCTGTATTTTATAAAATAATTTTTGGTAAAGTCAACAGAAAGACCTAGTTTACCTCAAAGGCAGGCATGGGAAAAATTGGAATCTGTTTAAAAAGGGAATATTTCAGGTTCCTTGGAAAGTATGTGGCTTTTGAAAATTAATTAAGAAATAATACTTGGGGTTATCCGTCAACATGGTTAATTGATATATTTCTAATGGGATAGGTTTGTCACATCACACTAATTCTAAGTTTTATATCAGTAAAAGGGTTTTACAACTTTACACATTGACAAATATATTTTTATTTTGGCAGCAATAAATAAAGCATCACGTGTTGCGGAGGAACTCATCACAGTTAAGCTGAATTTCATTCTGTTTTGAAATGAAGTCAACCTAATATTAGAAAATTGCATTCTGGCATGAACCTCAATATTCTATTTCTGTTGGTGGCTCATTCATTTCAAAATAAGTACTTACTGTTGTAAACGCTTAAGTGTGTATCTTTTGGCATTATTGAAATTCATTTATTTACCTTTCAAATGAAGTCCAAACCATTAAACAGAAGTCGTTTTCTAAGGAAATCCTTTGCAAGATACAGAAATCTTTTTATGCTTGAATAAACATTTTAAAATGTTTTATGTGAGATACAGGGACTTCTTGTTATTGAGCACGCTTGCCCTCTAGGATGCCAACTGTAGAGAGTCAGAAACACATCTGTGCTCAAACACCCTTAGATTCTCTTACTAACCCGTTGTGAATTTGATGATCGAATATATTTACCTTTTTTTGCGACAATTTCTATTTTCAGCCTGAACCACTCCTTGGCAAAAGATTTCATAAACTTAGTACCAAGTGTGTAAGATTGTATTTAATAATATACCTCTCTTTATGCATCTTAGAATTGTAAGATTCAAGCTTCAAATCATGTGCCCCCCCCCCTTTTTTTTTTGCGGTACGCGGGCCTCTCACTGTTGTGGCCTCTCCCGTTGTGGAGCACAGGCTCCGGACGTGCAGCCTCAGCGGCCATGGCTCACGGGCCCAGCCGCTCCGCGGCATGTGGGATCTTCCTGGACCGGGGCACGAACCCATGTCCCCTGCATCGGCAGGCGGACTCTCAACCACTGCGCCACAAGGGAAGCCCATGTGCCCTTTTGCTATGAAGTTTGATGGAAAATTCTGTGTCCACTCCTTTCCTAATTTCATGGGATGAGATCACACCACTTTCCTGAGTCTCCACTAGAGGCCCAGGACTCAAAGTCTAAAATCCTGGAGATCATCCTCTCTCCTTGGGTTATTTTGGAACTTCCCCAGCTCCATGATGCCTTCCTTGAGAGTGATCAGCATTTCACATGAATGTACAAATGGATTTTAGTTTGATCCTTAAAACAAATGAACAGATTAATAGATGCTGAATGGTAACATCTTCATGGGGTGAAGAAATTGCTGGTGCAGGAAACGGGTGGGGAGGAGAAAATTACGATTCAAAATACCCACTGGGTTGTGTTGGCTTTCTCAAATTTTCTGAGCCTCTGTTTTGCTTGAATTTTAAGGGTAAGAGACATCTATTAGTGAATCCCTTATAAGCAACCTTATGACAGTTCATCAGTCATTGAGTCCCTGCTTTGGTGTCTTGCACTGCTCTGGAATGTTACAGAATTTGTGGCTTCCTGTGACTTTCCCAAGTATCAACCTTCAGAGACTATGTAAAGAAAACCAGTATGACCCTCTGATGCAGGCACAATCTGTTCTTCCCTAAGCTCCTATTCCTCACAGATTCTCTGGCTCTGGGTTCTTTTTTCTGGCTCTCCTTCTTGCAGTGACATTCTTAGACCTCCTACCGGTCTTCACCAACACCAGCTCTGTGCTGCCTGGTTTGCTTAATTCTGGCAGACTGCACCCACTGAGACAGCCTCGCCCCACTAGCTCCGGCCTCAGGGACCCACCCTGGCTCACCTTCCTCCTCCACTCACAGACTTCCCACCAAGGGAAAGGGATTAGACATGTTAACTTTTTCCAGACAGATTTAAAATGCACAGGGGGAGTCACTGAGCAGAGCTCACAGAGCGTTCATACTGGGAAGCAACAGAGTTGAGAGCTGTGTGACCCTGGGCAAATTACCTAACGATTCTGAATCTGTTTTCTCTTCAGTAAAATAGAGATGACAATGTTTACTTCACTGTGTTATTGGAGAGAATTAAATAAGATAATGTACAGAAAGAGCCTTATGCATAGCAGTCTTTTTAAAAGATGGTAGCCAAAAAAATTAAAAAAAATAAAATAAAAAGATGGTAGCCATTATTACTTTGAGATTACTTCTGAATTATTGTGTGTAATATTTGTGTGGAAGTCTGAGCCTAGGCTTAAAAACAACAACAACAGCACAACAAGTTTGGCCATAGAATTTTAAAGTGAAAATGAAGAAATGGCCCATAACTGCTGTATTTATTTAAGCTTCTAATTTTTTTTTTTTTTTTTGCGGTACGCGGGCCTCTCACTGTGTGGCCTCTCCCGTTGCAGAGCACAGGCTCCGGACGCGCAGGCTCAGCGGCCATGGCTCACGGGCCCAGCCACTCCGTGGCATGTGGGATCTTCCTGGACCGGGGCATGAACCCATGTCCTCTGCATCGGCAGGCGGACTCTCAACCACTGCGCCACCAGGTAAGCCCAAGCTTCTAATTTTTATGCATGCTTGTTCAACTAGCATATATTAAATCTTTCGATTTGCCAGGTGTTATGCGGGCAATAGGTAGCTGAGTAGATGTTCCTCTCCTCCAGGGATTTGCAATCTAGCTGAGAAGACAAACATGTAAATAACCATCTAGTGACATGTGACAAATATTGAAAGCATCATTGCTGTGAGAAGCCCTTGACTCTGCCTGGAAAGGACTGGGAAGACCAAATCCACGTTCTCAGTTCCCTGTAGAAGCAGCCGGGCAAAGAGGAAAGCTTTCCCACTGTTGTACTAGCCAGGGTTGAAAATTGGTGGCCTGCGGACTGTATCAGGGCTGCAAATTTCTTTTGTTTCGTCCATACAGGGTCTTAAAACCAAGAATATATTACATAAGAGTCCAGAATTACGGATTTCCCAAAAAATTACAAGATGTGACCTGGCAATTCTGGACTGTAATCAACCAGATCCAGACTAGCTGCTTTGTTTTATAACCAAAGCTCTTGACTCATCTGTCTGCCCTACCCGGCCTCTGTAGGCATTTGTGATTTCAGCCTTCCAACAGACACACCTGGGTCCAAATTCCAGCTTTACCACTAATTGTATTGCCTTCAACAGCCGACCATCAGTTACCTGTCTGTTAAATGGGATCGATAATACCAACTTTGCTTTTTTTAGAAAGTGGATTCTAGAAGAGCATGGATTGGACCAGAGCTTTTCAAAACATAAAACAACAAACGCTATGCTGTACACCTGAAACTAGCAGAATACTGTAAATCAACTCTACTCCAATTAAAAAGACAACAATCCAATACAGCAATCACTAGTCAGGTGTGACTATTTAAATTTAAATCAAATCAAATAAAATTCAGCTCCTCAATCACACTAATCACATTTCAAGTGCTCACTAGCCATCTGTGGCCTGTGGCTACCTTACTGGACAGTACAGTTGCAGAGCAGTTCCATCATCATAGAAAGTTTCATCGGATAGTGCTGTAGACAACATTGCCCAATAAATCCACCTGAGGTTATCCAATTGTCTGGGGGATCTAATTTTGTTTGACCTACTGTGTTTTACAGATTAGGGTTCCAAGTCTTTGGAAGTAGATGTTAATGTCTAGAAGATTGTTAAGTTGCAAATTATTTTTGTCCTACAGAGATAAACAAACAATTTATGTCCAGTGGAAAAGAACCCTAAAGGTTTTGGTTTTATTGCTCTGTAGGACATTAGTCAGTCTTCTCTATCTTTCTTTGCAATCTTATCTAGGATTCTTTTCTTCCAATGGTGAGACACACACACACACGCGCGCATGCATGCGTGTGCGCCCACACGCACAATCTTCTCTCCTCCCCTCTGAACCATCTATTTCCCTCATAAATGAGGTAAGCAAATCTTGGACATTATATATTTGTATGGAGATCATGTTTCTAACTTTTAAAAATTTGTACTATTTAAATTTACACTTTGGGCAAACTATGTAGCCTGGAAAGCCTCACTGAGGAATACTTTCTAAGACAGAGACTTTCCTCATAGGGTTCTTAAGAATTAAATGGGGTAATGAATATAAAACATTTTATGCAGCTCTTGGCATGTAAAAATTGCTAAATAAATGTTAGGCTTTATGATTATTATTTAAAAACTCTTTATCTTAAAGCGTTCTTAAATAATAATCAGTGTGTTTCTAGATGTCTAAACATCTCAATTCCTACTTTCAGGTAGCTCCATTCAAATGCTGGAAGTCCCAAATACATTCTGGGCACAAGGCCTGTATCTCCCAACTTTGGCATCACTCTATCTGCACTCAGTACCTTTTCATCCTTTCTGCAGCAATGGGAGAAATTTCCCGGCCAACATCTGGCTTCAAATTGTGAGAGAAAGTCTTCCAGGCTGAGAACCACTAAAAACCCTCCCCTCCAGGCGCCGTGCTCTCTTCTTCCTCCCCCCTCCTCTACCCCTTCCTGCCGGCCCAAGTCCTGGATTCCACCCTTCCTGCCTGGCACCATAAATGCTCCCTCCTGCTGCTGCCTGCCGTCACTCAGGCTTAACTCTTTAAGTGCTAAAGACCCTTTTCCCAGAACGATGTGCAAACTTACAACATTCTTATCTTCTGGGATGGAGAATTGTTCACAGAATTCCCCTTTCCTTTCCCCAAAGCCTTCTTACCCATTCTACAGTATCCATTTGTATCAATCGTATATAAAATTAAATTTTTGGGGCTTCCCTGGTGGCACAGTGGTCGAGAGTCCGCCTGCCGATGCAGGGGACGCGGGTTCGTGCCCCGGTCTGGGAGGATCCCACATGCTGCGGAGCGGCTGGGCCCGTGAGCCGTGGCCGCTGGGCCTGCGCATCCGGAGCCTGTGCTCCGCGGCGGGAGGGGCCACAGTGGTGGGAGGCCCGCGTACCGCAAAATAAATAAATAAATAATTTAAAAAATTAAATTAAATTAAATTTTTGTTGGGAATGGCACCAAAGATAATTTTTTTTATAGCTCAGAGTGTTTATTGAAGATCTTCTATATGTGCAACACTGTAATGTCTCTATCATCTAAGGAACTACTCAACATAGAAAAGAGAGAGGAAGATTTTGTTCTCTGTTTTTCAAAATTTATATACCCAGGCTATGAAAACTCAGTCTAGATCATAACTTGACAGGGTCTCGGCACAGAGGCACAGTTCGGATTTTTGCAATAAACGTAGTAGAAACAGTGCTGAGCTAGAATGAAATCGAGATGTCTGGAGAGAGATCTGCAGGTCACTCAGAGCTTTAGAGAAAGGCCCTCCAGTCTCCAAAGGGTAGCCCTCAGTATTATGGGCCCAGTTTGGGTTTAGACATTAGAATCTTATGAGGAACATTTGGTTAGAAAGCTGCAAATTGGATTGTAATATGTTTTCTCTTCAGTGATACTTGGGTGGAGAGAGGCAAAGAAAGCTTGAACTCACTTTGAAGCTAAATACTCATATCCTGCCTTTGATGCACATCACATGCAGCACTTAGTTTCATCGCAGAACTCATTTTCTATCTATCTATTTATTTATTTATTTGGCTGCATCGGGGCTTAGTTGCGGCATGCGGGCTCTTTGTTGCGGTGCCTGGGCTTCTCTCTAGTTGTGGTGCACGTGCTCTAGAGCACGCGGGCTTCGTTGCCTGGCTGCATGTGGGATCTTAGTTCCCTGACCAGGGATCGAACCTTTGTCCCTGGCGCTAGAAGGCAGATTCTTAACCACTGGACCACCAGGGATATCCCTATATTCTATTTAAATTTTGAGTTGCATCTGAAAATAAACAAATCATCCTCAACACATTGTCAAATGGTAATACTTCCTATTAGGATGCTAATTACATGGACAAATATCTAGGTAGATTAGGTCGGTTCCAGCTGTATCAATCTCAGTTTGCAATTCCTACCTGTAAAACCTGGGATGAGTTAGTTAACCTCCTGTGCCTCATTTCCTCATCTGGGAAATGGGGATAATAATAGTAAATGCCTGACAGGATTGCTGTGAGGATTAAATGAATCAATACACAAAGAGCACTTAGAAGGGTGTCTGCTACATTGTAAGCACTGTGTTAACTGCTATGTTAATTTTATTGTTTTTTTATTATTAAGCCATTTTACCTCAAATTACTCAGTGTGCTAAGACTGTGACCTTTGAATATTTGTATAGAACTTAGCATCCTGTAAATAGGAATGGGTATTCAATATCTGGCTGTCATACTAAATAACAAACTGCAGTGGTGTCAGTCTTAGTTGTTTAAATGGAGAAGCAAAGCACAAAGCAGTAAGAACAATTCCACCATTTTAAGATGTGACCATTCTAAAGTCAATTCTTTTTTTTTTTTTTTTTTTTTGTGGTACACGGGCCTCTCACTGTCGTGGCCTCTCCCGACGCAGAGCACAGGCTCCGGACGCGCAGCCTCAGCAGCCATGGCTCACGGGCCCAGCCGCTCCGTGGCATGAACCCGTGTCCCCTGCATCGGCAGGCAGACTCTCAACCACTGCGCCACCAGGGAAGCCCAAAAGTCGATTGGTTTTTTTTTTGGCTGCTCTGAGCGGCATGTGGGATCTTAGTTCCCTGATCAGGGATCTTGCCCATCCTACTCCTGGACTGGGGCATGACTCCTGGATTGGGGCATTGTTAATGTTATATCAGTCAGGTGTATAAGGGAAAAACCAAGGTAGATAACCACTAATTTAACCAAATAGCCTAATCATTGGTTCTCAAAAGGTGGGGACCCGTAGCATCAGCATCACTGAGGAACTTGTTAGAAATGCAAACTTTTAGGCCCTTTGCCAGGCCTAAAGAACCAGAGACTCTGAAGGTGGGGTCCAGAAATCTGTGGGTTTTTTGGTTTTGTTTTTGTTTTTGGCCATACTGTGCAGCATGTGGGATGTTAATTCACCAACCAGGGATCGGATCCTCGCCCCCTGCAGTGGAAGTGCAGAGTCCTAACCACTGGACTGCCAGGGAATTCCCTAAAGTCAGTTCTTTAGTAAGGACCAAGAAATGTTCTAAACCAAATGCTAAACTCTGTGTTTTAGTCTGTTAGGGCTTCCTCAACAGGATACCACAGAGTGGCTTAAACAACAGAAATTCTGTTTTTTTCGCAGTTCTGGAGGCTGGAATTCCAAGATCAAGGTGCCAGCAGGGTTGGTTTCTGGTGAGGCCTTCTTGGCTCACAGACAGCCATCTCTTTGCTGTGTCTTCACCTGGCCTTTTTCCCTGTGCACACACACTCCTAGTGTCTTTCTTATAAGGACACAAGTCTTATTGGATTACGGTTCATTCATGTGACCTAAATTTAACCTTAATTACTTTCTTAAAGGTCATATTGGGGGTTGGGGCTTCCACATATGAATTTGATGGGGGGAGAGGGACGGGGACACAATTCAGTCCATAAAACTCTGCCTCATTCCTCCTTATTTAATTGCCTTAAAATTTTTATTCTCCTCCCTGGCTTGAGAGTAGGTCCAACCTAAGTCATAATGACTAAGAGGGTTACCTCTCACCACACTTCTAGGCTTTTTTTATGTCTTGAGCAAAATTCATTGTGCGTTGTTTTGCTTGAGGTACGTTCTTTTTTGTACTCATTCTGTTCCCTGCTCTTAGAATGCCTTTCCCAACCTTGACATGTCCACATCATATCTATATCTCGGAATCCAGCCTAGCTGCTGTTTCCTCCAGGAAGCCTGTCTCAATCCTCCCTGATGGAAATCCTCCCTTCTCGGCTGAACTCCTAAAGTATGGTGTCTCCCTTTCAGAACTTTTCATTTTCTCCATTTTTCTTCAGCTCCTCTATGAGTTCCTTGGGTGCCAACCAGTTCTGATTCATCCATCATAATCTTTCCCCAGCGTAAAGTCTTATTCTACACAGATGTTCCAAAAAATGAGTTGAATGAAATGTCAATTGCATGCCAGTGACAACCAGGTAGGAGCAGACAGAGTAGGAGGGATCTGGAAGGACAAACACCAAAGCATAACTGTGGTTATCCTTAGAGGAGTGAGATTTCAGAGATCTTTCATTTTATATTTTGTATATTTTTGAATTGTTTGAATTTTTTGATCTATATGCCTTACTTTTTTTAATAAAAAAAAGTATTGAAAGTTTCAAACACCTTTAAAAGGAGGTAGGTGGGAGGAAGAAGACTGATGTCAGGAAGCATGGTTATAAGACCTAAAACACATTGTCTTTGTGGCCAAGATAGTGAAGGAGGAGGGCTTTGGAGGCACCTGACCGAGGTGTGTACACATGCAGAGGTGCTCATCCTCAAAAGTAATTTACAAGGTTTTTTAGAATTACTTGATTATTTAAGATATGTGCATGAATTACTGACAAAAATGAAAATTTGAAAAAAAAATGCTGTGCATGATAAATGCCTTATCCTTAATTTCTGTGGTATTGAAGAAATTTTAAGTATATATAATGAAATCCATTTTGAAATATAATTTTTATCACATATCGAATCTGCAACTTATCATTTAATTTTTCTCTTCTGGTCTTCACCACTACAGGGAGAGCTATCCCAGTGTTCCAGAGACAAAACAGAGATTGTTTTTGAAATTAAAAAGCACAGGAACTTCCCTGGACGTCCAATGGTTAAGACTCCGCACTTCCACTGCCGGGGGCACATGTTTGATCCCTGGTCAGGGAACTAAGATCCCACGTGAGGCATAGCCAAAAAAAAAAGCAGTCTTTCAGTGATAATTAGGAGAAGATAGATTTTTGTACAGTAAATGATAACATGGTTGGGGGAAAAAAAGGTAAAATCTATTTCAGAATGTTACTTCAGATTTTTATGTATACCTTTAGGATCATCAACACAAAGCCGAATTCACACACACACACACACACACACACACAAACACAAACACACACACAACTACTAAGAGAAGTTAGAGATATTTATGCTCATTACACTTAACAACACATAGTGTAGAACCTAAAACTATGGTGGGTTACTTTCACTCTGCTTTGAACACGAAGTAGAAATGAGTCCAGAGAAAACGTGAAGTGTGCTTTTTCCAAAGTCCAATCCTGCCATAGAACACACTGAATGTTGTCCTCTGGGAGAGAGGCAAGCCATTTAAATTCAGAGAACACATTCTCAACACTGGCAAGCTATTTTTAGCTCAAGCCGTAGCTTAATTTGGAATCCAACCAGTTGAGGTCTTGCCTTTTCCTTGGATTGATTTTTTTTTAAATGGCAGTAGATAGCTATACACATGGAAAAGGAGTTTTAAGCATTTTAAATGTTCTTGAAGAATATATATTCTAAAACCCGTTGAAAACAAGGTTCATGGTAGAGCTTTGAAACTTTTTATCTGTAGACTGTTGTTTTAAAATTCACAGTGTATGGCCCTAAAAAAAGGAAAGATGCTTTTAATTAGTTTATTCAACCACAGTTCTGCAGGGAAGCCAGCCTGCACAGCTACCTGATAGAATAGCAACTCTGCCTTGATGCCAGGTGCCTGGCCTGGGAGGCCTGACCAAAGTAAAGAAGTGGGGAATTTCTTGGCTTCCAGGAGATTGAGCTTCTCATGCTCAAAAGGATCCCAGTGTAGCCAGACACTTACTCCATCAGCTGCTGCAAGGAACCTGCTCCTGACTGTCCCTCAATGAGTCTAAATTCAAATTCTAATTAATTAAAATAAAATTAAATGTTAATTTTCTTTGTCACACTAGCCACATTTCAAGTACTTGGTAGACACATGTGGCTAGTGGGCTACCATATTGGGCAATGTAGAGCATTTCCACCATGACAGAAAATTCGATTGGACAGCACTGGTCTACACCAATGACAAAATAACATTAGGCCATTTTGTAAGAAGCACTAGACAGGGAGTTGAGAGACCCAGAATTTGGTCCTATTCCAGCTTTTTTTTTTTTTTTTGACAAGCCCTTATGTAGTACTTACTATGTACTAAGTGTAATTCTGAGCACTCTAGAAAATCATTTAATCCTCACAACTATCCCCATTTTCCAGATGAGGAGACTGAGGCACAAAGACATTAACTTAGTGAGCCAGTACATGGTAGAGCCTGGCTAGGAACCAGGAATTCTGCCTTCAGAGTCTGTGGTCTTAACCACTACTTAATGCTGCCTTTCTGAAAATCCATGTGACCCGGGGAAATTTCTTCACCTCACTCATCAAACGAGGAAAGCAGACCAAATGCCCCCTGAGGTCCTTTCCGCTGCCATGGCCTAGGATTCATTCACTTACGCATTGGTTGTTGAGTGTCTGCTTTGGATGGGGGTATATTAGATGCTGGGTATACATCAACAAACAAAGCCTACACAGTCCCTCATAGTGAGAGAAGCGGACATTATTCAAACATAAATACATGGACAATTGCCAAGGGGAGCAGTGTGCCAAAGGATTGGCCTTCAGTACTGAGAATGTTTAATGAGATTTGACCCAGTCAGAGAGGCCAGGCGTGACTCCTGTGAGCAGGTGAAACTTGAACAGTGCAATCAACACCCAGAGGAGGGACGATCAGGGGGCCTGCACTGTCCTGGCTGCTGCCACCCAGTGAAGGTCAGCTGTGCCCCCTGCAGTGATGTGTTTACCACGGGTCTCTGTGTTGGGGGGCGGTGGGGGGGAAAGGGTGAGGCTGAAGGCTTGGGTGAGCAGGACCACACAGAAACCAAATTTGCCCTCCCTTAGGGCACTCTTCTCCCTGGTTTGCCCAGATTCGTGTCTCCTGGGCAACCAGTGCACGTGCCTACGTCAGAGTTAAAAATGGAACGCAGGCTAACATCTGTAATGGGGACCAAAAATAATTCGGGTTTCAGCCTGTGCACAACTTAAACACAGGGGCTACCTGAGCACAAGCCTGTGTCAGTCATGTCCATAGGTGACACAGCAAGTGTGTGCAAAACTGAGCTAGGAAACTTTGAGTTAAAGAATTGTTTCAGGGCTTCTGACTCCAGAGACTTTGCTCCAGAAAGAGCACTGATTCTTAACTCTGTAAGTGGGAAATTTTGTTAAAGAAAAAAAAAAAATTAAAAAGAAAGAAAAGAGCAAACAGGAACCTTGTTCTGAAGAGGCTTCTTCTCCTCTCACTTTTCTGCTGTGGGTTTTCCCCAAGACTCAGGCCTCAGTTTCTTCCTCTTCAGCAAAGTCACTTTATTTCATGACTTTAACCAGCATCAGTAGATGGTGCAAATATAGACAGGAGGCCACCAGGGATCCTGCTCTAGCCTTGAACCTGGACACTAGGAAGAAAGCCTGCCTTCTGAGACTTAACTACTGAACAAGGGCAGTGGTTCAGAAGAGTGACTGATTCTACAGAGGCACCTTAAAATGACAGCTGCAAACTCAGTGCTTACAGTGGCAAGACAGGTGACAGAAACGAGTGATGTGGGCTGGGTGGAGTTCATGGTGAACTAGGGATTGTGTGCTGCTTCTATGACTCCAGCTAATTGTTGCCCAGTTCTTTTTTTCCATTTTGCTTTTTTTTTTAAAAAAAGAGAAGTCAGAAATCTGTATTTTCATGTGCTATGTGGGCAATTAATGCTGTACTTTAAGTGACACAATCCACATCTGCAGGACAGATGTGGTCTTTTGCTCCTAAGACTTGATAATCTCACCATATCTAATGAAAAAGGCTGCTTATGGGGAGAGGAGTGGCCAGAAGAAAAGAATAATGAAGGGAGGGTGAGTAGAGAGTGAACAGAGACCAAGGCTCTGTAATACTGCAATACCAGGTAGGCAGAGCACAAGAATCCGCTCCACATAACAGGTGTGTATTGAATCACCTGTGTGGAGATGACTGCCTCAGATGGTTATGGCTTGGTAAAACAGATTCTAGAATTATGCAGCTAACTCTAGTCACTTGGGCTTGGTACTCCCCATGCTACTTCTGCTTATAATTTGGTTTCCCAAGATCTGTCCACAGATAGAGAATGCAAATATGAATATCCAGTTTATTTGGTAGTTTCACTTCACCTCCTAAAATAATAAATAGGCATTCTGATTTTATAAATTCATCTCTTTTGGTTAAACCCAGGACCTCATAATCTAAGACATGCTTGATAATTAAATTTTTTTGTGATGATATATATATATGTGTGTGTATATATATATATATATATATAATGACATATATATACCAGGTCTTAGATTTGGAATCAGTCATTCCTCCAAGGAGCCTTGTCTTCATGAGTGGGAAATGGTATTTAAAGGCCACAATCTGTGCTGTCATTACATCTAGGCCTTTTCTGTGGTCAGAGCTAGGAAATACATATTTCTGTAAACTTTAAAAAAAAAATCACAGGCACATACTGATATTTCCAATTCAAATTTAACATTACAGGGATATATATATATATATATATATATATATATATAATATTACTGTGGAAAATCTTGATTCCTAACAACATTAACATAGTTATTTGCTTTATCCTGCAATATAAAAGTTACAAAATAATATTACTGTTAACAATAAAACTATTTAATGCATGAAGTTTATGATTTCTTTGCAGCTCTATTTGTCCCTAGAATATATCCCACTGGTATATTAATCCAGTCAAAATGCTGGATTAATAACTTGAAGTAATTATTTTCTCTGTGTAGTTATATCACCAACTTGATACACAGTTTAAAACAAGAAAACATTCATTTTAATTCTTTTTCAATTTTTAGAGATTGCTTTTTCTTTTTTGACTTATCTTGGAAATTTAAAATATTAACAAGATGCTAAAACTGTAAAATAAAGTGTACTCTGGAAAGGATTACTTCCATCTACATTTTTATTAGTTTTGGTTTATGTTTGCGACATTTTGTTTTGCAAATATAAGCATATAGGTATCTATTTTAACCATATCCTCTTCATAATCAATACTGAGAGGAGTGACCAGGGGAGACTCACACTATCCTGGCTGCCACTCCAGTGAGGGGTCAGCCATGCCCACATGTCCCCCATGGTGGTATGTTTGCCGTGGATCTGTGTGGGTAAGAGCATTGTGGTTACGTAAGAAAATGTCCATATTTGTCTTTCCCATTTGGATACTGTCAGTTAAAATTCATTATGTATAAAGCCAAAGCAGCCCTCTTCTTCTCGAACTAACTCTGCCTCCAAACTTCCTTCTATGTGTTCTCAGCACCTCAATTCTCCTAATCACCCAGTATAAAAACTTTGGTCAATGTGGACTTCTCTGTTCTGTTTAGTCTCATACTCTATCAATCACTAAGACATCTGACATCAATATTTTTTGAGCATCAACTATATGCCAAGCACATGATAAATAAGACATGATTGGTGACTCCAAGGGGGAGCTTACATTTCAGTGGGGAAGTCAAAGAAAAAAATAAATGATCCCAGTATGGTGTAAGGTGCTATAATCGAAGTAGGCAGGGGATGGTTTGGGAGAACAAAGGGAGTACAAAAAACTCTAATGAAGGAGAACTTCATTAAGGGAGTGATGCCTGAGTTGAGTTTTGTGGGGGAAGTGGGAGTAGGATTTATTCATGAGAAGAAGAGGATGGAGATGAGAGAAAGAGCATTCCAGGGGGAGCTCAGAGGTAAAAGAGAGCAGGGGGCTTCCCTGGTGGCTCAGTGGTTGAGAGTCCACCTGCCGATGCAGGGGACACGGGTTCGTGCCCCGGTCCGGGAAGATCCCACATGCCGCGGAGTGGCTGGGCCTGTGAGCCATGGCCGCTGAGCCTACGCGTCCAGAGCCTGTGCTCGGCAACGGGAGAGGCCACAACAGTGAGAGGCCCGCGTACCGCAAAAAAAAAAAAAAAAAAAAAAAAAAGAGAGAGAGAGAGAGCAGGATGTGTTTCAAGAACTACAGATTTTTCAGTATTCATGGAGTGTCACAGTTTGGCGGAAGAAGAAAGAGAATCAGAGACCTGATGGTGAAGAATTTTGTTCCCTTAAAACTCAGTGCATGTTACAAATTTTGGTTTCTTACCTGAACTCTCGGGGAAGCCCTTGAAGGATTTAAAATTGTGTAGGGATATAATCAGAACTGCACTTTAAAAAAAATCGCCCTAAGGTTGTTCAGAGAATAAGAATGAAATGAAAGAGGAAAAATCTGAAGGCAAGACTAATGCCATAATTCAGGGGAGAAACACTGGGTGCCTGAACCAAGGGCAGTGGCAGAAAAGATGGTGGGAAGGAAACTGACTTGAGAGAATTGAAGGAGATAGAACCAATAGGACTGGCAAATGGATGGTGACTCTAGGACACTCCCAGACTTCTGGTTTTGACAACTAAGTGGGTGGTGGCACCATTCACTTAGAATAGGAGCACAAAAGGATAAGCAACAGGCTGGAGGGTGGGGAAAAATGATGACGGTACCAATTGGAATAACAGTGTGAGCAAAGTATTCCTTCAACAAATATCTGTTGAACTACTCTGTGAAAGGCACAATGTTTTCTTGGGAGTTTGCAACAGATTATGATATGCAGGAGTTTATTTACAATAGAGGGAGGATTAGAGAGGGTGACTTAGGAAAATGAGAGGGAAAAGAGCAGAGGGATGAGTTTTAATGGGGATGAGAGTATGGAGCTTGCATTTGAGAATCATGAAGGAAGTAACTGATCTCAAAGATCCGAACAGTATGTTGACCTAAAATTGCTTCAGTATGAATGGATGCTGAAGCCATGGAGAATTTCAGAGGCTGGAGAACCTTCTTTTATCTTCTTGTAGCTTCCTTTTCATTGTCATTGCTATCACCAGAGCTCAGACACTTTCTTCCTGTTCCTTTAATCTGTGTATTTCTCTTTCTTTTTGTTAGTATTTTTTATTTTAAAATATTTTCCTATAAGCAAAAAGAAGAAAATTTAAATACAGCTTATAATCCTGTCATTCAAAGATAAATACTGTTAATGTTTTAGGATAATTTTCCATTTTTTTCCTAATGAAGGGCGGAGAGGAGAGAAAACATATTTTTTTATTTACAGAAAGAGGATCATATTATATATTTTGGGTTTTAACATGCTTTTTAAAAACCCAAACAGTATAACAAGGATCTCTTCCTCTGCCCTTAAAGGTTCCTCTATAGCATAATGTTTAATGACCTAATAGCACTATGTTGTATTGTATTGTTGTTTCCAATTTTCAGGATTAAGAACAGCTCTGACCATTCCAACATTATGCCATCTTTCCCTTCTCCAAATTCAAAATGTTTATTGTCAGTGCCACTTATTTTACCTCTTATCACAATCTACTTTATGGTATTTTTATATTGTTTTTTAACTTTTTATAAGCTTGTGTTTTGGTTTTACCAAATATTGTGTGTATCAGCTTAGGTTGTTATGCTGCAGTAGCCAACAACCCCCAAATCTCAGTGGTTTACAACAACAAAAATATATATATTTTAAATAAATTTACTTATTTTATTTTTGGCTGCATTGGGTCTTCGTTGCTGCACGCTGGCTTTCTCTAGTTGTGCCGAGCAGGGGCTACTCTTCGTTGTGGTGCGCAGGCTTCTCATTGCGGTGGCTTCTCTTGTTGCGGAGCACAGGCTCTAGGCACGCAGGCTTCAGTAGTTGTGGTGCATGGGCTTCCGTAGTTGTGGCTCGCAGGCTCTAGAGTGAAGGCTCCGTAGTTGAGGCGCACAGGCTTAGTTGCTCCGCGGCATCTTCCTGGACTGGGGCTCGAACCCATGTCCCCTGCATTGGCAGGCAGATTCTTAACCACTGCGCCACCAGGGAAGTCTCAACAACAAAAATATTTATTTCTCACTCATATTTCATGCTCTTCACTTTGGGGATGTGGGCTGAAGCAACCTCTATCTGGGACATGCCATTCTGTGGCAGGGGGAAAAAATGTTGGGGTAGTCATGAAATGACCCTTAAAGCTTTTGCTTGAAAGTTTTGTACATCACTCCCACTCATACTTTATTGGTCAAAGCAAGTAACATGGTGAAGCCTGATGTCAGTGGGTGGGGAAGTAGAATCCTCTCACATGGAGAGACAGTGTGTCATTGAAGCAATAATATAATCCACCTCAGTTCTAAATTCCTATGGATACATGTGTTTTGCTTATTCTTTATGTATCATCTTTATGAGCTAGGTGGATTTTGTGGGAAAAATTATTAAATAGCTTTATTTTTCTTACTGTCTTTCAAATATGACTGAGTGGCATCCCCTTTCCCAACTATGGACGTTATCTTGGGCAGAACTGAAAGATTTTCTTACAACTTTGAGGTTTTGATCACACAGTCTTGTCTTTATGACTTAAAAAGTTCAATTTGATCAAAATTAAAACTTTAATCCCTCATTCAGTTAACACTTCTCTCTTCCACAGCTGCTCTTAATCAGACCTAGGTTTGGACATTTGCGGTGAGTCTGTTTTTCTCTACTTGTTCTACCTCTTCCCCTAATCATTTTGCTTCACTGGTGCCACATTGGTTTAGGCCCTCTAACAGATGCAGAGTTTCTGGCTCTTTCTCTTATGGGATGTTTTGTGGGTTGTTTAAAGACTCTTTACTAGAGGTCCCCACTGCACTGTTCCCTGATGTGGGCAAGCATCTTCCAGTTGACCCCACCACTATTCCCATAGCTCTTGCTTCTCTCTTTACACCCCAGGACCACTCTTCCTCTCAGGGCCATCTTGTCAGGTAGACAGACCTCTAGAATGAAGGTGCTATAAGACACTCATGCTGATCACCTACTCTGATGTCCAGTCTGGTTCACTGGAAATGCTCAAATTTTTGCTCCACCAAATTCTGAAAGTGCTGGCTATTCCCACTACAGCCCTCACTCCTCACTCTGTCATCAGCGGGAGTTCTAGTGAGCCCTTGCCTTTAGACTTCCAGGTGCAAGTCAGTTTTGGGGTCCTCCAGACACCTGAAGACCCATGGCAAGTTCTCTGAGATGTTCTCTTAGAGTTTTTTTTTTTTTTGCGGCTTGCTGGATCTTAGTTTCCCAACCAGGGATGGAACCCAGGCCCTTGGCAGTGAAAGTGCCAAGTCCTAACCACTGGACCATCAGGGAATTCCCTCTTACAGCTCTTATCTCACTTAAGGTGGGGGTGGGATGGGAAGATTTCAAAGCATAGCTCCCCAATAACTGTTTCCAAAAGTGACTCTCACCTCCAACAGTCCTCATCTCATGTACAGGCTGGAGGCAGGAGTTGGTCTTAGAGTCACAAAGTAAGTTTTATAACCTCTTACCAGTTCCTTAAAGCTCCTTTTGTTTACTACTTTGGGGCAATAACCATTACAAAGACAGAAGAATATCATGCCATATATATTCAGAATTTATATTTTCTGTGACATGTTTTACATCTAAACTGGTTAACGTCAGGCATGAGAGAGATGGGACAGGGTGACATCCAGTTATTTTTATAAAAAGTTATCTCTTTCTTATACCTAAGATAGCTGCATAGAAGACTTTCACCACTATTTTTTTTTAAAGCACGGACTCGTGAAATAGCAAACAAGATTAGAAAGTTCAGAATTCTGATTGATATAAATGAAAAGGATTATAATACCAAGGGAAAGCAGCTATGAAAACTTACATGTCCCATCCATCCCTGGAAACTCTGATCAACTGGGAAAAGGGTTAGAAAGATCTGGGAATTCAGAGCTCAGTCATACCCCAGTTTAGTTCAACTTAGCTTTATCTGTTCTTAATCTTATAAGCAAAAGAAAGCAATGCAGAGACCCAGGAGTAATATTTCAAATCTCAGCTGCTAGCAAATGAAAAACAGATTGAACAAGTTTGGCTTATGACTCATTCTACAATTGAAAGCCATTGCCCTTTAATTTAGCCTTTTGAATGCAACTATAGTAGGTTTGCATCCTTGTATCTGGTTAATGAGCCCACACACCATGAAGGCTGATGGCTGTGTCTGGGCTGCTTGCTGGCACTACATAGCACTGAGTGCAATGACATTATGCTCCCAACGGTGTTAATTATAAGGGTCTTAGAATAGAAACCTGGAACAGAAAATCAAAGATGTTCTTAGTTCACCACTAGCAAACAAATGGCAGAAATTCTCTCTGTTGGAGGTAAAACCACTGAGATATTGACGAACTACTGAAGCCCAGGATACTTTAACAAACTGTGTAGTTGTTAAGAGGAATTTTTTTCTGAAATTTTATTATGAAAAATTTCAAACATACCAGAGTTGATAAAATTGTAGTAACCTCTCACGTATTCACCACCTAGATTTTATAATTGACATTTTGCTATATTTGCCTTCTTATATAGACATCTACCTATCTATTCATCTTTCTATCTATACACCAATCCATCTTATTTTTTTATGCACTTCAAAGTAAACTGCAGACATCAGTACACTTCACCTCTAAACACTTAAGCCTGCCTATTAGCTAGAGTTCAACATTTGTTTAGGGATTTTTTGTGTGTGTGGTAAAATTTACACACAGTGAAATGCACAAATCTTAAATGTACTGCTTGACAAGTTTTAACAAATGCATACACCTGGAACATAGATTTTTAATCTCCGATCTAAATGACTATATTTAACTTTTAGGGTTGTGTATTCCATCTCATCAAGTTTTGCTGAAGTTCAGTTTTTTTTTTTCAAAAGCTTGAATTTCAAAGACCACCAAAAGGATAAACTACAGGCTACCACCACCTACTCAATTAATCCCTCCACTCATTAAACAAATATACCAGCAATAGCAGACTAGAAAATATTATAAGAATGGTGCTGTTCACAAATGTATCTAAAATATGAAATATCTCAGAACAAGTTTACAAGAGAAATGTGTGACATAAATAAAGGAAACCATGAATCAACTGAAAGATAAAAGAAGGCTTTAATAATATGAAAAAAAAGCCATATTCCTAAGTGGAGAAATTAAACAGTATAAAGATGTTGATTCTCCCCAACTTAATTTATAGGCTTAAGACCTTTGAAATTGAAATATCAGTGGGATTTTCCATCTATACTATAGCAAAATAATTATAAAATTTATGACAGAAAAGTCTAAAACAGAAGAATAAGAGGGCATATTACCCTATTAAATAAATGCATGTATAATAATCACAAGCAAGAGATGGTGGCATTTGGAATAAAGAGGTAATACTGGAAGTGGTGAGAGGTGGTCAGATTCTGGGCATTTCAAAAGTAGAGAAAATAGACTGTGATGGTGATTCAGACATGCGGCATGAGAAAAAGAAAGAACTCAAGGGCGATGCCAGGTTTTTACCTGAGTTACTCACTGAGAATTGGAAGATGGGGATAAAATATTAGGAGGGAGAAGAAGGGGCTCAGGAGTTCAGTTATAAGTTTCCAATGTTAAGTTTTAGATGGTCATTACACATGCAAGAGGAAATATGAAGTAGGCGATTGTATATTTGGGTCTGAAGTTCAGGGGAGTGAAAAAGTCCATGTCCAGGCTAGAGTTATAAACACCAGAAAAAATCTAGGGAGTAACTATAAAGAAAGAGGAATCGAGGTCTGGAAACTGAGAGCTAGGTAGACAAAGAGAGGTGTTGCCCAGATTCCGCTTCAAGGAAAGACTTTCACCCTACCTGCCAGCAGAAGCTTCCTCAGCCAACATGGGCACCTTGCCCAAAGCCCCACCCTCTCCCAGGGCTGGAGTATAGAAGCTTGGCCATTTTTGTCCAATGACAGGACAGCGCTGACCAGTAACACATGCTCAGGCGCCCCACTGGGCTGACCACTGTTTTGTTGGGCTTCTATTGCAAGTGACTTCTCTCTCCATCTATTCTGGCTCTCTCCTCCTTCCTTTCATAGGTGTTGATTCCTAAGACACATCTCATACACCAAACTGTCTCAGCATCTGCTCCCAGAGAACTAAACCTATAACCTAAAAACAAGGAGAAACCAGTTAGGAGAGAAAGAGAGGCCTTTGAAGCAGGAGAGTAACTAAGAAAAAGGGGAGGCTTAGAAGCCCAGAGAAGTTCGAATGGTTACTCCACGAAACCTGCTGTATCAAACATCCTGGGGTGCCCCCCGATATCTCTCCTTGTCTTCTTCCTGAGTTTTAGAACTCCCAGATTTCAGGTGGACACCTGGCCAACCAAAATAAAGACAAAATTTCACAGTTTCCCTTAAAGATTTTGTGGTGATGTGATAAGTTCCGGCCAATAATACGTCAGTGGCTGCTTCAGAGAATCTTCCTTCAAAACAAAACAAAACATGGGGCTTCCCTGGTGGCGCAGTGGTTGAGAGTCCGCCTGCCGATGCAGGGGACATGGGTTCATGCCGCGGTCCGGGAAGATCACACATGCCACGGAGTGGCTGGGCCCGTGAGCCAGGGCCGCTGAGCCTGCGCGTCTGGAGCTTCGAACATGTCTGGGATGGCTAAAACTCCATCCTGGCCAGGGTTGACACCTTACCTTAGGGATTGTGGAGCAGAAAGAGGCAGTCAGTCTGGGATCCAGTCAGTCTGGAATGGTAGACTCTCTATACGAGCTCTGGAGTGCTTTCATCCAGACTTTTATAAGAGCAAAAAATAGTGATTGTTTTGTAGTTTCTGTCGCTCTTAGGCTAATCTAATCCTAAATAGTACATGTACCCTAATCTTTTTCTACCCCAGGGTTGACCACTCCCTCCATCTGGCCCTTCTGCTCTTTGTGCATGCCTCTGTCACAGCACTTTCCGTAATGGATTGTCATGATTTAGGTGTCTTAGTAGGTGCTCTGAGTTTGTTGAAATCTGTGAATGGACATCAATCCGTTAATTTGGATCCTTGTAACTTAAACATTTCTTATCCTTCCAATTAGATCACAAGCGCTTTGAGCACAGGGACCTTTTCTTATTCTCTCTGTAAAATTTCCATTTGGTTCTTTACATTTTCTGTTTCTTTGCTGAGAATTTCTTTTCATATGTCAGAGTATAATTTTCAAAAAGTTAAATATATAACTTTCATATGAACATAAAGTGAGCACATGTCAAATATTTAATTCACTCATGAATGATAGAACTTGCATGATGGTGAGGATGGTTCAAAAAGAATTAGAAAGAAGGAAGTATTCAGAGTTTTGCTGAGAATTTTTATCTTTCTATATGTTTCAAGATGGTTCACCCTTACTTCTTAGAGAGTTTTTGTAATAGCTGCTTCAAATACTCTGTCATATAATTCTAATGTATGTGTCAGTTTGGTGTTGGCATCTATTGACTGTCTTTTCCAATGTGAGTCAAGACTTTACTGGTTCTTTCGATGCTGAGTAATTTTGGATTGTGCTCTGGATATTTTGAATATTATAGGGTTCTGGGTCTTACTGAAATCCTATGGAGGATGCTGATATTTTTGTTTTAGTGGGTAATTGACCTGGTTGGCTTCAGGCTACAAATTTTGATCACACTTCTGGGTTTGGGGCTGCCTTCAGTTCAGGTTAGGGAACATTAGAGGGATAAAAATTGGAAAGTCACCACCAGTTCAGTGATACTTCAATTCTGATCTTCTTCTCCAATCTATCTGCTATGATTTACTTTTCAAGAGTCCTAAAATAGCTGTTCCATGCATTCCATCTAGATTTCATCGTGGTATTCAGTGGATGAAATAGAGTGAATTGTGCTCTCTTGCCCAGAACAGAACCTTACTAAGTCATTTAAAAAATGTATGTCCTTCATTTCTATAGAGGTTAAATAGAAGAAATGACCATATGAAGAATGGTTCTGAGTTGCTAGGAAAGTCCTTAAGATGTATCCTGATCCATTGCAGGGTTTAAAGTGCTCTGTGCAAAGAATTTGGGAGATGTGCAAAACAGCACAAACCTTGAAATTAAGCAGTCCTATATATGAACCTACATTTCATAGAATGGAAAATAGATTATTATGATGTTCACTGAGAGGATAAAAATCATATCATGTTTGTAAATTCCCCAGCATATATAAGATAGAAAATAAATGTTAATTCCACTTCCTTTTAGAATTTGGTATCAGGAAAAGATTGCCTGAAGAAATAGTATGCTTCTTTTGATCATATGGTAAGAATTATGTAACTTGTATTTTTCTTCATGCTTTTGCTGACAGGAGGCTCAGAGCTAAGTGTGACGAGCAATCAATATGTTCATTTGTGGAACTGGTATATTTGCCTCTGTAGAATAACATGCCATTTTACTTTCCTTTTTTTTTTTTTTTTGTTTGTTTGTTATTTTGGCGGTACGCGGGCCTCTCACTGTTGTGGCCTCTCCCGTTGCGGAGCACAGGCTCTGGACGCGCAGGCTCAGCGGCCATGGCTCATGGGCCCAGCTGCTCCGCGGCATGTGGGATCTTCCCAGACCGGGGCACGAACCCGTGTCCCCCGCATCGGCAGGCGGACTCTCAACCACTGCGCCAGCAGGGAAGCCCTATTTTCCATTTCTTTTAATTGCAATAGCCAAATAGTATAATGTGACCTTTATGGTAAAATATTTTAAGCTTTTTGGATGTAGATAGAACATAGCCATAAAAAAGCTACTATATACTATGCCTTTTAATTTATATGGTACTACTAAACATTTTATGTTCCTGAATTGAAAGTTTGCAGTTATTTCCTTATAAAATAAATCACTTCAAATTAAAATAGATATAGTTATTTCAGTCATGAACGCTTGGTCATAGAATAGTCACAGCTTACACCTAAAATTCATATTTTACAATTAGAGCTAGCATTTTAGATCTTAAACTGGCATTGCTCCTATATATGACCCATTTTAAAAACACTTAATATAAGATGCTGCTAACACATGAAGAATATTTTTCTAACAAAATTAGGTGATGTGATAAGATGTGGCTGTATAATCTTCCTTCCTTTAAATGTTATTAGCATATTCATCACAGTTAACAGTATGCCTTTCTTTGTTAAACACTGTAGGAATTAGTTTATAGTCTAAAGACATTCAGAGTAAGCACAAGTTGCTTTAAATGACTCCTATTTAAAATAGGTTTGGTTAGATTTTGAAATAATGAAGTGTCTCATGCATCTGATGAAAGCTTTCCTTTTTTCTTTCAGATTTCCCTTAGAAAGAGCCATTTTTAAATAGAAGTGTTTTCTAACTACAGGTCCAATTTCTCCAGCTTGATTTATGCCAATATGTTTTTTAAAGAGTTGTATGATTATGTTGTGAGGCCAGATGTTTAAACAGTTTTTGTTTTTAAGTTGCAGGCACAAGCTCACCTTTCACAGGGCAACACAACTTCCTAATTTTTGATTGAAAACTGTTTCTGAAGCCTTAGATTTTTCCTCGTAATCCAGTTCATGGCAGTGCAGCAGTATGTTTGTGCACCCAGATTACTGAATTTGAGGTAAAACCTTGCTTTCTAAAATGGGTTGGCCAGTTTCTGCCTGCTAAGATGTCTTTTGGGATTAAGTGTGCTTGTAATTTGCCACATCAACTAAAATAGGATCAAAACCTGTACCATGTCACTAGAAAGTCCTCCTAAAATTCAGTTGGCATCCTATAATATTGCAGGAGATGTCAGTGGTATTCTTGTTTGCTTTTTACATTTTCTTACTCTTGTTTAGCGAAAGATATACAAATATTCTTCAACTTTAGGCAAGAATTGATGACTGTAGCTGGGAACTGGAAAAGCTAGATTAAGAACCCTCAGATTAATATCACAATTTTAAGGTGGAGCAAAATAAGCAGGGAAATGTTCACCTAAAAGGAGATTTATTAAGTAAATAAACATGTGATTAGTTTCAATTGTTTAACAGAAGAATGGCTTGAAGAATATACACAATTAGTGGAAAGAAGGCAGTTACAAAACCCACATCTCAATCCAGCCTCACCATAGGCCCCCTCGACCCTCCAGTCACACTGGATTTGCAGTGTGAAGATTTGTGTCACACTCTGTCTTACAGATGAGAGTTCTCACAAGCTATCCCTTCTTTCTCCTTATTTTCTTCAAGTTTCAGCTTAAATGTTACTTCCTGATCCCTGAGACTAGGGTAGACATTGTTTGCCTTATGCACTTGTACCTGACCACTAAAAACAATACTGAGAGGTAAGCAAGTTAGGTTGTTCTCAGCCTCATTTTATAGTTGAGAGACAGAGATAAGGAAACTGAGGCACAGAGTGGTGACATGATTTACCTGTGATCACACAACTAGTGAGTGACGGAACTTGATGAAATGTCTTCTGATGGTATATAGCAAGTCTTTTAAGTTAGCTAAATGGCTCTTATCCTAAACAATATATCCTAAATAAGGTTCTCTAAACTTCTAAAAGCAAACAAATCTAAGGAATTGTAAGAGTTTCATTTGCCATCTTATATTTGGGTTGAGACCAAAATATGATATAATAACTGAATAACTGAAATATAAGTTTTCCAAAGAGTAGGAATAGTTTTCCCAGCACAACTTATTGAAGAGGCTGTCTTTTTTCATTGTATGTTCTTGCCTACTTTGTCATAAATTAGGTGACCATATGTGCATGGGTTTATCTCTGGGCTTGCTATCCAGTACCATTGATCTATATTTCTTTTTTTGTGCCAGTACCATACTGTCTTGATTACTGTAGCTTTGTAGTATAGTCTGAAGTCCAGGAGCCTGATTCCTCCAGCTCTGTTTTTCTTTCTCAAGATTGCTTTGGCTATTCGGGGTCTTTTGTGTTTCCATACAAAAAGAATGAAATTAGAACACTACCTAACACCATACATAAAAATAAACACAAAATGGATTAAAGGTCTAAATGTAAGACTGGACACTATAAAACTCTTAGAGGAAAACATAGGGAAAACACTCTTTGACATAAAGCACAGCAAGATCTTTTTTGACCCACCTCCTAGAGTAATGAAAATAAAAATAAACAAATGGGACCTAATTAAACTTAAAAGCTTTTGCACAGCAAAGGAAACCATAAACAAGATGAAAAAACAACTCTCAGAATGGGAGATAATATTTTCAAATGAAACAACGGACAAAGGATTAATCTCCAAAATATACAAACAGCTCATGGAGCTCAATATCAAAAAAAAAACAACCCAATTAAAAAATGAGCAGAAGAACTAAATAGACATTTCACCAAAGAAGACATACA
Source organism: Monodon monoceros (assembly GCF_005190385.1). Lineage (NCBI taxonomy): Eukaryota > Metazoa > Chordata > Mammalia > Artiodactyla > Monodontidae > Monodon > Monodon monoceros. The sequence goes on from NW_021703767.1 coordinate 87,119,408, forward strand.
GATGGCCAAGAGGCACATGAAAAGATGCTCAACAACACTAATTATTAGAGAAATGCAAATCAAAAATACAATGAGGTATCACCTCACACTGGTCAGAATGGCCATCATCAAAAAATCTACAAACAATAAATGCTGGAGAGGGTGTGGAGAAAAGGGAGCACTTTTGCCCTTTTGATGGGAATGTAAATTGATACAGCCACTGTGGAGAACAGTATGGAGGTTCCTTAAAAAACTACAAATAGAACTACTATATGACCCAGCAATCCCACTACTGGGCATATACCCTGAGAAAACCATAATTCAAAAGGGCACATGCATCCCAATGTTCATTGCAGCACTATTTACAATAGCCAGGACATAGAAACAACCTAAATGTCCAACGGCAGATGAATGATAAGGAAGATGTGGTACATATATACAATAGAATATTACTCAACCATAAAAAGGAATGAAATTGGGCCATTTGTAGAGATGTGGGTGGATGTAGAGTCTGTCATACAGAGTGAAGAAAGCCAGAAAGAGAAAAACAAATACCGTACGCTAACGCATATATGTGGAATCTAGAAAAATGGTACAGATGAACCTATTTTCAGGGCAGGAATAGAGACGTAGACGTTGAGAACAGACATGTAGACCCAGGGGGGAAGGGGAGAGTGGGACGAATTGGGAGATTAGGATTGACATATATACACTACCATGCGTAAAATAGATAGCTAGTGGGAGCTTGCTATAAAGCACAGGAAGCTCAGCTCGGTGCTCTGTGATGACCTAGATGGGTGGGATGGGGGGCAGTGGGAGGGAGGTCCAAGAGAGAGGGGATATAGGTATACATATAGCTGATTCACTTCATTGTACAGCAGAAACTAACACAACATTGTAAAGCAATTATACTCCTATATATATATATATATATATATAAAAAATTTAAAAAACAAAACAAAACAAAAAGAGTAGGAATAGCAGAAAGGGATTTAAGAGTCAGTGAATAACAGCTTAAATATGAATTTAAAGTGATGATGTTTAAAGCACAGGAGACTGCATTTTATATGTTGGAAGACAATGCATTTCTGGAGTTAGAAGGGGGAAAAGGCACTCCACATGGTACTGATCAAAATGTTAGTGGAGAAGTATGTCCTGTTTTGTGTTTCACAGTTTCAGAAAAGAGCAGAGAACTCTAGTGGTGTCAAGGCATTTTACAAAGCTAATTAAATATTACTAGAAATATTATCTGAAATTTGGAAATAAGGGAAAGAGTTACCACATGTTCTTGCCGTCCAGTGCTGGTTTGACTTTCTATTTCCAGGCCTATTTTATAATTCTGCAGAGATTAACTTATAGATACAGTTGAGTCTCAGTTCTCCCAGTAGTGTTCTATAAAGTCGCCATGAACACTGAATTAGCAAATACTACTGCTTCTATGGGAAATACAACGTTAAGTTCCTGAGAGCTTCGGGTCACATTTTCATTAACTGAGCAATATAGAACCTTATTTTACGTGTGTTTCTGTTTGAAATACCTTATTTAATATATACATATGTAGTGTTTATTCATTAGCATTGAACTCATGGCCGATAGCACTATAACTCATGCCTGAACAAAGCTTATCTAATACACACCACACGCAAGGCACACCACGGCCTGCTTGCAGTAGAAACACTAGACAGCACTTCAGCACTACGCCATTTTAAACAGTGAAATCACCAACAGAAAACCACAAAAATGTAAAAAACATGGCACTCAATAGACCACAAAAAAAGACACTTGTTTACAGTGTGAGAGCTTCAAGAAGAAGGCAGAGTATCATTTTGTTTGACCTCAGCTGGGAACACGCCCATCAGGCAACTCAAATTTTTCGCTGCTCTGTGCATGTTCTCGAATGACCACAAAAGCGTAGTGAGTATTAGTCTGGGGGTTACAAATAAGTTTTAATGAGCAGAATTTCACAGATAAGACTCCGCAAATAATGAAGATTGACTTTCTTCCTCCTGCAGAGATGCGAATAATTTCTAACCAGTGAAAAGAACCCTATAGTTCGTGGTGTATGGCTCTGCTGGAGGGTTACCCAATTTTATACCTAAGAGATCAATTAGTCTGCCTTTGTCAGCCCAGTTTCTCATTTGCTCTTTGAACTGATTCTAATATCTTCTGGTTCCTTTTTCTTTTGGCCGCGCTGTGCTGCTTGAGGCATCTTAGTTGCCGGCCCATGGATTGAACCCAAGCAACAACAGCGAAAGCGCAAGTCCTAATGAGTCCTAACCACTGGACTGCCAGGGAATTCCCTGGTTCCTTTATTAATTAACAAGTTGAATAAAATCTTTGACACGTGTTCAATTTTTATTTACCTGAGAGTCAGTTTTTTTTACAATTTGGAAATTGTACTTTATACATTTTCAGAGACTAAGACACTGAGAAAATATGCCCATAACTGCTGAATGAGGAGACAGAACAAGAAAAGTTCTCAAGTCCTTTCTTTGGGGTCTGAATTCCGCAATTTTGAGAGACTGAAGAGGCTTAAGAAGGAACCGGTGAGGGATAATTCAAAATTATTTAAACTATATTGATTGTAATAAAACTCGTTAAATATCTTTACTTTAGTTAACATTTTCTAACCCTAATCTTTATTAGGACACTGTCAGAAAAGAAAAGAATTCTCTTAAAGTGAAAATGGAAATAAGCTATCTAAATAATGTACAGAGAATATCAAAAGATTATTTAAACCATTATCTGGTAAAAGGTAACAATTTTTTTAGTCTTAATAATAGAGGTTATATTTAGTATCATGAGAAACCATTGTCTGTTTGTCACAGTTTTCTGCCATTTGTGATTTCAATAATTGCTGTATCATATAAATCTGCTATAGAGTCCCCCACTGAATTAACGAAGGAAAATGAAATTATGCTGATTATTTCTTTCTTTTAGCTTTAATTGCCAGGAGGCTTAGAGTGAAATTTGAAGCTGAACAATAACAACTATATAGTTTTTCAAGACCTGTGCCTTTATGAGCCTTTTCTTCTTCCTAATCCTATTTGTAACTTATACTACTTACTTATAAATTGACTAAAAATATGTTTATAATATAGTATATGTTAATTAATTACAAATGTATTACTATTTATTTATAATTTTCTCAATCCTTGACTTTTTAACTCCTATTTCTATTTTACTCTTTCATTTTACGGGTCTTTTGTTGTCAGCCATACAATTTTGGCATTAGAAGGGAAAAAGTATTCTCTGTTGTGGAAAGAGACAGAGCATACACAGGAAAACAGACAACTAAAGGAAATAAATAAATAAAAGAAAACATTAAATTGTCTTTGGGATAGAAAGAGGGTGAGCCCTTGTTTTCCAGCCGGCAGAACTATGTCTATGGCTTCTTATATATGTGGGCATCATGGTTTTATGATCATGAACCAGGGTTGGTCTTAACAGACCACTGGCCCATTAGCTGATTGTTGCTAGAAGAAGGGCTTCAGGGTAAGGACTTCCTACACTTGACATGATAAAGGGTAAAAATCATAAAAGGCTCACTATCTTTTAGGGAGAGGAAGATAAGATACTTTATTTCTCGGGGCTAACTTTACACCCCAAGGCCAGAAAAGTCAGACAAAAAATTGAGAGATTTCCACCTGTCAGATGTTACCTACACCACCTCCCTTGCTTGAAAAAGGAGGGTCATGAAAAGCTTTAGAATAATTGCAAACTTACTCAGAAATATAGATTATTTTAATTTTGAATTGCAAAATTGAAGATTAACTGCATCGATGACAGGCAGTAGAAGTGGTTCTACCCTTGAAATCAGCAGGAATAATTAGTGTCTTAGTAGAAAGAGGAACTGCAGCCTCAATGCTCCGGGTTCTTGGTGGGAGTGGGGGCTTATGAGGAGATGGAGTGGAAGGAGAATTCAGTCTTTTTAAAAGTAAGTATTTTCATATTTCAAGAGCAAGATGTATTCATTTTTTAGAAAATTTTGAAAAATTTAGAAAGAGTCACAGAAGAGCACAAAAATCACTTGCCACACTACCACTCCAGAGATGACCTTTTTTTTTTCTTTTTTTTTGCGGTACGCGGACGCGCACGCTCAGCGGCCATGGCTCACCGGCCCAGCGGCTCCGTGGCATGTGGGATCTTCCCGGACCGGGGCACAAACCCGTGTCCCCTGCATCGGCAGGCGGACTCTCAACCACTGCGCCACCAGGGAAGCCCCAGAGATGACCTATTTTGTACTAAGATTTTACTCTGTCTTTCTAGTCTTCTAATCTTTGTTTATGTATGCATACATTCCCTCTCTGAGGAGCTATGGCGTTACAAAAAGATCACTTAAAGAAGGGGGCCAGGGCTTCCCTGGTGGCGCAGTGGTTGAGAGTCCGCCTGCCGATGCAGGGGACACGGGTTTGTGCCCCGGTCCGGGAAGATCCCACATGCCACGGAGCCGCTGGGCCGGTGAGCCATGGCCGCTGAGCGTGCGTGTCCTGAGCCTGTGCCCCGCAACGGGAGAGGCCACAACAGTGAGAGGCCCGCGTACCGCAAAAGAAAAAAAAAAAAAGAAGGGGACCATACTTTTACAGTAGATGATAAATAAATATTTGATTGAAACTTGATCTTTAAAAGGAGCAAATTATGAAGATAAATTCAATATATCTTATATTGAACAAAATTTAGGTTGGAGTTGAGACTATGCACAAAGTCTTAGAATGAATCAAGTCTTAACTTTGTTTTGGAGCAATTGATTGAACAAAATATATTTGATACTTATAGCATAATTTAAAAGACGGTTCATTGATTTTTAAATTAAATCATTCTTTTTAAAAATGCCTATTGTGGTATGATTCTTGTCTACTTCTTTTGTTTAATTAACAAGTTTAATCTTCTTAAACTGTGTCAGATCATCATTATCAATGACATTAGCTGTCTTTGAAAAATTAGAAGGAGGGAAGTAAGAAACTCTGTTTCTTAGGACTGATTTTACAGCTACAGACCTCATGGAATTCTGGCAACTTTAACAAGATTTACAACTTCAGTTTTCAGTCAGTTTGCACTGTATTCCCATTCTTTAAGCAGATGTTGACCATATCTAAAAATCAGATAGAGATGACTGACCAAGTTGTAGATGCCATGGACAAGAAAAGACCAGTGTTAAAGATGTTGGAATTTGATCAGTGATTTCATTAGTGAGTATTTTCATGTAATAGTAAATTCTGCTTCTTTACACTATATCTTATCTGTGTGGACTTGGGTAATAAACACAAACCCCTCTGTACTTAATGACAGTATCAAGTAGTGGGTGGGATTGTGCATGGTATGAGTAAAGGGCTGTGAAGGAGACAAGCTGTTTCCCAGGCTTCTCCTAGAGGATACCAGGACCTTGGGAATGACAGGTTGGCTTATGATGGAGAGAAGGAAAAATAAAGACAGTGAGAGTTGAAGAGAGATAGCATAAGGAAAGGTATTCAGAGCTGTGCACCAGAAAATTGTTACTACTGTCATTACAGGGGGTCAGAATATTTGGGTTCAGCTACTAGTTGTATCCAGTGCCCTTAAACAAGTCAATTCCACTGGGGCACTTGTTATCCTTTGTAAAATGAAGGGTTGGGCTGCACCATCCTTAAGATTTCTCATGTTTCTAAAATTCTGTTATTCTATGACCTGAGAACAATATTTCTAAGGGATGCTGGAGCACTTAAGAAGACTTGAAGACTGTAATAATCTGATACTTGCTACTTAAGAAGAGTTTGTAGCTATTTGAGTATTTTTTCTAACATGCGCTCTTATACATTGTGCACTTCAATGTTTCTTCTACTTTTAATTGAACTAATTAATTAGCTCATAGGATGCCTTTATGTGGATTAGGGAAATACTCCTCCATTAGCTTGGCAAAATGACAGGGATTTTTTATTTGTTTTTCAATTTTGGTACTCCTTCACTGGATAGATAAAGCCAAATTATCCCTGTCCTGGTCTCTTGGCCTGAAAAGTGGTGGCTTTCTGGTTAATAATCTCATTTGATTTTCTCTCAAATAATTTTTCAATTTCTACATAAAAGGAACATAAAAATGTTAGGATGCCTGAATGTTTATGGGACATAAACACAAGCGTAGACAGGAAATTTGTTCAACTGGGCACCTGGAGATGTGTGTTGAGAGAAAAGAATTCCAGCCATTTAAAAACAAGTGGGTGGGGAGCTTCCCTGGTGGCGCAGTGGTTAAGAATCCGCCTGCCAATGCAGGGGACACGGGTTTGAGCCCTGGTCCGGGAAGATCCCACGTGCTGCGGAGCAACTAAGCCCACGCGCCACAGCTACTGAGCCTGTGCTCTAAGGCCTGCATGCCACAACTACTGAGCCCGCACTCCACAACTACTGAGCCTGCGCTCTAGAGCCCGTGCTGCGCAACAAGGGAAGCCACCGCAATGAGGAGTCCACGCACCACAACAAAGAGTAGCCCCCACTCACCGCAACTAGAGAAAGCCCGCGCACAGCAAGGAAGACCCAATGCAGGCAAAATAACAATAATAATATAAATAAATAAATAAATAGATAGATAAAACAAGTGGGGACTTCCCTGGCTGTCCAGTGGTTAAGACTCTGTGTTTCCAATGAGGGGGGATGCAGGTTCGATCCCTGGTCGGGGAACCAGTATCCCACATGCCACATGATGTGGCCAAAAAATTAAAAATTAAATTAAATTAAAAACAAGTAGACACGTGAGATTATATAGAACCACTTGTTAAAGGCTAAAATTGAAGTGTATCTTAGTGTCCTGTAAATCAACATTATCGCAGTACATATGCAACTTTATACTGGTTTTAAAGATTTCTTGATTCCTAGAAACATACAACCTACTAAGACTGAATCATGAAGAAATAGAATATCTGAACAGACTGATTCTTAGTAAGGAGATTGAATCAGTAATCAGAAACAAACAAAAGTCCAGGACCAGATGGTTTCACTGGTGAAATTTATCAAACTTTTAAAGAAGAATTAATACCAATCCTACTCAAACTAAAAAAAAAAAAAAAAGAAAGATTTCTTGACTAATGTGAGTAAAGTGGGGTTGGTAATCCCAAAGAATGTGAATTCACTATTTATAATTTCTACAACAGGAATGATAGCTAATACTTCTTGAGTGCCTACTATGGGCCAGGAAGATAAAGAAATTGAGGAATAAGAAATTGCCCAGGGCCACACAGCTCATAAGCAGCAGAGCCACAATTTAAATCTGGGCAAAGTGACTCCAGAGTGCCCACTTAACCATTGACTCCTGCCATTTCTGAGCCTCCGTGATTTTACCATTAACAATGGTTAAGAAAAGTAGTCAGGTTTTGTCACTTTGTTTGGTTTGCTTTGGTTTTAATCTCATCATCAAGCAGATGTCTTTTAATAGGGTACTATTTTTTTCAGTCCTCAATTTCTAAAAATTTATTTAATTAATTAACTTTTTTGGCTGCGTTGGGTCTTCGTTGCTGCACGCGTGCTTTCTCTAGTTGCAGCAAGTGGGGGCTACTCTTCTTTGCAGTGCAAGGGCTTCTCATTGCGATGGCTTCTCTTGTGGAGCACGGGCTCTAGGCACACGGGTTTCAGTAGTTGTGGCATGCGGGCTTCAGTAGTTGTGCCTCACGGGCTTAAGTAGTTGTGGCTCACGGGTTTTAGAGCGCAGGCTCAGTAGTTGTGGTGCACGGGCTTAGTTGTTCTGTGGCATGTGGGATCTTACCAGACCAGGGCTCGAACCAATGTCCCCTGTGTTGGCAGGCAGATTCTTAACCACTGCACCACCAGGGAAGCCCAATCCTCACTGTTTTAAGTTTCAGTTGTGTTGAAGCCTCAGCACATTAAAAACAATAGAGAAGTTTATATCAGTCAAGACTATTTTTTCCATTCTCTTTCTCTGCATCCATTACATCAACTTGGCTGAACAGAATACCAGCAGTACCTGGTAATTCCCTATAAAGAGAGAAGCTCAGCGCAAATGCACTCTTGAACTGAAACTGCAACTAAGAGGTTACATTTACACATGGATTTGGCAGAAGAAATGATACAATATAACAGGCTGAGATTTCTTTGTAAACATCTATGACTCAGAGTCACCGTGGGAAGTTAAGAAAAAAGTTATTTCCCTGTTTTCGAAATAGAGAAACTGAAAGGACTGGACTTGCCTTTAGAACTGACGACACAGCTGCTCAGCACTAGTCTCCTGCTATAAGGATTAAGAAATGAAATCCAGCAAATAATTCATGTTTAAACGTTGCTTCAAGAGGGAATTGGGTGAAGGGCACAACACACCTCTCTGTATTATCTTTACTACTTCCTGTACATCTATATTTATTCCAAAGTAAAACTTTTTTTTTAAAGTTCCTTCACTATGGGTAATGGACTTTTAACCTTGGATAAAATTACTGCTATGTTCTTGAATTCAGCAGAAGAATAAAGGAAGGGATGTCTGTAGTCAGACCTTTGTCATTTTCAAAGGGTATATTTATTTTCCGTGGAGGGTCATTTTCCAAATATAGGGGCAGTAAGTAGAAAAAGTGATAGAATATTCCTTCAAATATACACTTTCTTTTCCAACTCAAGATTTGAAATCAGAAGCAGTAATCAAGGAGTACCGATTATACATTTTGTTGTTATTTAATTTTTTTCCTAATGATAGAAATAACACACTGTAAAAACTTTGGTAAATATTAAAAAATAATAAATAAATAAAATATCCCCACAATTTAAAATAACTGAGCAATAACTACTGTTGATATTTTGATATATTTCTTTTCTATGTGTAAGTACTTTGTATAAAATTTGGATCATACTCCACTTTTATTTGGTGAACTTACCTTTACATTTACAATATTGTGAGCTTTTCCCAAATCAAAAATAAAATTTTATTAGCTGCATATTAATTCATCATGTGGCTACATCATCATCTAATTAATCATTCCATTATTGGGTTGAATATCTAAGTGACATAACTTTCACTAACATAAATAATGGCACATACAAAATTTTCAATCATTAATCTTTATGTGCATCTTTGATTATGTATTTTAGCTAAATTCTTAGAAGTGGTATCACTGGGTCAAAGAGATTTAGTTTTCTTAATACATATTGGCAAATTGTCCTACAGAAAGGGTATACTGACAATTATCCACCTGAATCTGAAATTCTGCTTCAAGTGGTCTCTCCATTTGATTTCCTCAAAGTCTATTTTCACCTGTTCAACAGCACTTTTATGTGAGACTAATACTAACTCACCCGAAAAGATCAGGCATAGATGACTAGAAAAGAATTTCTGATTATTGACTGCATTTCCCTGGCCTCAGTATAGTCAAGGTGGAAAAGATGCCATCACTTTCAGAACCTTCTTGCAACCATATTAACATTAGTATGTTTTTGCATTTTTCAAGCCCATATTAGTCCAAATCATTATTGGACACTAAAGAACCTCAAGTGACTAAGACTGAGGTGGAAAGAGAGAGGAAAAAACTATTTCTTAATGTTAAGGATCTTACAATCCTCATGGAAAGGACTTTATCCGTGCTTCACAAACTGTAGTGTACTTAATGAGTTACCTGGGGATATTTTAAGGTATAATTGACATTCAACATTACATTAGTTTCAGATGTACAATGTAATGATTCAATATTTGTATATATTACAAAATGATCGCCACAATAAGTCTAGTTAATGACCATCACCATACGTAGCTAGAGAAATTTTTTCTTGTGATGAGAGCTTTTAAGATCTACTCTCTTAGCAACTTTCAAATATGCAAGACAGTATTAACTATAGTTGTCATGCTGTACATACCTCCCCATGACTTATTCATCTTAGAACTGGGAGCTTGTTCCTTTTGACTCCCTTTACCCATTTCACCACCACCACCACACCTCTGGCAACCGGTAATCTCTTCTCTGTATCTATGAGGTTGGGTTTTTTTTTGGCGGTACGCGGGCCTCTCACTGTTGTGGCCTCTCCCGTTGCGGAGCACAGGCTCCGGATGCGCAGGCTCAGCGGCCATGGCTCACGGGCCCAGCCGCCTCACGGCATGTGGGATCCTCCTGGACCGGGGCACGAACCCGTGTCCCCTGCATCGGCAGGCGGACTCTCAACCACTGCGCCACCAGGGAAGCCCTGGGTTTTGTTTTTTAAGATTCCATCTATGAGTGAGATCATACAGTATTTGTCTTTCTCTGTATGACTTATTTCACTTTAGCATAATGCCCTTGAGTTCCATCTATGTTGTAGTAAATAGCAAGATTTCATTCTTTTTTATGGCTGAATAATATTTTATTATATATACATACCACAACTATATGTATACATATACCACAACTTCTTTATCTGTTCATCCACTAATGGACTCTTAGGTTGTTTCCATATCTTGGCTATTGTAGATAGTGCTGCAATAAACATGGTGGTGCATATATCTTTTCCAGTTAGTGTTTTAATTTTCTTTGAATAAATATCCAGAAGTGGACTTGTTGGATCACATTGTAGCTCTATTTTTAATTTTTTGAGGAACCTCCACACTGTGTTCCAAAGTGGCTATACCAATTTACATTCCCAGTAACAGTGCACAAGTGTTCCTTTTCTCCACATCCTTGCCAACACTTGTTAATTCTTGTCTTTTTGATGACAGTCGTTCTGACAGGCGTGAAGTAATATCTCATTGTGATTCGTGATGTTTAGCATCTTTTTATGTGCTTGTTGGCCATCTGCATGTCTTCTTTGGAAAAATGCCCATTTTTTAATCACAATTTTTTTTTTTTGCTGTTGAGTTGTATGAGTTCTTTATGTATTTTTGTTATTAACCCCTTATCAGTATATGATTTGCAAATATTTTCTCCCACTCAGTAGGTTGTCTTTTTATTCTGTTGGTGATTTCCTGGAAATATTTTTAAAACGTAGATTCTATTCTATAGGTTGACTATGAGGAGCAGGACCTGTAATTCTGCATTTTTTACAAGCTCCATGGACCAGTCTTTGAGTAGCAAAATTATTGGACTATAAAGCAAGACAACAGTTTTGGATACCAATTACTTAACGGGCTTATAATAAACACCTGACAAGCGTTTAGGGTTATTATTTTTACTATTATTATTAATGTGTACATTAATTCTTTTCCTCTCCTGCAGAAGCAATGGCAAATTTATTTCAGGAAATTGTCCTTTATAATATGATAAATTTCTTCTGTTTTGTGAGACAAAGTAACTAATCTCCTAATATATGCCAGATGGCACTGTTTCTTTTCAATGTCTTATTTCTGAAAGACATAGTAGAGGAATGACAGATTCAGAGAGAAGTGAGTTTGACTTCTTTTTTATTTTTAGGGGCTTCTTTGCTTTGAGTGACTGCAGGTATTGCTCCCTGACTCAGTGAACGTAAAGACCGCTAATAAAATTTCTTAAAGAAATTGAAAAATACAATCTGTCCTTCTGTTCTTTCTTTTCTCAGCTAAACGCCCTTAATTATTTTTTTCAAACCTCCTTAGACTTTCTGTACAAGCTTTCTGTCTCTTTTTATTCATTAGCCTGTTTACTCCCTTTTATCTTTATCACTTTTTTTTTTTTTGGTACTTACAAATGGGGTTGGGTAAGGTGGAAAGAATCTTCTTTTTACTCACAATAATTTTGTGATAACTCAGAGCATGAGAGGGCAAGTGAATCAATGACTTTTCTATAAGTGAAAAAAAAAAGCTCAGAAGTGATAGAGGCACTATGTGAATTTAGATTTTTCCAACATCATAGCTCATGTTCTCTGCAGCATGCCATGCCTAATCTCAAATCTGGGAGATAAAACAAGCACACAGATGATTATAATTTAAGTCAAAGTGGGCAGAAGTGACAGAAGTACACAAGAGTAGTATAAGCCAAGTGCTGCTGAGATCAGAAACAAGGAGAGATGTGTTCAGTTGGGAGGATTGGATGTGGCTTTGTGGATAGGCTCCTATATGAAGCCCTCTAGTTAGTGAGAATAACACAAGAAATGTGGGAAATCCCAGGACCTCTTCTCAGAAGTAGGAAGAGCCAAGTTTCAATGGAAAATACCATAGAGAAAAAGCTGGAAAGGACAGGTTAGGGCTAGGTAATGGCAGGCTGTGAGTGACAAATGTGACAGGGGAATTTAATTCCGTAAACAACACGAAAATGTTGTAGATTCTTATCCAAAAAGTTACTTAAGCAAAGCTCAACTTCAGGAAAATGAATTTAACAGTGGTATATTGGATGGATTGGGGCCCAGAAAGTCAGAAAACTCTGTTTGGTGCCATAAGGGATACAAAGGTGGTTCAGGCTTGATTTATATCTCTAAGACTCTTATTACACAATCACTTTTTACACAGTTATACAAATAACTTCAATAAAAGGCAGATTTTAATAAATGTCACCGAAATGTGTAAAATTTCACATTGAGGAAGAAATAGATCTGGAAAGTTGTCATGTTTTAGTTGGCCTAGGTTAGACTTATTAGGCAATCACTGTCAATGTGGAAAAAAAAACTAGGTCTGATTTCATGGAAAATAATTAAATTGGGAACATTTAAACTTTCTTGAAATTTGTATTTCAGCTCACATGTGGACCCAAACAATTAGCACGCCATCTCCAAACCAAGAAATTCCTTCCAACTACTAATTCTTGGAGTCATTTTGTTAAATTACATATTCGTTAGGTATGACAAAGGGCAAAGTTAAGAGTTTAGTTTTTAAAAGAGAGAAAAAAGAACAAATGTACAGTAAGTTTTATTTTTAGAGCTGCTGCTTTATCAACTAAACCAAGATGAAACAGTTACTCATTAGATGACAAAGTTTCTTTTTTTTTTCTCCTTAAGTTCATTTTTGAGTTAATACAAATCTGACTCATTGTCACCAAAGAAGAGGAACCTTCTTGCAGAGACTTGTGCAGCTCCCCTAGGGTTGATCTCTACAGAAAATATACTTAAATTTGGACATTGCTAATGTGAACACTAATTAAATTCTGGGTTTGGGTGTAACTAAATCAGATTTTGAAAAAAATTGATAAATTGGACTAGAATTTTCTTTAAAAAATGAGGCAGCCTACTTGTTACTTGGGAAGATGCAAATTCCAAGTCACTGACTCATTTCCAATGAGAAAGTCCATGAAATTCTCAGAAAGTAAGAAGGAGCAGTACAAGTATCTGTAATGAACAATAATGCCACATTGCAGGAAAAATAGGATTAATGTCATTCTGATTCAGAGCTTTTAAGCAGGAAATCCAAACAGCAGAAGGGATAAGAGCTCAAGTTCATTTCAGTTAAAGCAAAACTGGAAGAGCAGTAAGTAGCTATCCTGATAAAGGGGCAGGGGTAGGGGGCAAACAAGAGCAAAGAAGTTGATGTTCTCTGATTGAAAGAATTTGTGAAGTCTCTTGGATTTGGGTAAGTGTTGGGGCAAGTCAAACTGGATGAGGCTGGAGTGGTTAAATTCTCTACCTGCCTGATTTTTATTTATGTAATACAACTGAAGAGATAGAAAAACTTCTGAGGCATTCATTAACCAGAGGTTTTGACCTAATTTATTTAGAAGAAAATACAATATCCAAAATGAAACCTAAGTGAGGGCAGTTGTGTTACTGCTGGCGAGTTGGCTTCAAAGAGCAGGGACGGGAACACACCCAAGCATCGGGTCAGAAAGTTCTGGCTCCATTTGAAAGCTCTATCATGTATTAGGTGTTTGATTCGATACAGGAGAGGCTCAAGGGGTAGGAAACTGCTGAGGGAGGGGCAGGTTTTGAAGCTATATTTACATAAAATTTGCATAACCCTTTCCTTAGGTAGTACAGTTATTGGGATAGCCAGGAGGGCTGTTGGAGATGGCGGTTAGAGAGAGATAAGAAGGATGGGAGCCTGAACCCTTCATACTCATCCTCTGGCACTACCTCAGGACATTGAGCAAGAGTTTACTCTCTCTGAGCCTAAATCTCCTCCTTTGCACAATAGGAATAATAATATCTCCTTTTAAGTCTGTTGTAGATAGTAAATGAGGTAAATAATGTGAAGTGCTGATTCCTAAATATTCAATAAATGTATATAAACCTAAAATATACCAAAGGGGAAATACTAACTGAGGGTATCTGTTCCAAAGAAAATTGTTTCTGTTTTGAAAAAACCTTAACTCTGCCGTGTTTCTAGAGCATTTTAAATATTTATTTTCAGATATTTAGTCCTATTTGTTGATTTTTTTCCTCCGAAGGTACTTTAAAGAAGAGAAAAGCAGTCCTTTGTAAACCATTATTACCCCCACTAATAGTCTGTCTCAAATGCAAAGGAGCTGGGCTTTCCCATAGAGCACTTAAAAACAGGTGATGATATCACACCCATTAGTGCACTCAGCCCACCCTATGAGAACAGAAGCTGGCTTCTGCCCAGTAGTTTTCTCCCATCCTTGGTCCCTGAGGAGAGTGAATTGCTCCAGAAACCCTTATTAGCTGCTGTCCTTTGGATGACAAAAGTGTGAGAGCAGTCCCCCGCCCCTCCCCACATCACATTAAGAACTTAAAATGACAATAAGAGGGCTGAGTGAAGGAAAAGTGTAAAACTGTCCCAAGCCTTAGACCTTGTGCTCTGCTTCCACTTCAGTTTGACCACCCATCTGCCAGGAGAAGACTCCACTCCTAGAAGCATTAATGTTGAATCAAGCATTTTGTTGGTCTGATTCTATTCATTCTTAAATAGCTATGAAGATACATTTTTGTGTGAGAACTTATTAAATGCTCACAAATGAATGAATAAATGAGTGGATGTATGTATGAATGAATGAATGAAACTCCCAGCAACCTGTCCTTAGAGCTCTGTATTGTTTCATTCATTGAACAAACATGAGAGATCCCTGCTATATGCAGGTACTGTGCTAAGACTAAGGATACAGTGATAAGATGTGAGTCCCAGGAGTGAGATTGTGGCATGGAATAGTCATATAATTGTAAACCTCTAGCTCATGCAAAATAATATATTCTAGACACTATAATTATGGGCATAATTATAGAAGAGGGAAGTTATGTAGAATGTAACTTGAATACATCATACTCTTGACCTGAACTGAATTTGCTATCATTAATCATTTCACTTAACTTTCTTAGAATTTATATGGGCTTTTGAAAATATGATTTAGATATCCTGGTCCACTTAGAGAATATGGCTAAGGGAGTCTCAACACATAACTCTTTTTCTCTTAAATAATCCTTGGAGCAAGCAGAGGCTTTCAAAATCATTCTTTTAATCTTAGAGGTTTGTTCTAAAGAGCAGGTTCATTAATATTTGTTGTTACTGAGAATGGTGTCTCTTCAACATTCAAATAAAAATGTTTAGCGTAATAGTTTATTTGTATATCATCTTTTCACCTTTTTTTTTTAACTTCCTAGGTAGAGTTTGAAGTCCAGGCTGAGTGGCTTGGTATCAGACCAAAGCAATTGTTTCTATCAGGAAACAATTAATGTTATTAAATTATTCTTTCTAAGCTTTCATTGCTGAAGGGAAGTGATATATTGTTGACAGCTATCAGAGCTCTTCATGCTTTATGGCAAAGTCAGTTGAAAAATTACCATATCATTAATCTCAGATCTCAAAAATGGTTCAAAAACCTCTCAGAGAACTGGTAAGATAGGCATGAGATAATATCATTATTTCCAAGTAGAATCACTTGCAAAGTAGTTGGTCTGTATGAGCAAAGGAGACTCATTCCCCAGCTGGATACCTGCCCAGTCCTGGATTTTCTGACCTGCCCAGGAGGGTGCTCGAAGAGCCTGGGAAGAGTGTCTGGGTTAGACTGCATGGTATTACATGGTGGTATTCCAGGCACAGAGGGGCAAGGACAGTCCCCTCAAGTTCTTGGTTCTTGAGAGATACAGAGAGAAGGACAGAGGAGACAGTTTGGGGAACAGCACTGACAAAGATGAGAAGGCAAAGAACCTACTCTCAGAAGAGCAAAAAGGCTAAGTGGAGAGAAAAATAAAGGAGTAAAAGATGAACCTGGAAATGTAGGTTGGAGTCAGATTATGTAAGGCCTTGAAAGCCAGTGCAAGGCAGATATATTCAATTCAGTAAGTAATTGGAAATTGTTGCAGGTTCTCTGAGCCAAAAGTGAATCTAATCACTATTGTATTTTAGGAAAATTAATTTGACAGAAATGCATAGACTGGATCAGGGTAGGGGAAGGCAGGAGATAACATGTATATGTGATGCTGAAGAAGATACAATAATAAAGCATTATGAGATACCACTACACATCTATTTGAAAGGCAAAAATTAACAAACAAACACTGACAGTATCAAGTGCTGACAAGGACTCAGAGCAACTGGAACTCCCATACATTGCTGGTGAGAATGAAAAATGGAGTAGCCACTCCAGAAAATGATTTGTCAGTTTCTCATAAGGTTAAACATACACTAACCATATAACACTCACGGTTACCTGCCCTAGAAAAATGAAAACATACGTTAACATAAAAACCTGTACATGAGTGTTTATAGAAACTATGTTCATAATTGCCCCAAACTGGAAAACATCCCAAATGTCATTGAGTGGGAGAATGGGTAAACAAATTGTGGTACCTCCATACATGGAATACTACTCAGTGATAAGAAGGAACAAGGTACTATGTTGAGTGAAAGAAGCCAGTCTCAAAACGTTTCATATAGTATGATTCCATTTGTATAATATTCTCGAAAAGACAAAGCTGTAGGGATGGAGGACAGATTAATGATTGCTAGGGCATAGGGAGGGAGGTGAGATAATAATAATAATAATAAGATAGCATGAGAAATTTGGGGGGGGATGATAGGAATGTCCTGTATCCTGATTGTAGTGATGGTTACATGAATCTGTACATGTGTTTAAAATCATAGAACCATACACCCAAAGAAAAAGATCAATTTCACAGTATGATAATTTTAAAAATTAAAATAAAAAAACCAAATTAGCAAGGAAAGCAAGATATTTTCCATTGTTTGAAATATCTGTTAGAGCACATTAGCATAAATAAATAAAACAAAGCTAAATGGGAAAAAGGAATGGAAAAACAGAATCTTAGATCATCGGACTCATAGATTAACCCAGGGTCAGCAAATATGCTTGTGGCAGATCGTATTTCCAAAAATGGCTGCAGAAATAGGTGTCAGCCTACATGCTCTTCTAGAACCTTGCTACTCCTCCATCAAGAGGTTTATGTCCCTATGACTTGAATTTTGACTGTCTAGACCAAGAGAGGATGCTGGAAGCTATAGTATGTGCTTCCCCAAGTTAAGTGATGAAAATGCTATGCACCTCCTCCCTGTTCTCTTCAAACACTTGCTCTCAGAACCCAGCCACTGTAGTGTGAGGAATTCCAAGTAGCCCGTGGAAAGGTCAAGTGAAGAGGAACAGAGGTCTCTGTCCACAGCCCTGGTTGGTCTTCCAACAAATAGCCAGCCCCACCCTGCCAGCCATATGACATCTTAAAAGTAGAATCAAGCTAGCTGACACGGCCCAGAGCAGAGCAGAGTGTGTTAGCCAAGCCCTGCCTAAGTAGGTTATTGTGAGCAACATAAACGATTGCTGTTGTGCTAATCCATTAAGTTTGGGGGAGGCTTGGCACACAGCAATAGATAACCAATAACAATGTTTTTACTCACTTATCAAACCAATAGATCAGAATGCCTTCCTGGTGTGTGGTATAGGTTTCCCCTGCTATCCAAAAGTAGAACCTTCCTAAGAAACCATTTGTAAGCTGAAATGGCCTAACATGAAGAAGTAATTACCTTAGGACCCCTCTTCCTAATGGAAGCACAAAATAAATCGAGATAAAGCCCAGATGCTCACAGACATAGTTCAAAGATATGGCGGCTGGATGCTGAGATGCTGAGTGCATTTCCCAGGGAAGGAGCTGGGTAGTGCTGCCCTCCTTGCTGTTCTGGGTGTGCGATGGCTCTATAAGGGCTGTTAAAAAACAAATGCTGAATGCTATTCTCGCTTTTGGTCTTTTTGCTTTTCCATAAAAGCAAAATCCTCTTTAGATTTCTTTCAGTTAGTAAAAGCAGGTTCTAATGTAGGTCCTTCATAAATGTGAAGTGGTGTAAAGTGAACTGCTGAAGCGCGGGGTGGGGGGTAGGATACCTGTATTCAGAAGAATTGGGGGGATGGTAATGAGGCTTAGAGGGAAAGAGTGCATTTCTGATTAGTGAAGTTATACATTGGGCATAGTACCGAGGGATGGCATCAGTGCTATTAGCCAATCCCGTTAAGATCCAGCACTCCAATTGTATATATTGAACAAGACAGAATGTAGGCAGGTTGTGATCTGCTCACACAGATATTTAGTACCAGAGCCAAAGCCCTATATCACGTCTTCTGATGTGCAGTTTAGTATTCTTTCCACTTTGCCTGTCCCTTCCCAAAAACAGATTCCAGAGAAATGAACCACAGGACCTAGAGCAGCAAATATATATTCCCCTCCTATGCCTGAGACAGACATCATTAGTCAAGCACAGTGCTCTCCTAAGCTCACTGATGTGCATGTAGACAACAGACCCAAATTGCCGTTAGAGAACCTGAGCAGAAAGGTGCAAGAGCTATAACTGATATGTATTAGGAGTGTCAGAAGAACACAGCAAAGGCGGGCTCAAAATATAAGCTGTAGAAAGAGCTTGTATCAAATGCAATGTGCATGAACAAGAGGGAAGTGTTTGGACATGACTTCTTGGGATTAAGGATGTCTGAAACACATAAACTCACTTCTTAGAGTCTACTAAGGAATCGTTTCCCACATCCTTGAGGAGCTCTGCTGCATATCCGATTAGACAATTTCCGTTTAATGTTTTTGAACTATTTTGTTGTAGTTGGAAGAAAACCTGTTACTTTAGTTCTATAAAGTATATTCCATGTATGTAATTTGGTCTCATCCTGAATACAATAGAATTGGAATGTATACAACATATACAACAGGGTAGTACTGGAATACTGTACACTTTGACGGTTCTGTTCTTCATAACGCACTTGGTGTTGTCTAACAGCAAAGCAGGCTCAGAAAAAAAATAGACTATTTCTAGGGTATGAGTTTTTTATTTTTTAATTTATTTTTGGCTGCTTTGGGTCTTTGTTGCTGCGCGTGGGCTCTCTCTAGTTGTGGCGAGTGGGGGCTTCTCTTCGTTGTGGTGCGCGGGCTTCTCATTGCGGTGGCTTCTCTTGTTGCAGAGCACGGGCTCCAGGCGCGCGGGCTTCAGTAGTTGTGGCTTGCGGGCTCTAGAGCACAGGCTCCGTAGTTGTGGTGCACCGGCTTAGTTGCTCCGTGGCATGTGGGATCTTCCCAGACCAGGACTCGAACCTGTGTCCCCCGCATTGGCGGGCGGTTCTTAATCACTGCACCACCAGGGAAGCCCTGGGGTATGATTTAAAAGCAGAGGTTATGAACCTATGGCACTGTGGATTTTAGGGTAGCTTGCTGAGAACAGGATTCAGATTTATCCAATAGAGGACCGAGAGCAGAGCTTCTCTGAGCTTGGTCATAAGAGAGCAAAACACCTTGCAGAAGCAACTACAACTGAGCTCCCAGAAAAATAATGATCACTCTTCTCCTTTCTATGATTCTGAGTAGGGCCTGAGGGTGGTTGGTATGAAGGTTATTTGAGTAAAACAAGTAGCCAGATACCTTTATTCATTCATCTGCTCACTGAGTAATTAGTAGGTGCAAGGTATTCTGTTAAACACCACAAAGAACACAAGGATGAAACAGATAGGGATTTTGTCTTCAAAGGTTCTCTAGCAGGGGCCCCACCACCCTCTTTTAATAGAATAGGATTTGACAACATGGGCATAATGAGTCAGAAATCTAAATATCAGCCAGTGGCATCCAAACACATGAACACTGGATTTAAACCTTAGAAGCAGGCAGGATACATCATTACAATTGTCTACACAAATCTACGGGCTTCGAGAATATTAATAACACTTCCTTTCTTGCTCTTTCTTTTCTTTTTCTTCCTTCCCTCCCTCCTTTCTTCCTTCCTCTCTTTCTTTTTCTTTCTTTCTTTCCTTCTCTCTTTTTCTTTCTACATGGATTATGCTATCATTTGAAAAATTACTAATTGCTGGGTCACTTAGATACATCAATGTGCTTTTAGGAAATTATTCCTGCTAATGAAATTCTTTTCATCAGCTCTACTTTCAGATTTACAACACAGGCTTGTCCTTTAACAAGTAAGTGTTCCTTTCAGAAAAATGTGCAGCAGATGTGGCAAAACAGAAATATAATATTCTTGGAAGTGAACTAGTTTGGATAATAAACTTTCCTTTCTTGTACTTAGACTTTATTCTTCTAGTCCACATCAAATTTTCAGGAAGGTTGAAGTGATCATTTTGTGTAATTTATTCTCAAGTCTTCAAATAATGGTCAGTAAAATTCTTGTAAACTAGTTTCAGGTTTTTGTGTTTAGGAGCTGTTGATTTATATTTCCCCTAATCCTTTGTGGAATAGAATAACACAGTACTTTCCACTGGGTTTTCCTAAATAACAGCAACTTGTTTTTCAGCTAATAATCTTAACCCAACCACCTCTCAAAGACCTGTACAAGTGCCAGTACACAAGAACAAGACAAAAAAGAATCTAAAAGAAAGTGGGCTTTGGAGTCAATCCAATCTAGATTCCATGTAAGGCTGTGACACTCACTGTGTATTCTATGTAAATTACTTAATCTCACTGAGCCTCAGTTTCTTTATCTGTAAAATGGAGATAGAATGCACACTGTAAAGTTAGTATGAGAGTTAAGTACAATATAAGAAAGCAGGGAGCCTGGTATGTAATAGGAGTTCCTTAAATAATAATTCCCCTTTGCTTCCTCCTAAAAATGACAATGATAAAGCTCAGGATTTAATCATTAAAACATAAATAGTTACAGCTGTAAACTATTCAGGTCCCAATCAACTTTTCAGACACTGATATGTAGAAGATTTGGCATTTCTCCTCTTTCTTCTTAATGGAAACAAGCACCCCACATTAAGGAAAATGAAAATTTTGGGGAAAAAACCACCTATAATTTCATCACCCTAGCACCACAGCTGTTTCCATTTTTGTCATGGTCTGGCTTTTAAACAAAACGGTCACATTTTCTCCACAGCTGCAGTCAGGGTGTGCTCATCATGAAGGTACTAAAAGATTTATTCCAGGTGATGGTGGGACGCTGCTGAAGAAGAAATGGAAGGGCTGCGGAGGTGTTAAAGTTCTCTTAAGATATTGTTCAAACGTTTCTCCAGCACAAAAACTCTACAAAGAACTCCTCTGCAGTTGTCGTTACCCAGGGCTGTTTCTTTAAATTGTTTGACGTCAGAGCAGGAATGCTATAGCAACAGTCTGTCAAACTGGAATTAACTCAGAAGAAAGATGGGGGTGGGGAGAGGAAAATTGCTCCCGGGCGGTACTGACTTCAGAGGAAGCAAATTGGGTAGATGCATTCATTTTATGACATTTTAAACATGAAACACCCCTAGAAATCTAGAAAAAGTCGGTTGCATGTGATGTTTAACTCATGCAGAGATGAGCAACTTGACAGGGTTATCTGGAAGGCCCGGTTTCATCAGTGACAACAGTAACGATAACTTCCAAGCATTGATCATTTATTTAGAGGCAGGTTCTGTGCAACTGTTAACGCAGTTAAAATTTTCGCACCTTTTTGAGGCACGTACAGTATCCCTATTTTGCCCATGATGAAACTGAGGCCCTGAGATGGTACACGGTCATACAACTAGGGACGGTAGAGCTGGGATTGCAATGCAATTTTGTAAGACTCTGGGCTTCAGTTTACTCTCTTACATTTAGAATTCCAGAATGTTAAACCTAAACGGGACTTTGAGGTCTTCTAAATCAGCCCCTCTATCCTGCCCACGAGCAAGCTGAGGCCTGTGCGGTGGCAGGAAGGAAACCGGCCACACCACTTGGGCGCTACTGAGAAGTGTGCTCCAGCGTCCAGGCGCCGAACCAAGAAAACGAAACTGCCCGGGAATAAATGTTTTTCTTCTTCTAGCAGGAAACGAGAGAGAAAATAGGAAGCAGACGCTCCGCTGCGCGCCAGCTGCTTTCGCCCCCCGCCCGGGCCGCGCACGCTCCAGGGTCTGCGCGCGTCCACGGCGCGTCCCCGCGGGCTCGCGCGCCTCGTGCCTCGCGCCTCGCGCCTCGCGCCTCGAGCCACGTCCCCGCCCCGGCCCCGCGCGCAGCGGAGTTGGCTGCTGGGAGGCGCGGGCCTGGGTGTGGTCGGCGGATCTCGGCGGTGCTGGTCTCGGCGGTACTCTGCGCTCTGCAAGCCGGCTCCGCGCGCCGGGGGCTGCTGAGCGCCCAGCTGACCTCCGCACGTCCAGTCCACACGGGCCCAAGCTCCCTTCAGGTAGGCGGCGGCCGCGCTAGCTGCGGCTTCTCGGTGCGCCCCGCGGGGGCATCCCGGGCTTCCCTCAGGGGGCGTGAGGCGCGGCCGGCGGGGTCCTCCTGACTCGGGGACGGGGGACTCCAGGAGGCGGACCCTGCCCGGGAGGGACGGGGCGGGCGCGCCTCGGTGGCGCTTCGCTCCGGTGCGGGGACCAGCCGCTCGGCCGCCGCTTCGGGCACTTTCTGGGCAGCGAAGGGGCGGTCTATGGTCCTTGGCCTCCAGACCCCCAGGTTTCTCTCCGCGCCCCGAGGCGCCTCCGGGGCACTGGAACGCGAGCGTGCGTTTGTTCCGAGAATAGCGGTTATTCAGGGCTCCCCAGAAGGGTTATTGGGTGGTGAGCGCTGGGAGAGATAAAAGTTCTCCACCGAGTGCTAAAAATGAGTCCAGTGGTTTCGTGTTAAATTTATTTTGTAAAGGATATGATGATGCCCAATATTTGGCGGGGGGAAGGAATTAAGGATTTTGAATACTTGTAAGTTCAGTACATGATAAAATGTTTTCCTTTTCTCTCCGCATTCTTTTCTGCTTTCAAAACACAAATGATTGCCTTGTATTGTACTTTGATATTTATTGCTCTTCGGCAGAGGAAGAATTTCCCAAAGTTTCAAAACAGACTTTCATTTGGTTATAGAAGCAGTGTCTTGTTATTTTGCATCTCTCTCTCTCTTTCCTTTTCTCCCACTCCTTCCTTTTCTCTTTTAGTAAAGGGTGTGGATGCATCTTTCTCCTTCCACAAGCAAAATAGCTCGGTCTGTGGATTAGCACCCTACTGGAAAGTTTTCTTAAGACGTTCGGCATTGAATTGTTGATGAATTCTAATCGTTTTGGTATTGCATACTGAGATTGTGACCTCTAAGTGCGTCTTCTAGAACAGAGGTAGAGCACACACTGCTTATTTAAGATGAAAGAGAAGTCATTTCTAGTCGGCGAGGAAAACGACGGGTAAAATTGTATGCTTTGTGTCTTATTGCCATTGCGCATTTTAAGGCTCTTCAGTGTGGGGCTTTGGGGTTATTACTGATTCTAGGCTCTGAAAGTTTATTGTATATTTCAGTATTTAGTTAAAGATCACTTTAAGACTTTCCATGTTGCATTTTGGTTTGTAGATCAATTTGAAAGTGAAATAGAAACTTTTAAAACATTGCTTTATTGAACGTCCTTAATTCTCTTGTGTATACACATTTATAAAATTATAAAATAGGTTAATATGCCTTTTGATACATTTATGTTCATCTCTTTGTGAGCCATAGGCATTACTTAGGAGATTATTCAGAGTCGTTGGTATTGCTTCTTTTATTATTTTCTCCAGTTTTATTGAGATATAATTGGCACATAACATTGTGTAAGTTTAAGGTGTACAACGTGATGATTTGATAGATATATAAATTACAAAATGATTACCACAGTTAAAGTTAGTTAATACATCCATCACCTTTGTGTGTGTGTGACATTTAAGATTATTCTTTTAGCAACTTTCAAGTATGCAATACAGTATTGTTAACTGTAGTCACCATGTTGTACATTAAGCCCCCAGAACTTATTCATCTTATAACTGGAAGTTGTTTTTTTTTAATTAATTAATTAATTAATTTTTGGCTGCTTTGGGTCTTCGTTGTGGTGGCTTCTCTTGTTTCAGAGCATGGGCTCTAGGCGTGCGGGCTTCAGTAGTTGTAGCACGCGGGCTCAGTAGTTGTGACGCACAGGCTTAGTTGCTCTGCAGCATGTGGAATCTTCCCAGACCAGGGCTCGAACCGTGTCCCCCGCATTGGCAGGAGAATTCTTAACCACTGCACCACCAGGGAAGTCCCTAACTGGAAGTTTTTAACATTTGATCAACATCTCCTCAGAATTGTTTCTTTTAAATCATTGGCACTTTAGTATGTCAGCACATATTTTTACACTTTAAAAATAGACTCTGGGACATTTTGAAAATTGAGAATTGGAACTACGTGTTGGACATTTTTTTTGCCCTTACCAAATACTGCCTGAGATGGTGTGATTTCACTGATTTCTTTTAAGCATGTTATTGAAACACACTGTGTAATTTCTTTACCTTGTTAATCTGCATTTATTATAGGAACTACTTATTAAGCATATGTTCTGGGCCAGGGGCAATTCTATACATTATTCTGTTTATATTCTACATTAACTTGGCAAAAGAGATATTATCCAGTTCTACAGGTAAGAAAATTGTGACTCTGAGATGTTAAGTAACTTGCCAGTGGTTATGTAGCTGTTAGGTAACTCAGTTGGGATTTAAGGCCAGACCGCTCTGTCTCTAAAGTTCATGTTCTTCCCTCTGTGCCACACTGACTTAGTGCCAGGACATGAGGAATAACCCTCAGTTACTCAATAGCATATTTGTAAATTTTCCAAGACGTGCCAGAGATGTGGGTTTGATTTTCTAGCACGATCGTTACTATCCATCTGTGTTACTACACAGATCCTCATGTCACCCATTCTCTTCTCACCTCTCTATTCCTGCTTAAATGTCTAGCTCAAAGTTCAAAACCTCCCTCTTGCCAGGGCAGAATTTCTCCTACTGACATTAATAGGTAGTGATAGCTTAATTATCCTTCCAAAATAATAACCCCATTTTATGTGGGTTCTCTAGAGCCATAGGTATAACTAATTTGGAAGGTTACAAACAAGATGGCATCTATTTTGGAATATGGGAACCTTTTGATATCCCTCAAATTTAAACCAGAAGTTATTTTGATAGATATTTCTTTATGCAGTTATCCCATCCCTTCTCCACCTTCAATTTCAGTTTCTGTGGAATCATTTACATTATAATACAAACATTCTGTTATGTCTCCCATCTTAAAATTCTTTCTTGATCCAGTATGCTGTCCCATTTCTCTGTTCCACATTGAGAAAGCATAATCTTTTGATAGAACAAAAATAGAGAAGAGGTAACCAGAAACTAGCTACCTGTAGGGGGTGGGTAGGAACTGAGTAAAAGGGATGGTGGAGGGAATGGCATTGCTCTGATTATACCTTTTTGTGTAGTTATGAGCTTTGGAAACTTGGTAATGTTTTATATGTTCAAGAATGAAATTAACAGGGTTGGGAGAAAAAAGCCTCCAAAATTGAATACAAACAGCAACAGATGAACTAACTGTATTTTAGTGAATAACGTAAACTCTCAGAAGCAAAAAAATGAATCCAAGTAAGTTTTTAACACAGGACTTTGATTATATGCCTTTAACCTAAAGGTGAAAGGACTGCCAACAACAAAAACAAAAAACCTTGAACCATGTGTAGTAGGCTGTTATCTATAGTGTAGAGATATAGCAGTTCTGAAACTATTTTGTGTGTTTTGTAGGATTGAGCAAATGAGTAAATTCATTGCTATTTTGAGAGCTAGGGTTTTCACTGTGGGAGAAGGGAAATAAAAAATATGAAACAGAAGAAGGCAATGAAGACCTCTATAGTGTTGGATTGGAATTAGAGTTATACATATGAACTCATGATTAAAATATACCTACATTGGGCTCCCCTGGTGGCACAGTGGTTGGGGGTCCTCCTGCCGATGCAGGGGACGCGGGTTCGTGCCCCGGTCCGGGAGGATCCCACATGCCGCGGAGCGGCTGGGCCCGTGAGCCATGGCCGCTGAGCCTGCGTGTCTGGAGCCTGTGCTCCGCAGCGGGAGAGGCCACAACGGTGAGAGGCCCGCGTACTGCAAAAAAATAATAATAATTAAAATATATATATACCTACATTCATACAGACATGCATATAATTCCTAGCTCTGTCTGATGAAAGGGCTAGAAGTAATGACACCCTAGTAGCAGTGAGCACAACCAGTGCACAGACCTAAATAGCTGATTCGAGAGCTGGGGAAGGGAAAGTATAAGATGAGACTAGAACACAAAATAAGGACGGGTTCAAAAAAATAATGGGGGCATGTCAAAGGGATGTAGGAACTAGCTTGAACAGACAAATCTGGGAAAATTTGAGCATCAAAATTAATAATAATAGTAATGTAACCCGTTGAATGAAAACAGAATCCACAAGTCCATAATAAATAAATAAAATAAGAAAAAGGGAAAAACTGTTCCTGGTAGACCACCAATAAAAACTGTAGAAGGAACAATAGAGTTAGAAAAGTCACTAGTTTGCAACCATCATGATAATATTGATTCAGGCAAGTGTTACTAATAGAGAAAGGTCGATGAGGAAAAGGGTATTACTACTGTTTCCAGTGATCTCTCTGGAGATTAACAACCAAGGGGAAGACAGTAACTTCACAGTGGAGAAATCTGGCAGATACCACTTCAGTCAAGTGATCAAAATTAACATCACCAGTAGTGGGATAAACATGTTCCTTTTAACCCTCTTGCCCTGTTGGTGGGAATGTACATTGATACAGCTACTATGGAGAACAGTATGGAGGTTCCTTAAAAAACTAAAAATAGAACTACCATACGACCCAGCAATTCCACTCCTGGGTATATACCCTGAGAAAACCATAATTCAAAAAGAGTCATGCACCACAATATTCACTGCAGCTCTATTTACAATAGCCAGGACATGGAAGCAACCTAAGTGTCCATCAACAGATGAATGGATAAAGAAGATGTGGTACATATATACAATGGAATATTACTCAGCCATAAAAAGGAACAAAACTGAGTTATTTGTAGTGAGGTAGGTGGACCTAGGGTCTGTCATACAGAGTGAAGTAAGTCAGAAAGAGAAAAACAAATGCCATATGCTAACACATATATATGGATTCTAAAAAAGAAAAAAAAATGGTTCTGAAGAACTTAAGGGCAGGACAGGAATAAAGACTCAGACGTAGAGAATGGACTTGAGGACACGGGGAGGGGGAAGGGTGAGCTGGGACGAAGTGAGAAAGTGGCATGGATATATATACACTACCAAATGTAAAATAGGTAGCTGGTGGGAAGCAGTCGCATGGCACAGGGAGATCAGTCGGTGCTTTATGACCACCTAGAGGGGTGGGATAGGGAGGGTGGGAGGGAGACACAAGAGGGAAGAGATATGAGGATATATGTATATGTATAGCTGATTCACTCTGTTATAAAGCAGAAACTAACACACCATTGTAAAGCAATTATACTCCAATAAAGATGTTAGAAAAAAAATGTTCCTTTTGACATGCTTGAAATAGGGATGTCATTACTTTTCTGTGGTATTTCTGAAATGTGTAACCAAAATCTAATCACAAGGAAACAGTTGAGGGACCTTAACTGAGGATTGTTCTACCAAGTAACTGACTTGTACTCTTCCAACATGTTAATGTCATGAAAGACAAAGAAAGGCAAAGGAACTGTTCCAGATTAAAGGAAGTTCAGGAGACCTGTCAGTTAAATGCAATGCATAATCCTGGATTGGATCTTGGGTTTTGGGAAATCCAGTTACTCTAAGAACATTATGGAGACGTTGGCAAAACTTGAATATGTACTGAATATTAAATATTAAACTTGAATATGTACTGAATATTAAATAATATTGTATCAAATTTAACATGTTAAATTTCCTGAATTTGATAATTGTACTGTAGTTATGTAGGAAAATGCCCTTGTTTTTAGAAGATACACAGTGAATTATTTAGGAGTAAAGGGTCAAAATATCTTCAATTTACTCTCAAATGGATAAGCAATAATAATTATTACATATAGAGAGAGCAATAAAGCAAATGTGGCAAATGTTAACAACCGGTGAATCTAGGTGAAGGGAATAAGAGTATTCACTATATTAAAATTTTGAACTTTAAGTTTGAAATTCCAAAAACATGGAAAGTTAAAACTTCAAAAAGTAATAAAGCTACTTAGTGTCCAAAAATCTTGGAAAGATTCCATGTAGGCTGTATCTGCTTCTCAACTCCTCCTCTCCCTCTTCTTCTGAACCTACTCCAGAGACTTTATCCTTCCTATGCCACAGAACCATTCAAGGTCACCAGGGATGTCAGTCTTGCCAAGTTAGATCTCTCAGCCACGTTTGACACAAGTGATAGATAACTCCTTCCTTACTGAAGCATTTTTTCCCTTGTCTTATGGGACACTAACTCTGATTTTCATCCTGCCTCACTGGCTGTGGCTTCTTATTCTTTTCCAACTCAGTAAATGGTATCACTATCCACCCAGTTGTTCAGTCTAAAACTCCTAAGAGTTATCCTGATTGACTCATCCTATATCTGTTCCTCCATTGGCAAGTATTATGGCCTCTAACTTAAGAATTATTCCAAATTTGTCTGTTTTTCATCACCTCCACTGCCACTACCCTTGTGTCAAACCACCATCTTTCCTGGTCCAGACTACTGTAATAGTGCCTAACTGGTCTTTCAGCTTTCGGTGTCTGTGTTGCCTAGCAGCCAGCATGAACTTTAAAAGGTATCAATCAAATCAGATTATATCTCCCAGTCATCAGAACACATTACTGTTAGATGAAAACTGAAGTTTTTATTATGGTCAGGAGGCCTACATGATCACATGTTTGGGCTCTTACCCACCTCTGTTATATCTTCTGCTTTGCTTACTCCCCTCCAGCCTTACTCTACTCTCTCCTGTTGATTCAGTTTGCCAGGTTAGTTTCTGCCTCAGGGCCTTTGCATTTATCAATACTATTTCTTGTACCTGGAATGCTCTTCTCCATTTAAGGCATGGCTCATTTCCTCATTTCATTCAGGTCTTTACTTAGATTAATTTATTTAAAAATAGCCTTCCTGGTCACCCTCTAACTTCTTGCAGGTTTTTTTCCCCCCTGCGTAGTACTTTTCTGTACTTGAAATTGTTATTTATTCACGAGCTTTGTAATCTTCTCCTAGACAAATATAGAATAAAGCTCCATGACCACGGGAAACTTTTTGTTTACTCCCTGGAGCCTGGAATGTGCCAGGCATGTGGTTGGAATTCAGATATTTGTTGAATGAACGAATAAATGCATGAATTAATATTTGCCAACTTTCTGGCTGTATTTTATTTAACACTATGGCAATTGGAGAAGACTGTCTCAGAGAATCCCATAACATCGGTGCTGTTTTTTGGTGACACTGCTCCAGGTTTTCTGGAAGCTAACAGGTTATCAGCTTTGTGTTTCACGACTTCATCTTTCTTTTGTCTGCCCTCTGGTGGAGGGAGTACTAATAAGCAGGAGATAGTAGAGCAGGTCAGTAGGAAGAAATAAAAGTGGATGAGTCTTGATCACAAACTGGATAATTAACTTTTAAGTTACAAAGATTTGAAAATTTAAATTTTAGGTAAGCCTCAAAATTAACCATAATAAGGTTGGAAAGAATGAAAAGAAAACTGGCAGTAGTTAGATTTAAAGAACTATCTGGCTTAGGATGAAAAATAAAACTAGCTCCAAAATGTTTTGATTACTTAAAATAATTTCTGCTTAAATACAATTCTTCTCTTAAAATATTTTTAACATTTTTCCATCTTTAGTGCAAAGACATCTTTTTCTCAACTGTACTAATAATGTCAGCTAACCTTTGTTGACTTTTCCAGTTGTCAGTTAACATATGCCAGGGGAAAAGCCAGTATTCAAACCCCAACAGTTGGGTGCTAGAGGCAGCACTCTTAACTACTGTGCTTCACTGCAGCCTTCCTACTAATGTCCTATGAATGGTACAGGCACCAAAGAATTTCCTTTGGTGTAATAGTTATGAATAACAACAACAAAAATGCTTGATAAGGGGAATTCTCTGGCAGTCCAGTGGTTAGGACTCCTGTGCTTCCACTGCAAGGGGCACAGGTTCAATCCCTGGTCGGGCAGCACAGCCAAAAAAAAAAAAAGCTTGATAAGTTTACAGCCTGTGTTCCTCAATACCACTTTCCTAGTATGTATTATGGAGAGCTTTTTCTTACAGAATTTGAGAACTATATCTTATTTAATCTGTTTTGAAGTAGATATCACATTAAATGATTTCAACACTTGTGTACTATTGACTTGCTAAAATAATATAAAGTTTCTCTTAATGTCCATATTTAACATTTAAGGCAATATACAGCTTAAAATTTTTTTCCCCAGTTTCGCCTTTAGCTCTCCAATTGATTTATTTTTATAATTTTTGGTTATATAAACAATTGGGTAATGACTGTCTTTAAACATTCATTCTTACCTCTTCAAAAATACCATGTTTTATTTTTTATTTATTTATTTTAAAATTTATTTTTGGCTGTGTTGGGTCTTCGTTGCTGCAGGCGGGCTTTCTCTAGCTGCATCAAGTGGGGGCTACTCTTCGTTGTGGTGTGCGTGCTTCTCATTGTGGTGGCTTCTCGTTGTGGAGCACAGGCTCTAGGCACACGGGCTTCAGTAGTTGTGGCAGGTGGGCTCAGTAGTTGTGGTTCGCGGGCTCTAGAGCTCAGGCTTAGTAGTTGTGGCGTATGGGCTTAGTTGCTCCGTGGCATGTGAGATCTTCCCGGACCAGGGCTCGAACCCGTGTCCCCTGCATTGGCAGGTGGATTCTTAACCACTGCGTCACCAGGGGAGTCCTACCATGTTTTTAGAAGCCTTACTTTTTCTTCTTCATCATGTAATTTGTAATACATTTTTAGCTATAGAGAAATTGATAGAATCTGTATCATAAAGTGAGAACACTACTTTGGTAGGGACAAAGATGAGGACAGTGGCTCCTGTGCTCAAAGTGCTAGTAACCTCTGGGCTCTTACATAGGAAGTTTTGGTATTTTTATTATGATGACATTTACCAATGGCTTGACTCTGTTTTTTTCCCCTTCAATTTTTATGAGTTCCCCACCTAAACACCTTTACCCAGGAATTGTTTAAAATACGAAAATTGAACGTTAACTCTTTGGTTTGTGAAATTAAAACCCCAGTAATGCAACTTAAGCTGAATGAGGCTCTGTTGTACAACTGGCATGTTGTACATGGTATTTAGGATAATTAACAAGGCTTATAATGACTAGTTTTATAAGGAAACAATTTGAAACAATTTTACTTTCTAGGCTTCTGTAAATTAAATTATGTATTTAAATGGAAAAATGGTAGACAGCTAATTACTTAAGGAAATTGAAATTCGTCAACAAGGGATGTCATTATGTGCATTGCTTACTAAATGTGCCCCTAGGGAAGTTGTTGGGAGAGAATAAACTTTTTGAAAAATGTGGTCTCCTTGTCATTTGGTGTAAAAAAGCAAAAGCAGTTGGTATTTTAAAAGTTTTAATAGATACTAGTTTTCATGGTTATGTTAACCTTTACTTTTGGGAATTAAACTTTATCAACAAGGAATTTTATTATGTTTATTAATTATTAATGCGCCACTAAGGAAGATTTTGGGGGAAAATGAATTTAAAAACACACACAAAGACTCCTCCATGCCTTAAGATATAAAAAAGGAGAGAAATGTTTGTATGTAAATTTCCCCCATGGTTATAACTAATCTTTCCATGAGGGAACATCTGTGTATAGTTTCTAGCGATGATAGAGAGACAGGTTATGAAGGGATTGTGAAGCATCAGGAGCAATGTGTGTTTCCTTAAGGCTGCTGAAGGGCAGTATTGGTGTATGTGATAGTGAGTGTGGCAGGATGAAAACATCAATAGGACAGTCTGAGCAGTAGACTAAAACTGTATGCGACTACAATGTAAATGTAACTAAAAGTGAATACACTGTTCAAGCCACCTGGTGGAGATAAACTCTCTGTTGATTGATGGATTTTGAGGATATTAATTGTAGGAGTAGGGAGCTGGGGATGGAGTGGAGTTGCAAATAGCTAGTGTGGGTTATTAATTAGCTGTTAGTCTAAACCCAAGAGAGCAATCAGATGACATTTTGGTAAAGAAAGTGTGATACTGAAGTAGGGTTGGTGGATATCTGTTCATCTCAGACCAACATCATATAAGTACACTTGCTTCTTAATTAGTAAAACTTCCAAAGTTTTACCTCGTGCATAGGCATTATAGCTTTATGTTAGAAAGAATGAAATCTGCCCTGGGAGAAAGGCACTGAGTGCTATACTCTATTTCGACTTATTATTGGTAATTTTAAGATATTTTACTTTTATTAAAACTGAACATACGGAATTGTAGCTACCGTTCTATGAATATGTTAATTACACAAGTCACATTTTGTGCTATCGAGCCAACTCAGCAAATGAGTTAGATCATGATTGATGCCTGCTAGGCACTCATAAAAATTTGTTGGATGAAATTCTGATGTATCCAGCTGTCATATTTTCATCCTTTAGCGGTGGGATTAATTTAAAAAAATTTTTAGATATAACCAAGAGTAATATGTAATCAGGTCTGGTGAGTTTGTGTTGTTTCTGGTAAAACAAAAGCAAATTATGTGACTTTAAAGGGTATAAGACTTTGTGACTTAGTGGTACAAAGATGAACCATGCACGGTCCTATCAAAAAAATCCAAGAGGTGATAATATTTGAGTGAAGTCATATGAGAAAAGACGGGCTGACAAGGTTATGATCTGTAATGTACATAATCGTAATTCATTTTCCTAATGTTTGGTTCACGAAGCCTTGGAAATACTAAAACTAGAGGCGTTGCAACTTAGAGAAAGTAGTTTGAGGACTAAGTAAAAGGAAATACCCTCCTATTTTACATCTCTGACAGCGAATTTATAGAACTGGTTACTTTAAGAGGTTGTACAGCTAAAAATACAAGCATACTGAAAGTGGTTTCAGTGGATTCACAGACAGTGTTTTTGGAATGTATTGCATTTAGTTTAAGGGAAATCCTTAGTATGTTGAGTTCAGTCACATTCTCATGAAACATTTGGTTTTGGTGACATAACACTCTAAATATGTTCAGTATTGCGGCACTTACATCTTAATGTAATTATTATCTTTCTTGTGAGAAGATGAATTTTTCTGATTGGGACGGGTCAGTTCTTGTGCCTGGTGCAGGGTAGGTGTTAAATACATGTTTGTTGAGTGGAAGAATAAATCACATGATGATATGAATTGACAGCAGTTGGAATAGTGCTCATTTATTATGTACTTGGGACTAGAGATAAAAATAATAGGAAATGCAGGAAGAAAACTCTTTTTTGGAAAGCCTTCCCAGAATGTTAAATGGAAAAAAGCTAAACCTAATCACTTAAATTTTCCATTGTATCTCTCTCTATATATGTATGTGGGAATTTAAAAGGGATGCACTAAAAAGAACAGAAGCATATCCACTTTATATTTAAAACATGTACTCTGCATCAGGTTTTCATGTAGTACTTGATATTACAGTAGTTTTAGTTTTTGTTAGCTTTGCCTCAAGACTTCTTCCCCTTCTTTTCCCTTTCCTTGATTAAGGATAATTTTTTAATTAAAAATTTAATTTAATTTTAATTTAAAAATCAAACTCAAAGAACTTAGGGTTAAACACAGCTTTTATAAATGGCAAATAGTCTTAAGACATTGCAGATGTCTCACATTTAATTTATAACACAAATGTAAAAAATGTGTAGGAATGAAACAACAAAATCCATTTGCTTTTAATTTCATGAATTCCTATTCTTTTTTTTTTTTTTTTGCGGTACGCGGGCCTCTCACTGCTGTGGCCTCTCCCGTTGCGGAGTACAGGCTCCGGACGTGCAGGCTCAGCGGCCATGGCCCATGGGCCCAGCCACTCCGCGGCATGTAGGATCCTCCCGGACCGGGACACGAACCCGTGTCCCCAGCATCGGCAGGCAGACTCTCAACCACTGTGCCACCAGGGAAGCCCTATTCTTTAAAAAACATTTTATGCATGATATTTTTTGGGGTCATGGAATTTACCATCTTAGTTTAGATTTCTGCAACGATGACATAGCCTGTTCAATGATAGAGCCTCAAATTATTATCCAAAGTGTTCACCCCGGGCTTCCCTGGTGGCGCAGTGGTTGAGAGTCCGCCTGCCAATGCAGGGGACACGGGTTCGCGCCCCAGTCCGGGAAGATCCCACATGCCACGAAGCAGCTAGGCACGTGAGCCATGACCGCTGAGCCTGCGCGTCCGGAGCCTGTGCTCCGCAACGGGAGAGGCCACAACAGTGAGAGGCCCACGTACCACCAGAAAAAAAAAAAAAGGAGTCAAAGTGTTCACCCTAAGTGGATCTGTTTATGACATTTAGATAAAGAACTTGGTTTCTTGTTGATTGATTTATGCCTATGTGTAGACTGATCCTGTTGTGCCTTGTTAAGAAAACTTAATCACAAGTGGGTTTTTTTGTTTTAAAGAAAAATATATAAAAGTCAGTTTTGGCATTTCATAATCCAAGTTCCTTTTTTAGTTAATTCCAAGGATACACGAAACACTGTTTTCTTCGGGGTATTTTCTCATATACTTTGCTACTTTAACAAAGATTAATACATTTAAGACTTGAATTTAAAACATTGTTTTCAAGTATCTGTCTTTTCAGGTGACATGGGTATTTCAACATAGAAGATAGCTTGGTTCTTAAGTTGTCCTTTTCAATCCTGGTGTTTATTTCATTCTTATATTTCTTAAAGAGTAAAGCAAGACCAAATACAAGTAGATTATTTTAAAGAAGGCAATGGCTGCCAAAAAAAAAAGGAAAGAAAATAAAGATTTTACCAGATGCATTGTTTCCCTTGAGGAAAGGGAAGATAACACCTGAAATACGTCAAGGAATTGTTATTGATTTCTTTGTAAAAAATATGTTAAGGTGTGAGTGTTGAAATAGGAAATGTATATGGAAGCTTCTTTTTTCCTGTTGCTTCTTTTCTCATTCCCAAGCTATCCTTCAGAAAAATAAAACTAAAAAATTTCATAATTCAGATATGGGAAATAGTTTTGCTCTATTATTTATTTATTTGTTTATTTTTGGCTGTGTTGGGTCTTCGTTGCAGTGCGCGGGCTTCTCATTGTGGTGGCTTCTCCCGTTGCGGAGCATGGGCTCTAGGCATACAGGCTCAGCGGCTGTAGCACGCGAGCTCAGCAGCCGTGGCTCGCAGGCTCAGCAGCTGTGGTGCACGGGCTTAGTTGCTCCGCGGCATGTGGGATCTTCCCGGACTAAGGCTCCAACCCATGTCTCCTACATTGGCAGGCGGATTCTTAACCACTGCGCCACCAGGGAAGTCCCAGGTTTGCTCTATTTTAAAACCAATTGGAATGGGAATGATTACTTTCTGTAATTATGTTTTCCATCCATTATCTTTATTTTTTTTTAAGTATCTAGGTGTTGTGTTTGACCAGGAAGATAATATAAATGCCATTTAGTTTTTTAGGAACTTCTTAATAAATGAACACACACCCTTGAGGTTTCCTCCAATCCAGTGGTTTTAGACAAGAGTTTAGACCTGTGGTTCTCAAACTCCAGGAGGCATCAGAATAACCTGGCGTGCTTGTTAACCACAGATTGCTGGGCTCCATCTCAGAGTCTCTGGTTGTTTAGGCCTGGCAAAGGGCCTAAAAGTTTGCATTTCCAGCAAGATCCTCAGTGATGCTGATGCTACTGGTCCCCACCCTCTGAGAACTAATGATTAGGCTATTTGGTTAAATTAGTGGTTATGAACCATGTTTCTTCCCTTACACACCTGATTGATACAACATTAATAATGCCCCGATCCAAGAGTCACGGCATTGGAGTGAGATGGGCAAGGTGCTGTTGGAGAGTCAGGTATTGAGATCTTCAGGAGGTGGGTGTAGTTTGAGATAGCCCCCTTTTTAAAAAATTAATTTATTAATTTATTTTTGGCCGCGTTGGGTCTTCATAGCTGCACACAGGCTTTCTCTAGTTGCGGCGAGCAGGAGCTACTCTTCGTTGCAGTGCGCGGGCTTCTCATTGCGGTGGCTTCTCTTGTTGCGGAGCACGGGCTCTAGGTGCACGGGCTTCAGTAGTTGCGGCACGTGGGCCCTAGAGCACATGGGCTTCAGTAGTTGTGGAGTGCGGGCTCAGTAGTTGTGGCTCGTGGGCTCTAGAGCACAGGCTCAGTAGTTGTGGTGCATGGGCTTAGTTGCCCCGTGGCATGTGGGATCTTCCTGGACCAGGACTCAAACCCATGTCCCCTGCATTGGCGGGCAGATTCTTAACCACTGAGCCACCAGGGAAGTCCCTGAGATAGCCCTTTAAATGATTGGATGTTTTCTCTCCTATCCTCTCCCCCTCTGAATCTTCCTCCTCCACGCTCGTTAGAGGGTCCTAGTCTATAAGTAAGGGTGCAAACGGGGTAGAGGTAGTTTAGGTCCTCTCCCAGCAAACTTATACCTTCTAGAGTCAGGGAGGAAGCTTCAGTGCTTCTTCTCAAGGAGCTGAGGAGAGAAAGAAGAGGTTACACTGCAGGAGAATTGGGATGCTGAGGCCATGAACAGAATTCTTTCTGGTAATAATTCTATTTTCCTTTTTTGTTTAAAGTATTATTGTGTTATATCTATTGATCCATCAACAGATACGAATATTGGCCTGAGTCATGTTTATGATTATACCTTCTTCATATATTTCCCTTGTTAGGCCAAGTTAGCTCTGACTTAAAGTTCCAAGGACGTTTTGTTAATGTGTGTTATTTAATCCCTAAAACAATCACTTGGGTGTAGACATTAGTGTCTCCACTGTACAGATGAGGGAATTGAGACTCAGAAGTTAAACAGTTTCTGGGATCACACAGTAAGTATAGTCATACTCCAACTCTCATTAGGTTGTGTGAACTTGGGTGAGGTTCATAACCTCCAAAACATGTAGTTTCCTCATCTGTAAAATGAGGATGATATTAGTACTTACCTTTTGAGGTTAATTTGAGGCCGTTAAATGAGTTACTGTGAAGAGTTGTGAACAGTGCATGACACATAGTAAGTGCTTAATAAATGTCATCTCTTGATTGGCTAAATACTAAGTATCTTTTAACATCAGGGGTCATCCAGGTAATCCTCCTCTTATATATTATAGGTCAAGAATCTCTTACCAGCTTACGTGGTTCTGTGTGCCACAAGGGTTGAGAATCACGGATCAAGCTAAGTTTGTTTGGCTTTTGCAATGAGAAGGTGGAGGCTCAGAATCAGGATTAGCCGCTTATACTTGAGAAGTTGATTTGTGTTGCCAGCCACATCTCTTGTAGCCATCAATTTTGTAGGAAATCATTTGTTATACCGAGATTTGCTTTAACTGTATAATGAGACAGTGATTAATCACTACGTAATAGATTGTGTTTACTGGAAAAGTATTCATTTCTTGGGAATGCCTCAAACATCTTTTAGATAAACTGTTATTTGCTTTAAAAAAAAGAAAAAGAATCTCTTATCCATAATTTGGAGATCCAGAATGCTTTGAAACTGCAATTTTTTTCATATATCATTTAGTGGCAAAACCTTATGTGATTTGAACTCGTTTGGTGGCACAACCTAACTTGAACTAACGTGAAACTGTTGCTAGTCTACTTTTTCCCCACCTATTGTGACGACACTTACATTTTGCTGCAGAAATACTCCTTCTGGATTATGTGGATGCTGCCCAGGAGTCCAGTTGGTGTGGAATGAAATATGTGATGAATACACCTTTTAAAATCTGAAAACCTGGGAATTCCCCAGTGGTCCAGTGGTTAAGACTCTACGCTTTCATTGCCAAGGGCGCGGGTTTGATGCCTGGTTGGGGAACTAAGAGCCCACAAACCACGCGGTGCGACCAAAAAAAAAAAAAAATCTGAAAAGCTTTTAAAAAATCTTTTTAAAATCTGTAGACTCCCAAATTCTGAAAAGCATTTGGCCCTTAGGGCTTAGGGTAATGGATTATGGACTTCTGTGAATATGCCCTTAAACCTCTCTTTTCCTTCTTAGACTGTAAACTTCTGGAGAACTGGGCCTGTATCTAATTCATGTGTAGCCCCGGTTCTTGGCACATAATAGGCATTCGGTAAATGTTTGGTGAGAGAATGAACTGTGCCAGAACAAACCAGTTAGGTGAAGGGAAACAGACTTGAGAGCAGCACCTTATTTTTTCCTGGAACACAGACAAAACAGACTGCCTTCAGTTTACAAGAGGCTGAATCATGTTAGTTTTGGGGCACTTAAAAATGTTCAGTGTAATGAGAAATTTGGTAGCAAAATAAAAAAGCAAAACTTAGTGCCTATACTACAATGTCAGCATCTCTTCTATTTTCCTCTCTTATCCACTCACTCCATACAGCTTTAGATTTTTGGCCAACTTCTTGAGAAAGAAAGCCACATGGGAACATCTGTAACTGGAAGACTACTTGGGGTGGGTAAGCAAGTGTGTTTTTACATTCTTCTGAGAATGATCATAAAAGCTTTAAATACCTTAACTAATTCATTAAGGGTTTAGGGTTTTTTTTTATAAATAAAGTATAGGAATTATGAATCAGGATTGCAGAGAGGAAAGCAGAACATTAGAGAATTTAATTATAATAATAGCAAACTTTTCTGATAGACTACTAGTAGGTAAAAGTAGTTCACATTTAAATTTTTAAAGTACAGTTTAAAATATTTTTTCATGCCTTACATGAGCTTTCATGATCCATATGAAAATTATTAATAGTTAAGAAATATTTGTATGTCTTTGTCTTACATGGATTAAAATAACTGTTCATTAACACAGCAATATAATTGTACAGGCTACATAATGCCTTGTTTTAGTAAAAATTCTGTGGACATTTTAAGAAGTGTAGAGAGAAGTCTATTTGAATTATGCAATTGTATTTTTTTTCCATTTTATTTAATAAGTTGGCTTGGATACAATGACCCATTGATATTTTTTGATATTTGTAACTGGTACAGCTGAACTTTTTAAAGGATAATTGATATGTTGCCTTCTGCTCAACTAACAGTGCTTTCACTATATGATCAAGTTATTTAAAATGTGTTAAATGAATCAAATATTCATGTTGAGAAAGAACCTAGTAAAGAAGTTACAGTAATTAAGAGAGCACTACTCTTATACCAAACTAATTTCTGTTAAATTATTAGTTTAAAATTGCCTTAGTTAGTAATTTCAGTACAACTGCAGAGATTGTGATAAACAGCTCCAATTGGATCTTGAGTAAAAATCACTGTTGGTGAAATTCCTTGACTGTATCCTTCTGATGATTTTTTTGTGTTTTTTGTAAAGGAAGGTAGAGATGGCTCATATCTCATACACGTCTGTATCTTTCCTTCCTCCCAGGAGGGAAGTTTCTTAACTAGCTGACCAAAGATAGATCTGGAAAAACATAAATATTTAAGAAATGAATTGGGGGTGGGAAGGGGCGGGGGGAGGAGCCCACAATGGTACGGATAAGGAATAATCACTGAAGTACAAGGAGGAAGTAAGGGGTCTGGAAAGCTATTGGAGTAAAGCTTGAATAAGAGGGAGGATCATTAGATTCAGCGGAGAGATCTAACGAAATGCCCTTCCAAGGAGGCGAAGTGGAGTGGTTGAGAGACTGGGTTCCAGAGTCATATATGCTTTGCTTCAATTCCCAACTCTGCTTCTAATCTTAGGCAAGTTGTTTAACCTAACCTCAGTTTATTTTTAAATTTCATTCCATTACATTTATTTTATGGTTCCCAGTGGACTTAAGGTGTGTTAAAAGGTAAGCTGAGGGACTTCCCTGGTGGCGCAGTGGTTGAGAATCTGCCTGCCAGTGTTCGATCTCACATGCCACGGACCAACTAAGCCCGTGCACCACAACTACTGAGCCTGTGAACCACAACTACTGAGCCCACACACCACAACCACTGAAGCCTGCATGCCCTAGAGCCCGCATGCTGCAACTGCTAAGCCCACGTGCCACAACTACTGAAGCCCGTGCTCTCTAGGGCCTGCATGTCGCAACTACTGAGCCCGTGTGCTGCAACTACTGAAGCCCACGTGCCTAGAGCCCGTGCTCCACAGCAAGAGAAGCCACCGCAATGAGAAGCCCACACACCACAACAAAGAGTAGCCCCTGCTCGCCACAACTAGAGAGAGCCCGTGCACAGCAACAAAGACCCAACGCAGCCAAAAATAAAATAAAAACAAAGGTAAACTGAGACGTATTGGGTTAGCCAAAAAGTTCCTTCGGTTTTAAAGTAAACATAAAAGACACATTTTTCATTTTCACCAAGAACTTCATTGAACAACGTATTCACAGTTTTGTTCCACTACCTTCTGTCATTTTTCAGGCAACTTCATAATTCCATCTTCCCAAAACTTTTTGAGCAAAGAACTGTTCCAGGTGCCTTTTACAGTCTTCCAGGGAATTGAAATTTTTTCCATTAAGAGAATTTTGTAAAGACCAAAATAAATGGAAATCTGAAGGTTCAGTGTCTGTTAATGTGGTGGATGAATCAGAACTTCACAGACAAGCTGTAACAGTTTTTGCCTGGTCATCAAAGAAACATGTGGTTTTGAGTTATCCTGATGGAAGAGTATGAGTTTTCTTTTGACTAATTCTGGATGCTTTTCGTCGAGTGCTGCTTTCAGTTGGTCTAATTGGGAGCAGAACTTGTTGGAATTAATCATTTGGTTTTCCTGAAGGAACTCATAATAGAGGACTCCCTTCCAATCCCACCATATACACAACATCACCTTCTTTGGATGAAGACCGGCCTTTGGTGTGGTTGTTGGTGGTTCATTTCACTTGCCCCACAATCTCTTCTGTTGCCTGTTATTGTAGAGTATCCACTTTTCATCACCTGTCACAATTTGTTTTAAAAACAGAATGATTTTGTTACATTTCAGTAGAGAATCTCACGCAGAAATACGGTCAAGAAGGTTTTTTTCCCTTAACTTATGTGGAACCTAAACATCAAAGTGATAAACATAACCAAGCTGGTGCAAGTGATTTTCAGCTCTTGATTTGTATATGTTGAGTATGTCAGCTATCTGCCACGTGGTATAACATTGATCGTTCTCAATTAGTGTCTCGATTTGATCGCTATCAACTTCAACTGGTCTACCCGACCGTGGAGCATCGACTTCCAGCAAGAAATCTCCAGCACGAAACTTCACAGACCACTTTTCACGTTCAGTCAGTCACAGCACCTTCTCCATACACTGCACGAATCTTTTTTTTGCGTTTCACTTGGTTTTTACCTTTCTTGAAATAATAAAGCATAATATGCGGAAAATGTTGCTTTTTTCTCCCATCCTCAGTATTAAATGGCTACACAAAAATTCACCAATTTTGATAAGTTTTTTTTTTAAATGCACGCTAATATGACAGCTGTCACAGTGTAACAGAATTGTTTTGAATGAAGTTAAAGACAACTAAGCTCTACTAGAGCCACCTTATGGAAAAAAACGAATGAACCTTTTGGCCAAC
Organism: Monodon monoceros; assembly: GCF_005190385.1. NCBI lineage: Eukaryota > Metazoa > Chordata > Mammalia > Artiodactyla > Monodontidae > Monodon > Monodon monoceros. The sequence goes on from NW_021703767.1 coordinate 87,160,968, forward strand.
CCAATATTAAAAAGCTTAAGTTTTCTGAGCAAAAATCGATTTGGATTGGGCACTGCCAAACCAGAGTGGTTAGGAGTGTTCCACCAGCCACCTCTGGAGGTAGGGGTAGGACTTTTATAGAGAAGAGGAGGAAGTGAAGCAAGGGAATTATTTGATTGGCTGTAGTTTATGTGATTGCCGTACTGGTTTTGTTTGTTTTGTTTTGGCCGTGCTCTGAGGCGTGTGGGATCTTAGTTCCCCCATCCCTAGCCCCCTGCAGTGGAAGTGCAGAGTCATAACCACTGGACCGCCAGGGAAGTCCCCATTGGTTGTCCTTAGGTTTTGATTTCTTAACCTTGAGGCATTTACAGGCTTAGGTTTTGATTTGCTTACACAGGCTGCTAAGGTATTAGAATCACCTCAGTCTAATGGCCTCCTTGTTTAACTGAACATGTGCAAGAGTTGGATTAATTGTAAATATAGTATTCATGGATCCATGTATGACTCATCGTTATATATTTATATTTGCTTGCTTATTGATAATGTATAAACACCTGTAAAGCAAATATCCAACTCAGGAATTTGGAAATTAACACTTGCAACTCCTTGTGTGTTCCTTCCTTCTCTTTTATCATTCTCTTGCTTCAAAAAAGTCTTATTGCATATGTATGCATTCCTAAACAATATATTATTTAGTTTTAGTTGGTTTTGAGTTTTTTGAAGAGTATTACGCTGGTATGTGTCTTCTGGAACTTGCCTTTTTCCTCTTAGCAGTATTTTTCAGATTCATCTATGTTGTATACATCTGTAGCTCATTCATTTTCACTGCGATGTAATAATTTGCTGTGAAAACACTGTAATTATCCATTTTCCTATTGGCGGGTGTTATTTTATTGCTATTACAGGTGGTGCTGTATGAATCCAGCCCTTGAGCACAGGTACTTAAGTTTCTTTTAGGGCTCATCTACCCAGAAGTGGAATTAAATTGTCAGATTGAAGATACACATATCATCACCCTTGTTAGATATTGCCAAATTGCTTCCCAAAGAGCTGTCCTACCAGAATATGTTACCATTTCCCCACAGCTTTGCCAGCTCCTGGATGAGAAAAAAAATTCTGTTAATCTGATAGGTATGAAACTGTTTATTTGCATTTCCCCGATTACTGAGTTTGAGTATCTTCGCATTTGTGTATTGGCCTCTACTGGTTTTCCTGCTGTGACCTGCTATTCGTGCTACAATTTGCACATTATTCTTTTGGGTCATCAGCCTTTTTTATTATTAGCTTGTAGGAATTTTAAATTCTAGATTCTGTAGACCTAAAACAGATAGACTGCCAGATATTTCTCCAGCAAAGATGGGTTTATTTGGGTTTATTGCAGAGAAGTGCAATTCAGGGTCTGCAGCCATGGCAAACCAGCTGCAAGTCTCGCAGGGCAAGGGAATGAGAACTCTTTTATAGAGACGAAAATGAAGTTGGGAGGGCTGTAGTAAACAGAGTCCATGGCTTTTCATTGGTTGAGTCCTTGCCAGGAAAGAAGAGGCGTCTTTCTTTTGGGCTGTGTTATGTCACAGGGTGTGAGAGCTCCCTCTTCTGACCTCCCAACTCTATTTAATTTTCTGTTTATCAATTTTTTATAAGGCTAATCCTTTCTTTGAATTTTAGCTTGCAGCTGTCTTTTTCCGATTTGTGTCTTCGTTTTTTTGGTTTTTTCTTTCTTTCTCTTTGGGGTAGAGGAGAAACTCTCTTCTCATCATGCATACACTGTACTTCCACAGCTGAAGATGCTAGCTCTTACAGCTGACCTTTCCTCCTCTCCTCCATCTTCTTGTGTATAGGGATAATTGTGAAAATCATCATCAACTGTGTGTGTGTGTGGTGGTGTGCAGCAGACTATTGGGCTGTTTAGTAAGCCTGGAGAGTGATTCTGCTCCCATATGTTGGAAGCTTTTTAAAAAAGTAGTGTGTTTGATGCCTCTTTGTTTTCAGTTTTGGGCCAGTTACCAGGTCTGAGTCCTTAGGAGAAGTTATACTCAATTTTCTGTTATGCATATAACCAGTGTACATGGTATACGTTTATTTCTGTCTATAATCACTTCCTTTTTTGGTCAATAACTCAGGGAGAGTCTGATCAGAGACTGTTTTTTGGTTTACTCCCTTCTTAGGTTGGGATCTTGATTATTTTAAAATTTAGATAAGACTCTTCCTTATCTAAGAATTTATACTGCACTTAGTCTGCCTGGCTACACCCACTGAGGATTTTTTCATTCGTTGGTGACTGTCTTATTGGTTTTCTCCTGTCATTATTTTCCATCTTTTTCTTTTCCCCACATAGAATTTACAATGCTTTATAAAATATTTTGCCACTTCCCTGATTTCTGTCCTTTATTAACTGTGGATGCAAAGGAACTGCAGGAGGGCAAGTAGTCAGATGACTTTGTTTTCTACAAGTCGAAAGAAATGCCCATAGAAACTTCATTTCTCTGATTTGGAGCATGCTCTTGGGTGTATCGTTTGAGGGAGCTACTTTAATAAACTATACCTCATGCAACAATATTTTTCTCAAGAATTCAAAACTTTTCTAGCCGTTTTATATATACACACAGACCATGTCAAATACACAGATTGGCTACTTCTTTAAATCCTCCCTTTCAAAGCATAATTTATTAGGATTTATCATATTAGGTTTCATCTGGGGGTATCGTGTTGCTTCTCTTTACCCTAATCAGCCTCTGGGTTTGTCTGGAAGTAGTTTATAATCTACTGGTCTGTGCTGGATGCCCTTTTTTTTTTTTTTTTTTTTTTTGGTTTTTTTGGGAATACAACAATTGTCAGGTGAGAAGAAGACATCAACAGAAAGTCTGTGCAATCAAAATGTTCCTCCTCCATAGTGACAGGACTAATGTAAGCAGATCAGGTAGCGGGTCCCCAAGAAAGAGCATCAAGAATGGCTTTCTTGACAGAAGAGAATCCGTTTTGCCCTAAGCCATTTTGTGCTCTAAACCTGGCGGCAACGCTTGCCCGTGAGCGGGTCTTAGTAATGAATGATCTTAAGGGAATGAAAGAACAACAGGCAAGAGAAGTAACAACAGCAAAGATAATATATCAGTCATAAAGACTCCCAGTTTTATTTCTGTGGTAAAACATTAGCCTGAAGGGCTCAACCACCAGATCAACTGGAACCTAAGGGATGATGATGTTTGTTGACCTTTTCTGACCCTGGTGACTTCAGTCAACTGCAGTTTAGCCTCTGTAGACTGGCCAAGCCCCTTCTTGAGGCTGCATGTATCTTTAGCTTAAAAATTCCTAAGTTTTGCTGCTGGGAGACACTGCTTTGGGAAAGATCCCCAGTGTTCTCCTTACTTGGTGCAAGTAATAAATCCTTCCTTCTCCCAACCTTTAGCTTGGTTGTGCTTTTTGGCTTGACACCCACCAAGAGGTGAACCCAGTTTTTGGGTAACACTAATAAGTTTTCAAATAAAGAGTGAAAAGTTAGTTCCTGTTTTTAGCAACAGATATGATAGGCGGGGAAGGCTGCTTTGACATTTTTCAGACATCCGGAGAGAGTTTGCGGTATTCAGTAGCGGAAGAAAAGTAATTTTCACTCTACCCTTCTGAGTTCTTGGGTGAGACCCCATGTAATAAAAGATTAACAAGAGAAAAACACACAGAAGTTTATTAATATGTATACCTCCAGTATACATGTGAAATACCCCGGGAAAAATGAGTAACTCCCTGAGGGTAACCCAAGCCACCAGCTTAAATATTGGGTTGGCCAATAACTTTGTTCAGGTTTTCCTGTAACAGCTTAAGGAAAAGTCCGAATGAACTTTTTGGCCAACCCAATACCATCTTCAGCTAAAGACAAAAGAAAGGTTGGGAGGTTAGGGGTGGAGACTAGGCTTGGGAGGATCCTAAGAAAAGCAAGGGTAGGGTTTGATGTGCAGATTTAAATCCCAAGACTCTAGTCATTTATAGTCATCCCTCACTTCTGGTACCCAGAGGGAGACACCCTTACAAATGGAGATTTGCTTTGGAAATGTCACTCTCCATTGCAAAGGGGTAATTTCTACTCTTGTTTTCAGAGTTTCTCTTGTGTCTGTTGTTTCTCAAGATAATCCTCCTGCCTAAAAGGCATATTTTGGGTAGGCATATTTTCCTACCCTTCATTGGGCACAAGCATCACAAGGGTTCTGATTTTGCTGCTTGGAAACGTTTCTCAGACAATCCGTTGCCTTATAATTACTCCCTTCTTTTCCATTATGCCTGCTTAAACTTAGCTGAAGTCATTGGGCATGAGCCTTGAGAATTCAGAATTCCATATGAGGAAATAGGGTCATGTAAAGGCAACTGTCTTTGAAAGTTCTTAAACATAGAAAAAGGACTGTAAGTGATGGTGAAATATAGAATCAAGGAGTTTTTTTTTTTCTTAAAGGGAGAGACTTGAGTGTGTAACCCCTAATGGAAAGGATGCAGTCGAAAGTGAAATGCTCCCCAGAGGCTGTTTGCTGAATGAAAATGAGGAATTATAACTTTACAGTAGACGTGAATACACTGATCAATCTTAGCTTCGCTAATAGCGGCATAAACATTAAGTTCATTCTGATGTATTGTAATATGAAGTCTAGTCTCACCTAGAAGTATTCTTGCCAAATACATTGAAATTGAATATCATGTAGCCTGTAGATCTAACTTCCTTCCAGTTCATAGGCAGTATAGAGTATAGAGAAACAAGTTAAACAATACCATGGGAAGTAAACAGAATGTGGGACATTCTGCAGGACAGCTGTCTCCAATAAGTCAATTAGCATAGAGAAAAAAAGAAAGCAGGAGATGGATTCTTCTGGATGGAGAGATTTAGAGATAAAACCAAATATATTATATAGTCCTTTAATTGGATCCTAAGTTGAACAAATCTGATGTAGAAGACATTGGTGGAATAATTGGGGAAATTTGAAAATGGACTGGGTATTCGCTACTAAATAGTTGGTGTTAATTTGGGAGGTTTGTTAATGGTATTATGGTTTAGTAGGAAAATGTCTTGATATTTTTGGAGATGTGTACCTGAAGTGTTTAGGGGTAAAGTATCTTTTTTTCTTTTATAAATTTATTCATTTATTGGGTGTGTTGGGGTCTTCGTTGCTGCTTGCGGGCTTTCTCTAGTTGTGGTGAGCGGGGGCTACTCTTCATTGCAGTGCGTGGGCTTCTCATTGCGGTGGCTTCTCTCGTTGTGGAGCACAGGCTCTAGGCGTGTGGGCTTCAGTAGTTGCGGTGCACGGGCTCAGTAGTTGTGGCTTGCGGGCTCTAGAGCACAGGCTCAGTAGTTGCTCCGTGGCATGTGGGATCTTCCCAGACCAGGGCTCGAACCCGTGTCCCCTGCATTGGCAGGTGGATTCTTAACCCCTGTGCCACCAGGGAAGCTCTAGGGGTAAAGTATCTTGATGTCTGTGATTTTTAAAAAATTTGTTTTATTGAAATATAGTTGATTTATAATGTGTTAATTTCTGCTGTACAGCACAATGATTGTTATACACGTATATATATACACATTGTTTTTCATATTCTTTTCCATTATCGTTTGTCACAGGATATTGAATATAGTTTCCTATGCCACACAGTAGGACCTTGTTGTTTATCCATTCTATATATAATAGTTTGCGTCTGCTAATCCCAAACTCCCAATACATCCCACTCCACCCCTCTCTCCTTGGCAACCACAAGTCTGTTCTCTATGTCTGTAATTCTGTTTCTGTTCTGTAGATAAGTTCATTTGTGTCATATTTTAGATTCCACATATAAGCAATATCATATAATATTGGTCTTTCTCTGTCTGACTTCACTTAGTATGATAATCTCTAGGTCCATCCATGTTGCTGCAGATGGCATTATTTAATTATTTTGTATGGCTGAGAAATAATTCCATTGTGTGTGTGTGTGTGTGTGTGTGTGTGTGTGTATGTATGTATCTTTATCCATTCATGTCTGTGATTGACTTTAAAATACTTCAGCAAAAACAAAAGATGGAGCAAATACAGTAACAGTATTAACAATTTGTAAACCTTCACAGTGGACATTATGGATGTCTGTTATATTAATTTCTCTGCCTTTCTCTGTGTTTGAAATTTTTCTTAATAAAAAGACTAAAACAGGGCTTCCCTGGTGGCGCAGTGGTTGAGAGTCCGCCTGCCGATGCAGGGGACATGGGTTCGTGCCCCGGTCCGGGAAGATCCCACATGCCGCTGGGCCCGTGAGCCATGCCCGCTGAGCCTGCGCTCCGCAACGGGAGAGGCCACAACAGTGAGAGGCCCGCGTACTGCGAAAAAAAAAAAAAAAAAAAAGACTAAAACAATCGAGAAAGAGTGAGAGGTTGAGTGTACTAGGTGAAAAGGGATAATCAGAAATGTAAGATTACTGAAAAGATAGGGAGAGATAGGATTTAAATCTCAGGAGGAGGAATTGACCCAAATGACAGAAAAGTCAGCTTCTCTATTATAACAGAAGGGAAGGAGGAGCATCTGATGAGTCAGTCCTCTATGTATCATTTTGTAAAACTAATAGTGGGAAATTGAAAGAGTTCATGTCTGGTGGCTTCTCTTTTCTCTGTGATATAGAAGGTAAGCTCACTTGCTGCAAGAGGGGTTGTGAGAAGATCAGAAGCTGGTGAAGGATGCAAAGGAGCTGAAATCGTTGATATTGAGTGGATGTGATGGGTAAAAAGCTGCATATGGTAGCCAGGTGGTTTTGAGGGCCCAGCTAGATTGCTTATATGAACTTGTAGTAGAACTAACTTGCCCCGCTGTTTGACTTTTCAATCAGTGTTTGATAGATTGAGTGCTGGCTGAAAGAAAGTACGGAGTTGGGTTCATCGAAGTTGTGATTTTTGTCAGTTGAATGTGACCAAATAGAAGGGCAGGGGAAACTAGGGTACTGGCAGAGTTGTTGATGAAGTGCTGGACCTGAAATTCAGCCTGTATGAGAAGGGAGTGCAGCTTGCAACTAGAAGATGAATAAGTTCTGGAGATCTAATGCACAGCATAGTGAGTGTAGTCAGCCACGCTGTGTTTTATACTTCAAAGCTGCTAAGAGACTAGATCTTAAATGTTCTCTCCACAAAAAAGAAATTGTAATTATGTGATGTGATAGAGGCGTTAGTTAACGCTTTGGTGGTAATCATATAGATATATAAATATCAAATCAACAAGTATGTCTTAAACTTACACAATATTATATGCCAATTATACATACCTCAATTTTAAAAAAGGGGGAATTGCCACAAACTCACTATATTTCACATTGGACCCCTCATCTTTCATATGAACCTTCTCCCTGTCATGGACTCTAAAGGGTCTGGGATTTTTACCTACTTATAAGCTAATAAATTAGCCTGTTAGTGTTTTGTGGATGCTGGCAGAAGACATAAGACTCTTGGGTCAGAGACCAAGGACTTTATTACTCGCAGCACCCCAAGTAGCATGGCCTGATGTTGGTTTTGGCCCGTTCCCCATGCTCCTCAGTCCCATGGAGGTGACCCAGGTGTGCCTAGATGGATGCTACATATGCATTGGGTTTGCATTGCAGTCTAGAAACACTGAGCTTAGGGAATTTACCACTTTTACAGAAAGAAGCAGCAAGCTCTCTCTTTGTCTTGGGGCAGACGTTGTCTCATCCCTCAAGGTTGCTCACTGCAAATGCAGCCTTGAGAAATGGCTTAGGTAAAAGTGACGAGGGCCTTGTTATTTTGGCATATGCAGTAAGAATGTGCAGGGATGCTCAGGGCCCCATGGCCTCTCCTAGTATTCCCCCTCCATAGGGTAGTGGTGGTGATGAGGGAACTGCTTCCTCTTTGTCATTTCTATTCGCAGTACCTCCATCCTTTCGGCACCCAAGCTGGAAAATTTCATTCATTTGGAACAACTCATAGTCTTTCCTGAATAACTCTTGTTAGCTGCAGATAGCTCCTCTTTAGAGGGTCCCTTGTGTGTGTGTGGCTTTGGGGGGTAGAAAGGCAGTAGAATTGGGTAAGAGGTGGTTTTGAATGCCCTTAAAAGTTATATGAGACCTCTTTGAGCCCCTTGATATACCTACAGAAAGTCATTCTGTAGAAAGAGAAAAACAAAGCAGGTATGAAGAGAAAAGCAGGACAGGTAGAGAAAGAATACTGCCAGTTTCCAGTCTCTGTTTTCTTCCTGAGGTCATAACACCCTTGCCTTTTACTTCTGGATTCATGCTAAATCCTTAGAATGAATTTTCCTTTAGTTCTTAGATTATTTTCAGGTTGGTTAATTTACTGGAGCATGAAGTGTCTCAGGTGCTAGAGATGTAGCAAAGAGTAAAGTGAGCAAAGTCCCTGCCTTAAGGAGCTTACACTCTACTAGGAGGAAGCAGACAACAAATAAGCAAATACATGTTCGATGGCATTGAGTATTACAGTGAAAAATAAGACAGGGTAAGGGGCCTAGTTGGGTACATACGTGCTATCCGTGAAGGTTGCTCTGAGAAGGTAACATTTGAACCGAGGTAAGGGTGGAAGCAGTGAAGATATCAGGGGCAAGCAAGAGGGTTCCGGGCAGAGGTAAGAGCAAGTGCAAAGACTGAAGCTGGAGCCTGCTTAGCGTGTTCAAGGAACATCAAGAAAGCTTTTGAGTGGCTGGAGCAGAGAGGGGTAGGGGGACGAGAGATACGAGGTCAGAGGGTGTATGTGTAAGAGACTGTGTAGGGGGCTCTGTGGGTCAAGATAAAGAGTTAGATTTTGGTCTGAGTGGAGTGAAAAGCCATTGTAGGATTTAAAGCAGAAGAGTGACTTGTGTTTTCAAAGCATCTCTGGTTACTATATTTAGAATAGACTGGAGAGTGGGCAAGGGCAGTAGAAAGGAGACCAGGTGGATGATGGTGGCTTGGACCAAGGTAGTCAAAGTGGAGGTAATCAGAGTTGGTCAAATCCTGGATATTTTTTGAAGGAATGCCTGACATGATTTGCTGATGGATTAGATGTAGGGTATGAAAGAAACAGAACAGAGCCGTTAAGGATGACTCCCAGGTTTTTGGCTTAAACAACTGGAAGGATGGAATTGTCATTTACAGAGATGTGGAAGACTTAAGGGTGGTGTGGGGTTCAATTTTGAAATAAGTTGAGGTGTCTGTTAGGCGTCCAAGTGTGGATGTCTACTGGTACCCTTGAAACTGTTGTAAAGTATTTCTCCCTGGACTCCATTCTAGTACTGATTCTCTATAATTAAGTCGAATACTACAACTCAAGCTGTCTCTTCCTTCCTCTGATCCCATTCCTCCATAAAGTCCTTTAGTAAATAATCTAGATCTATATTTACTGAGCAGTTTTAAGTACCAGTAATAATTATCTCACTTGAGTTTCAGAGGGACCGAAAGGAAGTTACATGTCAGTATTTAAAAAGCAGATTAATATGTAAATGGAGAACTGAGTCAGTCTGTCTCTCTTTCTTTTTGAATAGTGACTTTCATTTGTTAGTTTCTGAGGTAAACAAATTCAAGGATGAGTGAGCTGGAACAGTTGAGGCAGGAAGCCGAGCAGCTGCGGAATCAGATCCAGGTAAGAGCAAACTTTTTCATTTTGAAATTTTAACATTTTTATGTAATACCAGCGATGAACAAAATTTGTGCATTAGTTTATCAGTCTACATATATTAAATAATTTATAAGGTGAGAAATGGTCAATTTGTTTTTATCATGCCTCTAAAGAACTCTGCAAAAATCATTCCTAACAAATACCTATGTGGCCCAACGGCCCCTGTGTCCCTAAGAAGTTAATAGTGTTCATGTAATCTCTGCTGACATGATAATTCTCTTCTACTCACACACCTGGAATCATAGTTTGATTTTTGGTATGTTGAGGTATAATGTAATATCATAATGTTACATAATATCATAATATCACATAATGTAATCTATTAGAAAGTTAATCTCTAAACCATTAGATTGCGGAAAAACATTAAAAATGGTAAATGGCATAATGAAGATGTCTGTCATCTTTACTCTTGGAAATCAACTCAAAACAGTAAAGAGCATAACGAACAAATACAAGCTTCATCTTTAACAAAACTAAAGACACTTAGAACTTCAAAACCTAATAGAGTGGGGAAAAGTTGTCAAATGTTAGGGTGTGGAAAGGCTCTGAGAGAGGGTTTCTGCGGCTGTAAATCTCATATTCCCTCAGGGACAACATCGTTCCTTTCTTTTGGAACAGTGAAAACATGCTTCCCTGGACTGAGAAATATCAAGGAGGGCAGAGATAAACATGAAAGGATATAGACATGCTGTCTTTTAGGAAGCCTCTTGGTGAGAAGGTACAGGAGGGACCGAATTGTGTGTAGCCTGCTGCTGCCTACTTCTTTTCACAGGGAAAAAGTAAGAGCTAAACAACTTACAAATATAAATGAAAAACTTCATAACGAAGCATGGAGAATCCAAGTTATTAGTAACTTGGAACACTGTTGTGATCTCTCCAGTATGAATCTTTGGCAAAGTAATTTCAGAATTACTTATCTAATTTAAAAGTGAAGAATAAGAAAAAAGGAATAATCATAGGATCTATGCAAAGATATTACAGGAAAGAGATGAAAGGAGCAGGAAAAACAAGGGATGGGGGAAGAACACTCAGCAGAAAAATGTTGGTTCTGAGTGGATTAAAATCATAATCATTCTGATCACCAGGAATTCAAGGAAGTTAATGATTTAGATGTGAATGAGAACTCTGAGTGGATACCTTAGGTGTCTGAACAAACCTGTCAAAACAAAGGAGGGATTTATTTTTTCTGGGATGATTAGAGAAGGCTTCATAGGCTAATCTCTGAGTTAAGATGTTGCTACCACCACCAGAATGGATTCTCCACCATCTCTACTTTGTGTCACTTGCTCCAGATGCTGAGCAGGAATGACTGATTGGCCAAGCACATTGGTCACATGGCCGTCTCATTTTTTAAAATCTTTTCTCTGTATCTGTAAGCTTGGTTTTTTGTTTTTTTGTCTTTTTTAACTTGCACATATAAGTGAGATTATGTGGTATTTGTCTTTCTCTGTCTGACATATTTCTCTTAGTGTAATGCCCTCAAGGTCCATCCATGTTGTCACCACAAATGGCAAGGTAGTCTTTTTTTATGGCTGAATAATATTCCATTGTGTGTATGTATGTGTGTGTGTGTGTGTGTGTGTATCTCACATTTTCTTATCCTTTCATCTGTCAACAGATACTTAGGTTGTTTCCATATCTTGATCATTGTAAATAATGCTGCAGTGAACATGGGGGTGCATATATCTTTTTGAGTTAGGGTTTTTGTTTTCTTTAGATAAATACCCAGAAGTGGAACTGTTGGATCATATGGTGGTTCTTTTTTTAATTTTTGAGGAACCTACATACTGTTTTCCATAATGGCTGCACCAATTTGCAGTCCCACCATCAGTGTTCAGTGTTCCCTTTTCTCCACACCCTCGTCAACACTTGCTATTTCTTCTCGTTTTGATGATGGCCATTCTGACAGATGTGAGTTGCTATCTCATTGTGGTTTTTATTTGCATTTCCTTGATGATTAGTGATGTTGAACACATTTTCATGTACCTGTTGGCCATCTGTATGTCTCCTTTGGAAAAATGCCAGTCAGACCCTCTGCCCATTTTATTTATTTTTATTATTTTATTTTTTGGCTACGTTGGGTCTTCATTGCTGTGTGCAGGCTTTCTCTAGTTGTGGCAAGTGGGGGCTGCTCTGTTGTGGTGTGTGGGCCTCTCACTGCAGTGGCTTCTCTTTGTTGCGGAGCACAGGCTCTAGGCATGCGGGCTGCAGTAGTTGTGGCTCATGGGCTCTAGAGCACAGGCTCAGTAGTTGTGGCACACGGGCTTAGTTGCTCCATGGCATGTAGGATCTTCCCGGACCAGGGCTCAAACCCATGTCCCCTGCATTGGCAGGCGGATTCTTAACCACTGTGCCACCAGCGAAGTCCCCTTCTGCCCATTTTAAAAATCAGATTATTTGTTTTATTTTTCTGTTGAGCTCTATGAGTTCTTTATATGTTGTGGATATTAATCCCTTATCAGATATACGATTTGCAAATATTTCTCCCATTCAGTAGGTTGCCTTTTCATTTTATTGATGGTTTTCTTTGCTGTCAGAAGCTTTTTAGTTTAATGTAGTCCCACTTGTTTATTTTTGCTTTTGTTATCTTTGCTTTTGTGGTCAAATCCAAAAAATCATCACGAAGACTGATGTCAGGGAGCTTACTGCATATGTTTTCTTCCAGGAGTTTTATGATTTCAGATCTTGCATTCATGTCTTTGATCCATTTTGAGTTAATTTTTGTGTATTATGTAAGATAGTGGTCCAGTTTCATTCTTTTGCACGTAGCTGTCCAGTTTTCCCAGCACGACTTATTGAAGAGACTGTCTTTTCCCCGTTTTGTATTCTTGGCTCCTTTGTTGTAAATTAATTGATCATATATGTGTGGATGTATTTTTCTGCTGTCTATTCTGTTCCTTTGATCTATATATCTGTTTTTGTGCCAATATCATACTGTCTTAATTACTATAGCTTTGTAATATAGCTTGAAATCAGGGCATGTGATGCCTCCAACTTTGTTCTTCTTTCTCAAGCTTGATTTGGCTATTTGAGGTCTTTTATGGTTTTATACAAATTTTAGGATTGTTTGTTCTATTTCTGTGGAAAATGTTATTGGGATTTTGATAGAGGTTGCATCGAACCTGTAGATTGTTTTGGGTAGTCGGGACATTTTAACAGTACTCTTCCAGTCTGTAAGCACAGAATATCTTTTCATTTATTTGTGTCATCTTCAGTTTCTTTCATCAGCGTCTTAGTTTTCAGTGTACAGGTCTTTCACCTTCTTGGTTAAATTTATTTCTAGGTAATTTATCCTTTTTGATGCAATTGTAAATGGGATTGTTTTCTTAATTTCTCTTTGTGATAGTTCTTTATTAGTGTATAGAAATGCAGTTGATTTCTATATATTTATTTTGTATCTTGCAACTTTACCAAATTCATTTATTCTCAGTTTTGATGGAGTCTTTAGTGTTTTTTGTATATAATATCATGTCATCTGCAAGTAGCAATAGTTTTACTTCTTCCTCTCAAATTTGGATGCCCTTTATTGATTTTATTTCTTCTCTTTGCCTAATCACTCTGGCTAGGACTTCCAATGCTATGCTGAATCCAAGTGGCAAGCATGAGCATCCTTGCCCTGCTCCTGATCTTAGAGGGAAAGCTTTCAGCTTTTCACCCTTGAGTATCTTATATATGTCATATATGGCCTTTATCATGTTGAGGTACATTCCCTCTATATCCACTTTGTTGAGAGTTTTTATCATAAATGGATATTGGATATTGAATTTTGTCAAAAGCTTTTTATGCATCTGTTGAGGTGATTTTATGATATTTATCCTTCATTTTGTTAAAGTGGTGTATCACACTGATTGATTTGTGGGTGTTGAACCATACTTGCATCCCTTGAATAAATCCCACTTGATCATGGTGTATGATCCTTTTGATGTGTTGTTGAATTCTGTTTGTTAATATTTCCTTGAGGATTTTTGAATCTATGTTCGTCAGGGATATTGGCCTGCAATTTTCATTTCTTGTGGTGTTCTTGTCTGGAGTGACTGACCAATCACTTGGTCATGTGCTGATCTCATTTAATGCTTGTAGCAACCCTATGAGGTAGATGGTGTTACTTCGTAGCTGAGGAGACTGAGCCTCAGTGAGATTAAGTAACTGGCGAAGGTAACATAACTATGAAGTGGTAGATCAGGACTCAAGCCAGGTGTATTTTGGTTCCAGAGCCCGTGCCATAGGTACCCCTGTGGCCCTGCCTCCCCATCATGTCTGCTAAGATCTGGCTCTGTAGCCTGTGCTATAGCCACATGAATCTGGTTGTCATTCCCTGAACATGCATTGCTCTTTTCCACTTTGTTGCCTTTTATCAAATCGTTTCCTTTGCCTGGAATTATACTACCTCTGCTCTAATTTTGTTCCTGGGACTTGTATTCATTGAATCCTAGTCTTCCTCTAAAAAACCTCACCAGAGTCCTGCACTTGGATTTCTTATTCTTTTGCTGGAAGGCAGCATTGCCTGGTGGAAAGGACATGGATTCCATCTTTTAATTATTTTGTGGCCAGGACATGTTTACAGCTTTTTTTGATGCTTAATGTCTCTGCCCACTATATAGGTTTGCGGAGAGGAGTAAACAAAATGACATGTAAAGGATTTAGATCAATGCCAGTAAGTGACAGTTCCTTACTTGTACAGCCCTTTGGATTTGTGTTACAAGGCTGATTACAGCCCACCTGATATTATAGTTCCTTGTGCACATTTATCTTTACTACCTGTACTTGGCTGGGAAATTCTGTGTTTTAATTATCTTTGTATCTCACCAGCATCCAAGCAGAATGTCATGGGCATAGTTGCTCACTGAATTATCTTTCGTGATTTCAAGTAACCATGTGTATGTAAAATGCCATGTACTTTTCTTATCAGTTTAATCATGTCATGATATATTTAAAGACCATTTCTTCCTTCTTTCCTTTTTTTCCCCCTTAATTCCAGAAATATATTTTAACTATATATTTAACTGTGGTATAAACACATGACATAATAGAACTGTATGCTATTTGATGCAATACGTGATTCATTTAAAAAGTTTATTTTATATTGGAGTAGCATTGATTATAATTCATTTTAAGTTAAAAAACAGAAATAGAGAAAATGTAGATTGTCTTTTGTAATTGTTACCTGTTTGATTTGGAGTGAGAAACACCACTTTTATTTTGCACAAAGATATTAATATCAGAGCTTTATTTTTTAAGATGGGCAATAAGGAATTCAGCTGTTCATTGGGAATGATTCTCTTATATTCAGTTTTATAATGGATAAAAGTGTTCGTACGTTCAGTAATTTTAACTTGCAGTATTTTAATTGTGTTGTTAATATAAAGGTAAGCTCTATGAGGGCAGGGATTTTTGGTTTGTCTACTGCTAGCATAGTACCTGACACAGTGTGCAACAGATTTTTTTATTGAATGACTGAATTAAGAAAGATGATCTAAACAGTGATAGTTCATTTTCATAAAGCTTAAAATCAGAGAGCTCTTTTTATAGAATTGTCTTCTACTCCAGCATTTTTGGACATGGCTCAGGCTGTCACTGTTGTTTCTGGAAATTCTTTTCATTGTAGGAAAGTGGGCTAAATTATTCCTTGCCAAATGAGGTTTCTAAACCCACAGTCTGAGAATGAGAGAATCAAATCATATGTTTGTGTAACTACTTATGAACACCCTTACATAGAAATATTCTAAGTGCTTATAAATAGGTTGAAAAGGCCGCCAAAAAGATTGCATACTTATCCAGTCTTTGTTGCAGACGGTGGCAGGCATCCCCTGGCTGAATGGAACAGGTTGTCCTTTGGGGACAGTAATTCAACAAATCGTGTGTGCCTCTCTGCACAGAAGCGTGCACAGCACACTGGGGAAGAACAAAGTTGAAGACAACACTACCCTAACCTTTGGGGGAAAAAATTGGAACAAATCTAGTAGGAAGAATTAATTGTGCTTCCCATGTATATGAATCCTCTAAATTTATTATTAACTGATAAACTTGATTTAAAACATTTTGTTGCTTATTAAACATGTTCTTTGTTTGCCGTTACTTATTTTGTTACATTAATTTTTGTTTCACTATCTTCTGTTTAATAATCCTCTTCAGTTTGTGTAAAAATTTAAGGTCTTTTTGAAAGGCTACCCTATAATACTTAGGCAAAAACACCTGCTTACATGTAGGGAATTTGCTTTTAATATACAAATATAACTCATTATATAAAAAATTATTTTCCTGACATACCATATCTTTTTATCATGTTAGATCAAAAGTATTTTATTTCTGGGCTTCCCTGGTGGCGCAGTGGTTGAGAGTCCGCCTGCCGATGCAGGGGACACGGGTTCGTGCCCCGGTCCAGGAAGATCCCACATGCCGCTGAGTGGCTGGGCCTGTGAGCCATGGCCGCTGGGCCTGCACGTCCGGAGCCTGTGCTCCGCAATGGGAGAGGCCACAACAGTGAGAGTCTCGTGTACCGCAAAAAAAAAAAAAAAAAAAAAAGTATTTCTACTAACACCTGTATACAGTATACTTGCAAAGTATTTTAAAGATGTGTTATTTTTTAATTAAAAAATTTTAGTTGAGGTACAGTTGTACAATATTATATAGTGATTCATAATTTTTAAAGGTTATATTCCATTTATAGTTATTATAAAATATTGGCTATATTCCCTGTGTTGTGCAATATGTCCTTGTAGCTTATTTATTTTATACATAGTAGTTTATACCTCTTAATTTCCTAAGCCTATCTTGCCCCTCCCTCTTCCCTCTCCCCACTGGTAACCAGTAGTTTGCTCTCTATATCTGTAAGTCTTTTTCTTTTTTGTTGTATTCACTAGTTTGTTTTATTCTTTAGATTCCACATCTAAGTGATATCATACAATACTTGTCCCAACTAAAAGCTGCTTCTTTGAAAACATAAACAAAATTGATAAAGCTTTAGCCAGAGTCATCAAGAAAAAAGGGAGAGGGCTCAAATCAATAAAATTAGAAATGAAAAAGGAGAAGTTACAATGGACACCACAGAAATACAAAGGATCGTAAGACACTTCTACAAGCAACTATATGACAGTAAGCTGGACAACTTAGAAGAAATGGATGAATTTTTAGAAAGGTACAACCTTCCAAGATTGAACCAGGAAGAAATAGAAAATATGAACAGCAGAATCATAAGTACTGAAATTGAAACTGTGATTAGAAAGCCTCCAACAAACAAAAGTCCAGGACCAGATGGCTTCACAGGCAAATTCTATCAAACATTTAGAGAAGAGTTAACGCTTATCCTTCTGAAACTATTCCAAAAAATTTCAGAGGAAGGAACACTCCCAATCTCATTCTATGTGGCCACCATCACCCTGATACCAAAACCAGACAAAGATACCACACAAAAAAGAAAATTACAGGCCAGTATCACTGATGAACATAAATGCAAAAATCCTCAACAAAATACTAGCAAGCCAGATCCAATATACATTAAAAGGACCATACACCATGATCAAGTGGGATTTATTCCAAGGATGCAAGAATTTTTCAATATCTGCAAATCAATCAGTGTGATGCACCACATTAAGAAATTGAAGAATAAACACCATATGATCATCTCAGTAGATGCAGAAAAAGCTTTTGACACAATTCAACACCATTTATGATAAAAAAAACTCTCCAGAAAGTGGGCATAGAGGGAACCTACCAACATAATAAAGACCATATATGACAAACCCACAGCAAACATCATACTTAATGGTGAAAAGCTGAAAGCATTTCCTCTAACATTGGGAACAAGAATGTCCACTCTCACCGCTTTTATTCAACATGGTTTTGGAAGTCCTAGCCATGGCAGTCAAAGAAGAAAAAAATATATAAAGAGGACTTCCCTGGTGGTCCAGTGGTTAAGACTCTGCCCTTCCACTGCAGGGTCTTAGTTGCGGCATGTGGGATCTTTTGTTGTGGTCCACAGGCTCTTCGTTGCAGTGTGCAGGCTTCTCTCTAGTTGTGGCGCACAGGCTCCAGAGCGCATGGGCTCAGTAGTTGCAGTGCGTGGCCTCTCTAGTTGTGGCACACAGGCAAAGTAAGTCAGAAAGATAAAGACAAATACCATATGATATCACATATATGTGGAATCTAAAATATGGCACAAATGAACCTATCTGCAAAACAGAACCAGATTTGCAGAGATAGAGATCAGACTTGTGACACAGAGATCAGACTTGTGGTTGCCAAGGGGGAGGGGGGAGGGAGAGGGATGGACTGGGAATTTGGAGTTGGTAGGTGCAAACTATTACATTTAGAATGGTTAAACAGCAAGGTCCTATTGTATAGCACAGGGAACTATATCCAATCTCCTGGGATAAACCTGGGATAAATGGAAAAGAATATTTTTAAAAAAGTATATATGTGTAAAACTGAGTCAGCTTGGCTGTACAGCAGAGATTGGCACAACATTGTAAATCAACTCTACTTTGATTTAAAAAAATAAAAAAAATAAAGTCTACTTTGTTTGATATGAATATTGGTACTCCAGCTTTCTTTTGATTTCTATTTGCATGGAATACCTTTTTTACATCCCCTCACTTTCAGCCTGTATGTGTCCCTAGATCTGAAGTGGGTCTCTTGTAGACAGCATATGTACAGGTCTTGTTTTTGCATCCATTCAGCCAGTCTGTGTCTTTTGGTTGGAGCATTTAATCCATTTACATTTAAGGTAATTATCGATATCTTTGTTCTTATTGCCATTTTGTTAGTTGTTTAGGATTTGTTTTGGTAGGTCTTTTTTCTTCCCCTGTTGTTCTCCTGTGATTTGATGACTATCTTTAGTCTTGTGTTTGGATTGCTTTTTCTTTTTTGTGTGTGTATCTATTGTAGATTTTCACTTTGCGGTTATCATGAGGTTTTGATATAGCAGTCTATATATATACAAGATTGTTTTGACTTGCTGGTCTTTTAATTTCAAATATATTTCAAATATCCTGCATTTGCATTCTCCTCATGATTGCTGGTTTTGATATCATATTTGTTTGGGGATGATTTTCTACCTTTACTCTATGTTTGCGTTTACTGATGAGCATTACTTTTTGTAATTCTCTTGTTTCTAGTTGTGGCCTTTTCTTTTCTGTCTAGAGATGTTCCTTTAACATTTGTTGTAAAGCTGGTTTGGTGGTGTTCTGCCTATGTTTTCTTCTAGGAGTTTTATGGTTTCTGGTCTTACATTTAGGTCTGTAATCCATTTTGAGTTTATTTTTGTATATGGTATTAGAGAATGTTCTAATTTCATTCTTTTACATGTAACTGTCCAGTTTTCAAGTACTATGTATTTTAAAAAATATTTCTGAAATGACTTGGGTTATACTGTAAATATTCTTCCCATCACCTCAATTTCTAGTTGCCAGAACAAATAGAAGGGAACTCAGAACTCTTGCTTTTTGGTGATGCTTATTAACAAATATAACTCTGAATACAATGGGCTTATTAAATCAGTCTAGTTCAGTTTATTCGGGGGATGCAATTAAAAATCTTTTAACCATAAACCAAAAGTATATTTGTGCAATAGAATAGAATTGTGTGTCTATATATAAAGCCACATATCTATGGCCAATTGATTTTTTAGCAAGGGTAACAAGACAATTCAATAGGGAAAGAATAGTCTTTTCAACAAATATTGCTGGGACAGCTAGATATCCACATGTAAAAGAATGAGTTTCGACTCCTACCTCATACCATATATAAAAATTAACTCAAAATGGCACCTAAATGTAACAGCTGAAAGTGTAGAATTTTTAGAAGTAAACCTAGTTGTTAATCTTTGTGACCTTGAATTAGGCAACAGTTTAATATGACACTAAAGCACAAGCAAGAAAGAAAAAAATAGATAAATATACAAATTGGTCTTCATCAAAACTATAAAAACTTGTGTGTCGGAGGAAACTATCAAGAAAATGAGAACTCAACCTACAGAATGGGAGAAAATATTTGCAAATCATAATCTGATAAGGGTCTAGTATCCAGAATATATAAAGAACTCCTATAACTCAACGATAAACACTTAACCCAATTTAAAAATGAGCAAAGAAGTTGATAGACATTTCTCCAAAGAAGATATACAAATGGCTAATAAGCGCATGTAAAGACACTCCACATGAAAAGATGCTTAGTATCACTAATCATTAGGGAAATGCAAATCAAAACCACACTAAGGTGCCACTTGACATCCACTAAGATGGCTGTAATAATTTTTTTAAAAAAGAAGAAGAAGAAAAAGACAAGAACAGTGTTGGTGAGGACATGAAGAAATTGGAACCCTCATACATTCCTTGTGGGTATGTAAAGTGGAGCAGCTACTCTGAAAAACCATTTGACAGTTTCTTAAAATGTTAAACATAGTTGCCATATCACCCACCAATTCCACTTTTAGGTTTATACCCAGGATAATTGAAAATGTATGTTCAAAGCATCATTAATCATAAAACCAAAAAGTAGAAACAGCATAAATGTCCATCATATTAACTAATGGGTAAACCAAATGTCATATTTTTATACAGTGGAATATTACTCAGCCATAAAAAGAAATGAAATACTGACACATGCTACAACTGAATGAACCTTGAAAACATTACACTAAGTGAAAGAAGCCAGACACAAAAAAGGTCATATATTGTATGATTCCGTTTGTATGCAATGTCCAGAATGAGCGATCCATTGGAAAGTAAATTAGTGATCACCTGGGGATGGGGGAAGAGGGAATTGGAAGGTATAGGGTTTCTTTTTTGGAGTGATGGAAATGTTCTAGAATTAGGTAATGGTGATGGTTGCACAGCATTGTAAATATGCTAACCAACCCAACTACACACCTTAAAGTGATTAAAATGGTTAATTTTATGTTATATGAATTTTATCTCATTAAACCTTAAAAATAAAGATTGTGTGGTACAGTAGGAAGTATATTTCAAATCTATATTTCCAATGAAAGTATTATTTTAAATCATATCTAGGGATTTCCATATCTAAATGTATAATTATCTTTCTTTACTTTAGGATGCTAGAAAAGCATGTAATGATGCCACGCTTGTTCAGGTAAAATTTTTATTTTTCCTCAATTCATTTTATTAATTCACATGAAACTGCTTGATACTGATGCAAATGATGTTCAGATTCTCTTTATTAGTGTTTAATTGAAAGGAATATGAGATCTCTATTTAAAAACACGTTGTAATTTGTCAGATGCTGGTAGAAGTGCTTTTTAAAGCATACCTGTTAAAATGGAAGTCCGAAAAAATACAGTAAAAATATGTACGTTCATATAGTATATGTTTCTTTTTAGGTAGCTTCTGATTCTTTTGATATGCCCTGGTTAAGATCTTTTTTTCTTATATAAACTATTAGGAAGGTTTCATTAGTTTAATTAATATTGATCATTTTTATTAAGGAGATATTTTATGTGTTGTTTAAATATAAAATTGGCTTTCTTTAGACAGTTAAAATTAGAAATGTTTTACTATTTGATCATCTGCTATTAGATTTTTATTTGTGGCTGTTGTTTTACTAAGGTTGGAAGGTATGTCTGTTCTTTTTACTTAATAGTCTACAGAAGATGTTCTCACTGGAAGGTGTGCAAATAAATCATACTTTTTCTTGAACAACATATTAATCCTATAATGACTCTAGGAATTATTAAAATACCTTCAATAGCTATAAATTTGTTTTATGTCTGCTTTTTTGCCTATTAATTGTTTCTACTTTATTTTCTGAGCTACGTCTAAGGTAAAGAATGACATTCTCGTCACTTCCTATAGATCACGTCAAATATGGATTCCGTGGGGCGAATACAAATGCGAACAAGACGTACACTGAGGGGTCACCTAGCTAAAATCTATGCTATGCACTGGGGATATGATTCGAGGTTTGTACCTGCCATTTTCAGACTGTGTGCAGAATTATTTTTGTTGAGGCATCATTTGCATTTTCTTTTTAGAAACAACCTATATCTATGAAGTATTTGCAGAAAATGCATCTAATGTGAACGCTTTGCTTTTAATAAAAGTATTCATTGATACTTTAAAAGTTTAGAAACCTTTAATATGGAAAACAGATTTACCTCTCAGAAATATCCTTTATCAAATGATTTAGGCAAAGCGTTTAGGATTTCTTTTCTTTGCGGTGGGGTATTATACTTTGTGTTTTTTTTAACATGCCAAGGCAGTTTTATTGTGTATTAACATTGAAATTTCAGTTAATAAGGAAATATTTGTTGAATATTGCTATGTACAAGTTACCAGATCTTGCCGTAATTATTTATTACCTAAATTCACAAAGGATGGAATTACATAAAACAATGACATTTTTGTTGAATACATCTTTTATTCCCCTAACCCCATCATACAAGTGTGTGTGTATTGAACACACACACACACACACACACACACAGCCGCCATCTGGAGTGCAGTTGGATGGTTGGTCTTGATGAGTTACTTTGTTCATAGGGTCACAGTGTGGCCTGTGCTTTTTCCAGAGTATCTGGCACTGCTTCCATAGTGGTTGACTTGTTCCTTTGATTTGGTTCATCTAATTGGGAAAAAGTCTTAACTAAAAAATTATTTTTTAATAGAAGTTGCATATTTTTTCTTTTCTTCCAGGAGAACCTAAAAATGTTGCTACCTGTTGCTAATGCCTGGCACATCTTGATGTAAATAAGATACTTGAATACAGTAATATAGAACTTGTGCCTCTTAGGAGGGAATAAATAAAATTATATAACTGGCAACTGACATAAAGCTAGGCCAAATATTTTATTCTTTTTCTCAAAGAAGTTTAAGAAGTAATCTACCCATTGAGATAGCAAATGTGTAACTCGAAATACAATCACTTGAAACAATGTTAATGGTTCTTACTTTCTTATAGTTTTCTCAAGACTATTAATAGAGAACCAAAAGTGTCAACAGAACCTATCTCACATTGTCTTTCTACCCATTCTGATTATCAACTTGTAACTTAATGTCCTTCTCAACTCAGTGCTGATGATGCCAACTGATTTTTGAAGAACTTTAGGTTCCATCCCATACCCTGTGGTTAGATCTTCCCTTTCATAAAACTTACAGTAATTGCTACGTAAGAACCTGATGTTATTTACCTACAGTGAAGGGTGATAGGGACAGGAAGGTGATTCTTTTCACTGTATATCTATCCTTTTGTAGTTTTTGAATTTTATACCATAGTGAAAAATAAAATTCCAAAACAAAACAAAAAATTCAATGGCAGGTAACTTAGTCAAGAGTTCATATTTAGCCTGGCAAACAGAGCTTTCTGTAGTTTAAGCCCAGTCCCCTTTTCTAAACTGTTATTCCCATTTCTTACAAACTCTGTGTAACTGGGAAATTCACAATTCCTGAAATACCTGTTGTATTTTTCCATCTCTTGCCATGGAACATACCCTCCTCATAGAACACAGACTTCTCTATCTTTAGCTTTTGAAATTCCATTTTTTCAAGACTTGTTTTCTTTTGCAAGACTACTTGAGTAACCCAGTTAGCACTTATTTGTCCCTCATTTGTTTTCCTATGGCCTTTATTTTATACCACTCCTCTGACTATTTTCATTTACCTAATTTATTTTATTAAATGTCTTATCCCCACCAGATGATGGAGGGCCCCAGGGTAGGCGGTATAGCCTGTTTTGTACCCATAACACTGCCTTGCATTCACAGGCTCTCAGTTGATATTTTTAGATTGAATGAAATGTGGTTCTTAGGCTTATATGTACTCTACTGTCATTATATTTAAGTCAGTACATACTAAACCAGTCAGCTAATAGCTACCAGAATCTTGAATAAGAACTAGAATGTTGTTACCATGAAAAAGTTGTTATAACCAGAGACATTTCTAGTAAAATGTCTAAAAATATTTAATGTTGAAATTTTTTGGCATGCAGAATAGATTTTCTTTAACTTGTGAGAATATTTTCTGGTATCAAGTTTTTAATTCGAAAAATTATTTTTGTCTTTTCTGAACTGTTCTACATTAATGCAATGCATAACTAATTTAAACTACTTTTTTCCTCTAAATGTCACATTATTTTTGTGTTTGTTCCTCTAGGCTACTAGTCAGTGCTTCCCAAGATGGAAAATTAATTATTTGGGATAGCTATACAACAAATAAGGTAGAGTTTCTTAATCATCCTCTTACATAACCTTTTATTTGGTTTGATGTCCACCAATTCTTCCCTTTATTCTATTACTTCAAACTTTAATTTCTTTCCAGGATAAATTTACTCCGTTAATTTTCACTCAGATCCTTTCTTTAGACCTAGTGTTTGCTTTTAATATTTAACCTTTTCTTTTTATTCCCAAGGACAACTACAGGACTATAGTTCAGTGTGTCTTATTTGAGTCCCATATTTCATACTTGAATATTAGAAGACAGTGTGCATCAGTTTTACATATAAATGATTTTTTTTAAAAGGTCCCATTTCCTAATGTGACAGCGACCCTGCAATTTTTATTTTTAGTTGTGGATAAGCTAGAATGTTTTCTTTGGTCCACACTAGGCATCGATTTGTGTTTCTGGACTGCTCAGAAGATACAGTAGATTGGAGGCAAATTACAACTTGTTTAGATCCCTTGGTGGTAAAAGCCAGTGGGTCCTCTTAATATGTCCACTGGAAGGAACCCCTGACATAGAGGTGTTGAGTGGTCATGAAGAAGCTCCAGGAAAATGCTCACAAGTCAAATACTTCTAGATTCTGTGTGCACTTATACCACTGTTTCTAGTAAAGATTTAGAAGTACTATTTTGTGAAATAAACAGTAACTTCAGCCTGGTTGAGAATTTAAAGCTAGCTAAGACACATTTGTAATATAATAGTTTTTCTGTATCAGTCAGAATTGAGTGTGACTTTCAACTATATTTTCCTAAAACAGAAAAATATTCTTTTAGATTAAGTGAGAGCATAGTAATCCCACAATGTGTTGATTCTGTGTATGGGCCACTTAGCCTTTATGTTCCCATTCACATTAAACTTTGCTACCTGACCTGCAAATGCTTGGTGTTGGGTAATAAGGCATCATACAGTGGTATGAGTAGATCAGTGCAAACTATTACCATTGTTTGAATTCGAGCCCAGAATATGTGTTATTAGAAGGTCATAGTTCTTTGTGGAAGAACCACTCTGTTCAACTCCAGTACTTGTATTATTCAGTGTTATGTTAGAGGAGATTCATCTTTTGAGCACTAATGCAAAACCAAAAAATTTTGTTAAGTTCTGTAACATTTACACTTAATATTTCAAATGGCTCTGTTAGTGTTGAAATGTCCTACATCCTTGTTCTTCTTAAAAGAATACTTTCTGAAAAGAGCACTTAAATCCAAATGATTTGATAATAATACAGAAAATATAATAGGCATTTCAGTGTGCATTAGTATTTTATTTTTTTTATTTATTCTTTTTTGCGGTACGCGGGCCTCTCGCTGTTGTGGCCTCTCCCGCTGCGGAGCACAGGCTCCGGACGCGCAGGCTCAGTGGCCATGGCTCACGGGCCCAGTCGCTCCGCGGCATGTGGGATCTTCCCGGACCGGGGCACGAACCCGTGTCCCCTGCATCGGCAGGCGGACTCTCAACCACTGCGCCACTAGGGAAGCCCTAGTATTTTATTTTTTATTGTTCACTTTCTCAAACCATTTCATTTTTATTTTACTTGGCCTATTTTTTAAGTACATTTAAATTGCAGTAATATTTGCTTCATTGTAAATAGGTTTGAAAAATTAATGACTGTTTTTGTACTCTTGACTTAGTTTTTGTGTTGTATTTGTCCTATAGATGCATGCTATTCCTTTGAGGTCCTCCTGGGTGATGACCTGTGCTTATGCTCCCTCTGGTAATTATGTTGCTTGTGGAGGACTGGACAACATCTGCTCTATATATAACTTGAAAACCAGAGAGGGAAATGTGAGAGTGAGCCGAGAGTTACCGGGTCACACGGGTGAGCATCACTACATATTGTCCTTTTCTCCTAAACCTGCTTCCTCCTGAAGAATGAGCTGATCAAGGAGAAGGAGTGACAAAGTGAGATCAGCTGGCCAAAGGATGCATATTAATCAAGTGAGAGTAGAAATTACCATGAATCTGGGAAACACTTTTTATAATTATACAAATGATGACCATACTTCTGTTTTTCTTTCAGAAAAGTATTGTTTTTAATATTGTACATCAATGAAAAAAGAAAATAAGTAACTCCAAAAAATAGTATTGCTTTTGTAAAAATTTATTGCGAAAAATTCAATCAATAATGAAAAATACAAAAAGAAAACAAATATAATTTTCTGTATTCTCTGCAAACCTATAGCAATTATGGGATTTTGGTGCTTAATTATGTAATTGAAAGTGTGTATCAAGATACATTTATGAAGTATTTTTCACTATGTGATAGTGCATTCAGTGTGCACACCATAGTTCAATAATATAGTATTTGGTTAGCAGTGTTAATTAGGAATTTATCACCACTCATCAGGTTTCAGCCTCTCTGGATTCTTGGAAGTACTATTTGGCTGTGCTTTTTACACAATCTCAATAATGGTATTGTTCCTGAAATTTCCATATTTTGAAGCACAGGTGAATTCTGAGCATTTGAGTGCCACCTTTCCTTCCCTGAGGTTTTTAAAATATTTCTCCAAGGTACTTAACCAAGTCTGCTATAGATTATAATAGATATTTGTATTAAGGAGTAGCTTTCTCTTAGGTAATTGTAGTAGGTGGAAAGGACTGTGTCTTTTGTAACTTTGAGTCATCAACACAGTAAATACCTAAGAGAGTTTGTTGATAAAATTCAGTTGCAGGCAGCATAGAGTTGGAAGTAATTAAAAGTAGAACTATAGATTATATATATAACTATAGATTATACTAACAAACACTTGCCCAGGTATTATATTTTTAAAAATATATATTACTATTTCATACGGTAATTGAATTAATCAGTGATAACCTAACATTTGTTACTCTCTATGCTGTAGGCTACTTGTCCTGCTGTCGTTTTTTAGATGACAGCCAAATTGTTACAAGTTCAGGAGATACAACTTGGTAAGTTTATTCCAGAAGATTACTGATTTTGAGGTTGAGGATGGTAGTAGGAACTAATGTAAGAAAAGAGCAGTCATTAATTATTTCTATTTTTAATTATAGTGCTTTATGGGACATCGAAACTGCCCAGCAGACCACTACATTCACTGGGCATTCTGGAGATGTGATGAGTCTTTCTTTGAGTCCTGACATGAGGACTTTTGTTTCTGGTGCTTGTGATGCCTCTTCAAAATTATGGGATATTCGAGATGGAATGTGTAGACAGTCTTTCACTGGCCATGTGTCGGATATTAATGCTGTCAGTGTAAGTGAAGAGCACTTCTAAGGAAAATTTACTGTGCATATAAAGTGTTGAACTCTATAGTATGATTTTAACAACAGATTCCCTTCAAGGATTCTTACAAATAGTATGCTTTTATAACATTTAACCCCCAAATAACAAGGGTTTGATTTTTTTTTTTTTTTTTTTTTGCGGTACGCGGGCCTCTCACTGTTGTGGCCTCTCCCGTTGCGGAGCACAGGCTCCGGAAGTGCAGGCTCCGGAAGCGCAGGCTCAGCGGCCATGGCTCACGGGCCCAGCCGCTCCGCGGCATGTGGGATCTTCCCGGACCGGGGCACGAACCCGCGTCCCCTGCATCAGCAGGCGGACTCTCAATCACTGCGCCACCAGGGAAGCCCAAGGGGTTTGATTTCTAAAAATGGAAAGGTTTTAATCCATAGGCCTAGGTCCTTATTTGCTGGTAAACAGGAATAAGTTTTGTGTTTTTTTCCCAGATTTAGAGGGATAGATCATCTTGAGCAAACAAGCAGATCATGAGTATCAACAGTGTGTTCAGAGGAGAACAAAGTCCCATATCTCTGGGGTCAAGGGAACAACCCAAAGAGAGACAGTCAGGAAGACAGAGGCAGCTGTTTAGTATAGAGAGTATAGCTTTTGAAGTCAGCAAACTCTGGATCTTAGTTCTGCTGGGAACCAGCTGTGTGAGATCAGGTGGGCTACTTAACCTCTGTGAGCTACACATTCCTCAGTAGGAGTAATGCTACCTACATTAAAGAATAATGTGAAGACTAAATGAAACTATAGACTGGATGCCCAATAAATGGTATAAATTATTCATAATCTCCTTCATATTGAAAAAAAAAAACCCTCAAACAGGTATCCACAATTAAGCCAGACAATAAGTACTTAGTTCTTATTTCAAAAAAGTATTGTTTTTAATATTGTACATCAACTATACATCAATGAAAAAGAAAGAAAATAAATAACTCCAAAAATGAGAATGAACTAGTCATACGTCTTTATAAATTAAAACTAAAATGGCATTTTGAATGACAATCAAAATGATTTATCAAACAGTCAGAATTGAGGAGAGGGATATTAAGAGGAGGTGGGATACCGCTTGACTTAGGTAAGTTGTCCTATGCGGATCAGATGCCAAAATGTATAGATATGACTAGAATTTCCTAAAGCACTGTAATTGCAAGTGTTTATGGGTATAAGATACACTCTAATTTTGCAAGACGATATTTTTTGGGAAAAATTCGTTTCTATTTATCATGTGCATATTGAAAGTCAATTTTATATAATCTTTAGAGAATATCAGAGAAAGTAAAGGCTTTGTTACCCCCACCCCCTACCAGGCCAACCTGGTTTGAAGAGTAGAATTTTGGAATAGGCAAATGCAATCCTCTCCATCTCTCATCCCACCACCTTTATCAAGTTGATGAGCTTCTCTTCTGTTCCTAGTTTGCTACAGATTTATCAGGAATGAGTGTTGAAGTTTATCAAATGTCTTTTCTTCATCTATTGAGATGATCATGTGGTTTTTCTTTTTCAGTCTGTAAATGGTGAATTTACGTGGATTAGTTTTCAAATATTAACCCAACCCTACATTTCCAGGACAAACCTCACTTGGTTATAATGCATAATCCTTTTTAGTTACTAGTGGATTTGATTTGTTAAAATTTTAAAATTTGCATCCATATTGATAAGTTATTATATGATTTTTCATTTCTTGAAATGTTTTTTTCAGATTTTGAAAGGGTTCCCTTTTTTCCACATCCTCTTCAGCATCTGTTGTTTGTAGATTTTTTGATGATGGCCATTCTGACCAGTGTGAGATGATACCTCATTGTAGTTTTGATTTTAGTGATGCTGATAATCAGTGATGTTGAGCCATCTGTATGTCTTCTTTGGAGAGATGTTTATTTAGATCTTCTGCCCATTTTTTGATTGGGTTGTTTTTTTGATATTGAGCTGCATGAGCTGTTTGTGTGTTTTGGAGATTAATCCCTTGTCAGTCGCATCATTTGCAGATATTTTATGCCATTCTGTAGGTTGTCTTTTTGTTTTGTTAATATTTATTTATTTAATTTATTTTCTTTATTTTTTTGGCTGCGTTGGGTCTTAGATGAGGCATGCAGGATCTTTCATTGCAGCGCAGGCTCTTTGTTGTGGTGCATGGGCTTCTCTCTAGTTGTGGCATGTGGATTTTCCCTCTCTGGTTGTGGCATGTGGGCTCCAGGGCACATGGGCTATGTAGTTGTGGTACGTGGGCTCTCTCTTCGAGGTGCACAAGCTCAGTAGTTGTGGTGCGTGGGCTTAGTTGCCCTGCGGCATGTGGAATCTTACTTCCCTGACCAGGAATTGAACCCACGTCCCCTGCATTGGAAGGTGGATTCTTTACCACTGGACCGCCAGGGAAGTCCTTGTCTTTTGGGTTTGTTTATGGTTTCCTTTGCTGTGCAAAAGCTTTTAAGTTTGATTAGGTCTAATTTTATTATTATTGTTTTTATTTCCATTACTCTAGGAAAGGATCCAAAAAGATACTGCTGCAATTTATGTCAAAGAGTGTTCTGCCTATGTTTTCCTCTAAGAATTTTACAGTATCCAGTCTTATGTTTAGATCTTTAATCCATTTTGAGTTTATTTTTGTGTGTGGTGTTAGAGAATGTTCTACTTTCATTCTTTTCCATGTAGCTGTCCAGTTTTCCCAGCACCACTTATTGAAGAGACTGTCTTTTCTCCATTGTATATTCTTGCTTCCTTTGTTGTAGATTAATTGACCATAAGTGTGTGGGTTTATTTCTGGGCTTTCTATCCTGTTCCATTGATCTGTGGATCAATGGAATCAAGTGTGTGTGTGTTTTTGTGCCAGTAACATACTGTTTTGATTACTCTAGCTTTGTAGTATACTCTGAAGTCAGGGAGCCTGATTCCTCCAGCTTTGTTTTTCTTTCTCAAGATTGCTTTGGCTATTCAGGGTCTTTTGTGTTTCCATACAAATTAAAAAATTTTTTGTTCTAGTTCTGTGAAAAAATGCCATTGGTAGTTTGATAGGGATTGCATTGAATCTGTAGATTGCCTTGGGTAGTATACTCACTTTGACAATATTGATTCTTCCAATTCAAGAACATGGTATAAGAGTTCCTTTTTTTTATGGCTGAGTAATATTCCATTGTGTGGATGTATATGTGTGTGTCTGTGTGTGTGTACGTGTATATCTCACATCTTCTTTATCCATTCTTCTATCGATGGACACTGAGGTTGCTTCCAGATCTTGGCTATTCTAAACAATGCTGCATTGAACAGGGTGCATGTATATCTTCTCCAATGAGTGTTTTTGTTTTCTTGAGGTAAACACACAGAAGTGAAATTGCTGGATCATATGGTAGTTCTATTTTTAATTTTTTGAGGAACCTACATACTGTTTTCCATAGTGGCTACACCAGTTTACATTCCCACCAACAACACATGAGGGATATTTTCTCCACATCCTTGCCAACACTTGTTATTTGTTGTCTTTTTGATAATAACCATTTTGACAGGTGTGAGGTGCTGTCTCATTGTGGTTTTTATTTGCATTTCCTTGATGATTAGTGATGTTGAGCATCTTTTCATGTGTCTATTTCCCATTTGTATGTCTTCTTTGGAAAAACGTCTATTCAGTTCCTCTGCTCATATTTTAATTGGGTTGTTTGTTTTTTTGATATTGACTTTTGTGAATTCTTTGTATGTTTTGGATATATTGTTTGCAAATATCTTCTCCCATTCAGTAGGCTGCCTTTTCCTTTTGTCAGTAGTTTTCTTCACTGTACAAAAGCTTTTTCTAGTTTGATGTAGTCCCATTTGTTTATTTTTGCTTTTCCTTGCCTGAGGAGACATCCAAAAAAAAAATACTGCTAAGACCACGGTCAAAGAGCATACTGCCTGGGAGCTCCCCAGTGGTCCGGTGGTTAGGACTTTGCACTTTCACTGCTATGGGGGACCTGGGTTTGATCCCTGGTCAGGGAACTAAGATCCCACAAGCTGTGCAACGTGGCCAAAAAAAAAAAAAGAAAAAAGAAAAAAGCATACTGCCTGTGTTTTCTTCTAGGAGTTTTATGATTTCAGGTCTTACCTGTTAAGTATTTAATCCATCTTGAGTTTATTTTTATATATGGTGTGAGAAAGTCATCCAGTTTGATGCTTTTGCATCTAGCTGACCAGTTTTCCTGACACCATTTATTGAAGAGGCTGTCTTTTCCTCATTTTATATTCTTGCCTCCTTTGTTGTTGACTGTGTGTGCATGGGTTTATTTCTGGGCTTTCTATTCTGTTCCATTGATCTATGTGTCTGCTTTAGTGTCAGTAACATACTGTTTTGATTACTATAACTTTGTAGTAGTTTGAAATCAGGGAGAGTGATACCTCCAAAAATTTGCTTTATATTTTTAAAAAAGTAAAAAATATTAGAAGGTAAATGACAAACTATGAAATATTTGCCACAAAGAAAACAAATTTATATTCTTCATTTTATTCCTACACATCAGCCAGGTACTAACAGAGTAATACAGATGACCAGTAGATACGTGAAGTGATTTCCTCTTTGTAAAACGTGTTGAGTAGTGCCACAGTATCTGAGAAAGGGGATTCACAAACTAATAATGCATAGTTTGCTTTACTACTAGCTTAACTTTATAACCTAGCCTAACTGGATGATTTTTGTTCTCTTTTATAAAATGTTTCCTATTTATTTCTCATAATGAGATTATTGGAACATTTAAGAGTATACATACATATATAAATTCTATAAATAGTAATATTTGATTTAAACATTTTAGTAAGACATATGGAGGTCCAGAGCCAGGATGTTTTGAGTACTTGCTTTGTGCTGAACAGTGGGTTATGGGTACTGTGCATGTGTTATTTCATTCAGCCCTAACCAACACACTAAATTCTGAAACTAAGACTCAAGTGTTTAAGAATCTTTAGTGCCTAACATCATTCACCTGGTAAGAAACCAAGTTGGAATTTGAATCTAGGTCTGTCTTACCCCAGAGTCTATTATTACACTGCCTCACGTAATTTTTGTGTACTTCTATGGAATAAATGTTTGTTGCTTTTCTTTCTAGTTTTTCCCAAATGGATATGCCTTTGCCACTGGCTCTGATGATGCTACTTGCCGGCTCTTTGACCTTCGTGCAGACCAAGAGTTATTATTGTATTCTCATGACAATATCATCTGTGGGATCACTTCGGTAGCCTTCTCAAAAAGTGGGCGTCTCCTGTTAGCTGGGTATGATGACTTCAATTGTAACGTATGGGACACACTAAAAGGAGATCGTGCAGGTTAGTAAATAAGTACACATTAGGTTTTGATTTTGTCAGGAAATGTGAAAAGGTTCCCATCTGTTGTTTCTGGGGCCCCCATGGACACCCTGGGGAATGGCAACATGGCAGTTCTCATTCATGGTCATTGTTGATCTTTTGAGTTTAGTTACAGTCCATGAACCATATTTATGTTTCTGTTTTCTGAAGAGTATTATCTGATTCTGTATTTTCTTGTTTGGTAAGTTTTGACATAAAGATGAATAGTGAATATAATTTAGTATGGTCTTTTCCAAATTACAGTTCTCTTATAACCTGACAGGAAACATGGATCTTCTTTTTGGCTCAGATCTTGTATGGGACAGGACATGGAACCACTGTCTCCCCTTAACCCCATACTCTGTGTTCTCCCCTGCAGCTTCCAGAATATTAGCATCCAGTTGTACTGGGGACTGTCGTTAATAACAAATTACACAGAGTGACTTAAAATTTTTTTAGAATCAAAACTATACTCAAGGAATCAAATAGGTCTACATGGCTTGTTACCAAAACACAACAGTCCTCTGACCCCAGCCCATGTTCTCTGCTCCCAATGGTAGCTACTTTTAAGTATTTACTTTTATATCTTTAAAGAACATCCTGTATTGATTTTTTTTTTTTTTTTTTTTTACTTTTAGGCATTATCTGTTGAGGGTTTGGTTTCAACATCCCTCCTCCCACCACAGCTTCCATCTTCCCATGTAGTGAATTTGGTTTAGAACATCAGTCAGTGTTTATTCCACAATTATGAATTTTTAAACAGTACTTACTGCCAAGCAGTGAGGTATATGCTGTGACTTCTTTTGCTGTGCTGCTTTTGAATATTCTCTAGGGTCAAATTAATTTTTTGGCTTACATTCTTAGTTTTGATGTACTTCTCACTAATTAATCTTCAAACTTTTTGCAAGTTTTGATATGTTTGGGAGTAGATCCATTTTCATCCCTCATTCTGGGCATTCAGTGGACCTTTTCAACCTGGAAACGTATACCCTGGAGTACTGGGAAGTTTAGGAGGCTTATTTAATTGGTTGCACTTTTTTCTCCATTATCATTCTGTTCGTAGAACTCCCATCATTCATTCATTCATTCATTCATTCATTCTTTTTGGCTACACTGGGTCTTTATTACTGCGCACAGGCTTTCTCTAGTTGTGGTGAGCGGGGGCTACTCTTCATTGCGGTGCGCAGGCTTCTCATTGCGGTGTCTTCTCTTGTTGTGGAGCACAGGCTCTAGGCATGCGGGCTTCAGTAGTTGCAGCACGCAGGCTCAGTAGTTGTGGCTCATGGGCTCTAGAGTTCAGACTCAGTAGTTGTGGCGCAAGGGCTTAGTTGCTCCGCGGCATGTGGGATCTTCCTGGACCAGGACTTGAACCTCTGTCCCCTGCATTGGCAGGCGGATTCTTAACCACTGCACCACCAGGGAAGCCCAGAATTCCCATTATTCTGATGTTGGACTTCTTGGACTTGCTTATTAGTTTCTCTCATATTTTCCATCTGTCTTTTTTGCTCCATGTTCTGGGAGAAATTCTTGCCTTTTCTTTCCATGAACCTTCTGTTAAGCTTTGGTTTTCTATTTTTGCTACCATCTTTTTGAGAGTTTTTTTTTTAGGGCCCCCATTCTTTTTTTTTCATGAATAAAAGTCTTTTGTTTTTCTGGGGTCATTAATGAAAGCCTTTTTTGAAGTTTTCTTCTGAAAGCATAATCTTTTGTTTTCCAAGTTGCCTTTTTTCCTCCTTCTTATTTTTTCAGTGTCCTATCTATTATATTTCCTTAAAACTCTGATTCTTAGCCTCTTATTTATCCTTAAGAGTGAGGCACTATAACTGTTTGAAAGCCCTCTTCACATGGTTGGGGTGTACTGACTGTAGGCCTCACTGAACAGTGATCTGGCCAGGCTTTGATTGGGGAACCTCTGATATATCTTATGGCCTTTTTTCCCTTGGGCCAGCTGTCTTCTCTGAGGTGGATTGTTCCACTTTTCTACCTGAAGTATATAAGCTGACTGACAGTTTGGGGGCTGATTTCCGGGAAGAAGCTGGGGTGCAAGACAATTAGCAAGTAAACTTATTCCCCATTTTCAGCAGTTTCACCAATCTCAACTGTGCCTATTTTCTTCTAGTTAAGAGACCCTCTTTTACTCTAGCAAGTTAAGTCTCTAGTCTTATGTTCTGGTGCAGGATGATAAATCATCTGACTCTGCAGAGTGAAGGAAGAGACCTGGGGAGTATAACTGATTCCTGGACACTTTCTAATGTAGCCTCAGTTTACCCCATCTTTGCCCGTGTCTGGTTCCACAGATACCTGGTTCCACTAGTATCTGACCCTTTTGGAGGTTCTGCAGTTTGCTTTTGTTTCTTGGCTTATCAGACCATTTGCTTTGAACTTAGCATTTTGGGGTCCACTAACACACTTAACCATACAGCTCACAAAATTTTGTTGCCACTGCTTGCTCTCATCCTTGCTGTCCTTGTGGGTGTATGTCCTTGCCCTTTTAAACACCTATACAGTTGTTGAGGTTTCTGAGGGAGTGGAGGCAATGTCAACATTACCAGGAATAATTTTCTACAACCTCTCTTGAGACTGCAGAAAAGTTCACGGGTTAGCATTTTGCAAGTAAATTTTTGGAGATACTCTGTTGTTCAAAGCCAATTACTTTTTTGAGGTATTAAGGTGTTTTGCTTGGATCGAATGAATTAATATCCATAACAAAATAAAAACATGTTTTCTGTATTTTTTTAAACATATGCTTGAGTTTTAGTTTTGCTTTGCTTACAGCCGTTTGGTTTCAAGTTGACTCAACTGGATACTTTCACCTTAAAATTGAAATGTGACTCATGAATTGCTAATTCATTCTTCTTTCCAATATGACTTGGAGTATTTAGTCACAATGGTCATTTTTTGTTATTTCAACCCATAATGGTAAATTTGCCTGTTGCCAAACATTGCCATACTGAAGGTACTGCACAAAATATTGTTAGACAAGATGAACTTCTGTTCCTAAGATTGGGTGAAAATGATATGCTTAATTACATATGGAGATAATGAAAACTCCAACAGTATATTAAAGAAAAAATTCTTTTTGAGAATTTGATATATTCTAATTTTTCTTTTAAATCTTTACTTTTCTCATTTTCCTCTCAAATGTTTGGGAATATTTAATTTTATCCTGTGTAGTGGTCAGAAGATCAAATAGGTTAAATATACAAAAGAAAACTAAGACTAGATGAGTTTGATGGTTTCAGAAAGTTATGACCAAAACATTCCAGGGTTTGGTGGTTAAAAGAATAAAGTAAATAAATTATGTTGTTATTTTTGGAAGTGGTAGTATAAGTCAGCTTCATTCTCATGTTTTTGTTGTTCTGGTGGTAAAAGTTCATTGAACTTCATTTAAAATTTTGTTTTTGTTGAAAATAGCATAGCTTATTGGCAAAATTTAGAAGTATCATGAACTTATTAGAGATGTAAAATAAAAGACTACATGTTGAACAGATGATTTTGAACATAAGCATAATTATAAAATAATTTTTCAAAAATGAAAAACACAATTTGATGCACATGTCAGAAGTTCACGGAATACAAAGAATTTTATTTTATACCTACATGCCCAGCTTACCCCTGGCACTCAGTCTCTCAACTCAGGGGAACCTGTTAGCTTTTAAGTACCCTCCCAGATCTTTTATGCATACACTTGCTTAATTCTAGAACTTGCCCATTGCTAACTTTTTACTGAACTTTTGTTTTTCAGGTGTTCTTGCTGGTCATGACAACCGTGTCAGCTGTTTAGGTGTAACTGATGATGGCATGGCTGTGGCAACAGGGTCTTGGGACAGTTTTCTTAGAATCTGGAATTAACAGCACAAATTTTCTGTTCTCCACTGATACCTGGAGAAATCAGTACTACAGCCTATAGCTGTGAAAAAGAATTTACCTTATATTTGCAGGTGAAGATTTTTCTATTATTATATACAAAAAGAAGCTTTCAGTAAACTACAAAACAAAAAAAAGGTGAAAACAAGGTAAAGGTGCTTGCTGAGATCAGGACCAGTGTATTAATTTGAGGAGTTGAGCTAATTTAACCTTGATGAATTTTTGCTTGTACTGTCTAGTTCTTTTTCTTCGTGTAGAACAGAATGTACACATTATAGCAGCCTATCATGTTTGAGAGTATGTGTTTGCATTTTTTAAGAACTACATTTTTAACCTTGTATACCTTAAAAAGTGTCATAGTTTTGAGTTTTACAGTGGAGGAACCAGGCACAGTAATAGATGGAAGTGATACCATTGATGTGTGTACTGATATTTGAAGCAAGTCTCCTTGTATTCCGACCATTTTGATCTAAAAGAGATCCTGGTTGCTTACTGTTTAAGAATGCTGACAGGCCTAGGTACCACTGAGGGGAGTCCTTGTGAATATCATTAGTTTCTGCAGTATCCTCTGCCATCTTATCAATTTAAATTAGTGCTCATGTTTAGTCTTTTGAAGGGGACATAATCTGATGGCCAGGGAATAGAGATCTCACTCTGAAATTTTAGACATACATAAGAAACTCATATTAATTAGTAGATAGCAGTAATCACATGAGAATGGTTCTTGTTATTTTAAAAAGCTGGTTATGATCAAATGACACTTAGGTAGCATTCGAAATAGCTGGGCTTTCCTATTGATTTCATATTCTAGAACTGAGTTTGTAAGGTGCACTCATTTCAGCAGATTGATGAACATTTGGACTGTCCTTGCATCTGAAAGATTTTTCCCAGTGTTCTCCATCAGTGTGTATCTAGGTGGGAAAAATAATGTGATGGCATTACGTTTTTCAAAGAAGTATAAAATCTAACCAATCACCAGGTCTGACTAGTTACAATCATTAAGAAAGTTGCTTTATGAATTTGTTCACATAATATAAAATCTGAATTGATGTTAACTCTCCGTGCCTTCAAAAATTTAAAAAGCAGACATTCAAGCTTTTTGATTTTCTGTAATATTTCCTCCCATTAGCACAAAATATTGGTTTCTAAGTGGTTTTGCTTCAAAGGATACCAAGATCAAAGTGACCCCCACTTTAAAGCCAAAAGAAGATTCTAAGAGCAGTTCTTGAAGGGGTCAGAGGAAAATACTAAGCAATTCCTCTGCTTGTCAGTGATATAATAATGTGTGTATTACTAGAACGGGCCCCCTTGAACTTAAACAGAGATCCTTGACCCTTGGATTTCTCTCTTAAAAATAATCTAAATGATTGACAGTAGAAGATTGTTAGTCTTCTTTGATGGTAAAGTCGTGGGGGTTTTTTTCTGATGTAGAAGTGCATTGTGTTTTGTAACAGTAAACTGTCAGTAACTGTTGAGATAGGTCTGTTAACTTTTGATCACCTGTAACCCTAACCTAAATACTCCCAAATTTTACTTGTAAATTTTCATTTTTATATTGTGGATGTGCTAATAAGTGCATCAACCATAATGAAATCAGTAACTGTTTTAAGATACTAAAAAGAATAAAATGGGAAAAGGAAGATTTATAGGACCAAAAAACCAGACTTGTAGGTGGCAGGCATGAATGTATATTTATATACACATTCAAGATTTCTATGAGCTTTAGCTGTTAATGTTTGTGGACTATTTATATCACTTCATAAAGAGCAGCTCTTTGAGATAAGGCAAGAATACTTCAAAGGGACATATTCATATCCAAAAATAGAGAGGGGTGAGGGTTTACCATGTAGTTCAGCAATTTATTCCAAAATCCTCTTCAAGAAAGCACTTCTACCATGTGCAAAATAGCCTTATATATATAAAAAGAGAGTATCTCCTCTACTTTGAAAGTGGTTCTAGTAACAAGATACTTTAGTCAGAGGCACACAGACTATGAGAAGTCTGTGGTCTTCAAAATGTTAATACAGGTGATTTAATGTTATTAAAGTTTTTGTAGATAGTTAAAAAGCAATTCCCATAATTAAATATGTATTAGGCAACTGAAAATTAATCACTACTACGGCTATTATGACCGTATTACACATATGACCGAATGGTGACCTCATTACCACGTTAACTTACTACTTAAACCTTTGTTTAGTGATATGGGTTCCAGTTGCTAAATATTTGTTTCCTTGCAGTTTGAGTTCATCTGCTCGTCTAATTCTTTTGTGCATAAGAACTTCCTAAATTCAGTATAATTTGTAGAAGCACAGTACAGTTTGAATCTCAGTTTTTCAAAACTTAAAAAAAATATGGCCAAAAGTAGTTTTAAGGAATTTTATCAATATTGCAGTTCTGGTGCCTGATCTTTTTCTATTTACCTAAGAAACATTTAAACGTCATGCGCCTCAGGTTTATTTGTAGAGTCTTTAATCACTTCGTAAAGAACAGGTTTTTTTAAGATGTGGCAAGAATATTTTAAAGGCACATACTCTTTTCTAAAACAAAGTGGAGTGACTGCCATGTGCTTCAGCAAATCATCCCATAAACCTGCTCAAGAAAGCACTTTGTGCTCTCAGCAAGAACATCACCTCCACTTTGATGGACAGGCCTCAATTTTGGCAGCTATGCTATCAGAGATTTAGACTAAATATCCAAGATCCCTCCCTAGCTCGGATTTTTATAGTTGAGTCTGTGGTTACAACAGCATATTGAATTCCATCTTCAGAGAGGCAAAGATTTAGGCTTAATATTTCATGAGATACTTAAGTATCAAGAGATACTTAATTCTTCAAGAGAGCCTAGTAAGCCATCTCCTTATCTTAATTTAGACTCAGATGAACTGATTAATACTGCATGATGATAGTAAACTAGTTTCCTAGACATAACGGAGGTAGCTGCTTTTGGAATATGTTAAGTAATTTTAAAGTTAACGTATTGGAAGAGAAATGGATCTTGGCTTCTCCAGGTGACAAAGTGAAATTTTTATTGTTGCTAAAAAAAAAAAAATACTGTGCCAATATTATGTAACTAACCTTCTCCAACACTTTTGATGTCTTAGATTTAGTAATATTATTAAGACTTTTAAAAATGAAGACATTTATGGAAATTTATGCTTGATCATTGGTGAATGTCTCAGTTTAAAGTACAACAGTTGGAATACTTGTGGCTTACTTGTTGATGTGTTTAAACGTTAATGGAAAGTGATTAAACAATCTCCCAAATGGGTCTATGATTTTAGTAATAAACGTGTTCTTTCTAAAATCTTCACAGTGTGAGTCAGACTTAAAAACATTTTTAAATTAAGTACTATGTTCAGTTTCTAATTTCCCTTTTGCCACTGTGGAAAGCAAAATTTTAAAGTGTTTCTTACCTCCTGTTAGAATTTTTAAAACACCCACCAGTCAGACTATCTTGTGAGAAATGGTATCACAGTGAATAAAATTGGTATTTTAAATTAGGTTAAGTAGAATGTGAAGTACCCTTCATATTTACTAGTTTTTCTCCCATTGTTCATTGTAAGTTGCCTTAAATTCAGTGATATATTTAAAAGTATTGGTTATAATAGGTACTCAGTAAAGTGGTCTGTAGTTGAATGTCTAAGCTAGCATTATTTTAAAAAGTAATTTATTAATCAGAATGATGGTACACCTTGTGTTTAGCAAATTTGTTTGCATGTTGATAAAATTTCCTAAGTCTTTTTTCTTAAATCCAATTGATCCTACAAAATAGTTGATTAATACAGCATATGAAAAAGCTGGTTATATGTTTCAACTGGTGTTAAATGTGCCTGACAAAATCTTACATCATACAGTATTTTTTAATTAATAGAACTTCAGTGATATACTTGGTAGATATTTCAAGCCTTTTCTGTGTCTTACACAATGGTGCTCTATCCTATTGTTTTCTCTTTTCAAAGAAGCATCTGAACACTTGCATTTGCATATTCTTATCCAAAGGCATTCATGTCTAAGTGGGTTCTTTAAGTTGATTAAAATGTTTTTCTTCACCTAGAATGGTTTCTACAACAGCTGTGGCCAACTGAATCTGAATGTCAGTAGTTTGTGGGAAAGGTGAATGTATTAGATTAAAGCTCTTAGAAAAAAGCTTTAAACCAAACTATGGACTTGTATCATGATTTAACAGTATTCTTGAATCTTTCTTGCAGTAATTTGTTCCTTTAGTTGTACAGTAGCTCTGTGAAATAATGTTGCTGTGAATTGATACTGTAATCAATAAAGTGCTTTTAACAGATTTCGTGTAGCATGTTTTGATTTTTAGTAGAATTACTTTTAAGTCCCAGAACTAAACTCCAAGCCCAATAGTTCATGTTCAGTTCTAATTCCTTTATCTAAACATTGGTAATTATTTTCTTCATGAAAAATGAATGGGCTGCTGGAAGCAAGGAAGAGACTGGAGTGCCACTGACCTATTCTGTAGTACTGTGAATGTTAGCCTACTGTTAAAAGGCCACAGATTTTCATCAAAAAGCAAAATTGTCATTTTTTCCCCTTAAAGCTCCCTTAGGAAAAAGATTAGCAGGTCTCCCCAAGATAGCCATAAAAATCATTAAAAGATTAAAACTCACTAAATGCCAGTATAAATGCTACATTTATCAACTATCAGGCAAACATTTTATTTTCACCTTGCATACTTATAAAAAAATCTAGTTTTGTAAAAAGTTGAAGGTTACACAAAGTTTATAAATAATCCTGCAAACATACATAGTAGACAGTCAAGTAAATGTGCAATACCTTTGAATGCCAACAGCTACAATTCTTTATAATTCATGGGCTTGGTCATAGGTGCACTTATTATCCCTAAGCATAAAGGCTGGGCTTCATTAGTTTAGTGTCCCATTTCCAACACTCATATTTTCAAGCTTGATCAGGCGGAACTGGATTCAAACTAGTGATGAAAAACTTAGTATAAACTTACTATACGAGAACCACTATTCTGTAGTTCCCAAACTTCAGCATGCATCAGATCACCTTGAGGGCTTGTTAAACCAAAGATTCCTGGTCCCCAAACCTAGTATTTGATTCAGTAGGTCTAGGATGAGACCCAAGAATGTAATTTCTTACAACTTCCCTAGTGTAGTGCTACTGCTGACTGAAGGACTAAACTGTGAGAACCACTGTACTAGACTAATGAGGTGATACCAAACCACTATGCTATTTCAAAAGTTCAAGTACTTGCATATAAAGATTAAGACCTCCCCCCCCCCAAAAAAAAGATTAAGGCCTTGAAATTGTAAACTTAATTAGCAGTACCCAGTCTTTGATATGTTTTTCATGTTGCAAATTGTTACCTAATCCCACTTCTTGGTGGCTTGTATCATTTTTTGGTTATAAAGCAACAATATTAGCCATAAGTGAATATTTATTTGGATTTGAATATTGCATTCTAATATCTGATTTGCATAAAAAATATTTTTGAAAGCCTTCTATGGCCTAAATAATGTTATTTTCTCCTTAAAATATCCTGGAAAACAGTGTTGCACCTGTTGTGAAAAGACTGGATAGCATCCAGGAGCCTTAAAGGCACAGAAAAAGAAGTACTGAGTATTAAAAGAAAAAAGCATGAAATGTTATCCCTCCCATGGAAAAGCAGCATAAACTATACTGGCCAAATGTGCTGTGTCTTCTGGGATTGTGCCTTTCTAACAAGCATCTAGGTGATGCTGATTTGGTGGTCCTCAAAACTACGTTTTGTGTAGCAAAGCCTTAGAATGTCAGTTTTTTAATGTTTCCATATAACTTTTAGTTTTTAACATAGAAACAAACAATACTTGAACTCATAAACATTTCATTAAGGTGAAAAACATAATTTTTAACCGTGACCTGTCAAATTCATACAATGTTTAAAAGCCACCCCGGGGGACAACCCAGCAGTATCCTTGGCAAATACCTTCTAAAGAACAGCATTTGTACATGACTGTAGCCACCCAAAATTCAGATCTCCCATATCTCTGGCTATTTTTATCACTTCAAACTTGACTCTTAAAACTGAGATAGAAAGCTTTCCTTACTGGAATCAGAGTTGAGGCTGGAAGTGTTTCTTGAGAAACATGAGAAAACTATTTAGACCCAAATACCTTTATAAGGACTCTATAATAACAAACCTATATACTGTTTTACATCAACTTTAATAGGAATAAAAGAGGGAGTAAAAACAGCATTATTAGTGGTTTACATACCTGCCAGGATGCAAAAGTGATTGTAACCTGCATAAATAATACACTCAAGAACATTCCACACTCCTTTGTGGTTAGAGCAATGCAGTTTATAAAACAAAAATGTGACTATTCCCATTGAAATAGGCATCAAAAATTCGTTTTGAGAAAGAAGGTGAAAGGAGCATTCTCTAACTCCTGGATGCCAGGAAGCAGAGTTTTTCAGAATCAAAAACAAAGAGAGCCCTAATTAAGAGCAAGGCCCCACCCCTCAGGGGTCAGAGAGTTGGTTCTTTAAACTAATTCATCATTTTCACATATCAAAGGATTTTTCTTTACCCAAAATTAAAACTAAAGAGACATCACAACACTTTTCAGAAATGCACACACCCTGAGATAGCTCAATACCAGGATCTACTCAAGGATTTGCTATTTAGGTATAGTTAGTATAATTCATATTTAAAGTCACTTCATAAAAATAACTGTCCCCATCTTCCAAGTTCCATCTTCTATCATGATCACCAAAGCAACCTCTATTGTTAAGATTCTTCTTCATTGCTTGAATGTAGAAACTGCTTAGTAAAATTCTCCAGCTCGTTTTCAAGTTGAACAGCTTTATTTCTAATTTAAAAAAATGAATAAAACACCAATCTAATCATAAAGGTCAATGAGAAAAAATGCATCCCATGCAAATCTTAAAAAAAAATCACTAGCCAGCTGTTGCTACATTTGTCTGAACTCACATCATCAACTCTTTTTAAAGCATTTATTATATGTGCTACTGTAACTTTGCAATAAACACAGAATCCAATGGCCAGAAGAAAGGTATACTGAGATAAAATCTTTAATAAGAATGAAAAGCCTAAGAGACAGTGGAGTCGTATCACCTTACATGGGAGTTACATCCTAAGTCACATAAAGACATAATTGTTCTTGAATTCCCGTTAAGAATAAAGCGTAGAATAAGTGGTTTTATGTATACACAAAGTAGCTGGTAGATGTCAAAGGACCATAGTTACCAAAAATATTTTTTTTTAATATTAAAATTGTACTTGATGCAGCCAAATGCCCATAACAAGAGGGAAAACAATGTAAATTGACAGGGGAATGCAGGTTTGTATCTCCCATTCTCATACTCTGCCAGGGCACACACACATACTTAAATGAGTTTCTCTCTTTTCTTGGTCCCGTTTTGTTTGTTGCTGAGTGCATATGGTCAAGGTCATAAGTTAAATGTTCATGTGAACGCCACTGTATATTTCTTCAAGTAATGCTCCTGAAACATTAGTTAAGTTAAATTATATCTGAATGGCTAAAAGCCTAATTTAGTAACAAGGGAGATTCCAAATATTATGTTAATAATATTCTAAACTTACTATGTTAATATTATTCTAAACTTTCCTATTAGAAGAATTAGCAGATCAAAAATATTGATACTTATTCAAGTCAGTCCTGCCAAAATCTGAAAGCTACATAAGTACCAATAATCTATTTTATCAGTTATGGCTTTTTACTATAGCAAGATGAAAAAATATTTAAAAACCTACCTAGGTTAAAAAAAAATTTCTATTGGATATAGTTTCACCAAATTTGAAAAGCTGTATTTGGGATGATCTAACTTAAAATAGGAGCAATGGAATATGTGAAATTCACTTGGGTGTATTTGTGTGTGAGAAGTGATGCTGGGGTTTAAGTGATAGGCAGTCACCTTTTTCAGAGACCCTGAAATGGAGATGCAATGAGAATGTGACTGCTAAATCTTAATCTTTTCAGATTAAGATACCAGGGATGGACACTATCACAGGTGTTTTAAGTATAATGTTCCAAAATCCACGTCATAAGGACAGCCTCTCCAATTTGCAGGCGTTACAAACTGTTTTTATATAGGCAACTGTATGTAGCATGTGCCCTGGTAAGTAGCAGCAGGAAGCAAATGACGCTTAATGATTCTACCAGACTTGTAGGTGAGCCAGCTAATGGGTAATAAAGCTGAAAGAACTGCCAAGAAGTATAGATCTCGTGGTGACACTTCTGGTCTTGACCCCCAAAGCACAATTTATTTAGACTCCAAAGAATCCATGGCAAATCATATTAAACCAGAATTCCACATTATATTAGGATATCTTGTTTACTTCTGTTGCTTCAAATTTAAGTATACCTAACAGTCCCCA
Source organism: Monodon monoceros (assembly GCF_005190385.1). NCBI lineage: Eukaryota > Metazoa > Chordata > Mammalia > Artiodactyla > Monodontidae > Monodon > Monodon monoceros. Next base: position 87,205,510 of record NW_021703767.1, read on the forward strand.
ATGAGAAGAAAAGGTATGGGTCTTGGATATGTAGGACTGAAAATTCATACTTTTAATTACAAAACTTCTGCTCTGAAAAAGGACTAGTATAGCTTAACATAGAGCTATAAGCTTAGATCTAAAAAATTCCTTTAAATTCAGATTTGTTTTTTTGTTGTTCAAATTAGCTTTCATTGAAATTGCAAAATTACAATTAAGCCAATGCAGAAAGCCAAAAATTTTAACATAAATTTGCTAGTGATTTTACATAATTATATTTTGGTAATGAAACCAATAAATGTTCATATTATTAAGGAAAAAAGGTTCAAATACCTTAAGCGCTTTGAATTGTTCTGTATTTTCTCCAGTTGATCTATCTCTTTGGATAATCTGGCAATTTCCTCTTCTAGGTGTCTTTGTGTAATATCAACTTGTTGGCACAGGCGAGCAAAAGTGGTTGCCATTTCCCTTCAAATAAAAAATAATTTTATCAGCAGTCATGAATGTCTTTTAAAATGAATAAGCTTTCATTTAAAGCTTATATAAAAAAAAGAGATCACAAGTTTAAAAAATTCCCAAAAATATAAGGTATCAAAGAACACGGCTAAGAATGGTATGAGGGAGGGTATGGCACTTGTAAGCTTAATATGACCGTGGGCTTAATTTCATCTGGCCTCAAGACAAATGCTCAGTGGGTAATAACATTACTCTGCCATATTGCTGTAAATATGAATAAGCTATAAAAAGGCGAAGGATGGGTATATTTCTTCAGAAGCATAATAAGCCTTCTCTTGTCCCCTGCCTATAAAAATAAATTACTGAGAACAGGAAAGAAAATTTCATGAACTTCTGTGACAGTCAAAAATACTTTATAGCAACATTTAACCACATTTCTAGAACAAAAGGGCTGTATTTAATTTGTGTGCTAGTTAATATGTTAACTTTGGAAAATATTATATTTATATTTTTGCAACTTGGAGCATGCCTGGTAGGTGCGTACCGCTGGAATTTGATGAACTGACTTGTTTTTCTCTGCAACTATTCTCCTGCGCATCTTCATTTTTCCCAGGGTCCTTTCCCCCTCCATTCTCTCCCTATCTGACCAAATACCAATATCAGACAAATGAAGCATCTTTTTATTTTAATATTTTATTACATTAACATTTAGCTAGTATTATTATTATTATTTTTAGCTATTATTATTATTATTTTTAGCTAGTATTATTTTAACCGGAGTAATTATTTGAGGTTGCCTCCATTAGAGTGTAAAGTCCTCTAAGGAAGAATACAAGTTATCTTTAACTTTTAATTTCCCATAAGTTCTAGCGTATTTATTGTCACACGGTAGGCAATTAATAAATGTTTGATGATGAAATGAATAGTAAGCTTCATTAATTCTGTTTTTATGAATGTGAGCCTCAGCTGATTTTGTTTGGAGGTCCATGTTATCCTCATTAAAGAAAAAGATCTTAATATAAATAAATCAAAATTTACAGTTATATAAAATAGGAGCTCAATAAATATTTGGTAAATGAGTGAACTAATTCAGTGGTCTCAATTCTGTGCCCTCATTGCTTCCATTCCCTATAGCTCTAACTTAACTAGGTTAGTACAGGCTCTGATCTTGTGTCTGAAACAGTTTAATCTCCCTGCAATTCTTGTCTCCTGACTCTAAACCACTTTACACACCACACCACTGCAAAGTTATCTGTTCTAGAGCTAAATGTTAATGATATCACTCCCAGGGTTCCTAATTATCCAAACCTCAGTCCTAGTGTTAGGTTTATACTTGAATGGACCCCTTCTTATGTACACATCTGCCACACTGAAATTATCTCACGTTTCTGAACACATTCCTTTTCCCCCAACGTTCTTGCCTTTGGTTTGAGCTGTTTTCTCTGTCTTGCTCTTTCTATTCTGATGTTCAAGTCTCATCAGGCTACCTCTCCTAGTCTAGGAAACCTTTGCTGATCCACTATCCTTTATGATTTCAGATTCTAGGGACTTCCCTGGTAGCAGAGTGGTTGTAAGAATCCGCCTGCCAATGCAGGGGACACGGGTACGAGCCCTGGTTCAGGAAGATCCCACATGTCGTGGAGCAACTAAGCCCACGTGTCGCAACTACTGAGCCTGCGCTCTAGAGCCTGCGAGCCATAGCTACTGAAGCCCACGCGCCTAAGAGAAGCCACCACAGTGAGAAGCCCACGCACCGCAACAAAGGGTAGCCCCCCACTTGCCACAACTAGAGAAAGCCCACACACAGCAACGAAGACCCAATGCAGCCAATAAATAAATAAATAAATACATAAATACTCAATGCCATTTAAAAAAAAAGATTCTAGAGCCTCACATTATGAAGCTCTCATTACTTTTCACTTTTCACCTTTTATTATAATTATGTACATGTTGTTTCTTCTATTAAATTGCAATCATCTTTAGCTCAGAAAACTTTCAATTCAGCTCTCAGGGGCACTCTAATACAGAATATTATGCATTGATTTGACTGGAGTTCTATATATTTTTACTAAATCAATGAAACAAATATTTAAGATACATAAACTCGGTGGATGCAGGTATTTATTATTATAATAAAATTCTCTTGAGTTTTAAAAAATCATGCCTTTAAACCTACAAATCTGGGCTATAATAGTAAAAATAAATTACGTTTACCACCATGCATTTTGAGCCCACTTGTTTGGTATCATTCTATGTCTTCCACTTTGGTGGCAATTATAAAATGTGTTCATGTTGTGATAATTCTTTGAGCTGTACTCTTATTTATGCATTTATGCATGTATGTCCTACTTCAGTAAAGCTTTAAAACAAAAATAGATGAATCTTTCAACTTACTGTTGTACTTGATGGCTGCAGTTGGCGCTTGTGAAGCTAACAATCAGCTGCAGTTTTTCAGTTGCATAATTCACAAATTGCTGTTTAAAGGCTCTCTCCTTGGCACGGGTGGTCCAAGTCAGTCTTTCATAAAGATACAAAGCTCCATACATACTTAATGAAACAGATATGAGTTTCCAGCCTACAGTTTTCCAAATCTGTAAGATAAATTCACAGCTTACTTTGAGAAAGAAAAATACCACTAGGGAGATTGTACTAAAAGGCATTTTAGAAAACTCACTGGCTCCCTACAGGTCTTTGAGTCAGATCCATTTCTTAAAAATGTATATTCCTTCTCTATGAGAAAATATGAAATTACCGGAAATCAAGCCGAAAAAAGGAGCAGCACATAAATACCAGGCAAGAACTTTTATAACCTGCCAGGCGTTTGGTAAGTTGATACAATGTATCTCAAAAAGGGATGTTAATTTAGGTCAAAGGTTTAAAAAACCAAAATGAACTGTATATAAAATAGTTAACTGGGAGTTCCCTGGCGGTCCAGTGGTTAAGACTGCATGCTTCCACTGCAGGGGGCACAGGTTCGATCCCTGGTTGGGGAACTAAGATCCCACATGCCACGTGGTGTGGCCAAAAGAGAAAAAAGAAGAAAAAAAAAGATAACCAACAAGGACCTACTGTATAGCACAGAAAACTATACTCAATATTTTGTAATAACTATAAGGGGAAAGAATCTGAAGAAGAATAGAGATATATGTATTTGTGTAACTAAATCATTCACTGTACACCTGAAACACAACATTGTAAATCAACTATACGTCAATAAAAACAAAACAAAAAACCAAAATAAACCTACGCTGTTAATGATATGAAAAAAACTTTTAGCATATAAGAACTACTACAAAAAATAATATTTAATACTTTAAGGCAGATCCCTTTGGTATTTGGAGAAGGCTAGATAAGGGACCTGGATCATTCCTGTTACTCCAATGCACAAATATTGTTTCTTCATGTGCTGTGATGTAAAAGTAGGAAATATTGTTTATGTTGTGGTAATCATTTCACAATATATACATATATTAAATCATGTCATACACCTAAAACTAATACTATTTTATATGTCAATTATATTTCAATTAAAACTTTTTCAAAATATTTATTTTTAAGATTAGACTTGTGAAACCCAATTCACTAATTTTAACTTACAACTTTTCATGTCATCTTATAGATCCTGGAAACTGAAGTAAATATGTCTTTCTTTTCCTGATCTAGCAGGTAGCTTTGCAGTAATTTCAATTTCAATTACACTAAAAAATACTGTTTCAAAAAAAAAGTTACTATTTCTTACCACTCCTCCAACAACAATGATGCCCATAGAAGTTCTAGACGTAAGAGAGGCTAATGCTGTTATTAAGGTAACCATGAGTTCTTCCTGTGACGCATTATCTGGTGTTGCTGGATTGGTAGGAGCAGTGGGAGTAGAAGCTAAAGATCTGGGAAGCTAATGAGGTTGGGGGGGGAAAGGATTAATTCAATTAAACCACTACAAATGGAACAGTTACATTTACAAAATTCGATTGTATTCTCTTTTAAAATTACAGTAGTAAATCTACAAAAAGAATGACTCCAATTAATGAGTTTACCATAAATATATGAAGAAAATAAAAATGGTCTGAAAGTTATCTCCTGTGACATGGACCAATGATATCATGAAGAATGAATTTTCATAACATACAATGAGTCTACCTAAAACAACAAGCCTTCAACTCTCAAGTGAAATTAAAACTGTATATAAAAAAAATTGTTTTTACACCAAAAAAACAATCCTTAAAAAAAAACTGGACTTCAAATTTAAAACCTTGGGAATTCCCTGGCGGTCCAGTGGTTAGGACTATACGCTTTCACTGCCGAGGGCCTGGGTTCAATCTCTGGTTGGGGAACTAAGATCCCACAAGCTACGTGGCCAAAAAAAATAAATAAAAATTAAAAAAAAAATAAAAGCAAAGTTAAAATCTTTTACACTTCAAAATACACCATAAGAAAATTAAAAGGCAAGCTACAGACTAGAAAAACATACGTATTTGGAAATCATGTATCTGATAAAGACTTGTATGTATCTGGAATATATATAAAGAACTCCCACAAGTCGATAAGAAGCCAAATAACCTAATTTAAAAATGGACAAATGATCTGAATAGACATGTTACAAAATAAGATACACGAATAAGCACATGAAAAGATGTTCAAAATCATCAGTCATTAAGGAAATACAAATCAAAACTACAATGAGGTACAACTTCACATCTGCCATAATAAAAAAGACGATAACAAGTCTTGATGAGCATGTGGAGAAAGAGAACCTTAATACATTGCTGGTGGGAATGTAAAATGGTGCAGCTGCTTTGGAAAACAGTTTAGCAGTTCCTCAGAAAGTTAAACATGGAGTTACCATGTGGTCCAGCAATTTCACTCCTAGACATATATACTCAAGAGGAATGAAAACAGATGTCCATATAAAAACAGTCTATGAGTATTTAAAACATCATTATTCATAATAGCCAAAAAGTACAAACAACTCAAATGTCCACCAATTGGTGAATGGATAAATAAAATGTGTGATATCCATAATGGGATATTATTCATCCAAAAAAAGAAATGGAGTATTGATACATGCTACAACATTCATATACCATGATGACAAACCTTGAGAACATTACGCTAAGTGAAAGTAGCCAGTCACAAAAGGCCACATTTTGTGTGATTCCATTGATATGAAATGTCCAGAAGGGTAAAAATGATAGCTAGAGAAACCTGACTAGCAGTAGGGCTGGAGGTGGAAATGACAACTGACTGCAAATGGGCACAAGGGTAGCCTTTGGGGTGACAGACATGTTCTAAAACTGGATTGTGGCGATGGTTTTACAACTCTGTACGTTTTCTGAAAACTTATTGAATTGAGGGACTTCCCTGGTGGCGTAGTGGTTAAGAATCCGCCTGCCAATGCAGGGTACACAGGTTCGAGCCCTGGTCCAGGAAGATCCCACATGCCGCGGAGCAGCTAAGCTCATGTGCCACAACTACTGAGCCTGCGCCCTAGAGCCCATGAGCCACAACTACTGAGCCCATGTGCCTAGGGCCTGTGCTCCGCAGCAAGAGAAGCCACCACAATGAGAAGCCCAAGCACCGCAACGAAGAGTAGCCCCCGCTCGCTGCAACTAGAGAAAGCCCGCGCGCAGCAATGAAGACCCAACGCAGCCAAAAAGAAAAAAAAAATTAATTTAAAAAATTATTGAATTGATAAATTCAAAAAAGTTTTTAAAAAGAGACTCTAAACTGGTAGAATCAGATACATACCTGTATAGTACAGCAATAACCACCTAATAAAAAGCCTACTCAAAAAAAATATATATATAGATATATATATACCTGAAAGATAGGCTCTGATAATCCTAGAAGCACCCGCTGAGCATTTGTAGGACCCAAGAAACGATGGACAAGGGAGGACCAGCCCAAGGAAAAATGAAATACAATATCCTCTTGAAAATCTGAACATAACTTGTGGCAATTTAGGTCATAGCTGAGATCAAATTTCTTGCAAGGAATCAGTGTATGTAGTTTATTCTGTATACCAGCTGGAAGTAATGGCTTCAAATTTTCTAGAAAGAACCGAATTATGATATTTTAGTTAACAATAGTATATAATATTTTATAAAATATCTAAAGGATTTTATAATAAATCTTTTAACAACGACATAAAGAAAAAACTACACACGAACTTGCAGACATAAATATTACCAATAATTTCTTGCTGGGATTGAAGCATTGAAGCATTGACTTCATTGGTGCACCGATCAGCCAAATTTCTTCCCATTCCATCTTCTATGTGCTTATTTAACTCCTGTTAACAATGGTAAATGTCCACGTTATTTTTTCTCTAGAATATATGCAGATTTTATTAAAATGTCAAAAAAGAAGTAAACACTAAAATGATCTTATTCTTTTCTAAGATGATAATTCTTCTGTGTACTTTATAGTTTAGATTTATTACAAGAGTGCACAGGAGACGTAACAGTTTAATCATGTACTGATTGCCATGAAGACACTAAAATGGCCAAACCACTAAAGAGTGGAATAAGAGTCAGAATAACATAAGGAAACTGTATCTGAATAACATTTAACTACAATTTAACTTACATTTTTATATACTTTCAATACACTTGGAGTAGGATGAAACTCAGAACAAAATTCATCAACCAAAACAGAGAGTCGACAAATTTCATCTGTCATTGCACATGAAACCTAAAAATATTAAAAAATCAGAATTAAAATATTTAAACAAGATTACCAACTACTCAAAAAAATTAAATTGAAAAAAATTTAAATATTCCTTTAAGGTAACAGATACCATTTTTAGCATTATCAAAAGTATTTCCATTCCCAGATATTATAATCACAAAGCTAATGTTACCCACCTTATTTGCAACCTCCTCTGTAACCTCCCTGATTTTTTTCTTAACATCCAGTGTTAAAAGGTTCATCTGGTTTCGGATAAAGTCCAGTCTATCAATTTGGTCTTCCCTCTCTTCTATTGAATAAACCCTATTATAGTATGAAAAGTAATTAATATTCAGGGTATATTAAAGTCCCAAAGAAATTAAGTACAAACACTCACTTATATATTGAACCATCTGTTAGCATGATAGAAGGAAAAAAATCTTGTATTTCAACATCTAAAAGGATTCAAATAATATTTCACTTATAAAATGTTTTACAGATGATTGGATATAAACTGTCTCTCTGCTCACGTGGTACCTGAATCCCACAAAGGATTAATAAGGATGCTAAATCTCCACCCATTTCATAGATATGAACAGTCAAAACAGAACTAACTCAATATTAAGTCTACTTAATAAACAGGGGCCAGTAAACAGCACTCTGCAAGCCCAATCCAGCCATCCGCTAGTTTCTGTTAAAGTTTTCTTGGAACACAGCCACAAGCATTCATGAACCTATTGTGTATATAGCTGCTTTTGCTCTAAAACCGCAGAACTGAGTAGTTGCCAAAGAGACAGTATAGCCTACGAAGCCTAGAATATTTACTATCTGCTAAAATTTGTCAACCCCTGGATGATATAGGAAAATAAAAGCCTGAGATCCTTTTAAGATCATCTTTCCCAAGACATCTGTTCCCAAGGCATGATTATACATAAACCACCCTCAAATCACATCTTTTTTGTGCTACGTTTATTTCAATGTCCTATATTTTTATAAAAATTAAGGTCAATCCAGTGGACGAATACTTACTTTGGCTACCATAATAAAGCAACTGAGCTCACTATACAGAAACAGTGTGCATAGGGCCAGAGATCAGAATCTGGGTTCTGATCCTTGAGTTTTATATGCTGCAAATTCTCTAATGTTGTACATAATGCATTCCTGCTAAAGTGTCAAAATTAGGCAACAGACCTAGATATGAGTGGAGTTTTGTTCTCAGCAAGATCAAATACATTTAAAATCCCCAATTTTATATCTTGAATTTAATCTTAGATTCTTTATATCTTCCCATTGATTGGCTTAAGCCCACTTAAAGGTCCAACTGAGGCTTAACATCATTATGCTTATAACATCTAATAACATCTTAATCTCTGTTTCAAGTATACCAAGTTTGTGAGAACTACCCTTTTCTTCGACTAGTGTTGGCACTTTCGTGTATTCATTTTCATCATTACAAGGTAATAAATGGAATAAAATACTGCAATATAGTATGACATATAGAGTAATGCTTACCAAATTCACTTTCTGGCTGGCAGGCAGTATCACCTTGTTTGTTTACCAGCTGATATAAAACCACAACTGGCATAAAGGAGTGATTTCAAGGTTTCGATGTATGAATACATGAAAGATGAGTGATAGGTTGAATGTAAAAAGAGGGTCACCTGTTTTGGACTTCGAGAAATTCTGCTGGAAGAAATGGTTCTTTCACTGCTTTAAAGACATTTAAAGCCACTGAACATTTTAAAATCACAGCTCACACACGAGAATACTGAGATCCAGGGGATGTAAATGATGTATTTGTTCAGGGTTGTAAAAAAAATATTTATAGTTTCAAATATTCATTAAAAAACATGCAAGTAGGCATCAGCTAAACCTACAAGGTTGATGTTAGTGTGAAAGGTATTTAATATAAAAATTTTAAACCTTAGTCTAAAGAATTCATATTGACACAAAAATAATTTTTTATTTTGCAATAAAATGAATTCATACCTTTTCTCTGCTGCTGCCACGTTTATTGAATCCATTATGTTTTTCACCGTTTCTAGTATCTGTTTAGCTCTGATAGTGTGCTGTTCAAACTTTGTTTTCACTGCTGACTGCGAGATACACTCCTGCGAGGGGCCCAAGCCATAACACATTACTGTAATTCCATCCCAACATTTTCAGGAATTTAAACACAAAAACTTGCTGTTTGTAATCTTAACCAAAACAGACATAAGGATAGAAAATAAATGGATGACAAACACAACTTAAAATTATAAAGGTAAAAAAAAATGTCAAAAATTTAAAAGTTAGAAGGCTTTAACAGCAAGTTCATAGCTTTGTGTAATTTTACACAGTAATGTGCAATGGTTCTTTGACTATATTATTTTTTTAAATAAATAAAAAAAGGTGCTATTTTCAATGTTAAAAAAGGTTTCCTATTAGGATTACTAATTTTATTTGGATCACCTTTAATCTACTTCTAGTCCATCTATCTTGATTTTTCTCATATTTGCAATGAAAACCTCATGAAGTTCTTAAGCCATGAAATAGAATTCTGCATTGAAACAAATGAACGATACGATTCACATAAAGTTAGTAAAAAGGACTTCTACAGATTAAAGCTTGAACAAATTGAAAAATACTATTTAACAGCAAACAACCTAATTAATATTTTAAATTGTTTATAGAAAAATATCTAAAACTATTTCTAAGATAATCCCATTATTGTCATTGGACTATAGTGTGTGCATATAGGTCAGAATGATGCCTTATCTCGTTTCACTTTCAAGCTAACTGTAGCTCACAACTTACTAACAGTTGTACAAATCAATTAGTGTTTCGTGACCCGTGTTTTTTACAGAGAATACACCAGAATGCACCACATATGATGATGGATGTTTCTTTTGTGAAATTTTGTTTCAGTTTCAATATATGTGCATATTACTTGTTATTTAAAACATTTACTGTGATTCATCATTTAAGTGCTAGCAAAATTATTAAATTAAAATTGGCCTTTCACTTTTACAACATAGAAAAGTCAAATTCTGTACTGACATAACATTTGAAAACAACTGCAAGTGTAGAGAAATACTATCTGGTCTTTGAACAACCAAGAACACTCATCTGGGTCACGACATCAAATTAGGGATATACTCCCCAACTCTCCAATACTTCCATGAATTCATCTTCTTGAACTTAATATAAAACCAGTACAAATTGTGGTAATTACTTCTGAAAGTAATTACTATCCTTTATCAAAATAAATAGCTTTTAAGCTTTAAAAGGTAGTCACTTAATACTCTAGCACTATATTTGTTATGGTGAAATCATTAGTATATTATATATTCATTCAGCGTTCTATTTATAATCTATGCTGAGCCGTCACATCTCTAAAATGATTATTTCACTAAGACAGAAGAGACTTTTAAATTCTCTCTTTGGTATTTTTTTGAGGTATAGAAAACAAAGCAGATTCATTTCTTTAGTTATAGGGCACATGAGGGTAATTCATTTAGTTAACAGTTTATGTCTTAACTCAGAGCCCATTACTTTTTTTCAGTGCATAGTCTTACTTTTGTTCATTGTCAAGCTCATTTATACTAATTTATCACTAATCCTGAAGAGATCAGTAATAAGAAGTTATAGTATTCCTGTTCTGTATATGCCAAAGCAGAAGCCACCAATAACTACAAAATATTAAACATTTAAAGTGCAAACTGCTTATTTTTTTACAAACTGCTTATTTTTTAATGACCAAAACAAAGTTATGATTTTACTTTAAATAACTATCTCATAAATTGACAAATTAACCACCACAAAAACTATAATAAAAGAATAAAAATATTTTTAAAAGAAAAAAAAGTTAAAAGAAATTCTGTTCCTCGATGAAGCAGATCTAGATATCAGCAATGAAGACCCCAAATTTGTAGATAACAGCACAGTATTAGAGCTAGACTAGAGAAAAAGAAAAGACCTCCAAAAGTTATTAGGCAATATACAAGTTATTCCTTGATTCAAAAATATACATTGGTGAATAAGTATAAAGAAGAAAACAGGCAATCTTTTTCTAATTAAAAAGTATCCCACACTGACGTTCCCGCTGATCAGAAAAATATCAGAAGTCAACTGCAAAAGGAATACTCTATTCCAAACTAAGTATAGGGAATGCTAATTTATTTTTTTAAATATTTATTTATTTGGCTGCACCAGGTCTTAGTTGCAGCATGTGGGATCTAGTTCCCTGACCAGGGATTGACCCCGGGCCCCCTGCATTGGGCGCACTGAGTCTTAGCCACTGGACCACTGGGGAAGTCCCAGGGAATGCTAATTTAAATAAAGGTTCTTTACTGAACAATTCCTCAGAGCCCTTTATATACTAATATACTTATGAATCTCCATGGGAGACATATATAGCATGCAGCAGTTCCCAGACTTATTTTATCAGGAACTCTAATTTTCCAAGGAGAAATTTAAAATACTACACCAGACAATTTAAATTCCATCTTGTTAGAGTATCCTGTAGGCTGTTTTAAAACTTATTAAAGATTTAGAACCAAAACAATAATCACATCTCAATTATGATCATCTTCTGATTTTCTAATAACATCTACAGAAAACAGCTGATGATTTAGTCATATGTAGTAACAAATTTGTACATATTAATATTTATGTGTAATTAAGACATACAGGGCTTCTTCCCTGGTGGCGCAGTGGTTGAGAGTCCGCCTGCCGATGCAGGGGACACGGGTTTGTGCCCCGGTCCGGGAGGATCCTACATGCCGTGGAGCGGCTGGGCCCGTGCACCATGGCCGCTGAGCCTGCGCGTCCGGAGCCTGTGCTCCGCAACGGGAGAGGCCACAACAGTGAGAGGCCCGCGTACCGCAAAGAACAAAAACAAAAACATAAACCAGCTTGTCAAGTCCCCTTGATAAAAGACCCTGAATACCCAATAACATGCTATTTACCACTCCCAACGTATTATTTTGAAATAAACTGACAGGAAAATTGCAAGAAAGAACACCAAGATACAATATACCTTTCAAGTAAATATACCAAATGTTAACATTCAGCTTTGTTTACCTTTCCTTCTCTCTCCATGCAGATCTATATAGATAAGTCTATATAGATATTCATCTTTATACATACCTGTATATATTTCTTCCTGAACAATTTGACAGTTCATTGTAACCACCACAGCCTTACTACTAAATATATTAACATGTGTCTCCTAAGAACGGGGACATTTTCCTATACAACCACAAAACAATTACTGTATTCAGAACTTTTATCACCGGGACAATACTATTAACCTAACATACAGTCCATTTCCAAATTTCACCAGTTGTCCCAGGAATGTCCTTCACAACAAATTCACTGACACAAAACTATTAAGAATAGTTAATGGCCAAATATTTGGGCAAAAAAATTTTAGATTTCTAAACTGTGTTCAGAATATACACCTGTCCAAATATAGGCTGAAAACAAGAAAACATATGCATAGAATTAACATTGATTTTCTTGATTGACTTTATTTAATTTCCAAGCCTTATTTAACTTGGTACCCTGAAAGTGCACACTATTCAGCTTCTTTTAAACCAAATGAATCTCAAGAGGTCCATAGCAAAGATCAGACTGTTTGATAAAATGACTAACTTGGTACAGTTTTTCTTTATACAAAAATCATCTTATAAGACTACACACACAATATTGAATTCTAAAAAGAGAGAAAATGTGTATAAAGGCCACATCTGTGATCACAATGCAAAAAAAATCAAGGAAAGTTAGATAATAATCAAAACATCTGAATTTTAATAACTCCTGTATTGAACAGGAAATGCCAAAAGCTATCATTAAAAATTAATCAACAATGAAACTGGATACTGAAACCTATAGAATACATCCAAAGCTACACTCACAGACAAATTCATGGCCCTAAATTCTTTCTTAAAGACCAAAAAGCAAAAAACAATCCCACTTATATAATGAAAGCAGAAAGAAACTTTGTGTAAAGATTAACATAGAATTTAATGAATAAAACCCAAAAAATACTATGTATCAACTGATAAATTAACCAAAGTCTTTGGAGGAAAAGCAAAGCAATCAGATCATTGGTAAATCCAATTAAGGTTTAAAACACACAGATATTTCTTGTATCCTTTATCTATCTATATATACATATAAGTATAGATATAGAAAAGGAATACAAATTTTTTTTAAATAAACAATTTTATACTAAATCATAAATTCTCAGAAATGCACCAATTTATAGGAAATCATAAATTACCAAAATTAGTTTTAAAAGTAACAAATTTCAGCTTTGACAAAAGTTGAAAAGAGTTGTCAGTGCAGTTACCAAAAAAAGGTCTGGCCATCCAGACAAAATTTTTTGCCACCTGATTATTCCTTTAGGTAAATTCAAATAATTTCTAGCTGATTCTCATTTTATATCATAGTTTTAAACAAAAATTTCAAACTCTTAAAGCCTAACATTCTCCACAACTTCATGTAAAAGCTCTTGCTCATAAACAGTTTTTTCCATATATAATTTTTAGATGCTCAAATGAACTTTTACAATAAAAAAGTGAAATGCCAAGTTTCTTCTAAAAACATTAAAAAGAATAGTTCCTAAGTCTGCCTGATTATTGCAATCACTCAGGGAGCTTTAAATATATAACAGATTCCTAGGTCCATCCTAGCCCTACTGGATTAGTCTCTGAGATGAGTCAGGAGTCTGCAGTTCTCTAAAGTACCTCACGTGTTTCTCATCATCAGCCAGGTTTGAAAACCAGTGCTCTACAGCACATCTTTTATTCTTCTCATTCCCACCTCTTCAAGGAGATATTCTGGGAAATCAAATGCTGTACCAGGAACCAATATGAAAGAGGTATAAATGTATAACTGAACAGTATATGATTTGGTAGGAGAAATCAATGACAAACACATGCACACAAACACACAGGAAGAAAGAAAAGCTCAATAAATAAGAAAAGACAAGGGAAACAATGATATGCTCCCCAATTATTTTCTCCATGGATGAAATGACTATAACTGGTAAGAGTGAGGAGAGCATTGAATCTCTTGTGAAAGCAAAAGGGAAAGAAGATAAACAATGGTCTTTGAGTAACTGGGATATCATATATCCTATAGCTTAGTTTGACAAGACACCTACTGATATCCTAGGGGCCTCTGAACAATCAGAAACATCTTACCAAGATAGCAGAGAATGGGTTTTCTTAAACACCTTGTCTTTATCTACCTAATGGTCTTTCTCCCTCTCACCAAATTAAAAATAGGGGATAGTGAGCAAATGGTTAATTTTAAATTCTGCCAAGTACATTCAATATTTATGTCCTTACTATTAAGACAGTTACTACTCATAAGGAAGAATAATTACTGATGGAAGTTTTTTTTCAGTTCTGAAGTATTTGTGTCCATCTGCAGATGAGAAGGAGATATGCAATCTAATAAGCACAACTAAGAGCTAAATTAGAGTCAAGAAGATTAACAGCTAGAGAATTTTTCTGTCAATGTAGAAAGTTTTAATGTCTCTGAATAAAACACCTACACCAAAACATAAGAGTATCTTCCCTCCCCAGTGCTGCACACACATTATCTATTCATGCACCTCAGCAGTTTAGATTCCTAAAATACAGGACCTATATCTTAATTATTTTTGTATTCCTTTGTTCAGGACATTTGGCATAAAACATGGAGAATTAACAGGTGACAATACAGTTTAGAAATGTAATTAACTTTTGTCCAATGACATTAAATATGTTCTATCAAAAAAGAAAATCTTCATTTTGCTCTATTATCCATTCCAACAGCAATTACATTTCTTTAATCTTGTGCCTGACTATTGAATATAGAATATTTTACCCACTGAACAACAAAATATTAGAAACTAGTGTCTCATTTAAATACAAATACATTAAAGAAAAAGAATAGGAAGAAATTACAATCTTTAATTTTCCATTCTTATGGATCATCCACTTTGCAGGGACTCTCTTTCTTCCAACTTTCCTCGTTTTACTTGCTGTGTCAGAAACTACACTAAATAACACCAAAGGTTATTGACAAAGGTAAGTAGTGAAAACAGAAGATTATGATCATTCCCCAACCAATGCTACAGTTTTACATTAGTCAGTACATTCACAAAATTCCTACCTCAAAGATTTGTTCAAAATTCTGAAACTCCTGCAATCTCGCCTGAAATCCTTCTGCAAGTGCCCCACCTGTAATATTTAGGTGAAGATTTTAAAACCTAGTATATAGCAAGATAAGATTTCTAGCATGCTATTTTTATAATCTATTTGTATTTCAAAAGGATGAAATAATGAATACATACCACCTTCTGGCATCCCCTGGGCTTTGTGCTTTCTAGCACTAAGAACTTCCTTTGCAGAAACAAAAAAGATACGATTCCGTGCTTCTAAAGGATCCACAACTTTGAGCTCCTCCACCAAGAAATGTAGGCATCTTTCCATGTGCTGTCTGCGTACCTAGAGAAAAACAGGGTATTAAAAGAATTCTAATAATTAAACAAATATAACAGTTACTGGCCTATACTAAACTCCACTTATAGTGATATTGTTACTATATGATACAGTAACAGTTGTCTTATATGTAACAAATCCAAAAATTCTAATAAATGAAGTTTGATACTTGCTGACAGGAAATCTTCCTCTTAACTTAATGATTCTTCCTTGAACATTTAATTTAAAATTCTGATGGACCATCAAATACTACACAACCATTAAGAAACATACTGTAGACAAACATTAGTGTTTAATGGCATGGGGAAAGGTTCCTAATTCTGTATTAAGGGTATATGATGTGTACATATATTTATGTAAATTAATAGGTGGCATGCAGGCAATACCCACAAAACTAGGTGGCATTTTAATTTCTTCCTTAAGCTTTTATTTTCCAAATTTTCTACAGTGAAGCTATTAATACCTTTAAAATCAGAAATTAAGTGCTACAATAAATTTGCTATAATGAAGTTATTTTTATTTTGAAATCAGAACATAGATGGTATATTTTTCTTCTAAAAAACACTGGGGGGACTTTCCTGGTGGTCCACTGGGTAAGACTTCACGCTCCCTATGCACGGGGCTCAGGTTCAATTCCTGATTGGGTAACTAGATCCCACACGCATGCTGCAACTAAGAGTTAGCAGGCCACAACTAAGAAGCCTGCATGCTGCAACTAAAAGGTCCCACATGCTGGAACGAAGATCCCACAAGCTGCAAATAAGACCCAGCGCAGCCTAAATAAATAAATTAAAATAAATATTAAAAAAAAAAAACTACCTGGAATTAAAATTGGGGAGAATGCATTAGCTAGGGATTGGAGCTCTAACTTTAGGTTTAACAATAGCACTTGGGTATCTAAATTAGGAAGAAGGATTGGAAGTTAGTTAGGGTTTAGTACCAGCCTTTAGCATTATGATAAGAGATCTCCATGTTAAGACTTAATAAAATTAAGCTAAATAGGAATGGAGAAGAACAATCTGTGGGTGATATTTCCTAATTCTCTGATGATTAAATGAGACCCCAATTTGAAAGAGTATGATTATAAAGCAAGAGTTAATAAAAACAGGATATAAATCATCATATTAAGCAAAATTTCAATTTGGGGGGTGAGGGGAAGAATGAAAGCAAATAATCTAACATGTGAATAGTGATGGGATAGTGTAAATTTCATTTTTTAATGCATTTTCTAAGTTTTTTTAATAATAAACACATACTACTATTAAAATCAGAAAAAGTAGTATCAAGCAAATTAAATACTATCTGTAGACCAAATACCAGATTCTCTACTCTTTTTAAAATGAAGTTTCTAAAACCACCAGCATGACTAAAATGAAAAACAAAAACAAAAAATACCAAGTGTTGGCAAGGATATAAATCACGTGGAACTCTCAATCTGGTGGTGGGAATATAAACTGGTATGAGCACTTCAGAAAACACTTGGGCTGTATTTATTAAAACAGCATATTCTTGGGAATTCCCTGGTAGTTCAGTGGTTAGGACTCTTTTGTTTTCACTGCCAACGGGGCGAGTTCAATCCCTGGTCAGGGAACTAAGATCCTGGTAAGCCACGTGGTGAGGCCAAAAAACAAACAATAAACCCCCAGCATATTCTTAATCTGTAATCCAGCAATTCTACTCCTAGATTGTACCCATGGATTACTGATTCCTGTGTTATTGACATTTTGAGTCCGATAAATCTTTGGTTTGGGGGCAGGAGCTGTTCTGTGTTATAGGATGCTTAACAGCATCACTAGCCTCTACCGACTAGATGCCAGTAGCACACACCCTCAATTGTGGCAACCAAAATATTCCCTGGGGGACAAAATCATGCAGCCACTTACACTGAGAACCACTGGTATATACTCAGCAGAAATATACACCAATGTGCACCAAAAAGACATATACAACAATATGCACAGGGACCTCTCTGGTGGCCCAGTGGTTAAGAATCCGTCTTGCAACACAGGGGATGCTGGTTCAATCCCTGGTCGGGGAATTAGGATCCCACATGCCACAGGGCAACTAAGCCCACGTGCCACAACTACAGACCTCACACGCCACAACTAAGGAGAAGCCCATGCACCGCAACAAGACCCGACACAGGCAAAAAATAAATAAAAGAAAAAGAATATGCACAGCAGCGTTATTCATGATAGCTAAAAACAGGAAATTTATCCAAATGCCCATAACTATCAAAATGAACAGATCAATTGTTATTCATAGGATGAAATACCACACAGCAATGCACTTCAGCTATGCACAACAGTATGCATACATACCACAAATATAATGTTGAGCAAAAAACCTGACATAGAAGTAGATACTATGTGATTCCATTACATAAAGTTGAACAACCAGAAAAATTAATCTAGGGTATCAGAAGACATGGTAAGTGGTTATTCTTGGGTTGGAGGATAGAGGCTGGAAACGGGGGGTACTGGGGTGCTGGAATGTTCTGCTTCTTGATCTGGATCCTTCTTGATCTGGATCCTTACACAGGTGTCAAATCTGTAAATTCACTGAGCTGGACACTTATGATTTGTACACTTTTCTGTCATGTTATATTTAAATAGAGAATTTAAAAAAACAGGGGACTTCCCTGGTGGCGCAGTGGTTAAGACTTCGCCCTCCCAATGCAGGGGGCCCGGGTTCGATCCCTGGTCAGGAAACTAGATCGGCAAGCTGCAACTAAGGAGCCTGCCTGCCTGCGACTAAGATCCAGCACAACCAAATAAATAAATAAATATTAAAACAACAACAACAACAAAGAAACAGAAGGACATTTCAAGATCTAAAATGATTAGATAGTACTTTTATAACTTTCCTTCAAAGTAGCTTAATACTCTGTCTCTATCACATATCCACTTCAGGTTTTCTGTAACTATATTCTTCTCAAGAGAATAGCTGCTTATCATGTTCTATTCTATGAGATGTATTGTTTCTTCAGATAGCAATGTACATGACTGTACTTCAAAACTTACAGAAAAAAATAACTTACATCTTCCATATATTCTGGCTCTGATGCAGAGGCATCCCAACGATTATTCAGAATAAAAATATTAGGCTTGGAAAGTCGCTCATTTACCTTGTGAAAAAACTGTTTTTCCTGAAAAACATGAAATATCCAACAGTATGTTTACTTTTTAAAGCTACTTTATTTTTACCTTTATACTTGAAACTTTATTTGAATTTCAAAGTTTGAACCATTTAACAACAGTGATAACACCCACTGATAAAGGATCCCAAAGCACTCTGAGCATTAAACTTTTAAAGATGACAAAACTGGGCTTCCCTGGTGGTGCAGTGGTTGGAAGTCCGCCTGCCGATGCAGGGGATGCGGGTTCGTGCCCCGGTCCGGGAGGGTCCCACACGCCGCGGAGCGGCTGGGCCCTGTGAGCCATGGCCACTGAGCCTGCGCGTCCGGAGCCTGTGCTCCACGACGGGAGGGGCTGCAGCGGTGAGAGGACCGCGTACCACAAAAAAAAATTAAAAAAAAAAAGATGACAAAACCAAGATATAAGAAAGCAAAAGTTAAGATTTTCCTGCTCCTCCCGTCAGTCTTTTTTTGAAATTCAATTTAACCAATATTTATCTGTTTCTACTATATGCATGACATAAAAGATACTACTAGATATGACAGTCCATATTTTTAAAAAGCTACCTCACATCTTTTTGAAGATTTAGACTAAGTAAATAATAATGTAAGACACATGTACAACACATCGTAATAAACAATAAAGGTATATGCCATAAATAGTATAAATATCCAATTGAAATTAGGAAATGCTCCATAAAGAAGGAAGTGGTGATAAAGATGGGCTTGAAAAGTACTGACAACAGGGCTTTTTGAAGGATGAAAAATTGGGAGGGGGAAGAACTGTGCACAAAGAATAACATAAACAAAGGTACCAAAGTCAGGATGTGTATCAAAGTTTGTTTATCCAACACCTAAATAACGCAGTTACTCTAAAACAGGTTTTAAACATTTCCCTATTTTTTATACCATCAGGTTGTAAACAACTGTCAGTGTTGTCACAGCAACACGGTTTATGTGACATAGATCGGGCCATATAAACACTAATAACACGGTGACAAAACAGGTCTTGCTGGTAACACCTAGGTTTTAATGGTGTTTGGCCATTTATATGCTTTTGATGAATAACATTTTTTTAAGATTATACAATAGTTTTGGATATTAGATATTGAAACTCTGGAAAGTTTATTTGAAATAAGTCTGGCTCTAGACATTCTGGATAAATAATCTTCTATGTTTGACAGCAGCTTATAGTGTACACAGGTAAGCTGAAACCTACAGTGCACACAGATAAAGCTGGAAAAGGCTGACAAAACTCAAAGTATGAAAAGCCTTGCCTGACAGATAGGGAGGTGAGGTGGGAGTGTTATACTTTATTCAAAAGACTTAAGCCAACAGCCTAACAATTCTGATGCCTATTCCTTCAGAAACTTGTAAATAACCACAGTGAATGTCAACAACACACATGTATCACACCGTGATCTCAAATATTCACTAGAAGCTAGAGCCATCAAACCAGAATCAGCCCTTCCAATCCCACAGAAACACAAACCCCTTCGTTCACCTCTGATATTAAAGCTTCTTTCTAATCCATGACTTGGATTTCCTTCACTTTTCAGAATTAAAACAGACATCATTTCATTTCCTATCATTCAAACAAAATAATGATTAGACCCTACCGTATTCATTAGAGTTGATTCAGAGTTTGCAACCAAAACGAAGACATCAGCATCTAAGCAAAACTTATCAATCCAGCTATCCAGCTCTGTAGTGACATCTGTACCTGGACTAATGGGAATAAAATAAGAATTGTGTTATATATTCTTTAAAAAGAAAATTTAGATTACAGAGAGATAATTTTTTTAAACTTTTAAGAATTAGTTGAAGTCTAAAGGATAGGATTTCTACCAGTTATCAGTCTGAAGCCTAGGAGATTTAAATTACTTTCTCAGCTATAAGACAGCAGTTGTGGAAAGCTGAGAATCTGTGCTTTATATACTTCTATTCTGCTGACAACCCCCAGAGCCTGTCCAATCAACAACTTAACAAATGCTAAAAAAGTTTATTTACTGAAGAGAGAAAACTTCGTGATTTTTGACAAAGCAAGTAACATGTTCACTATTTTAATCTTTTAAATCTTTATGCTTTGGAAGATTGAAAATAAGCAATGGAAAAAAACAAAATAAAACCTAGGCTAATATACAACCTATACTATAAAAAGTATAGTCCAACTATCTATACATTGACTTGATATGTCCTGTGACAAATTGGCAAGTTAACAGGTTGGGGTCATGGATACAGTTTGGCCATGAAATAAAGAAAAATTAATTAGTTAATATTATATTTAAACCAAATATTTTAATTTCCCAAGCACCTTCTCTCATCTGAGCTATTTCTGTTGATTACTTGAAACTCGCTTTCAATCAAAAGGGAAGACCCTCAACCAAAAAAATAAAGATTTCCATAGAACACTGAAATTTTAACTGAAGAAAACAAAAGAGCACACCACAATTTAAAAAAATCATTTAACTACTTTTTTTGGTTAAGGACTCTGCTAAAGAGATATGCATTATCATTTTATTAAGCACCAGTGTAGTAGGATGATTTTTGAAAAAACATATTAAATGCAGGTTAATCAGAAGAGCCTGAATAAATTACAAAAGCATGCGATTAATTCTTGAATAATGAAAAGCTGTATGAACTGTCCAGCGGTTATTTTGGGAAACTAAGTCTCAAGAATAATTACTGATTAAAAATAATACCTATTTAGAGTTATCTATCTAGGTATCTAGAATGAGACAATCTCTAAGGCCCAACCAATTATCCAAACTACAAAGTCAGTCTAGAGAAAAAGTGACAATTCTTGAAATTTCCTGTAATAGAATTAAACTGATAAATTGGCACTTTTATGAAACCATTAAAAAACAAAAAAATAATAACTTATCTATTCCATTACAATCTAGCAAATGAGAACAAAGCAGCAATTGAACATTTTTTTTTAAGCAACTGAACATTTAAAAACTTTACGTACTACATGCTAGAAGCAAGCAGCATTTCTAAAAAAAAAAAAAATACAAATACATACGTATAAAACAATTCATATGTAATTTTACCTATCCACTAAAACCAGGTCATCTCTCAAGAGGGCACATTTTGCCTTTGGCCAAAACACATGTACAAGACAGCCAGCTTTCAAATCTTTGTCCATATGAAGGGCATGGGCCAGCTGATTAACTGTCTAAAGTGGGAAGGAAAGAAAAAATAAAACTCTACTTGTAACAAAATTCAATAAAAATTTAAAATATTATGATTTGGTACATTTATTTCTGCAAAACATGTAGAAAAAGCAGAACTTTAAATCTTTTGAAGTAAAACCATCTGAGCAATCTTGAGAAACCTGAGGTTTAAAATTACCAAGTAGGAAAAAAAATAAGGCCTTGAAACCGTTTACTCATACCATTCAACAACGATAATCTGGGCTGGAAACATTCTAAATGTCCAACAAATGGAACTCTGGCAATGAATCCCATGCAACCCCTGAAATTGATATTGTATGTATGAAAAGAAATTCACAATATATTAAGAGAAAAAAAGTAAATCAGAAAATAGCATATATGGGACTTCCCTGGTGGTGCAGTGGTTAAGAATCCACCTGCCAATGCAGGGTATATGGGTTCGATCCCTGGTCCGGGAAGATCCCACATGCCGCGGAGCAACTAAGCCCATGCACCACAACTACTAAGTCTGTGCTTTAGAGCCCACGAGCCACAACTACTGAGCCTGCATGCCACAACTATTGGCCCGCCTGTGCGCCTAGAGCCCGTGCTCCACAACAAGAGAAGCCATCGCAATAAGAAGCCCGCACACTGCAACGAAGAGTAGCCCCTGCTCATTGCAACTAAAGAAAGGCCACGTGTAGCAATGAAGACCCAGTGCAGCCAAATAAATAATAAACAAAATTATTTAAAAAAAGAAAGAAAATAGCATATATGATATAAAACCATTTTGTTTTAAAAATACAGAGAAACACCAATGTAACTCTATAGCAAAGAATTTCCACTGAATTTAGAAGTTTAAGAGTTTGGAGTTTCTTTTCTTTTTGCCTAATTGTATTTTCTGACTCTTCTAAAATGAGTTTATTGCTTAGTAATAAGGGGGGAAAAATAAAGGAACGTCACTAGGCAGTTATTTATTCACACAAGCCTGCTTTATATCAATGACTATGCCTTCTCTTTCCATTTAAATTTCCTAAAATATTTCTATTTCTCAAGATGACTTCTGACACACATTAGTTCATTACCTTTCTTGTATGTGTTAAACATACAATTAAGTACAAAGGGCTTAAGACAAAATTAATAATCAAGGAAAGGGCATCAGTACACATACCTCGATGGTTCTTTTGTGATTTGTACGAAATTTTAAAGGGAAACATCTATTTTCAAATGGGCACAATAGTCCTGATCAGGCTTGAAGTGAATCTCCACAGTGACAATGTTAGGTAGGGGTTTTTCTGCTTGCTTTCATAAACTTTTTGATAGAATTATAAACTTGTATTAAAATCCTGATACCTGGGCTTCCCTGGTGGCGCAGTGGTTAGGAATCCACCTGCCAATGCAGGGGATGCAGGTTCGAGCGCTGGTCCGGGAGGATCCCACATGCCACGGAGCAGCTGGGCCTGTGTGCCACAACTACTGAACCTGTGCTCTAGAGTCTGCGTGACACAACTACTGAAGCCCGCGAGCCACAACTACTGAAGCCTGCGTGCCTAGAGGCTGTGCTCCACAACGAGAAGCTACCGCAATGAGAAACCAACGCGCTGCAACGAAGAGTAACCCCCACTCGCCGCAAGTAGAGGAAGCCGGTGAGTAGCAACGAAGACCCAACGCAGTCAAAAATAAATTAATTTAATTAAAAAAAGAAATCCTGATACCTTACCTGTAAAATTAAAATAATAAAAACACCCATCTGACAGAGTTGTAGTGAGATTTGAGTTATTACAAGTATTTAGAATAGTGTCTGCTACTTATCTTGATTACAAAATAAGCGATTCCTTCATTTGTATGGCTTAAAAGCTTGAAAAATATTTTCATAAATATCATCTTATTTATTGTTTGTAAGTAATCTGAAGGGTATTAGATTGAGTTACTTTCTCTGATCAAACAGCAAACTCACAGGAGGACTAGACCTATGAATTCACCTACAGTTTAGCCAAAACTAAAATAGCATGGATCTTCACACACTGAACTTTTGCATTTGTGGGAGAGCTCTTACGACTTAAGAGAAAGTGAGTATAGTGAGAAGCAGTGCCTTTTACCAATTGCTTTCATTGCGGAGTAAATATCTTGCATCCTAATTGCTTTTTATTTTTGTCTGGCTGAAAAAAAATCTAGTGCCACTGAATTCCTTAAGAAATTTATGAAAGGTAGGGAACTACCACTGGCCTTTATCTGATAAAGCTGTAACATTTATTAATGAATATGCTTACCAAATATTCCAAAGGCAAAAACAGTTTCTAAAGGCACAGATGTGTCAAAAACGATTCCAGAGCTCAATTTTTTAAACAAAGTTTTCTTTAGAAAGACAAGATTTGAGATTAAACAGCAACAACACACTTCAATAATGTTCTTTTCACCAGGAACACTATTTTAAAAATTTTATAAACTTTTAATTCTAATTTACTTTCATTTAGTTGAGGACAGGTTTTATTCTCCCAGTAACCTAGCTCTGAAGCAAAAGAATTTTAGAAAATTCAAAATATTAGTGATGGTTTTAAAAGCTATGAATAGAAATACTAATG
The DNA here is from genome assembly GCF_005190385.1 of Monodon monoceros. NCBI lineage: Eukaryota > Metazoa > Chordata > Mammalia > Artiodactyla > Monodontidae > Monodon > Monodon monoceros. The sequence continues at coordinate 87,229,964 of NW_021703767.1, forward strand.
GTTCTTCCATTAGTATTTCTTTTAAAAAATTTTTACAAGTATCTTAAAAAGTATCTTAAAAGTATCTTCTTGTAAAAAATTTTTTAAAAGAACAAGTTAAGGACATTATGTCAGGTACATTATGTTGCTAAAGATCAAACAGTATACCTTCACATTCTTTTTTTCATCTGACCCTTCTGTCATGAGATAGGCTTTATCTCCATCCGTTCCTTCAACACTCAGGAAGCAATTGGTTGTATGGCCAATTCCACTAGGGAGGACTTTATCCCACAACATGGCATTGATAACAGAGCTCTTCCCACTGCTTGTCCTGAAGAATGAATACACAAAATCATGACAAAACATAATGGTAAAAACTTTGTTCTTTCACTGGGTCAAAGGCCAACTTTTTTAGAATGCAAATTTTGTAAAAAAAATTTCATCAGATTACAATCTGAAATCACAGCCCACTCTTCCCATCACAAGATGTGGTCTAACATCCCATCTTAAATCTGGGCTGGACCTTTTTCACACGCAAAGCTCATTCCTATTTCTTCTTCTCAAGCAGGACAACTGAGTCATCACTTCTCCAGGAGGCCTCTTCCCTCCCACTCCTATACCACCCTAACCTGGGGTAGGGCCTCTTTCATGGACCTACTTCATACTAGACTCTGTTTAAGGCCCTGAGAATATGGTCAAGTGGAAGAAGCAGATAACAACATAAAACAAAAACCAAACAAAAACAGAGCTTTGAGAAAAGTTTTCAAGGACATAAACAGGGTGCTTTAGCAGAGAATAACTGAGAAGGAATACCTTAGAGTGGTCCGGAAAGGTTTCTGCTGTAGTAACATTTAGGATGAGATTTGAAGAGTGAGGAGTCAGACATACAACAAGGCAAAGAGAATTCTAGGCATAGGAAATTGCAAGTGCTAAAGCCCTAAGATGGGAAATAGCTTAGAAGGCCTATGAGGTTAGTGAGTAAATAAATGCTTCTATTGGTGAACAGCACATGGTATCTGAACAACCAAGTGGGGGCCTCGTCATTTCTCTTTGCATCTCTAGTACCTAACAGAGTGATTGGTACATAGGTAGTTAACAAATGGTCCTTAAATTAACGTATGAGCTGTGGCAGAAATCATTCTACCACTCCAGAAGTTTCATTAAGGAATTGCACTTCTTATTCTCCCTCTGGGAATCATGGAGCTGAAAATCCTTTTGGAAGGCACACCTGATAATCAATAGAAACTTAAAAAGAGTAAGTCACAAATTATACTTATCTGTTTTTCTATTCTTACAGCTGGCTAAGAAGCCAATTCTTAGAGATAAGCATTCTTAAAAAGCAAAAATATAGCTTCATAAAGCTATATTTTATACCAGGAGCTAAAATGAACAAGTTCTTTTACATGCTAATAGCTTTAACATTTAATACAGGCAGAAACTGTTGTGAAGAGAAGAGGAAAGAATATCACTTGCTGCAACATCAGAAACAGAGCTGCGGATATGATCAAGAAAAGCTAATATCTGGAAACTACCCTTGAGAAGAAATAATAAAGGATTACCTGCCAAAAAATGCCACTTTCATATGTCTCCGAGACAGCACCTCACCAATGATGGAAAGCTTATTTTTATACCTCTGTATTTCTATCAGATCATCCTCAGTAGCTACTCGGTCAAGTTCTGGATTCTTGTATGTTGCTGTAAAATTGAAACAGTATTAGAGAAAGTAATATAGATGAATATTAAGTTAATTATAAAACAGAATACTTAAGATATACATATATTTGGGTTTTGTTCTATATTAACATGATATTTGAAAATAAAAATAACATGGTATCTGAATATTCGGTAAAAGGTGAATGCCTTGTTGTAATGGGTCATAAGAATACTGCCCAAAAGAATTTCAAAATTATTAAAAATGACAGGGGTCCAGTCAAAAGGGTATTTATTATTCATCTAGGTCTCAAAGATACAAAATACACACCTAAGACAAAAAAGCATTTCTGAACAGTGAAACTAGAACCTAATATCCATCTATTATTATTCCACCCTGACAGGAGCTTCAAATCTTGAACTGAGAAGAGGGATTCACATGCTAAGGGTGAGGTTTGAATGGGCAGTCTCCCCAAAATAAAGATATGGTTCAAGGAGGTCTTCAAGCTAGGTAAGACCTTGCTGTCTTACTACTTCTTGTCTGCTTCCCACAGGGGTGGAGCAAGACAGCTCCCTTGAACATGAATGAAAAGAGAATTGCAGACTGTAACCCACTCCTGTCAGGTTTGGGAGTAACTGCCTACCCCAGCCCCAATCTCTCTTCCTCCAGAGATGGGGGTAGCTGGGAAAGCAACGATTTGAAAAGTAGGAAAGTATCTCAGTTTTGTTTATATTTCAGGAATATACATTTTACATATTTTTCCACCTCATTTTGAAGGTGAAAACATGAAGATTCATTTGGCTATCTGAATGGTCCTAATTAGAGACAAATACTGACACAACTTACTGAGTGACCATCTAATTAAACTTAAGCTTCACATCTCACCATACTTTTCAAGTACATTGATAAAATATGTGCAATTTGGTGAATACAGGCAAGACTGGCTTAAATACCATTACATTCATCTTTGTTTTTCATTTCATTCTTGCTCTTCTACGTGCTTCCTGATTTACTTGCTTTGCCTCTTTTTTGCAACAATTTTTTCTGAGGTTTTAGAACCAGTAATGTAAGCAGATAGGTTAGGGGGTCCCTGGAGAAAGAGAACCAGAAATGGCTTTCTTGACTTAAGAGAATCCATTCTGGCCCAAGCCATTTTGTGATCTAAGCCTGGCCACAATGCTTGTCCTTGAACAGGTCTCAGTAATTGATGATCTTAAGGGAACAAAGGAATGCAGCAAAAGAGAAAGGGCAGTCAAACAATAGTGAGTGATAAAGCAGAGTCCTAGTTCCTCCTCAAGAGACATACATGTGTGTATGTGTGTGTGTGTGTGTGTGTGTGTGTGTGTGTGTATCTATCTATCTATCTATCTATCTTTGCGTTCTGCAGGAACTAAAGTCCCCACCCAGGTGGAGAACTGAATGATGATGTTGACCCTCCTGACTTCAGTCAACCAAGACCTGGACTCTGTTGATCTTTGCTCCAATTCTATGCTGAATTCTCCTCTGCTCAAGCCCCTTCATAAATACACATGTACCCTTAGCTTAAAAGTTCCCCAATTTTGCTGTTTGAGGACACACTGCTTTGGGAAAGATCCCCAGTGTTCTCCTTACCTGCTGCAAGTAATAAAACCTTCCTTCTCCCGATCTGTGGTTTGGTTGTGTCTACTGGCTCGATACCCACCAACAACAGTAACATTGAATTCAGATTCTAAAGCTGGATTCACTAGCTCCTAGAGTAATAGCTCCTAGCATCTATTACATGCTCAATACACAGAAGATGTTACATTTAACTTCATTTTCACTTCCCATCAACTTTTGTAGAATAAAATATTATTCAAAAGTCACCATGCCAGCTCAAATTCTTTCCAAATTGAAAACTAAGATTCTGAACCAGTATTTTTTTCCTCATTCAACAGCAAAACTTGTGTCAGATCTGGTAATACGGACAAAATAATAAGGCAGGATCCCTACTCTCAAGAAACTCAAAATCTGGTGAAAGAGTATTAGGAAGGACAAGGAAAAAAGTTTGATTCTACCAACCTACCAAATGTTTTCCCACTGTCACAGGAGTTTACAGAATCCCTCCCTTTTCACTGTATGCTTGAAGGTCAACAATTATCTCTAAAGTAGTATTTCCCAGTATGACATTCTCACCACCTTTGTTTGAACAGTTACACTCTGTTTAAGAAAACTCCTTTTGCCCTTTTCCCACTGCATCCCAGCCTCATTTGAGAAGATAAGAAAGGTCTCAGATCTTGGTTTAACTGCTGAGTTGATGGGGGTGATAAGTATAATGGCTAAATGTGGGCTGCCTGACTTTCAGTCTGGGCATTTACTAGCTGCGTGATCTTTGGTAAGCTGCTTACCTTTTCTGTGCCTTAGTTCCTTCATTTTTTTTTTTTTTTTTTTTTTGCGGTACGCGGGCCTCTCACTGTTGTGGCCTCTCCCTTTGCGGACCACAGGCTCCGGACACGCAGGCTCAGCAGCCATGGCTCACGGGCCTAGCCGCTCCGCGGCATGTGGAATCTTCCCGGACCGGGGCACGAACCCGTGTCCCCTGCATTGGCAGGCAGACTCTCAACCACTGCGCCACCAGGGAAGCCCTCCTTCATTTTTAAAATGAGTATGATTAAAATCTACCTCAGTGTTGATTTGAGGATTAAATGAGTTATTAATAAAATAAAGTGCTTAGAATAGGACCTCACATATGCACTTTGTTCTTAGTTGCTATTAATATAATTCAATCTTCCTCTTTTGGAGGGCAGAAGTGGGTTTTATTTGTTATGGTATCTCTCATAGAGCACAATCCCCTGTATGTGTTCAGTAACCAAGGTTGAAAGAATAAAGCACCTTTATATATTTTCAAAAGTAATTATTTAAAAAACTTAGAGGAGCTAACCTTCAACAAAATGTGATCCTTCAGTAACAAACTCCAGTAACTGGTCAAAGATTGCTGTAATTGTCTTCTTAGCCAGCACAAAGTGCTTCAGTGGAGAAGCAGTTTCTGCCATTATGCTGAAAATAAAAAGTTAGAAAAGTACAAATTAAACTGGATGATAAAGACATGTGAGTTAACAACACTTCAGCAACATTAACTCCCCAATGAAACAAACTTCCAAACTTTTAGATTTATTTCTGGGGCGAAGAAGTGTTTTATTTATATATTCACTTTTTGGCTGCCTCGGGTGCGGCGCGGGGGGTTCCAGAGTGCGTGGGCTCTGTAGTTGGGGCATGCAGGCTCTCTAGTTGTGGAGCGCGGGCTTAGTTACCCCGTGGCATGTGGGATCTTAGTTCCCCAACCAGGGATAGATTGAACCTGCGTCCCCCGGCATTGCAGGACGGATTCCTAACCACTGGATCACCAGGGAAGTCCCTGGGGGAGAAGTGTTTTAGTCAGACAATTAAAGACTACTTTTGCGTGATACTCCACTAAAGTAAGTGAATTCAATTGGCCAAAATCTTGATTGCAATTTCTACTTTAGTTCCCTTTGCTGATGATGAAACTGGCCAAATTCTGATTGCATGTGACTCTTAACTACATCAGGGAACACGGCAGCGAGTGACATGAAGCCAAGTTCACGAACAGTAACTAAGTTATTACGTTTTTCAACCTGGACCTCTAGGTGAGTGGAGGTGGATATGCAGAATGAGGAAATAAAATTCCAAGATCATAATGCAATACTAACGTTTAGAAAGAAGTAGTTCTCATCACAACAAATAAGGAGGCAAGGCTTAAAGCGAGTATTAACGTTTCCAGCCAAAGTACCAAGAACTTCAAGGAGTGTAAGTTAAGAAAAATAAGTTTTGGTGGCAGCTTCTCCTGAAAAGACACCAAACAAAAACGATCACACACCAGTCTAATCCTGGTATGCATGTGTGTCAAATGGAGCAAAGGAGCCATAAAGAAGGCTGAGCCTTCCAAAGCGTCAGGAAATGACTGACCAAAGGGGACAAGCGGGAAAGCACGGTGCGGGTAACAACTCGGTTCAGCTGGTGGTGAACGCCGACCTTGGAGAAAGGCCTTCCCAGTCCTCCACACCAGGCTCAGGAGCCCCGCCCGCAGGGCTCGGGGCCAGACCCCACCCCTGGCCCGCTTGCGCCGGCCCCGGCTCACGGTATCCCGGGCTCCGGGCTCACGGGCTCCGCGGGCCTAACCCGGTCGCCAGCCCTACTCGCAACGGCAGCAGCTCCCTCCTTTTCCGCAGGACCGCGGCGGCGCCTCGTCACAGAGCGCCCCACGCACGACTCCTCGCCCCCTGCCCCCGGCAGGACGAAGGTCACCCGAGCAAAGTGAACCGGCCCGCGGCCGAGGCTGCGGGCACTCACCCCGTCCCGGCTCCGACTTGTCACCCAGCAACCGCACCTCTGCCACAGCCCTCAGGCCGCCTCATTCTTCCAAGTGAGGCTGGGAGACTGGGAGGCGGTGGGAGGAGAAGCAAGAGGGCGGTCACTTCCGGTCTCTTGCCCTTCCCGATTTGGTTTGGCTCCGTAACCGGAAGTGATCTACTCCGAGCGCCATTTTTCTTAAGGGCAGAAGGCAAGGAATTGTTGTGAGCAGGTAATGCATCCAGAAGAATGTTTTTCCTTTCACCCCCAACTTGTGCATCGCCTCCCTCTCCCTTCAAAGTTTCCAAAGCTCTGCCCAGCCTAGGCGTAGCTAGCTGTCAGTAGCTCGTTTAGTGAGGGAGAGCTAAAAGGAGGAGGGGTGAGATGAGGTGGAGTTAGGGTGTCAGACAAGGATTCCTGCTTACTCCGCCAGCAGCAATAAAGGAAAACCTTTTGACCTCTCCACTACCCTCTGTTCTTGTGTGATTCACTTCCTGAGCTTGGAGTATAGCGGTGTGTGAGGCCACTTCATTTTTCTGAGCCTCATCTACAAAATCAGAGTACTAATAATACCTACTTTGTGGGTAGGCTCTACTACCCAGTTATTCAACCAAACACTAATCTAGGTATTACTGGGAAAGTATTTGTGATTAATATCTATAATCAGTTGACTCTATGTAAAAGAGATTAGTTTGGGTAATCTGGGTGTGCTTGATCCAATCAGTTAAAAGACTTTAAGAGCAGAACCGAGGTTTTCCTAATAAAGGAATTCTGCCTGTGGACTGCAGTGTCAGTTCCTGGCCAAGAATTTCCATTCTGCCCTTACTGATGGCTTGCCCTAATGTTTGTTTGTTTTTTAACAACAAAAAATTTATTCTCTCACAGTTACAGAGGCCAGATGTCTACAATCTAAGTGTCAGCAGGGCTGAGCTCTCTCTGGAGTCTCTAGGGGGAGGTTCCTTCCCTTGCCTCTTCCAGTTTCCGGTGGCTAGAGGCATTCCCTGGCTTGAGGCTACATGGCAACAACCTCTGCCTCTATCTTCTCGTGCATCTTCACATGGCCTTCTCCCCTGTGTCTCTTTGTCTCGAATCTCTCTCTTCTTCCTTTTATATGGACACCGGTCACTAGATCCAGTATGGGGATTTGGATCCTGGATCCTAAATCCAGGATGATCTCATCTCAAAATCCTTAACTTAATTACATCTTCAAAGGCCCTATTTCCAAGTAAGATCATATTCACAAGGTATCAAGAGTTAGGACGTGGAGACATATTTTTGGGAGATACTATTCAACCTATTACACACGTATTATAAATACTTTCTTTAGTCCATGGTTTGCCTTTTCACCCTTTAAAAAAAATTTTTTTTTTAATCTGATGAGGAGAATCATAAATATTCTGTGGCAGGACAATCTAAGATAGAAAAAAGGAAAAAAAAAAGACAAATGACATGCCCCCTTTGTGGCAGGCCTTTCCCAATGTGCAGTGCCAATCTACATTATGCACTTGAACCAGACCTCCTCAAAGCAGGAGGATGAAATCAACCTATGAGAAAAAGTCCGCTCCTTTCTTCAGGCTCCAGCATTATAACATTATAATTCTATTATTAATATATTTATTTTTCATCTCATACAAATATAAAAGGGGTCACATTGACCAAAGGCTTGTCTGTACATGCGCAATTGAAAAAAAAAGGAAAAAAAACCTTTGTTGATTGAACTATAGATACAATGTTAATCTGTCAATATGATACATAATTTCTTTCTCTCAAAAATCTATAAAACTGCATCTCTAATTCCTGATCAATGGAGCAGTTCTCAGAGGTTCCGAGAATCTGTTTCCTGGGTTATAATCCTCAGTTTGGCTCACATAAAATTCTCTTTTCTTTTTTTTTCTCTCTCTTTTCTTTCTTCTTAGCTTGACTGGTATTTGATTTTTCATAGACAAATTGAAATTTAGTTGAGTTACAATGTTTTGTTAAGTTTCTGGTGTACAGCAAAGTGATTCAGTTATACATAAATATACATACATTCTTCTTCATATTCTTTTTCATTATAGTTTATTACAAGATATTGAATATAGTTCCCTGGGCTATACATTAGGACCTTGTTGTTTACCTACTTTGTATACAGTAGTTTGTATCTGCTAAACCCAAACTCCTAATTTATCCCTCCCTCCTCCCACCCCCGCTTTCCCTTTTGATAATCATAAGCTTGTTTTCTATGTCCGTGAGTCTGTTTCTGTTTTGTATATAAGTTCATTTGTATCATTTTTTAGATTCCACATATAAGTGATATCATATGATATTTGTCCTTCTCTGACTTACTTCACTTAGTATTCAATATAATAGTCTCTAGGTGCACCTATGTTGCTGCAAATGGCATTACAGTATTTCACTCTTTTTTATGACTGAGTAATATTCCACTGTGTGTGTGTGTGTGTGTGTGTGTGTGTGTGTGTGTGTATATATATATATATCTCACATCTTCTTTATCCCTATATATTTTGGATTTGCCTAGCCAGCCCTCAGTTCCTTTTAATATTCCTTGCAATAAATTTCTTACCCTCTGAACCCTAACTGACACACACTGTAACCCTCCTGCCAGCAAAGTAAGAGACTACGCTTGGTCATTTGCATCATAATGTGACATTTTAAAATAAATAAAGATCTTCATTGTAAAACACATTTTGATAGAAGTACAATTCTAAGGATTCCTAGCAGAAATAATTAGCATACTGTTTCTGTAAGTGTTTTTGTTTATGGTGTGGAGAGGGAGGGTGGGGAGAAGAGATAAGGCATTAAAAAGCACAAAACACTTTGAAATCAAAAGATTTCCTTTGTACGTGCCTGACCAATAAGCACTATAATTTACAATCACGTTAAGGCATTAAGCAAAAAGGAATGAAATTTTAAGGATGAATTTCAAGCATCAGTCAGCATGTGAAGGGTGAAGGCAGTTACTACACTTGAGATCATTCATTTGTTCATTAAACAAAGATATACTGAAGAAGAAATCTTTTAATGAAAAAGCACGGAACTTGATCTGAAGACCTCAGTTCAAATCTAGACTATGCCAGTTCATAGCTATGTGAAACTCTTAACCACTCAGTTAGTTTTTAGCATAGGGAATTTCAAAGGAAATTTTTGCTTTATTTATATTGTTTGAATTTTTAAAATCATAATGGTATCCCTTTATTAGTTTTATAAATAATTACATCTTTAATATAATTATTGTATATCAAAGTAAAAGTGACATTGCATGTTATAAATTATAAAAATAATAAATGTTTTTGTATAAGTAATAAGTAATTTAATCCATTGTTTTTCTTTTTATGGAACAGACTCATAGGCAAAAACCAGCAGAGTAAACATAAAGAAGAAGAAAAAAAATTAAAATATAAGGGCTAAAACAGAGATTAACAAAAAGTAAAATTTAATTATTTAAAAAACTTATAAATTTGACATACCACTACCAAATCTGTTTAAGAATGTCAAAAGTGAGGGAAGACACAAACCAAAGGGTAGAAATAACTCTAGATACAAAATATCATAAATGTCAATAAACTTGAAAACTCAGATGAAGTGTAAAATTTCTGGGAAACCATCAAATACCAAAATTAGCCTGAGAAAAAATAGAAAACTTGAATAAGCTAATAAGCATTCAAAAAATTGAAATGGCAATTCCCATATATACAAAAAAAGAGAGCCTAGATGATTTTAGAGGTAACATTTTACCAAATCTTTAAAGAAAAGATTAATATTATCTCATACAGGTTTTTGCAGAGCATAGAAAAAGAGAAAAAACACTCCAACTCACTTATAAGACTAGAATAACCTTGATACCACACTGCATAGGAGTTGTAAGTAAAGAAAATCACACGTATGAATAAGGCAAACATCCTATGTGAAATATTACCTAACTGAATCCAACATTGTATTAGAAAAAAAATTTTGTACAGGTAGGGTTTTCCTAAAAATACAAAGATAATTCAACATTAGAAAATCAACCAATGGAATTCATATTCGCGGACTTAAAGGAGAAAACCCACCTGTTTATCTCAATAGCTATAGAAAAAGTCATTGCTAAAGTTTAATACCTACTTAAAATAAAAAGTCTTAAAAAACTAAGAAAACTGCTAAAGGCTACTTATCAAAACCTACAGAAAATATACTTAATGGGGAAAATTTAGGAGTCTTACATCTAAAAAAAATGCCTGCTAATGCTATTTCTACACCTAATAGCAGTGGAAGTGCTGACAAATTCGATGATAAGAAAAAAGAGCCATTTGGACTCGCAGACTGGAAGTAAAGAGACAAATATATAATTTATGGCAGGTTATATGGTTATTTACATTAAAAATTAAGCAAAGACAGCTATTAGAACTAAAAAGATTAAAACCCAAACAACATTATTTCTGTATACAAAAATCCATGTTTCAAAACTCAGACGTTTTCCTATACATGCAGTAGCCAATTAGAAAATAAGATAGCATGTCAATGCAACCAAAACTGTAAAGAATCTAGGAATTGATTTAACAAAAGCCGCACACAACCTTTATGGAAAAAATTTAAAAGAACATTAAAAGAGACCTAAGTAACTGGAGAAATATACAATGTTTACAAAAGAAAAGATTTAACATTGTAAAGATGTTGATTCCCTCAAAAATGATCATAACTATAATGCAATTCCAACAAGACTTAAATGGAATTGGAACTAATTCTAAATTTACATGGAAGAAGAAAAAGTCTACCAATAACTAAAACAGTTCTCAAAAGAAGAGCAGAGGACTTGCCTGGTGGCGCAGTGATTAAGAATCCGCCTGCCAATGCAGGGGACACGGGTTCGAGCCTTGGTCCGGGAAGATCCCACATGACGTGGAGCAACTAAGATTGTGAGCCACAACTACTGAGACTGCATGCCACAACTACTGAAGCTCATGCGCCTAGAGCCGTTGCTCCGCAACAAGAGAAGCTACCACAATGAGAAGCCCGTGCACCGCAATGAAGAGTAGTCCCTGCTCGCCGCAACTAGAGAAAGCCCGTGCACAGCAACAAAGACCCAACACAGCCAAAAATAAATAAATAATAAATAAATAAATTAAAAAAAAAAAAAAAGAAGAGCAGGGAGAATAAATTCACACTACCTGATATTAAGACATACTGGAAAGCTATAATGTTTAAAGCAACTGTTAAAACATGTGATACTATTGCAGGAACTAACAGGAATATAATGAGTACAGCCACAGATCCATATGCCAATTATGCCCATGGGGAGTGGATATATGATCAAATTGGTATCATGAATCACTGGGGGAAGATGCATTATTTAACAAATAGTATTGACAAAATCAGCTCGCTTGAATGAACAAAAATAAAACTTGAATCATCCTTACACACAAAGAAACTCAGACCTAAACACAAAAGGTACAACCAGAACATTACTAGGAGAAAATGTAGGAAAACAGTTTGTTAACAAGATGTAGAGGGCTTCCCTGGTGGCGCAGTGGTTGAGTCTGCCTGCCGATGCAGGGGACACGGGTTCTTGCCCCGGTCCGGGAAAATCCCACATGCCGCAGAGCGGCTGGGCCCGTGAGCCATGGCCACTGAGCCTACGCGTCCGGAGCCTGTGCTCCGCAACGGGAGAGGCCACAACAGTGAGAGGCCCACGTGCCGAAAAAAAAAAAAAAGATGTAGAAAGCACAGCCTGAGAGGTAAAATGTGATGGATCTATCTACATTAGATCTTTCCTCCCTCCCTTCCTCCCTCCCGCCTCTCTCTCTCTTCTCTTTCTTTCTCTCTTTTTCTTTCCTTCCTTCCTTCCTCACCGTGCAGCATGTGGGATCTTAGTTCCCCGACCAGGGATTGAACCTGTGCCCCCTGCATTGAAAGCGTGGAGTCTTAACCATTGGACTGCCAGAGAAGTCCCAATGTAACGATTTCTGTTCAACAAAAGACATAAGTAACAGATGGATGGCAATCTGGGAATCTATTTTTTGCTGTGTATATCATCAACTAAGAACCAATATTTAAAACTTTTAAAGAACTTCTGAATATTAACCAGAAAACCCAATAGAAAAGTGAACAAAGGGGAATTCCTTGGCGGTCCAGCAGTTAGGACTCAGCACTTTCACTGCTGTGGCCCCGGTCCAATCCCTGTTCTGCAAACCAAGGTCCTGCAAGCTATGGAGAGGCACTTCACAAAATGAGAAACCAAAATGTCTCATAAGCATATTAAGATATTTTCAATCTTTTTAGTAATCAAATAATGCAAATTCAAACAATAGTAACATACTACTTTAGGCCCCTCAGATTTACCAAAATTAAAAAGTTGTATGAAACTTTCGATAAGGATGTAGGGAAACATGATCAGCTGATGGGCGTGTAAACTTGAGCCATTCTGGATAATATTTTGGAGGTATTTAATCACAAGCATACAAAAAAATATATACACAAAGCCCACTCCCCCTCAGAAAAAGAGAAAAAAAAACACAAACACCTTAACACATACAAGAATGTTTATGGTAGCATTATCTACAAAGTGAATATTTAGAAACACAGAAGGCACTCAACTTGGTATTTAACTGAATTCGAGTTCAGAAAGGTGACAGAGGAGAGTTTCCTGCCCTATACGGTAAATTTCTTTGAGGACAAGAACCATAGTTTATCTTTGTATCCCTGTGCATATGGCTTGATAGGAGATATTCCATAGCTGTTTGTTAAACTGACTAGTAGTGAAACAGAAGTTTTTAAGGAGCTGCAAGAAAAATTTGGTAACATTACATCTATTGTCCTTGGTTAGTCACACAATTTATGGTTAGCAAACAGAGACTAGAAAACAAAGTCACATGCCATGGTCCAGTACTCTCTATTACATTATTTTCTCTCTTCAATTGTCTGGTATGACATTCCATGGAAAAAATAGGGCACATTTTCACTTTTTCTATAGAAAATTCTTTGAAGGATGGTAGAGAGTTATAAAGTCCTGTTTATTCTAGCTTAAAAAGCATTTGTCTAATGATGTTAGAGAAGCATTTTTCTAAGCTATAAACAAGAAATTTACATCAGAATTTTGTATTCTCAAACTTCAGTCATTCATGTTTCACCTGCTCAATTTTTTCCATGTCCATGTATCATTATTTACTTCATGCTTTTTCCTTAACTGTTTGCTTTAAAAAAAAAAAGTTCTGTCTTAAGTAAAAATATTCATGAATCAGATCTGATGTTACATTTTACAACATATAATTTACAACCATGAAAATAAAACTATGTACTATATATATTTTTATATGTTGTGCGCTTTATGAGTCTGGATTAGATGATTTCTGAGGTTCCTCCTGATTTCTGAGGTTCCTCCTAAACTAACATACTGTCATTTTGTGTTAGTTTCTCTACTTCAGCAATTTAGTTGTTCGCTAAAGAACACTGGATCAGTGCCACAAGGCACTTAACCATAATCTTGTAACCATAAAGAAAGAAGTGCCATGAGGGAATTTCCTGGCGGTCCAGTGGTTAGGACTTGGTGCTTTTACTCCGTGGCCTGTGCTCAATCCCCGGTTGGGGAACTAAGATTCCGCAAGAGCCGCACAGCCTCCTCCCTGCCCCGCCCCCCCGCAAAAAAAAGTGCCATGATATTATGCTTTAAAATTTTCTAAATTCAGCACTGCTGTTAGACAGAAATTTATAAAATATTTACAGGGTATAGAAGCGAGTTATGTGGTGGGTATATGGTATGAAAGGATTAAGTTATTTTAAACACAGTTTGGAGAATACAGAGAAGGAAGAATTAAAAAAAATCCACTCTCACCTGGCTAATTGGGAAAATTTTAATCTTTTGAGACTTTCTGAAAATCCAAACGAGGTGTGGAAGAGTTGCACAGAGGAGGGTAATCAGTCATAGAATATAGTTTGAGCAATATGTTTTTTAAAAAAACATAATGCTATAGCAGAGAAGTGGTAACCCTAAATAAAACGTGCAGGGTAGGCAAGAAAAGAGAATTCAATAGTCTCAGATTTCAGCCAACTAAAATCTAAAACATCATGGTAAATGGTCTTTAGGCAGAGGATCAAAAAACAAAAAACAAAAAACACTACCCACCAGAAATTACATTTCTGTGTTATTTTAGTATGATTCCAATTCCTAATCTCAGCTTATTCTGAAGAATAAGGGCAAAAGTATCAATGATTTCAACTGTAATGTTTTTCAGTAGTGGACAGTATCTGGATAAGATATTTAAAAACTAGAAAACATTTTTTATTCAAAACATACTTTTCATTAAATTTTTCAATGTGTAATTCATTCAGCTCAATATTTTTAGCAAGAAAAAAATTATCTAGGTCATATTTGTTTGCCTATTTAAAACTCAAAATAAACAAAAACTTAAAGGTTGTGACAACAAAAATCCCCCTAAAAAAGTATCTAAATAGTCATACCTTTTAAAGTATGGGATTAAGACTAGTAGATGACACAATGTTCCTATTTAGCAATGTGAGAAAATTGTTTCTTTTTACAGTGAAGAAATTACTTTTCATAAATGTGATTTATTTTGGGTTCAGGTAGTTACCAGTTTAATACCAAGGTTACTAAGGAGAATGAACTTAACAAGGAAGTTGTGGTGATGCTTTAATATGGAAAAATCTTTATATAGAAAATTATTTTTCAAATCACTAGTATGAAGTAGACTCCAAGCAACTAACAGACTATTAATATTTTGTTTTTTAAACTTACAAATTGAGCATATAACTTCATGTAATAAACATGTAAATTACATGTGACTTTTAGCTTTGTGAATTTACATTTTACACCATAAGTGTACATACACATTTCTTTCTCTTAGATTTGACTGTTGTCTTAAAAGATTAATTTATGGAAAGCTAAACCAATATAAGGTATATTTGTAAATCTATAAACTCAATGCCATGAATAATTCTTGTAGACACTCTATCTTCAGTCATCAGAACTTGAGTTACAAAGGAATATATATTCAAAAGTTCATTTTTAATTTATAGGGATGAGACTGTTAATCGTAGGGAGAAACTGACTAGCCAGATTTGCTTCTCTGTTGGGATTTACAGTTAGTTAAACTATTTATTTTCAATTAAATAAAAAGTACTGATTCTTTTAAGCCAATCTGCTTCTCAAGAGGATTGTGGCTATTTGATACGTATTTTTTTCTTTTGGCTGTGCCGCACGTCTTGGGGCATCTTTGTTCCCCACCAGGGATCTCACTCGTGCCCCCTGCCGTGGACGCATGGAGTCCTAACCACTGGACTGGCAGGGAATTCCCATGGCTATTTGATTTTTATTAGCTTTTTCAAATTTATGTCACTTATAGTGCTTTTAAGTCATGAAAATTCCATCAAAAATTAATCACAGTAGTTTGGGGAGTATATTAACCTGCTTGTAAAAGGTAAGACTGGGAGAACAAGCTGAGTAAGATTAACTGCAAATTGCCAGGAATTAAGTAATTCAATGCTTTGAAAGTCAGATTTAAAAACTAGGAATAGTGTTAGTTTATTGGGGAAAAACAAAACACCACTGGCTACACCTGCCAATAATTCAGCAATCACCTAACAGGCTACAGACCCTGTGAAACAGAGAAACTGGTTAATATGTGATGATACAAACTCAGAGGAATGAGAAAGGTGATTTAAAATGGTAAAACTGGCAAATTCACAAGCAGGAAATTTACAAATTTACAAGCTTTTGAGTACCACACAATCATTTTCAAATAACATGAACTGCAAAGTGAAGATGAAAAAAAAAGATCCATCACTACTGTTCACTACTGCCAAGAATTCTATTGTAGTGCTAATAAACATCACCATCTGTTACGTATTCTCGAGTCACAAGAGTGCAGTGGAAATGTCTGTCTTTGCGCAGAAAAAATCTAGAAGCAATTAGAAAATTTTCTTTTTAAGTAGGTTTGTTTTTCCAAAGAAGTTCATTTAGCTAAAAATATAGACTTGCTACCTCAGCAATTTATGGTCAGTCATAGGCTTATTTGAAAGCTGAGTCAAAGCAAAAAGGTTTTATTGGACAAACTGTCAGTGAGATGTGGCCTCAAGCTGCAGATTCAGCAAAAAAGCACTAAATTATATGGTTCTAAAACTTGGATTTAATACCTCTGGAGTAGTTGCATTACAATCTCTAATTTGATTACTAACACCTGATCAAAAGTAAAGCTGTAAAATACACAATTAAAAAAAAACCCCAGGCATTATTTATTTAAGGTTTGTTTCCTGAAAATCAAATTCCTGATGCTGGATGTATATTAAAAAATTATAGACAGAATTACCAAGAAGGTAGTTGAATGGCTAGGTTACGTAGTTATGAAAAACATCCCAAGGACAAACCTTAGATTTTTATGTAACATGGTGTAATGGAAACATAACTACACTGGAAGCCAAATAACTTGGATTCCACTCCTGTCTGCTATAACTGGTTTTGGGACCCTGGCCTAATAATAACCCTAAGTTTCTGTTTCTATAAGAAACTTAGAAACCTAGAGGGTGTAGACCAGATGGTTTCTAATGTTTTCTTACAATTTCATTATAATTTTAAATCTTCTAAGAAACATTTACATCAGACAGCTCTACCTGGAATGTGATAATCAGATAGAATGGTAGTTTTTAGGAATACAGGTATGCATATATAACAAAATGGTGGAAATAAAAATGATTGGTTTTGAAAAACTTGTTGCTGCCACCATTCTCAAAACAGACTCAATTCCCATGGGTCTTGAAGTAAAAAAAACACTGTGGGTCATAAATCAGTCTTTTCAACTACATCAATATTTCTGAACGACAATATAGTTAGTGACAGTGTTTATTATATTTGAGGTCAATGATGCACAAAATGCTATCTCCTTGATACTATAAAAAGCTGTTACTGAATTGTAGTTGTGCCTCTCCCTCACTCCCCTCAGTTCATATGTTGAAGTCCTGGGCCCCAGTACATCAAAATATGAACTTATTTGGGTATAGTGTCTTTATCAAGTTAAAATGAGGTTATCAGGGTGGGCCCTAATCCAATTACTGGCTGGTTCCTTGTAAAAGGGGCAAAGTTGGAAACAGACTTGCACTCAGGGAGAAGATGATGTGAACATGAAGATAGCCACGTACAAGCCAAGGAGAGCAGCGGGGAACAGATCCTTCTCTCACAGCTCTCAGAAGGAATCAACTATGCTAATATTTCAATTTTGAATTTCTAGCCTCTAGAACTGTGAGGCAATAAATTTCTATTGTTTAAGCCACTCAGTTTGTGATAATTTGTTATGGTAGCCACAGGAAACTAATATAGAAGATTGATTTACCACTATCAAAAGTAATCTATACATTTTCATACAGCAACCCCTATCTCCCACATCTTCCTATTTCTATTTTAATACTTCAGTGGGTTTTCTCAGAAAATAATTTGGTATCAGAAGTTCGGGCATGACTTCGCAGTTGCATAACTATACATGAAATGTGAACAGATTATAAATAACCTGTTTATTCATTTATAAATGAGTTATGAAATGTTACTTTATTGTCGAACCCCTTACCAGTTTCTCCCCATTTAAAATTATTTAGCACACAGATGGGGTTAAAATAGAGTGAGAATTAAAAAAAGACTGCCAAGAAAACCAGATCTCTCCTTCTTACCATAACGCTGGCCTCCTAGTGTCACTGAAAGAATCACACAGATGGGGAGTTCACTGATTGCCTTGGGGATAATAATTGTTGGGGAATGCAAAAGGAGGGTCTGGATCTTATTAATGGGAGTATCACTGGACTTAGGTGCGTATTATGTTGCACTTTAGTTCTGGTAGTACAGTACTTTAACGACTTTATACATGAAAAACTGATCTTGTTTTGAGTTTAAAGAAGAAAAAGTTTACAGCACCTATGTTTATGGAAGGAAAACTACAGTCTAACTTCTTCAGTACATCTGTTTCTTATCGATTTATGAAATCAGAGAACATGCCAGACGATGATAGTCACCAAAAGCGGTTAAAACTACCAACTACAATACATTGAAAATACCACATTTAGGATACAATTATATACTGAAAAAGGTAGCAATGCCAAGAAAAAAAGTTTAAGAAGATCTTATTAAAGACAGTTCTCATAAGTTGTGTTTAAAATCATCCATTTTAACATCTGCAAAAAAGTCAAATTTATTATTTTACATCAACATTATGGAAGTTAAAGAGAACAATCAAGTTGTCTCATGGACTGGAAGGTGACTTATTAATTCCCTTTCATTTCCAAACCTCATTAAGCAGTCACTACATTTATGAGGTAAATCAGCCGAATGCTTGAAATCTAGATGAATTTTAAGATCTTCAATCTGTCCTGTTGAATATTCACAATATTGACATAAATAAATCCCTTCAGATAAATGTGAATTTAAATGTTTGCAATATTCTAGCATGCTTGAAAAGCCTTTCCCACAGTCATCACAAACATGAGGAAAAATTTTAGTATGTTCAATAGCAACATGCCTGTTAACATTTGTATGAAGTCTACTCCGAAACCCACATACTTGACATACAAAGAAGTTTTTACATTTGTCAAATGTAATTTTGCTTAAGAGGCTGTACTGTCCATGTTCTCCATTGTTATACTTATCACTTAACTCTATTAATTTACATGCATGCTCATTTACCACATGGCTATGCAAGTCTTCTGGATCATTCGTTTCATGTTCACAGAACTGACACAAGTACTGTTCATCACAGCTGTGCTCCTGGAAATGTAGGTAGAGTTCACTGCTTGAGGAGAACTGTACATCACACTGCTCACACCAATAAAGGTGATCACTAAAATGGGTATCTGCAATGTGCTGGCTGAGGTTCTCAAAAATTACTGTCTTATAATCACAGTATTTACAAATGTAGGGATCCTCTTCATGCAGTTTGGCATGTTCGATCAGGAGCATGTTGGTAGAGAAACTTTCTTTGCATACTCGACAGACATTTGAATCAGTACGCTTATGCTTCAAGATCATATGCTGCTTTAAATCAGAAAAATATTTGCTGTTGAACTCACAAAGTTCACATTTATAGAGGCCACTGCTATTAGCTCTCAGTAAAGGCCATTTCTGCTGGGCAGTCACATTAAAAGCTTGGCTCTTGTCAAGAATTTTGCAAAGTTTAGCTGGTGGCTCTTCATCAGTTTGGTCCTGAAGACTCTCAGAGGAATTGTTTTCTGTCTCTATATCATAATCTTCAGAAATTGCATGCACTTCCGCAGCAATTGGAACATCTTCAGCAGTGTGAACTTCTATAGGGCTCTCCTCTTGAGTCTGCTGGTTGACTGATTCAGGGGAGTCGCACTCTTCATCACAAATTTCAATATCAGCAGATTTTTCTAAATAAAACAAGGCTATTATTATTATTACTAAATAAGATCTACTAAATAAGTCACTGGCAAAAAGAAATTTATTTTACTTATTATTTTTTCACTGATCTATACAAAATGTGCAAATTCTATTAATTACTTTCCCTTACCTGTAGAAAAGGCAGTGTGATCTAGAATTCTAAGTACAGGACTGGGAACCAGGTAGTTTTGATTTCTGTTTCTGGCCTTGATTCCATCTGTAAATTTTGGCAAGTCATTTGATGTCTCTGTATCAGAATCATCATCTGTGAAAAGGGATTTGGAAAAATATTTATTATTTATATAAAAGCATTAAACATTATAAAACAAAGTACAAATGTTTTTAAATATAATTTAGAATTCCAACAGAACTAAGGACTTAAATTTAGCTATGAAAAGCTTTGTTATCTGCGTACCACAGATACACAGAAAATCTGTCCAAACAAGCAACTACTTTTGCTTCCATGCCCTATTTGGACTAGAATACACTTTTTAAAGTTACTTAGGAATTTTAACTTGAAATTACTGAGTCTGAGTAAGTCTTTATTCCCTCAGCTCAGCCCTAATGTGTGTTTATTTTTTAACACTTTAATTGGAATATAATTGCTTTACAATGGTGTGCTAGTTTCTGCTGTATACAGTGAATTAGCTATACATATACATATGTTCCCATATCTCTTCCCTCTTGCATCACCCTCCCTCCCACACTCCATATCCCACCCCTCTAGGTGGTCACAAAGCACCGAGCTGATCTCCCTGTGCTATGAGGCTGCTTCCCGCTAGCTATTTTACGTTTGGTAGTGTATATATGTCCATGCCACTCTCTTACTTTGTCACAGCTTACCCTTTCCCCTCCTCACATCCTCAAGTCCATTCTCTAGTAGGTCTGTGTCTTTACTCCCATCTTCCCCTAGGTTCTTCATACCATTTTTTTTTTTCTTTTTAGAGTCCATATATATGTGTTAGCATACGGTATTTGTTTTTCTCATTCTGACTTACTTCACTCTGTATGACAGACTCTAGGTCAATTCACCTCACTACAAATAACTCAATTTCGTTTCTTTTTATGGCTGAGTAATATTCCATTGTATATATGTGCCACATCTTCTTTATCCATTCATCTGTCAATGGACACTTACGTTGCTTCCATGTCCTGGCTACTGTAAATAGTGCTGCAATGAACATTGGGGTACACATGCCTTATTTATTTATTTATGGCTGCGTTGGGTCTTCATTGCTGTACGCGGGTTCGCATTGCGGTGGCTTCTGTTGCGGAGCACGGGCTCAGGTGTGTGGGCTACAGTAGCTGTGGCTCGAAGGCTCTAGGGCACAGGCTCAGTAGTTGTGGCGCACAGGCTTAGTTGCTCCACGGCATGTGGGATCTTCCCGGACCAGGGCTCGAACCCACGTCTCCTGAATTGGCAGGCGGATTCTTAACCACTGCGCCACCAGGGAAGCCCATGTGCCCTTTTGAATTATGGTTTTCTCAGGGTATATGCCCAGTAGTGGGATTGCTGGGTCATATGGTAGTTCTATTTTCAGTTTTTTAAGGAACCTCCATACTGTTCTCCACAGTGGCTGTATCAATTTACATTCCCACCAACAGTGCAAGAGGGTTTCCTTTTCTCCACACCCTCTCCAGCATTTATTGTTTGTACATTTTTTGATGATGGCCATTCTGACTGGTGTGAGATGATATCTCACTGTAGTTTTGATTTGAATTTCTCTAATGATTAATAATGTTGAGTATTCTTTCATGTGTTCATTGGCAATCTGTATATCTTCTTTGGAGAAATGTCTAATTTAGGTCTTCTGCCCATTTTTGGATTGGGTTGTTTTGATATTGAGCTGCATGAGCTGCTTTAAAATTTTGGAGATTAATCCTTTGTCAGTTGCTTCATTTGCAAATATTTTCTCCCATCCTGAGGGTTGTCTTTTCGTCTTGTTTATGGTTTCCTTTGCTGTGCAAAAGCTTTTAAGTTTCACTAGGTCCCGTTTTTGTTTTTATTTCCCTTTCTCTAGGAGGTGGGTCAAAAAGGATCTTGCTGCGATTTATGTCATAGTGTTCTACCTATGTTTTCCTCTAAGAGTTTGATAGTGCCTGGCCTTACATTTAGGTCTTTAATCCATTTTCAGTTTATTTTTGTGTATGGTGTTAGGGAGTGTTCTAATTTCATTCTTTTAATGTGGCTGTCCAGTTTTCCCAGAACCACTTATTGAAAAGGCTGTCTTTTCTCCATTGTATATTTTTGCCTCCTTTATCAAAGATAAGGTGACCATATGTGCGTGGGTTTATCTCTGGGCTTTCTATCCTGTTCCATTGATCTATATTTCTGTTTTTGTGCCAGTACCATACTGTCTTGATTACTGTAGCTTTGTAGTATAGTCTGAAGTCCAGGAGCCTGATTCCTCCAACTCCGTTTTTCTTTCTCAAGATTGCTTTGGCTATTCGGGGTCTTTTGTGTTTCCATACAAATTGTGAATATTTTTCTTCTATTTCTGTGAAAAATGCCATTGGTAGTTTGATAGCGATTGCATTGAATCTGTAGATTGCTTTCGGTAGTAGAGTCATTTTCACAATGTTGATTCTTCCAATCCAAGAACATGGTATATCTCTCCATCTATTTGTATCATCTTTAATTTCTTTCAGCAGTGTCTTATAATTTTCTGCATACAGGTCTTTTGTCTCCTTAGGTTTATTCCTAGGTATTTTATTCTATTTGTTGCAATGGTAAATGGGAGTGTTTTCTTAATTTCACTTTCAGATTTTTCATCATTAGTGTATAGGAATGCCAGAGATTTCTGTGCATTAATTTTTTAACCTGCTACTTTACCAAATTCATTGATTAGCTCTAGTAGTTTTCTGGTAGTGTCTTTAGGATTCTCTATGTATAGTATGTCATCTGCAAACAGTGACATCTTTACTTCTTCTTTTCCAATTTGGATTCCTTTTATTTCTTTTTCTTCTCTGATTGCTGTGGCTAAAACTTCCAAAACTACGTTGAATAATAGTGGTGAGAGTGGGCAACCTTGTCTTGTTCCTGATCTTAGTGGAAATGGGTTCAGTTTTTCACCATTGAGGATGATGTTGGCTGTGGGTTTGTCATATATGGCCTTCATTATGTTGAGGTAAGTTCCCTCTATGCCTACTTTCTGGAGGGTTTTTATCATAAATTGGTGTTGAATTTTGTCAAAAGCTTTCTCTGCACCTATTGAGATGATCATATAATTTTTCTCTTTCAATTTGTTAAAGCCCCAGTGTTTTAAAGTTAACATGGACAAGCTGAAATGCCAGCCAGTAGAGAAAACTGCACTTCAACGTCAGGTCTTTATGTTTTAGAAGTTTCAGATTTACAGAAAAAAAAAAGAAAAAAGAAAACAGTACAGAGAATTCCCATATATCCTCTATTCAGTTTCTCCACTCTTAACATCTTACATTAATATTTGTTACAATTAATGACCAATACTGGTAAGTTGTTATTAACTGAAGTCCATACTTCATCCAGATATCCTTGGTGTTTACATAATGTCCTTTTTCTGTTCCAGGATCCCAATCAGGATACATACCATTTAGTTGTCATGTCTCTAGGCTACTGTTAACTGTGGTAGTTTCTCAGACTTCCCTTGTTTTCGAAGACCATGACAATTTGAGGAGACTGGTAAGGTATTTTGCAGGATGTCCCACTAATGAACTTTGGTTTTTTTTCATGATTAGACTGGGATTATGGATTATTGGGAGGGAAACACAGAGGCAAACTGTCAATTTTTATCGTATCATATCAAGAGTACATACTATTAACTTGGTTTATCACTGTTGACGTTGAACTTGATAACCGGGGTATTTATCAGGTTTCTTCAATGTAAAGTCACTCTTTTACTTTCCATACTCTATGCTTGGAATTAAGTTGCTAAGTGCAGTCCATACTTTAGGAGTGGAAAGTTATGCTCCACCTCCTTGAGTGAGGAGTATCTACATAAATCATTTGGAATTCTTCTGTACAGATTTGTTTCCTTTCCCTTAAATCAGCCATTTCTCCAAGAAGCCCTTGTTCCTTTTATTGGAAAATGGTATTAGAAACCAAGATCTGGATACTAGATGTGCTCACTGCTACTGGGCTGTCATTTCTGCTTAGGCCCCCTCAGCTAACACAGCAAATAATATGTGCATGTACACTACCACGTATATACAGATATACCCATAAATGTTTCTGTATGTAACCATTTGTGTCTATATTAAGCCAAACATGAGTTCATATTGATGTCTCTGACTCTGCATGTTCTTTTCTTAAAATTTATTTATTTTTATTTTTTATTATTTTTAAAAAATATTTATTTATTTGGCTGCACTGGGTCTTAGTTGCAGTACGTGGGATCTTTCAGTTGCGGCATGCAGTCTCTTAGTTGCAGCGTGTGGGATCTAGTTTCCTGACCAGGGATTGAACCCAGGCCTCCTGCACTGGGAGCATGGAGTCTTAATCACTAAGCACCAGGGAAATCCCTGCATGTTCTTTAAATAATTTATGTATCTGTGCCTATAATAGGAGCTCACGGGAACTGGGAGTTTTGATTATTGCAGAGGAAGAAGAGAACAAATGCAAGTTACTATTCATCTTATGCTCTAGAAAAGAGGAGTCAATAGAAGATACAAGATTGAAAATGACCAAATCCTTCACCCTCTGTTCTTTGCTTCCATTAGCCCTCCAGACTGAAAGGTATAGCTGAGTGGAAGAACTGTGTGTAACAGTATTCTTTACCTTTCATCATAAATGGTCCAAACTCTGGGTCATTCCTGCTTTGCCACTGATTCCTAGCTGATTAAAATTGATTTAGGAGGATCTGTTTTTGATTTATATCTCTGAAATAATGTTAAAAATTAAAATTCACTTTCTTACACAAAACTCTTTTGTTTTCTTAAGTTTAAACACTTGCCCATTTTGAAATCATCACTTTCACCCACATTTTCAAAAATGAAATGAAAAATGATAAAAGCAACTTAAAGAAAAATATTTTGGAAAATTTAGATATACCTTTGTTGTCAAAATATTTTAAGTCTGGTTGTCTCATAGAACAAACACTATAACAATGATCAGAAAAAATGCCATTGAATCCATCTGCAATTCTGCTTATTCCAGAGGAATCTGAAAACAAAATTTTAAAAATTTCAAGCATACTGAACATATATACATTTAATGACAGCAATCTCTTTATCCAACATATATAAAATTTCATAGTATTTGTAATAAAGTATATTTCCCTCAATTCTCAAGGCTTTTATAATTCAGATATGACACTGACTTTGAGCTTTGAAAGAATCATAAATTATACAATTTAAAATATAATACTTTGAAGCACACAAAGATACAATTGCTTTGGTCAGAATCCCACAAAATATAAATATGCAATATATATGTTAATTGCAAAAAACAAAAATAACAAACCGAAAAAAAACATTGAATTAACTACCAAGAAGATCTGCCATGTACTGTAGGAAAAGCATAACACATAGGGGAAAGTCTGAGGACCAGTTAGGACTCTGAATACAGTCATTTCAACTCTTGCCTGGGAAGTGCCAGTAAGCAGTAAACCAGGCTTAATTTCCTCAGATACGAAAAATGTGTAGGTTGGGTTGGTTAACAGGTATACCTGAGACTGCCCCAAGTATATGCATGTGAGTTGCATTTGTTACAGACGGCCAAAGACATCTTATTTGCCAAGACAGCAGAGCCAACCTCAAAGAAAGGATCTAAAATTACACAATCAAAAAGAAATTCATATTTCTGAAAATAATGTACAAGATAAAGTATTTTCCCAATGATGCAAAATATCTTCCACCAAGGTTATTGCTGTGCCTTAAGCACAAGCTTGGGAATCACACAGGCAAATATCAATTATGCTGTACAAGTATGTAACCTCGGATATCTAATTTTAAATATCTATAAACCACGAAGTTGTGAGGAATAAACAATGTCTGTAAAGTTCTGATGTGTGCTTAGCACATGGCAGACATTGAGAAATATATATTCAGAGAATTTATTTAAAGTTTACTCTTACCTAAAAGTTGACCCAGATATTTAACTCTTATCAAATAGATCATTTATGAGAAAATGATGGAAACACAACTGCATGGGAATACATGGCCTAACTTTTAAATAATTTAATCACACACTGACCTGAATAACGAGAAGGGTGTAAAGTCTTCCTTTTTCTTTTTTTTGGATATTCATTCATATCTTTTTAATCTAAAAATGGAAAAATTTAACAAATATATCACAACTGTTAATACTGTTATAAAATTTTCTTCTAACCAAATAATTTATTGGCAATAGGAAGTATGTGTGCCACATGAAAATCCACTTCATAAGAGAAATGTTAAACAATCCTTCTGCTTACATTTTGGATTTATTTTTCTGATCAAGTTTAAAGGCAGGACACCAAGTTCTGTTTTCTTTCTTACTGAGGTCGAGAACTCCTTTTCAAATGTGGATGTAATCGTGAAAACTGGATAATAACATAAGCCTTATGCTTAATTTTTTATAGAAGACAAATTGTGCATATGGCACCAAATTAAGGGTTTTACAGGTACATTTCTTAGAGTTGGGAATATTTTGATGCAGTTTTGAAGCCACAGGTAGATAGATTCCCTCAAAAAAATACTGTCACAAATCTGTATTGATGCCCTGGCTTCAGAAAAAACAAAAAACCAAAAAAAACAAAACTCATTGTATAGAAGCTCAGAATATAACTTTCAAGAAAAAAATCCTTTTCTGACTTATGAGGTCACATTCAACATTCCGTCGAGAACAAAAGAGTATGGCAGCCACTGAATGATTAAATTCCGACAGACTTATAGAATTGACTAATTAGTTTTACTACATCCCACTTACTTGGTATAATTCTTAATACTGGAGTGAGGAAAAATGAATTACAGGAAGTTTTCACAGATGGTAAAAAAAAAATGCCTGTAGAAAAAAACATGACAAAAGTCTTATGAGCAAAAATGTAGTTCATTTCTGAGACACAAGAATATAATGGTGGGCTTCCCTCGTGGCACAGTGGTTAAGATTCTGCCTGCCAATGCAGGGGACATGGGTTTGAGCCCTGGTCCGGGAAGATACCACATGCTGTGGAGCGACTAAGCCCATGTGCCACAACTACTGAGCCTGCGCTGAGCCCTCGAGCCATAACTACTGAGCCCGCGTGCCACAACTACTGAAGCCTGTGCGCCTAGAGCCCATGCTCCGCAACGAGAAGCCACTGCAGTGAGAAGCCTGCACACTGCAACGAAGAGTAGCCCCCACTCATTGCAACTAGAAAAAGCCTGTGTGCAACAACAAAGACCAAACGCAGCCCCAATAAATAAATAAATAAAATTAGTTTTTTAAAAAAAGAATATAATGGTACCAGATCTTAGTCAACTAGAAAGCTATACAGAATTAACTCAAGTACAATATTCTTTTGAACATACTGTATTAAGTACTAAAACTTGTATAAATCTATAAATATGTGACTATATGTAAATCTGTCACGTTTCGTTGAAATGAATTTATCTTCTAAAGCTATAGTTGTATCTTAACACCAAAATAGGAATATAAATCTCATTAATTTATTTAGCCACAGTGAAAGCCAATATAATGCAAGCCAACTCCAAATTAGACTTTAAACTGTTTAAATCCTTATAGATTATTTAATAAAGTATAATGATCATTTGAGCACCAATTATGTACCATGCTGTTGTGTACATTATTTTATTTAACCCTATAATTTGCAAAATCCACAACACTCTCAAAATCGCTATTCTTTACCCTTTGTTACTGATGAGGAAACTGAGGCATAGATTTAAGTCAGGGGAATACTTAATAAGTGACAGGGCTGGGATTTGAACAAAGATCTAACTGATTTTGAAGACCATGCTTTCAATCCCTTTATTTTAGTTGTGGAAACAAATAGGGAGACAAAGTGATCACCCCAATTCAAGTAATAGATTAGTGTCAGAATCAGAACTGCCTACTCCATTTCAGATTAGTGCTCTTTCCACTGTAGCATTGGGAAAGTAAGGAATGTCAGGGAAAAAAATGCATCGTGACGTCTTCTCTACCAGCTTATAAACTGCTTTTCTTATCACCACGGTGATATACTATATAGCAGGTAGAACTTGGCATCATTACTAAGACCATCTCATTTCTAGTGGTAAGGAACTTGAGGTGAACATACTATTTTTGCTGTTTCACTAAGTTCTGGGTATATCAGCACTACATGTGCTGTTATACTACACTTATAGTGCTGCTGAGTTTATTGCAAATTTTCCTTATTTTATTTGATCTTCACAACAATCCTGTGAAGTACATAGAAGGGCTACTATCAAATCCACTCCAATATTACTGATGAGGAAACAAACTCAGGGTAAGTCAAGTCAACAAAGTAGCAGAACCAGAGATGAAAAAGCATGTCTTCTGACTTCTGGGTTTTGAGCAACTAACTGTGTGAGTAAATCTTCATTTCTAATCAGTGATACCAGAAAGTTACGTCTTGCTTCCAGTTCTTACTCAGCCACCAATTGGGAGGAGGGGAAGGGAATCACCCAAAGAAATTGACAACCATGATTTACAGAAATGGTATCAATATATATAATGCCTCACCTAACAACACAAATAGCATTCCTTGAGCCCACCCCCATCAAGTGCATTAAAAAATAAAAAAAAGAAAAGCTGTTTTCATATTTATGTAATAAACTATAAAATCTCAAGACTTATTCCTAATACCTTTTGTACACTTCCAGAATTTACACAGCTAAAACCTTTATACTTCATGTTCTAAATGTTCTACAAGTATCAGATAGAACACTGAAAACTGTCAGCCGAGCATGTTAAACACTTCAAATTCTTTCAAAAAAACAAGAAAAGGAAACCAACCACGGCATTAGAATTAATGTTAAGCTGGCCTGGATTCAGATGTCAGGTGGAAGGAATAGGATCACCTTGATCAGGAATTGTTTGACTCCTACTTAGGGCTAAACAATATCCAAATGCTCACCAGACCTCCTTTAAGCCAAGATGGTAAAATGCCCACTCAAGACCAAAAATGCTAACCATCCTTCATTTCAGCAAATGTTTTTAAGTGCCTTTTGTATGTATAACTGCCCTGATGAAGAAGTTTGGCTTTTTTACTTAGGTATGTCACATACACATTTGCTCACTAGTCCTCCTTTCACTGGGAAGATTCTGAACATGCACATGCACCTTTTAACTCAACTCCCCTTCCTCACTTAAAAACAAACTACAGATGTAATATATGTCACTGCAGTAAAATTAGAAAAAAATTAAAATGAATTGAATCACTAAGAATCTATTCATCCAGAAAAACCAATGTTAACATTTTGGTGCATACACATCTAGACATTTTTCTCATGCTAAGGTATTCACAAATATTTTACGTTTACAGAAAGAAAATCATGCCATCCAAAACATTTTTTTTAAAAAGCAACTTACAAGACACTCATCAGCATCTTTCCACCTGTCATTTTTTTTCAACAATAAAAATGTCTAAGTACAAAACACACTACAGATAATAGGCAATCAGCACTTACATCAAAGAGTTCAACCTTTCTAAGGCCTTTCATGCAATGTAAATATTCTCTTTCTAATTGGTATAAACATAAGACAAGCATTTACAATAAAAAGCTACAGTTTTCTTCTAAAGAGTTTTAAAAGCACGTTCTTTTTCACCTTCATTTTGAAACAAGTATATATTTTCCAGATTTTAAAAGAAATGAAACACAAAAATGCCACAGGAAAACTTGAACTAGAACCGACACTGTATGTCCAATTTAGTGTCAGTCTTTGCTTTATCTCTTTGCTAAGAGATAAACTGCCTCAAATCACTCGTGTCCCTTGGTTCTACTGAAAAACAAGACCAAAAGGAGTTAAAAGCACCCTAACAAGTAGCTTACACTATACTGGCTGGAGACTTATAGCCGGGACCGAGGCCTGAAGATTGAGGCTACAAGAGTGGTCAAGGGACGCGCCGCCGGAGGGTCAAGATGCCACCCGGCAGGGTCTGAGGGCCAGCGTGGCACCGACGGGCGTCTCGGGCCCAGACGCCCGGAGGGGCCCCTCAGGAGCCACCGAGACCCAGCCGTCTCCACCCCAGCGCCACGCACCGGCCCCGACGACTAGGGGAAACTCCCAAGTCCCGACCCCAGAGGCACCTTTCGGGAAAAAACAGCGGGGGGCCGAGGCGAGCCAGGGTGGAGTCACCCTCCACAGGGGGTGGAACTCCCTTCGGGATGGGGGAGGGGAGCGCCATCCCGCCTGAAAACGAAGGCAGGGTTTCAGTTTAAAAGACGCCATCCGGGCTTCCCTGCCCTCTCCCGCAGGAAGCTGCGGCCGCACGCCCGCGGCCCCTGCAGCAGTGCAGCGCCCGACCCGCTCCGCCCTCACACTCACCAGTCCTCGGGCCCCGCCCGGCCAGCCCAGGCGCAGCTCCGAGGCGGCGGACAAGGCGCCCAAGCACGATCGGAAGAGCCGCGTAGCCCTGCCCTCAGGCGCACGGCGGCGGGCGGCGCCGCTCTAGCCCTCACGCTCCCGTGCGCTCCGCCGGGCCAGCCCCACTCCCTCCCCGCGCGCCCTGTGCCCTGCCTGCCAGGCCCCCAACCCAGGCTTGGCGGCCACACTCACCGCCTCGCTCCGCGCCTGCGCCGCACGCCTCAGGGGCCCGCTGTGAGGGCGGGGAGGTGACTAGGTGAGAGTGGGGGCTGGGGAACGGGTGGCTTGGCCTCGCAGCACACCCGGCCTGGGCGGGACCACCGGCCTCGAGTGCCGGGGGTGGCCCGGCGGCCCGCCCGCCCCCTGGCAGGCACCTCCGCGCCGCGGCGGTCCCTTCCGGGCGGGGGACCGCCCCTCCCGAAACAAGCGGGCGATTCCACCCTCTAGAATTGCTCCCGGCGAGGCTGCCGAAGGAACTTTCCCCCGCCCGACCCCGGCCCTCCCTCCCGCACGGAAGAAGTGGGAGAAGCGACGCGCGCCAGGCGCCCTTTTCCCACTAAGCTCCTCCTGGGATGTGCGAGAATGGTCTTGCTCGGGGTGGGTAAGGCATGTGGCGTTTCAAACCCCAAAGAGGGGCCGCAGCCTATTGGGGACGAAAAGGGCAGCTGTCCACAGGGCAGGAGGGTTAAGCTCTTAAAAGGTCGTGAATCATTGTTAGTCTTTAGCCGGATTCCCTGACTCAAAAAATCTTGGTGGAATGACTGTGAAATTATAGCGGATTGGATTAGATGATTTAACTCCTTTTCCGACCTTGAGTTTCTAGGAGCAGAGGTAGAGAGGATTAAATTAAGTAAGCGTAAATAAACTTGTGAACAGGGTGTGGTCACATGTTTTATCTTTTTGACAAAGAGTTAAGGTTGTTAGTCCCAATTTACAAACTAGTAAAGTGAGCTTGTGAGGGTCTAGAGACTAGGTTTTATTCATTTGTAGCCTCAGCACCCGGTTCAAATAATTGTTAAATGGATGATGAAGCCCATATGGGGTGTCATGTGCCCAAGGTCACTCTAATAGTCAGGACTGCAATCTGTGCCTTTTTATCCATACATCTACTGTGCTTTTCTTGCTTACCACATACTAACCAACCAACCACCAGATAGTTATCATAGACTTTACTCTGACCCCTTCAACTATCTCCCAGGAGATAAAAGTCATATTTGAAAGAGACACTAGTGTGTGTCTCGATTTTTACGATTTCATAACTTTTATGTGTGTGTTAAGCCCAAATAAACGAATATTTACGAATGCTGGCATGGCCTGAATAAAGTATGAAGAGATTTAGAGGCACCTTTTAATTCTAATATAGTAAGTTATGGCACGGAATAGGGAATTGACACAGGTTTGTGGAATTTGTAAAGGACAGTATGTTTCGTTCCCTCCGCTTGGGTAGTTGGGCTGTTTCTTGATCTGATACGGTGGAAGCCACTAGGGGGTGTTATGGAACCATTTCGAAGGCTTCTCTTTGCCAGCAGTGGTGAAACCATGCAGCGGTCCTGGGAAGGAGATCATTTTGCCCGCCAGCGCCGGCGCCTTCATTCCACTAGCGTTGTGCCCTGGCAGCGAGGAACTTTTGATTTGCGCTGGCAGCTGGACATCAGCTCTCTGTTGACTAAGACAACTCTACTGAGAACCAACTTATAGAAAAGGTACACCTCAACTAAATTTGGGCTTTATTTCTTACACCTCCCGTCAGCCTGGAACGGTAGTGTAATTAATCTATCTTTGGTTTGGAGTATGTTATTTCTTTATTGGCTTGTTAAGCATCAGGTGATGCTGATGCTGCTCCCAGGATCACACTTTGAGAACCACTAGCCTAAGGCTTTCCCCACCCAACCTGACATTGAGTAAATACTACAGTGCTTCTCACTATTCCACAGATAGGCTCCAGCTCTTTCTCATCTGTGTGTTTTGGTGTGTTTCTTCCACTTGCAATTCCTTTCCTTTGCTTCTGTCCGTAAGATCAAGGTCACAGTTTATCTCTTCTGTGAAGTCTTTGATTTTCCCTAGCAGAGATCTCTGATCACTCTTCAGAGATTGTATAGCATTTGGTGCTTCAGTCCACTTATCATCAAAGATGCATTTACTGTGGAGATAACGAAGCTTTAAGCTTCAAGTCCCCGCAAGTGCATGAACATCTTCTAGGATGAGGTACTTAATTTTGCATTTATAATTTTGTTATTTTTCTTAAATTGGTGCCTTCAGTTGGCATAAGCTTCTGTTCTCACAACATTTGGCTCCACCCCTGTTTATCATATTGTCTGTCCACAGACTTTGAATTCTAGTTTTATTATATTCCAGTCTGTTCCATCTCCCTGCTTAACACAGGCATAGAGCCTCAATAAAATAGTCATTGCATATCTTATGTCCAGCACTGTATTAGGTACTAGGGATACAGTATGAGCAAGATGGACATGTTCCTTGCCATGCTGGTCCTAATAGTAGAGAAGATAGGCAATGAAACAGCATTGGAATGTAATGACTAAACATATATAAGGTAAGTAAAGAGTGTATGGGAGCTAATGACAGGTGCCTAGCTTGGTCTAAGGAGGATGGGGCAGGTAAAGAGTCTAGGGATTCAGCTTATTGAATGAATTGATAAACTCTATCCAGGTTACCTAGCCTGATGACACTAGTGTAGACCTAACTGGGCACCATAGTCCTGACTCATGAGGCAATGGCATGCCTTAGTCTTGCATCAGGGACCTCACATTCCCAACAGAGAAAACTGGACTCCGTAATTCTGAGCCACCTACACGGCAGAGGTCTTCCAAGCAGCCAGCCCAGTGCTTTCAAAACCAGCAAGCCCAGATCTAGCCAGCCAGTCAGTCCACTCACTTTGCTTCCTTAAAATAGGACAGAGATAGTCTTTTGGCTTTAAAAGAATTACTCCATTTCTTCTTCTCTGAACCTCATCTCTGGGAGTCTACCTAGACTCTGTACTAGGTCAAGTTCTCGGCTATAAAAATTTTTCACTCAGTGCTCAATTTTCAATTACTATTAGTCTTTATTGTTTCTTAAACTGAATGAATCAATGAATGGATACATAAAATCAGACTAGACTTCTTTATTAGAATATTAATTATACCTTCTACAGTGTTTGTGTGGTACTTTTCATTTTCTAGAGTATTGACTTTATTTATAGCATCTGGGAAGGAAGGTCAAGTGTTGTATCCATTTGATAAATTTGAACTCAGACACTCATACCTATGAGTATCTGAAGGCTAAACCATGTCAAGGGAAACTGAGGTTAATAGATGATGAAAAGAAGTAAATAGGTATATTTGATATCCCTAGGAAGTAAATAGGTATATTTGATATCCCTAGGAAGTAAATAGGTATATTTGATATCCCTAGGAAGTAAATAGGTATATTTGATACCCCTAGGAAGTAAATAGGTATATTTGATATCCCTAGGAAGTAAATAGGTATATTTGATATCCCTAGGAAGTAAATACATACCTTTGATATCCCTATGAAGTAAATACATATGTTTGATATCCCTAGGAAGAAAACTCATTAACTGGTTAGGTCTGTGGTAGGCATTACTACTGTTCAACAGTGTCGAATTTCTGGTGCTCTCTACTCTCAGCCATACAGGTGATTTTACTCCCTGTCCCGTTTAAAGTTGGGTAGAGCCACATGACTTGCTTTGGTCATTGAAATGTCAGTAGAAGTGCTATGTGTCACTCTTAGGTGGAGGCAATTCATTCCGGTGCTTGCTTCTCTAGCCCTCCCTTCCTCTGTCTGGAGAGCTATCAGGACACAAAGCAGACATGACATGAGCAAGAAACACTTTTGTTGTGTTAAATTGATAAGCTTTGGGGATTGTTTGTTATCGAAGAAGCACTTTCTGGGAGTTCCCTGGTGGCCTAGTGGTTAGGATTCGGTGCTTTCACCTGCGGAGGACCAGGTTGGGGGAACCATCTCACGTGCCACTCGGCCCAGCCAAAATAAAATAAATAAATAAATAAATGAAACATTAAAAAAAAAACCCACTATGATTAAAAAAAATCACTTTCCATCACTGACTGAGACAAAGGCTAAATTTATACATTC
Source organism: Monodon monoceros (assembly GCF_005190385.1). Classification (NCBI taxonomy): domain Eukaryota; kingdom Metazoa; phylum Chordata; class Mammalia; order Artiodactyla; family Monodontidae; genus Monodon; species Monodon monoceros. The sequence goes on from NW_021703767.1 coordinate 87,263,876, forward strand.
CTTCATCCAGGGTGTGAGGCTAAAGAACAGAGTCTATTAAAATCTATATTCCATTAGTGTGTCTTTGGATTTTAAATTCAATTATTTATTCATTTAATGAGCATTTATTAAAGCTTACTAGTTGCAAGATAACTGTGGTAGCCACTATGGAGGGGACAATACAAAAATATTTTTTTAGTTACTTGTATAGCAGTCTTATCAGGCCACACTGAAAATCTATGTAAATCTCTTAGAACTGTAATTTTCTTGGAGTATTTTCATGTAGCAGTTCTCATGTCTTAACACCAACTGGTGCCCCGTAGTAAATGGTAACAATGGGAGCTGCTTTTGATGATCAGGAAAATCTAGAGTTTACCTGTTCTGAACTTTGACTAGTCTAAACTGAGTAGCATTGCTTTTCCTGTTGGCAGTCAAAAACCAGAAAGACATAATTATTTACGATGATCACTAATCACAGTGAAACACCACCTCCTGGAGGCAGTGGATGGGAACTCTTGGGGTCTCCCAAGTAGACCGTCTGCTTTGAGAAGGTAAGAAATCAGTCTGTCTTGCTGACTGCTAATCCCCAAAGCTTACCTAGCACAGTGCTGACAGAGTGACCACCTAATATTTATTGTATGAATGAAGCACAAAATGAAAGGATGCATGAAATCCTTACCACAGTGTAAATATTTGTACAACGTTTAGTCCGTTTTGTGTGTTCAAAGTATGTTTAATGGCAAAGATTTACTTAGTAGGCATTCCTCTCATATTCAGTTTTCCCCCCAAATATGTTTTGAAATATTAAATCTGTTTTGAAATAGGAAAATTGATATGGAGTCTTAAGGGGAAGGGTAACATCAGAACAGGCTTAGCTTGGGACTTCCCTGGTTGTCCGGTGGTTAAGACTCTGAGCTCCCAGTGCAGGGGGCATGGGTTCGATCCGTGGTTAGGGAACTAGATCCCACATGCCACAACTAAAAGATCCCGCGTGCTTCAACCAAAGATCCCGCATGCTGCAACGAAGGCCCAGTGCAGCCAAATAAATAAATATCAAAACAAAACAACAAAATAACAAGCTTAGCTTAGTTACCCTTAAAAAGCTATAAGATTTTCAGGTACTTTGAAGCCATTAAGAAAAGAAAAAAGATTTGAGGAGGAACATCAAAAAGAATGTAGGTCATGATTTTATTGCCCTTCACAGGTGTAAAATCCCTTTAAGAATTTTTAAATGGATTATGTATCATTGATTTACTCATGAAAATGATGAGGTTCGGCATATTCAAAGGGTAGTTTACTTGGACAATAATCTCACTAAATTTATTGTTTTCATTTTTAACCTGCGTGCATTTTGGATATTTTCATGACTTTTATAAAACTTTCCAAATGTATATAAGAATAGAGAGAATAATAAATGTACCCTCATATACCCATCATCCCATTTTCAATAATTACCAAACCATACTTGCCTTTTGTTTTTTTCCTTTTGCTCTCCCGCCTTCCCTCCCTCCTTCCTTTTCTTCTTTTTTCTCTTTTTCAAGCATTTTGAGAAAATTCCAGGTCATTTCACTCTTACACAATTCTCTATAAAATATGGATATTTTCTTACATAAACACACATAATTTTCACACCTAACAAAAAGAACATTAATTCCTTAATATCATCAAAGACACAAATTTCTCTGTCTTACACATGTCCTTTTTTCAGTTGGTTTGTTTAAAAACAAGATCCAAGCAAGGTCTATAGTCAAACCTACTTGTTATGTTTCTTTAGTTGCAATTAAGCTGGAAAAACCCCCTTCCCACTTCTTTTATGTCATTGATTGTGGAAGATGAGTTTACATTTTTTTACTTTCAATGTTTTAAATTTTATTACAAACAGAACTCTAAAGATTTGCACTTTAAGGAATTTTGCTTCTCTTAGTCTTTGCTAGCTTACAAAAAGAAGGCAGAAGTACAAAACAAAATAGCCAGGCTTCTGGGGTGGGGGAGAGAAATTACTCTGTTTTTGATAAGTTATTTGGCTCTGTTAATATTAAACAGATTCAGAGGTCTCATTTTCTGAGGAGAAACAAAACATTATTGAGTACAACTAAATAATTCAGTCACATTTTCCAAGCTTATAACACTTCTTGCTTCTTTGGCTGTTTCATTTTTATTTCTGCAAGGACCTCTGAAAATTAAAGGTTAAAATCAAAATCATTGAGACTGAGACTTCCAGTTCTCTATCTCTATATATCTTACCTTCTTCCTTATGAACAAAATCCTTACTTGAGACTGAAATGTGTCCAACTTAAAAACTGTGTTTTCCAGCCTCCCTTGAAGATAGAGGTGGTATTAAGACACAGGTCTAGCCAATGAGATGTAGGCAGAGGTATTTGTGAGGGAATATGAGGAAAGCTTCTTTTTAAAAATGGAGACAAAACACTTCACAGAGAAAGAAATAGAAGTGGCCCTTAAACATATGAAAAAATACTCAAATTAATTCTTATTAATATAAATACAAATTAAAACTACCCTGGGACTTCCCTGGCGCTCCAGTGGTTAAGACTCCATGCTTCCACTGCAAGGGGTGCATGCGATCTTTGGTCAGGGAACTAAGCTTCCACACGCCACGCAGCCCTGAGCTGTCATTTCTAACTATCTGATTGGCGTAAATCCCAAAATTTGGCAACAAACTCTTGGAGAAGTTGCAGGGAAACCAGCGATTTCATTAATGCAAAATGGTATAACCCCTGAGGAAGATTTTGACAATATTAGCAAAATTACAGGTAAATTTACCATTCAATTGATAAATCCCACTTCTAGAAATTTATGCTTAAAATACACCAGTGCAAATATGAAGTCACATATGCACAAGCTTTGTGTGTATGTTTTAGCCTTTTCCTGAGCTTCTTTTTTTATGTAAATTTATTTATTTTATTTAATTTATTTTTGGCTTCCTTGGGTCTTCGTTGCTGCACACGGGTTTTTTGTAGTTGTGGCCAGCGGGGGCTACTCTTCGTTGCGGTGCGCGGGTCTCTCATTGCGGTGGCTTCCCTTGTTGCAGAGCACGGGCTCTAGGCGCGCAGGCTTTAGTAGTTGTGGCACACGGGCTTAGTTGCTGCGTGGCATATGGGATCCTCCCAGACCAGGGCTCGAACCTGTGTCCCCTGCATTGGCAGGTGGATTTCCAACCACTGTGCCACCAGGGAAGCCCTCCTGAGTTTCTTAAATCATATTTGATTGTTGAAGCAAAAATTATAACATTATATAATGTGCTTATTGTATATAGAGGAAATGCATGAGATTATTGTGCTTAAAAAGTGGAGGGGGTAAAGGGACCTAAGTAAAGTTAGGCTTCTACATTTCCCTTGAAGTGGTAAAACATTCATACCAGTAGGCTATGGTAAATTGCATATGTGTATTCTAATAAGTAGAGCAAATACTAGGGAAACTATACAATGCAATGTACTAAAAAACACTTCAAATAAATAAAAATGGAATCCTAAGTGTCCAAAAATCCACAGGAAGGTAAGAAAAGAGAAGCATAGGAATGATAAACAGAGGAAACAAACAGAAAACAAATAACAAAATGACCTACTTAAGCCCTAACTTATCAATACTTACTTTAAATGTAAGTGGTCTAAATACATCATTAAAAGATGGAGTTTGGCAGTGTTGATTAAAAAATATTTGACCCAATAATAGCTGCTTACAAGAAACTTCAAATTCAATGGCATAGGTAGGTTGAAAATGAAAGAAAAAGTAAAATAGCCAAAATTGATATCTATTTGATTTCTTTGTAAGCTTTTACTAACATTTTTTATAGTGAGCAACATTTCTTACCAAATTTCTATGGAGAGTGTAATTTCAAAATTATTTTTATTTTCTGCCAAAGCTCTTGATCCACTTTAAAAAGCTTTTATTTATTTATTTCAGCTTTATTGAGATATAATTGACATATAACATTGTGTAAGCTTAAGGTGTACAATGTGGTGATTTGACATACACATATATCACAAAATGATTACCACAATAAGGTTAGTTAACACATATTGTTAACTATAGTCACCATGCTGTACATTAGATCCCCAGATTTATTCATCTTATAAATGGTAGTTTGTATCCTTTGACCACCTTCACCCATTTCCCTTACCAGTTCCCCACTGGCTCCTGGAAACCATCAATCTATTCTCTGTTTCTGTGAGTTCATTTTTTTTTAAATTCCACGTATAAGTGAGATCATACAGTATTTGTATTTCTCTGACTTAATTTCATTTAGCATAACACACTCAAAATTCATCCATGTTATTGCAAATTGCAGGATTTCTTTCTTTTTTAATGACTGAAATATATGCATATATATATATCACAAATATAAATATATATATATTTATATTTATCACAATTTCTTTATCCATTTATCCATGGATGGACATTTAAGTTGTTTCCATGTCTTGACTATTGCAAATAATCCTGCAGTAAACATAGAGGTGCAGATATCTTCAAGATAGTGATTTTACTTCTTTTGGATATATACCTAGAAGTGGAATTGCTGGATCATATGGTAGTTTTATTTTTAATTTTTTTGAGGACCCTCCATACTATTATCCAGAATGGTTGTAGCAGTTTACATTCCCGCCAACTTTTCTCCACATCCTGGCCAGCACTTGTTATCTTTTATCTTTTTGATAATAACCATTCTAACAGATATGAGGTGATATCTCATTGTAGTTTTGATTTACATTTCCCTAGTGATTAGTGATGTTGAGCACGTTTTCATGTACCTGTTAGCCATCTGTGTATCTTATTTGGAAAAATACCTATTGAGGTCCTTTGCCCATTTAAAATTAGATTATTTGTTTCTTGCCATGAGATGTAGGAGTTCCTTATATATTTTGGATATTAACCCCTTTTTAGATAGATAGTTTGCACATATTTTCTCCCATTCCATAGATTGCCTTTTCACTTTGTTGATCATTTCTTTTGCTGCACAGAAGCGTTTTAGTTTGATGTAGTCCCACTTGTTTATTTAAGCTTTTCTTGATTGTGCTTTTGGTGTCAGAGCTAAAAAAATCATTGCCAAGATCAATATCAAGGAGCTTTCCCTGTTTTCTTCTAGGAGTTTAATGACTTCAGGCCTTACATTTAAGTTTCAATCCATTTTGAGGTAGTTTGTCCAACTGTTGTAAGATAGGGGTCCAGTTTCATCCTTTTGAATGTAAATATCCAGTTTTCCCAACACCATTTAATGAAGAGACTATCTCTTCCCTAGTGAGTATTCTTCACTACCTGGTCAAATATAGGTTGGCTGTAAATGCATTGGTTTATTTCTGGGCTCTCAATTATGTTCCCTTGGTCTGTGTGTCTGTTTTTTGTTTGTTTATACTAGGTACTAAAAAATCTTTATTTAGTATTCAGAGCAAGTCCATAGGTGATTTTGCTTTCCTCATACTACAGATTAGGAAACTATGTGTCTGTTTTTATGCTGGTACCATACTGTATTGATTTCTATAGCTTTGTAATATACTTTGAAATAAGGAAGTGTAATGCCTCCAGCTTTGTTCTTCTCTCTGAAGATTGCTTTGGCTATTCTTTTGTGGTTCCATACAAATTTTAGGATTTTTTTTTCTATTTCTGTAAAAAAAAATGCCATTGGAATTTTGATAGGGATTGCATCGAATCTATAGATAGCTTTGGGCAGAATAGACATTTAACAGTATTAATTCTTCTGATCCATGAACATGGAGTATCTTTCCATTTATTTGTGTCTTCTTCAATTCCTTTAATCAATGCCTTAGCGTTTTCAGTGTACAGATCTTTCAAATTGGTTAAATTTATTCCTAAGTAGTTTATTATTTTTGATGCTATTGTAAATGGGATTGTTTTCTTTCTTTATTTTTTTCAGGTAGTTCATTGTTAGTATGTAGTCTAGTAAAAGGTTTGTCCATTTTGTTAATCTTTTCAAAGAATCAGCTGTTAGTTTTGTTCATCTTTTCCATTGCTTTCCTATTCTCTATTTCATTTATTTCTGCTCTAATGTTTATTATTTCCTTCTGCTAAATTTAGGCTTAGTTTGTTCTCTTCTTTTTCTAGTTCCATGAGGTGTACTGTTCAGTTGTTCATTTGAGATCTTTCTTTTGTTCTTAATGTAGGCATTAATAGCTATAAACATTCCTCTTAGAACTGCTTTTGTTGCATCCCATAAGTTTTGATACATTGTGTTTCTATTTTGTTTGTCTCATGATTTTTTTAAATTTCTCATTTGATTTCTTCTTTAATCCATTGGTTGTTCAGGAATGTGTTGTTTAATTTCCATGTATTTGTGAATTTTTCAGATTTCCTTGTGTTATTGATTTCTAGTTTCATACCATTATGGTTGGAAAAGAAACTTGATATAATTTCTATCTTGAATTTGTTGATACTTGTTTTGTGGCTTATGTTATGTTAATATGATCTTATCCTAGAAAATGTTCCATGTGCGCTTGGGAAGAATGTATTCTGCTGTTGTATGGAAAGTTCTGTATCAGTATATTTTTCCTCTACAGTGTTGTTCAAACCTGCTGTTTCTTTATTGATTCTCTGTCAGGATTATCCACTGCTGAGAGTTAGGTATTAAAGTCCCCAACTATTACTGTATTGCTGTTTATTTCTATTTTAGTTCAGTTAGTATTTGCTTTATACATTTAGGTGCTCTGATGTTGGGTTCATAAATATTTAACATCGCTGTATCTCCTTGATGAATTGACCCTTTTATCTTTATATAATAACCATCTTTGTCTCTTTTGACCATTTTTAGCTTACAGCCTATTTTATCTAAAGTCTGTTCCTGCTTTATTTTGGTTACCATTTGTTTAGAATATCTTTTTCTATCCCTTCACTCTTAGCCTATGTGTGTCCTTAAAGCTAAAGTGAAACTCTTGTGGCTCACAGGATCTCAGTTCCCCTACCAGGGATTGAACCTGGGCCACAGCAGTGAAAGCCTGGAATCCTAACCACTAGGCCACAAGGGAACTCCCATTCCATGTCTTTTGATTGGAGAATTTAATCCACTTATGTTGAAAGTAATTACTGATAGGTAAGAACTTACTATTTCCACTTTGTTAATTGTTTTCCAACTCTTTTGTAGATCCTTTGTTCCTTGAGCCCTCTCTTGCTGTCTTACATTGTGATTTGATAAATATTTATGGCAGTATGCTTTGACTCCTTTATCATAATCTTCTGTGTATCTACTACAGGTTTTTCCTTTCTGGTTACCATGAGGCTTATATAAAATATCATATAGTTATAACATCCTATTTTAAATGATAACAATTATCTATAGGATGCATATTATGTGCCTGTGTTTATGCTACTCACTGGGAAATACAAAGTAGAATAAAAGAAAGCCCTTACCCATGAGAACCTGATAGTCTTCTGGGTTAAACGAATGTTACCTAAGCTGGGGAGTGCAGGGTAGGCAGGGCTTCTTGGAAGATAAGTAGGAATCAGCCATGTGACAAAGAAGGAGAAGTTTGTTGGCCAGAGGGAATGCATGTACAAAGGAGATGAGAAACAACACATTTGGTATTTTTAATAAAGCGTTAAATTTGAAGTTGAATGTGATTTTAGACTAGAAAAATGGACAGGGACCAGATCTGGGAGGATTTTGTTTGTCTTGATAAGGAGCTTAGACTTTATCCTGCAGCCAGTAGGAAGCCATTGATAAGTGGTAGCATAAACATCAGATTTGCATTTTAATGGTGACTTCTAGCAACAACAGTATGGAATAAGGGTTGCTTCCCAGGAGGTAGAGAAAAGAGTTAGAAGCTGTATTATTCTAGGTGGCAGATGATAAAGACTTTGAAACAGGACAGTAGTGTTAAGGACAGAGGAACTGGACAAATTCAAGAAGTATTCAGGAGGTAAATTTGTCAAACCTGGTGATAATAGGATGTTTGGAGATGAAGAAGAGGAAATATTATAATATAATATAGAATGAATTTCTAGTGTCTGATTAAATGGTAGATTAACTGGCATAGGGAATGCAGGAGGGGGAGCAAGTGTGGTGGCAAAGGAGGATGAATTAGGTTTTGATATTGCTGAATTTGACAATACAGATGGAGTTTGGTAGGCAGATCTAATGCTTTGTAGAAGGACTTGGTCTGGAGATACACTTATATGCTCAGGACTCAGTGTCATGGCTTATATGCGTAGGGTGGGAGATGCTATCTCAGATTTATTCGTTTGAGGATTTTCTGCCATTAACACTCTCAGGAACTTGCTGTAACTGATAGAAATCTAATTTAAACAATTTTGGGCACTAGAATGTTGGCTCACAGCTAGCGGAAAAGGGGGATCCAACTTATGGCCGCCTCAGAGAGAGAGCTCAGCAATATTTAGAACCTGGAAATTAGATACACAAGACTTAACTAATTTAGCAGACCACAGAAAGCTGAATTTTGTCAATGTTTACCCACCAGAGATCATCAGGAACACACCTGGAGTTAAAGTTATGTTTGTTTAGTTTTCTGCAGCAAGGGAGAACACACCCCAGAGGAATCTTGGAGGCATCTCAGGAAGGGAGAATTGGGAAGGAATTCTTATAGGGTAGGGTTTTTGCTGCATGATTCTAAAGAGGGATTAGGGAAGAGAGGTGCCATCTTTGGATTGGATATGGTTGAGAAATGGGGGCCTTTCAGCAATTGGATATCTCAGAAATCTTTTTTCAGGAAACTGAAAGAAAAAAGCCAGACCAGGGATGTCATTGGTAACAATGCAGCAATCACTTAGAAGAAAAGATTGTTAGTCATTTTTGCAGCTGTGGTATCGCATTGTATAGAAATGCTGTTTATGTGACCTTCTTCATGTCCCTTGGAAACATAGTTTATGTTCTGGAGGAATATCACTGTCTGATTGCCAGCAGGGCTGTTTTTCATTTTCTCAAATCTAACTGCCTATAACAAGGTAATTCCAAGGAGCAAGCCAATTTTCACAGCAGTATGCTGAAAAGGCTCAAAATATACACAACAGGTATGGGTATGAGTGGGACTGAAAATATGAGAAAGTCTATATGAACATGAAAGTCTACATAAGAAAGCAGTTAAGGCCTTGTTATGAACTGAATATTTGTGTCCCCCCAAAATTCATATGTTAAAATCCAACCCCCCAATATGATATTATGAGGAGGTGGGGGCTTGGGGAAGTGATTCGGTCATGAGGGTGGAGCCTTCATGTTTGGGGTTAGTGCCCAAAGGGAGCTCCCTTGTCTCTTCCAACATGTGAGGACACAGTGTGAGAAGACATAATCTATGAACCAGGAAGTAGGCTCTCACTAGACACCAAATCTGCTGGCATCTTTTTTTTTTTTTAAGGAGAACCACTTTATTTTGAGTAGTAAACAAAACTTCATTTATAACATAATAAACAAACCTTCCATCAGTTTTTTAACAGTCCAAAGAACAAAACCTCTGACTTAGTTAGAATTTACATTTAACCTTAAATATTCTAAAATGCATCCATGTCAACTTTGGTATTTTAATTTTGCCTGATACTGTGAAATAGGGCAAACCTTGATCATGGTCAAATTCCTAATTTTTGCTGTTCACCCACTTTTCTTGATCTTGCTCTCTGATTCCGTACATTCCAGAGTGTTCGATGGATTTGTAATAAACTTCCAAGATGAAGGGGAATTTCTTCCTCATTGTTTGCCTGAAATCTTGGCTTGTGTTTATCTTTTTAAACAAAATATATGCTCCAAAAATGTCCACAAGTTCAGCTGCTAAACCTCCTTTAAAGATTTTCTTTGCCAGTGGATCCATAGTGCCTCCATCCTGAGGTGTGTACTTGCAAGGATCTGCTGGCATCTTGATCTTAGACTTCCCAGCCTCCAGAAATATGAGAAATAGGGACTTCCCTGGTGGCGCAGTGGTTAAGAATACTCCTGCCAATGCAAGGGACTTGGGATCAAGCCCTGGTCTGGGATAGATCCCACATGCCGTGGAGCAACTAAGCCCGTGCGCCACAACTACTGAGCCTGAGCTCTAGAGCCCACGAGCCACAACTACTGAGCCCACGTGCCACAACTACTGAAGCCCACATGCCTAGAGCCCGTGCTCCTCAACAAAGACAAGCCACTCCAATGAGAAGCCTGCGCACCGCAACAAGGAGTAGCCCCTACTCGCCACAACTAGAGAAAGCCTGTGTGCGTCAACGAGGACCCAACGCAGCCAAAAATAATTAAATTAATTAATTAAAAAAAAAAGAAATGTGAGAAATAAATGTTTGTTGTTTAAAGTTCAGTTTAGGGTATCTTTGTTATAGCAGCCTGAGTGGAACAAGGCAAGCCTCTAGGATTGAAAGTTTACTCTTTAGAGAGGTTGACTCAGAGACTGGATTTGGAAATATGAGAAACAGCAAAGGGAAGGGAGGTCCAACTGAACTGAGAGTGGGAGCTGAGGGAAAGTTTGCAGAGTTAATGGTTAGACTCTAGCCTCTTCCTCTCACACAGCTGTCAGAAGACTGATTTTCAGGCTTAGAAATGGGATGGTTCTTCTTTTGGGAAACCAGTTAATCCAAGGAAAAAAACTTACAGATATTGGCAGTAGGGAAGGTGGGCACCCAGGTAAACACCTGTGTCCCAGCCTAATCACAAGCCCATGCTTCGCTTCCAACTATCTTTTTCATGCCTTACGCTTAAATATGGACAGTACCCAAGGACCATGAGAGATTTGGGAAAAGCATTTAACATGAAAGAGAAAATAAAACAAACATTAAAAAAATTTACAAGAAAAGAGATAATCCAAGGAGCAAAAGATGATATTGAATCTATGAAATGAGAAAAAAATGCTCTAAAAATAAATATTCAGCAGTCAAGGAAGAGTTTTTAGAAATTAAAAAGGTATTAGTTAAACTAAAAATTAAATTTTTTATTGAAGTATAGTTGATTTACAATATTATTTTTAGGAATACAACATAGTGATTCAATATTTTTATAAGACTTGTTTTTTGTTTTGTCTGCGCTGTGCGGCATGTAGGATCTTAGTTCCCCAACCAGGGATCGAACCTGTGCCCCCTGCATTGGAGTCTTAACCACTGGACTGCCAGGGAAGTCCCCAATATTTTTATATATTATGCTCCATTTAAAGTTATTATAAAATAATGACTATATTTCCCTGTGCTGTACAAAAAAATAAATTAATAGAAGCTTTGGGAGATAAAGTTGAAGACATCATCAAAGTAGAAAAAAAGAGCTGAATAAGAAGAGAAAACATAGAATCATTTGAGCTGGTCCAATATTCAAATAAAGGAGGTCCAAAAAGAATAGAAAAGAGAGGAAATAATCAAGGGAAAAAAAATAAAGATTTCTCAGAAGTTCATGAGTCTCCAGATTGAAAGGGTTCATTGAGTGCCTAGTGAAATGAATGAAACGATCAAACAAAAAGCATTGTGAAGTTTTAGAATATTATCGTTAAAGAGAAGATTCTAAAACTCTAGGGTTGGGGAGGGGGAACAGATCACATTCAAAGGAGAGGAAAGCTGGAAATTTTGAAAGCAACGCCTTCAGAATTCCAAGGAAAACTGAAATCCAATCTAGAATTCTATAGCTACTGTACTACCAATCAAATGTCAGGGTAGAAGACAAGAAAGACTTCAGAATCCTTATGCCAATGTGCTCTTCTTCAGAAAGCTCTGGAGAATGTACTCCATTAAAATAAGGGAGTGAATCAAGGAAGGAATTTAGGGGCCTCAGTAAATAGGGAACACAACATAAGAGAAAAGTGTGAATTCCAAGGATGATGGGAAAAATAATTCCCAGAACACAGTATTGTAGTAGGCCTAGAATAAAAATAACCCAGATTAGAGGAGAAAAGTGGAGGATCCCAGACATGTCTACATTTAAAAATTAAGTAAGTAGGGACTTCCCTGGTGGCTCAGTGGTTAAGCATCCGCCTGCCAATGCAGGGGACACGTGTTCAATCCCTGATCTGGGAAGATCCCACATGCCACGGAGTAACTAAGCCCGCAAGCCACAACTACTGAGCCCACGCGCCACAACTCCTGAAGCCTGCATGCCTAGAGCACATGCTCCTCAACAAGAGAAGCCACCGCAATGAGAAGCCCACGCACCGCAATGAAGAGTAGCCCCCGCTCGCCGCAACTAGAGAAAGCCTGTGCGCAGCAACGAAGACCCAGCACAGCCAAAAATCCATTTAAAATAAATAAATAAATTAATTAAAAAAATTAAGTAAGTAAATAGTTAATCCAGTAGAGTACCTGCTATTTTTTTTAAAGCAGTTACGGTATAGAACTTGAAAGGAATTAGAAAATTAAGCCAAAGAAAGTACTTATTAACTCCAGGGAAAATTAAAAGTGCATTGAGAAACGAAATGGCTCAGGTGAGAGTAATAGTTATTTACAAAGTTGTTATATAAATACTAAATACTTGTTTAACCAAAAAAACCCAAAACAACAAAAACTGTGTAGGGAGGGAGTGTGTGTGTGTGTTTGTGTGTGTATGTGTGTGGTGGAGGGAAGTTGTTCCCTGGAAATAGATGGAGGTACAAGATATCTAAACACTTTTGATCAAGAGTAGAATGCCAATAAAAGATAACTGAATTTGAAAAATGAAGTTTCCCTATAATCATGCTGTTTAGAAATACATAGAAAAAAAAAAGAAGCTATAAAAAAGTAACTAGGAAAGCATCAGGACCAAAAGAGTTGGATTGCCTTGGGGGCCAGAAACTGGGTATGGGGAGGGCTAAAGCAAGAAAACTGCTGTTGTGTATTAGAAGCCTAATAAAATGATGTAACTTAAAAAAAAGTACATATATTACTTTCATCTAAGTAAAACATTATTTTAAAAATCATGATAACTGAGAAAGGAAGATGGATTGGTGGAAATGACTAGAACAATTAAACAATTGCTCAATTTCTCTCCCTCCTGTTTCTCTCTGTGCATCTGACTCGTTTCCCTCACTGTGGATCAGAGTTATGGGTGTGGAGTGAGGGGCAGGGGAATGGAGCGATTAGGGAGGGGTGTGGCTACTAGCAGACACACTTTAGCAGAGACGGCTCCTAGCAGTTCTCATTATTCTCATAGCTTGGCTGATTTAGAGCTAAGGATTCTTCCTCCCACCTCCAGTTAGCATAAGGATGACTTACACATTTCTCTCCATGGCTCTCTTCTGTGTCTCTGAAGGCTAGTTTAGTGCCTTTAGGACCCTTCCTCCCAGTGCAGATGTACTTGGTGATTATGGAAATACTTGTAAAAGATTTTATTTGCTTGTATTTGCAAATGCATTTCATTTTTCAGAACAACTTGGAACCTCATAATGCTTTCCAATGGTAGTTGCTATTACTACTTTGGTGAGGAGATAAAAGAAAACAAGTAGATTAATTATGAGTTTTCTTATACATATTAACAAAAGCATCTACTTATGTGGTACTACATCATTTCAGTGTAGTGGTGCTCCCTTCTTGACAGTACTTGTTCTTTGCTACTCACCGACATCTTGTTATAAATGCAGAATCTCAGGCCCCAGAATCTGAGAATCATTGTGTCAGAATCTAATTTAGTTAGTTTGGAGCCTGGGCTTAAAAAAAAAAAATTATCTCCCCAGGTGACTAGATTGTTAACTAACAATTTGAGCAAATCATAATTCTATTCCCCTTCATTTAATATTTCTGAGTTAGCAAAAAGGGTTAGTATTTCCAAAAATGTGTATGCATATAAATCACCTGGAGGTCTTATTCTTTTAAAACTATTTTGAAATACAGATTCACAGGAAAGTTGCAAACATAGTATAGAGAGGTCCTGTGTACCCTTTACCTAGATTCTCCCAACAGTTACATTTTTGGTTAAATTTAGTACAATATCCAAATCAGGAAATTGATACAATGTGTTTGTATAGCCCTATGACATTTTATCACCTATGGACATTCCTACCACCATAACTGCAATCAAAATACAGAACTATTCCATAATCATAAAGACCCCCCATATGCTACCTTCTTAAAATCACATGTACCCCTTTCCCCCCCACTTAACATTTAGCCTCTGAAAAGCACTAGTCTGTGTTGCATCTCTATATTTTTATCATTTTGAGAATTTTAAAAAATTTTATTTATTTATTTATTTGGTTGTGCCGGGTCTTAGTTGCAGCTCTAGGGCTCCTTAGTTGCGGCATGCAGTCTCCTTAGTTGTGGCATGTGAACTCTTAGTTGCAGCATGCATGTGTGATCTAGTTCCCTGACCAAGGATTGAACGTGGGCCCCCTACATTGGGAGCACAGAGTCTTAACCACTGTGCCACTACGGAAGTCCCTTGAGAATTTTATATACATGGAATCATACAATATGTGGTTTTTTGAGATTGTTTTCCTCATTCTGCATAATGCCCTTAAGATCTATGCAAGTTGTTGCGTGCAAAAGAGTTTTTGTTTTTTTTTACTTCTTATTTTGAAATAATTATAAATTCACAGGATATTGCAAAAGCAGTACAGAGAAACCCTGTGTACCTTTCACCCTGTTTTCCCCATGGTACCATCTTAGATAATTATAGTATAATATCAAAAGGTGCTATCCATAGACCTTATTCAGATTTTACCAGTTTTATTTACACTCCTTTGTGCATGCTTGTGCCTGTGTGTAGTTGTATGCAATATTTTTCCCTCTTGAAATTTTATTTTATTTTTTAAGGTTATATTCCATTTGAATTTATTGGCTATATTCCCTATGCTGTACAATATATCCTTGTAGCTTGTACATAATAGTTTGTATCTCTTAATCCCCTGCCCCAATAATGCCTCTTCCCCTTTCCCTCTTTCCACTGATAACCACTAGTTTGTTTTGAGTCTATTTGTTTTGTTATATTCATTCGTTTTATTTTTTTAGATTCCACATATAAGTGATATCATACAGTATTTGTCTTTCTCTGTCTGACTTATTTCATTAAGCATAATACCCTCCAGGTCCATCCATGTTGTTGCAAATGGCAAAATTTCATTCTTTTTTATGGCTGAGTAATATTCCATTATATATATATATATATATATATATATCACATTTTCATTATCCATTCATCTGTTGGTAGACACTTAGGTCCATATCTTGGCAAATGTAAACAATGCTGCTGTGACATTGGGGTGTGTGTATCTTTTCAATTTAGTGGTTTTGTTTTCTTCAGATATATACCCAGGAGTAGAATTGCTGGATCATGTGGTAGTTCTATTTTAGTTTTTTGAGGAACCTCCATACTGTTTTCCACAGTAACTGCACCAATTTACATTCCCACCAACAGTGTACAAGAGTTCCCTTTTTTCCACACCTTCTCCAGCATATATTGTTTGTAAACTTTTTGATGATAGCCGTTCTGACTGGTGTGAGGTGATACCTCCTTGTGGTTTTGATTTGCATTTCTCTAATAATTAGTGATGTTGAGTATCTTTTCATGTGCCTGTTGGTCATCTGTGTGTCATCTTTGGAGAAATGTCTATTTAGGTCTTCTGCCCATTTTTGGATTGGGTGGTTGTTTTTTTGTTACTGAGCTGTATGAGTTTTTTGTATATTTTGGATATTAACCCCTTGTCAGTGACATCATTTGCAAATATTGTCTCCCATTCCATAGGTTGTTTTTTGTTTTGTTGATGGTTTCCTTTGCTGTGTGAAAGCTTTTAAGTTTGATTAGGTTTCATTTGTTTATTTTTACTTCTTTTGCCTTGGGAGACTGATCTAAGGAGATATTGCTAAGATTTATGTCAAAGAATGTTTTGCCTGTATTTTATTCTAGGAGTTTTATGGTGTCATGTCTTCCACTTTGGTCTTTAATCCATTCTGAGCTTATTTTTGTATGTGGTGTGAGAAAATGTTCTACTTTCATTCCTTTACATGTAGCTGTCCAGGCTTCTCAATGCCACTTGTTGAAGAGATTGTCTTTTCTCCATTGTATATTCTTGTCTCCTTTGTCATAGATTGACTGTAGGTGTGTGGGTTTATTTTTGGACTCTTTATTCTGTTCCACTGATTTATATGTCTGTATGCCAATACCACAGTGTTTTGATTACTGTAACTTTGTAGTATAGTCTGAAGTTTGGAAGGGTTATACCTCCAGCTTTGTTCTTTTTTCTCAGGATTGCTTTCGCAGTTCTGGGTCTTTTGTGGTTCCATATAAATTTTAGGATTATTTATTCTAGTTCTCTGAAAAATGCCATCGGTATTTTGATATGGATTGCACTAAATCTGTAGATTACCTTGGGTAGTACTGTATAGTTATTTTGAGTAGTATAGTAACCTTTTGAGATTGGCTTTGTTTCACTCAGCATAATGCCCTTGAGGTCCATTCAAGTTGCTGCATGTTAACAGTACATTGTTCCTTTTTATTGCTGAGTGGTATTCTGTGTTATGGAGATACCACTGTTTGTGTAACCACTCATGCATTGCTAGTTGCTTCTTTCCAGTTTTGGCTAACGGAAAGGAATCTACTGTAAATAATGATGTGCATAAATTGTATAAAAATTTTTAAAAAGGCCCAGGCTCCAGACTAAGTAAATCGATCTCCAGGGTGAAGCCCAGGCATCAGCAACTTTTAAAAGTTTCCCAGATAATTCTCATGTACATCAAGGATTTCTAAAATTGCAAATTCTGGGACTTCCCTGGTGGTCCAGTGGTTAAGAGTCCATGCTCCCAATGCAGGGGGCATGGGTTCAATCCCTGGTCAGGGAACTAAGATCCCACATGCTGCACGGTGCAGCCTAAAAATAAATAAATAAAATAAAATTGCAAATTCTGCAAAAATCATTTATTAGTAACAGTTATCATTATTATGCACCTACCAAATGCTAGACACTGTACTCTTCTAAGCCTCTTAATAACCCTGTGAGATATATATTACTATTCTCTCTTTACATATGAGAAGATTGAAGGGTGGGTGGAATAGTAAAGGTGGTAAAAAGGTATAAATTTCATGTTATAAAAGAAATAAGTCCTGGGGACTTAAATGACTATAGCTAATAATACTGTACTGTACATTTGAAAGTTGCTAAGAGAGCAGATCTTTTTTTTTGGCTGCATTGGGTGTTCATTGCTGGGTGTGGGCTTTCTCTACTTGCAGCGAGCAGGGGCTACTCTTCATTGCAGTGCGCGGGCTTTTCATTGTGGTGGCTTCTCTTGTTGTGGAGCACAGGCTCCAGGTGCTCGGGCTTCAGTAGTTGCAGCACATGAGCTCAGTAGTTGTGGCTCGCGGGCTCTAGAGCACAGGCTCAGTAGTTGTGGCGCACGGGCTTAGTTGCTCCACAGCATGTGGGATCTTCCTGGACCAGGAATCAAACCCATGTCCCCTGCATTGGCAGGCAGATTCTTAACCACTGAGCTGCCAGGGAAGTCCCATGAAGAGGGTAGATCTTAAAAGTTTCTATCATAAGAAAAAATTTGTCGCTATGTCTTGTGATGGATTTTTTTGTTTTTTTTGGTGTACCATGCAGTATGTGGGATCTTAGTTCCCTGACCAGGGATCAAACCTGTGCCCCCTGCAGTGGAAGCACAGAGTCTTAACTGCTGGACCACCAGGGAAGTCCCGTGATGGATTTTAACTAGACTTATTGTGGTAATCACTTTGCAATGTTTACATATTTTGAATCACTATGTGTACACCTGAAACTAATATAGAATTATTATATGTCAATTTTATCTCAGTAAAAAATCTTTTCCTTAGAGATATTATTAAACATTTCGTATCTTAAATTGTGTCTCAAGAGAGAAATTGTATTTGAAGTTTTTCTTTTTTTTTTAACTCAAGAAAGCATTTTAGGATAAGAATCTTACAGGGAAAAAATCCCACAACTCATGGATTGTAAAGAAAAAAGAGTTTTGTCTTTAAAACAGTATCTTATGCAATTGGGAGCCAAGGGAACCATGTGAATAATTCAGAGAGGCAAATTAACTGCAACAGGAAAATTTTTGGTCTATTGTGGCCCTTTCTATCCATGCAACTCAAATCATATGTGAAAAAGAAAATCTCTGTCTGGGGACAGCCATATTCACTGACCAAGCTACCTTACTAAAGTCTGTGGCCCAGAAGAAAGTGAGGGAGATAGACTCAGAAATCTTTGAGTAGATTTTCTGAGGAGGTTGTTCCTGTGCTTGACAATATCAGATGGTAGGGAGCATGGAATGTCCATGGACTGACTTGATTATTGGCCCATTGTCAGATGGCTTGAGAAAGAGAGAGGGGACTTCCTTGGCCATCCAGCCGTTAAGACTCTGTGCTTCCACTGTAGGGGGTGCAGGTTCGATTCCTGGTCAGGGAAATAAGATCCCGCATGCCACATGGTGCAGCCAAGAAGTTAAAAAAAATAAAATAAAATAAAAAGAAAGAGAGAGAACGTAATGCCTTCACTTGTGTCTATGAAGTTCGAAGTGTGAGCCTGCCAGTTCTTCCCTTCCTGACTACCTGTCCCATGGATTTTGGACTTGCTTAGACAGCCTTCATAGTCAAATAAGCTAATTCCTTGTAATAAATCACATACACACGTACATACTGAAATGGAGAGGATTAGGGAGCAACAATTTGGGGAGGGGAAATCAGGAATTCTCTTTCGGACGTGTTCAGTTTGAGATAGTTTAGACCTCCAAATGGAGAGGTCAAGTAGGCACTTAGACAGCTAATAGACACAAGGGCTAGAGATGTAAATTTTGGGAGTCATGACTACAGAGATGCTTATGTTAAATCATAGATCTCATGAAATTGGATGGGATTGCCAAGGGAGAGAGTGTATATAGAGAAAACAAGGGGAACCCTGACCGAGCCCTGGATGGTCCAACGTTTAAAGCCCCAACAGTGCGGCGGAAACCAGAAAACAACATGGAAGAGGAGCAGTCCCTGAGGTGAGAGAACCAGGGGAGTGTCATGTCAGAGAAGCCATGAGAAGACAGTGTTTCAAAAAGGGAGAGGCCAAATGAGTCTAACGCTGGTAAACTGTTGAGTAAAATAAGGTGACCATTGGATTTGATAATAACAATAACTCATTGTTTATATGACACAGTTTTGGAGCACTTTTTTAAAAAAAGTATTTATTTGGCTGTGCTGGGTCTTAGTTGTGGCACGTGGAATCTTCTTGGCATTGTGTGGGACCTTTAGTTGTGGCATGCAGGATCTTTAGTTGCAGCATGCGAACTTTTAGTTGTGGCACGTGGGACCTAGTTCCTGACCAGGGATCAAACCTGGGCCGCCTGCGTTGGGAGCTCAGAGTCTTAGCCCCTGGACCACCAGGGAAGTCCCTGGAGCACTTTTATAAAATCTGGAATGTCAGTTTTTTTTCTCTACATGAGACATTGGGAGGTAGTTATGGTCATTACTATCCACCGAAAGTACCGAGGAACAGAGGCTCTGGTAGATTTCAGGAAATTGCTCAAGATTAAAGTAGCAAGTTATGGCAGACCTGGTTAGAAGCAGATTTCTTCATTCCAACTCAAGTCTCTGATTCTAAATCCTAGTTGGCATAAGAATCACTTATCATGCTTTCTAAAAATACAAACATGTGCCCCACCTCAAATATATTTCATCAAAGAACTCTCAGATAAGGGCTAGGGAATGAGCATTTAAAATAAAATAAACCATTGACATGGAATGGATAAAGAAGATGTGATACATATATGCAATGAAATATTACTCAGCCATAGAAAGGAAGGAAATAGTGCCATTTACAGACACATGGGTGGACCTAGAGATTGTCATACAGAGTGAAGTAAGTCAGAAAGAGAAAAACAAATATCATATAATATTGCTTATATGTGGAATTTGGGAAAATGGTACAGATGAACTTAATGGCAAAGCAGAAATAGAGACACAGATGTAGAGGACAAACTTATGGTTACCAAAGGGGGAAGGAGGGGGGCGGGACGAATTGGGAGATTGGGATTGACATATGTACACTACTATGTATAAAACAGATAACTAATGAGAACTTACTGTTTAGCACGGGGAGCCCTACTCAGTGATCTGTGGTGACCTAAATGGGAAGGAAATTTAAAAAAGAGTGGATAGGGGCTTCCCTGGTGGCGCAGTGGTTGAGAGTCCGCCTGCTGATGCAGGGGACACGGGTTCGTGCCCCCGTCCGGGAAGATCCCACATGCCGCGGAGCGGCTAGGCCCGTGAGCCATGGCCGCTGAGCCTGCACATCCGGAGCCTGTGCTCCGCAACGGGAGAGGCCACAACAGTGAGAGGTCCGCGTACCGCAAAAAAAAAAAAAAAGTGGATATATGTATACATATAACTGATTCACTTTGCTATACAGCAGAAACTAACACAACATTGTAAAGCAACTATACTCCAATAAAATTAATTTAAAAAATAATAAAATAAAATAAATACATACAACTCAACAAATAGTTCTAAATGAGAGACCAGTCTACAATGTATTCTAAGCAACCTTTAAATTAGACTTTGTAGGATTAAAGTCTATGCAGAGTTGGTTAACCAAGTTCGTAAAGGTCAGCCGAAACTACTTTGAGCTTCCTCAGGGTGGAAATGCTAATTTACCCAATATGTTAATGCCTCAGTTTAATTTGCTAAGGTGTTTTCTTACAATTAGTCTCCTGTTTCTGAATGGAGAAAGCATTTCCCAAAAGACAGTTCTTTCCTTTGTGACTGAACTTCCTAATCAAACTTCATCATCTCATCAGGTGAATTTCCATGACTAGTTCCTCCAAGTTGAAAACCACTTAGTGTAGTGAGAGATGCATCTGATGGGAATGTGTGGAGGTAGTCAGCTGCTTGTTTATGAAATAAGGATGATGTCTAACGCATGAGCGCTTCTCACCTATTACAAAAGAGGAAATTGTGCTTTACAGGTAATTTAAAGCAGGGACTCAAACTTATTAAATTCTGAGGTGCTTTTTCTAAAATTTCAGCAGCATATGCTCATTCACTGATGGGCATTTCCAGCCTTTCTCTAAGAGGTCCTGCTGCACCTCTTCTTTTCCCAGGAGTGTAGTCGGTCCAGACCAGAGTGACCCCAGGACTAACCTTGCTTAGACACAGCCACTTAGAAGGACCCTCTTGCATTTGTCTATCATTCATTGTTCTCCAGTATATTTTTCTACCTCTTCCTTTAAGAGCTGACTGCACATTAGAATCATCTGTGAGCTTTAAAAAAAAAAATTGATGCTTAAGCCCCTACTTCAGGTCTTTAATTTATGCTGCTTTTATTACCATGTATTTGGATTTCTCCAGTAGCCTCCCCACCTTTAGTCTCCTACCAAACTAATCTATTCTACATATTCCTGACAGGTTACTCTGTCTAAAACCCATCTTGATGAATTTAAAAGATTAAAGATAAAAAATGATCTGCCTCTTCATACCATGAGCAAAAATTAACTCAGAATGGATCAAAGATGGGAATTCCCTGGCGGTCCAGTGGTTAGGACTCTGTGCTTTCACTACTGAGAGGGTGGGTTCAATCCCTGGTTGGGGAATTAAGATCCCGGAAGTCATGCAGCACAGCCAAAAAAAAAAAGAAAGATCAAAGGC
The DNA here is from genome assembly GCF_005190385.1 of Monodon monoceros. Classification (NCBI taxonomy): domain Eukaryota; kingdom Metazoa; phylum Chordata; class Mammalia; order Artiodactyla; family Monodontidae; genus Monodon; species Monodon monoceros. The sequence continues at coordinate 87,285,342 of NW_021703767.1, forward strand.
TTACATGTAAGAGCTAAAACTATAAAGTTCTTAGAGGAAAACATAGGTGTAAACTTTGTGACTTTGGATTAGACAATGGGTTCTTAGATAAAAGTACAAGAAATAAAAGAAAAACTAGATAAATTCGGCATCATTAAAGTTAAAAACTTTTGTGCCTCGAAGACATCCCATTTATCACAGATTGGAAGGAAACTTTTTCAAATATACAACTGATAAGAGACTAGTATCTAGAATATAAAAAGAGCTATTACAACGTAATAATAAAAAGACAAATAGCCCAGTTTAAAACAGGCAAAGAAGAGGCATTTCTCCAAAGGAGATACACCATACTCAATAAGCACATGAAAAGATGCTCAACATCATTAGTCGTCAGGGAAATGCAAATCAAAACCACAGTGAAATATCACTTTATACCTACTAGGATGGTTATAATAATAATAAAAAGATAAGTGTTGGTGAGGATATGGAGAAACTGGAACCCTCATACATTGTTGGTGGGAATGTAAAATAGTGAAATAGCTTTGGAAAATGTTCCGGCAGTTTCTCAAAAAGAAACATGTAGCTATATGACCTAGCAATTCTACTCCTAGGTATACATACCCAAGAGAATTGAAAACCTGCACCCACACAAAAATTGGTATCCCAGTGTTCAGAGCAGCATTATTCACAATAGCCAAAATGTGGAAACAATCCAAATGTCCATCAACTGATGAATGGATAAATAGAATTTGGTATATGCACACAATGATGTGTTATTCATCAATAAAAAGAAATGACGTACTGATACATACATGAACTTTGAAAACATTGTGCTAAGTGAAAGAAGACAGTTCCAAATGACCATATATTGTATGATTCCATTTATAGGAAATGTTCAAAATAGGCAAATCTGTAGTCAGACAGTAGATTAGTGGTCATCTAAGGCTGGAGGGGGAAGGGGTATTGAGGAGGTAATGGTTAGGGATGTGGGTTTCTTTTTAGGGTAATGAAAATGTTATAAAATTAATTGTTGTGATGGATGCCCAACTTTGTAAATGTACTAAAAGCCACTAGATTGTGCACTTCTAAAAACTGACTTTCTGAGTTCTTTTGAGTGCCTTAGGCTGGTTTTCAGTATCTACCATTAGGGCTCCTCCTCTGTTCAGACTTTAGTTTTATTTCCTTTTATTCTCCTCCCTGTACTAGGTCACAGTCAAACTGGACTTTTCAAGGTTTCTCAAACAGGCCTTGTACTTTCCTTTCTTGTTGTAATGCCCCCATGCCCCCTTCTGCCTGCCATGCCCAGTCTTCAAAAGTCCAAGTGAAACACCTCTTCCTCTATCTCTACCTCCTCAATTCCCGTAATATTTTTGCTCAATCTTCTAAGTGCTCAATCATGATAGAATATGAGGAAAACCTTGCCTCTCCCCCCACCTTCTTATTTTTCAGGTTGCCTCCTTTTAATTGTTTTCACCCTCTCTTCTGAATTACTGAAAAATATGTGAGAAATATAGTCAAAATGACTTTTTTATGGTGGGGGAAAGAGTTGAGAGAACACTTGTATTTTGTTTTTTTTTTTGCGGTACGCGGGCCTCTCACTGTTGTGGCCTCTCCCGTTGCGGAGTACAGGCTCCGGACGCGCAGGCTCAGCGGCCATGGCTCACGGGCCCAGCTGCTCTGCGGCATGTGGGATCTTCCCAGACCGGGGCACGAACCCGCGTCCCCTGCATCAGCAGGCGGACTCTCAACCACTGCGCCACCAGGGAAGCCCCATGAACACTTGTGGTTTTTGTTTTGCTTAAGCTGTTTGTGGGAATGTTCGTATGTTGGATAGTGTGCTTCTAGAATCTGACCATCAGGCTGGACCAATGAGACACGGCGAGAGAAAGCTGGGGGTGAATGGACAAGATTCTAGATGTCAGCTGTACAAGCTCCCTGTTTTTGTAGTGAGTGGGACAGCAGGCCCACAGAGACCGTTCCTAGGCCGTGAGTCCTCCCACACTGTCAGCTGCCAGCCTCAGGCTGTGCCACTTGCGCCTGCTGGGAGGAGGCTGCCGGTCCCTCCCGGACCAGAGAGAGGAGCAGTAGGACTGCCCCTCGCATTGCGCGGCCTAGAATCTCCTCCTTTTCCTTCACGCAGGCTTCAAGGGCACTTTGCAGGTGGTGGTAATAAAGCAAAAGAGGGACCTAACTATTTGTCCTTAATCACAAGTGTTAGTTTTAAAATTAGAACTTCAACAGGGGAAGCAGGAATACAAAACCCTACTCAGGAATCAGAAAGAAAATTTGAAGTATGTCAAGTGTGCAATTTTTAAAAAATTGAAGTATAGTTAATTTACAATGTTGTATTAGTTTCTGGTGTACAGCAAAGTGATTCAGTTATACATAAACATACATGCATTCTTTTTCATATTCTTTTTCATTGTAGGTTATTACAAGATATCGAGTATAGTTCCCTGTGCTATATACAGTAGGATCTTGTCGTTTATCTATGTTATATATAGTAGTTTGTATCTGCTAATCCCAAACTCCTCATTTATCCCCCTTTCTGCCCCTGTTTGCCTCTTTGGTAACCATTTATTTGTTTTTTACCTCTGTGAGTCTGTTTCTGTTTTGTAAATAAGTTCACTTGTATCATTTTTCTAGATTCCATGTATAAGTGATATCATATGGTATTAGTCTTTCTTTGTTTGACTTACTTCACTTAGTGTGATAATCTCTTGGTGAGAGTGTGCAATCGTAGCATCCCAAATTTTACCTTTTACAAAAACTTGATGATTCAAGAATTGTTTTAGTTGAATTTATCTCCCCACTCTAAATGTTCCTAAATTAAGATTTTGGAAAATTATGTTTCATGTTAAGGTAATCAAAACTGAAGTTGGACCAATGTCCCAAAGCATTACAATTTTTTTTCATTAAAAATTACTTAAGTAATACATGCTGTAGTAACAAATTTCAGCACTGAGGAAGCAAATATCCTTCAATATCTGGTTTGTATGTTACAACATTTAGCTTCTTCTCTCTTGTGTTCTGTATGGAGAAGCAGTATACCCTGTGTAGTGCATGAGCTTTGGGGTCGGATAGACAAGCCCAGATTCTAGCCTACAGAGTGTTTTCCCTGGGGTAAATTTATTAATTTCTCTGTGTCTGTTTCCACATCTGCAATACTCATGAAAGGATTGATATGAGGATTAAATGAGATAATAATGATTTGGCATTTAGTGTTTGGCACTTGGTTAAGTTTCAACAGTTGAGAGCTAAGTAGAGAAGTGTGTGCAGATGTTCTCCTCTGTACTCAATTATAAACCCTTTCAGAACAGAAACCTTGTCTAACTCAGTTCCCACAATGCCTAACAGTAGCAGAGGCTCAATAAATGTTATTAAATGAATGAACAAATGAATGAATGAGTGATGGTTTATTTGAGTCCCTGATATAAATGAGTAATACATTTTTTGACAGTGACAAAGACATTTTGTGTCTTTTTTTTCTACATAGTTTCCTTTTTTTGTGAAGTCATTTTATTTTCAGACAAGATTTGAATGAAGCTGTACATGCTCTGGATGCCTTACTTGCATGTGTTCACTCCCCACCTAGGTGAGGTGAGGCAGTTACTTATCTTCCCTTACGGCCAGTGATGGAGACTCAGAGAACATAGGTATGTATTACGTCGTAGACTTGGCAGTGAAATGAGCATTAGACTGTTTAGGCTGCACAATAATAGAATTAATTCTTTTTTTAATTCTGCTAAGCTGTCTTTCTTTCTGCTTTCCTCTAAATGTATAGGAAATCTATTAGATAAAAATAACCTCTAAAGTTCTTATTTCTTGTCAAAGACAGCACTCCCCAGATAAGAAATGGTATTCTAAGTAATAAACATCAAAATAAATAAACAATCTGGGTAGGAGGTTGAGGGAGACGATCAGTGGTGTTATGTAGCTTGCCACTCCTCCCAACCTTTTAAAACAGTTTAATTTCAATTTTTTAAATTTTTATGTTTTTTATAAATTTATTTATTTTGGGCTCCATTGGGTCTTCGTCGCTGTGCGCAGGCTTTCTCTAGTTACGGCGAGCAGGCGTTACCCTTCGTTGAGGTGTGCAGGCTTCTCATTTCGGTGGCTTCTCTTGTTGCAGAGCATGGGCTCTAGGGGCACAGTCTTCAGTAGTTGTGGCTTGCGGGCTCTAGAGCGCAGGCTCAGTAGTTGTGGCACACGGACTTAGTTGCTCCACAGTATGTGGGATCTTCCCGGACCAGGGCTTGGACCCGTGTCCCCTGCATTGGCAGGTGGATTCTTAACCACTGTACCACCAGGAAAGTCCCTAAAACAGTATTATTGTAAAAGATTGCACATTTTTTCAGAAATATGCATCAACTTATTGGCACAGTTTAACAAATATTTACTATAAAGCAAACACCCATGTAACTGGTACTAAGGTTAAGAAATTAAATGTCATGAGCACTTCATCCCAATCCATGTATCAATTTCTGATCCCAACTTCTCTCCTCTCGCAAAAGGTAACTGTTACCTTTCTTTTACTTTTCTTTTTGTTTTCTTGCTTTTCGTTATAGCTATACCATATATGTGTGCAGTATCTTTAAACAATGTTGTGTTTGCCTGTTTTAGAACTTTATATAAATCAGACTGTATATATTCTTTTGTATCTTGCTTTTTTCTTTTTTACTCACCATTATGTTGTAAGTCACTCATATTATTGCATGTAGTTGAAATTCATTAATTTTGTTGCTGAGTGATATTCCTGTATGAATATACTCTATATTTTTATCCATTCTATTGAAAATAGATTGCTTCCTATGGACATTTTCATATACATATTCGGTTTGTATGTATACACATTTCTCTAGGATATATGCCCAGGAATATAATTGCTACATCACTGGGTATGTATATCTTCAACTTTACTACATACTATCAAGTTGTTTTCCAAAGTGGTTATACTGATTTACAACCTCACGAACAGTGTATGAGCATTCCAGTTGTTCTGCATCTCTATCAACATTTGGTATTTTCTTTCTCCTTTTTTTCTTTTCTTTTCCTTTCCTTTCCTTTCCTTCCTCCTCCCTCCCTCCTTTCCTTCTTTGCTTTCTGTTTCAGTACCAGTATAGTATATAACCTTGTGGTTATATTTGCACTTTCATGATGACTAAAGAGATTTAGTACTTTTTCATTGGCAATTAGGATTTCCTGTTTTGTGAAGCAGCTACTTAAGTCTTTTTTTCTTTTTTAATTGAATTGTGTGCCTTTTTCTCAATAGATTTGGTTTGTCTTTCCTTTCATGAGTAATATAGGTGGAGGCTGATAGAGAGTGGAGTTATGTGGTCATATCCCACCTTTTAGAAAACTGCCAAATGGAGTTTAAGTTAGTGTGTGTGTGTGTGCGTGTGTGTGCGCGCGTGCGTGCATACGCAGGAGGATTATTGAGTCAGTTCTTCTTTTCAGATGTTACCTCCAGGCAGTTCGTGAGTTTTCTGCCCTGGAGTCTGGGCAAGAGATGCTTGGTAAGATTTGAGTAAGCGCCATCAAGGGAAAGCAAAGGAATATGCCCTACCCCCTACCCCAATCAGGAGATCACTTAATAGAGGACATCAAAGGATGTCCATTGCTTGGGGAAGGTCTCCAGTTAATCATTACCTAGAAGTGGAGAGCAGAACATGGTCTGGTCAATCCCCTGAACGGGTCAGTCCCCTTTAATCAGTGCTTTGAAGACCTTTAAATTCCTGTTAGACCCATTAGTTCATCTGGAAACTAATGTTTACTTGGAAATGAGACAAATAAGAAGGGGATTCTCTGAAACAATCCTCTAGAGGAATGTGTCTTCACTACCCTTAAATAAAGATAAAGTGAAGAAAGTAGGAGAAAGTTACTTGCAACTTCTGATAAATAAGCTGCTGGAGCATTTCTGCATGTCTTTAAACATAATTTTTTTAAATTTAAATTTTATTTTTTTATACAGCCGGTTCTTATTAGTCATACATTTTATACACATCAGTATATACATGTCAATCCCAATCTCCCAATTCATCACACCACCACCACCACCACCTGCCGCTGCTTTCCCCCCTTGGTGTCCATACATTTGTTCTCTACATCTGTGTCTTAATTCTGCCCTGCAAACCGGTTCATGTGTACCATTTCTCTAGGTTCCACATATATGCGTTAATATGCGATATTTGTTTTTCTCTTTCTGACTTACTTCACTCTGTATGACGGTCTCTAGATTCATCCATGTCTCTACAAATGACCCAATTTCGTTACTTGTTATGGCTGAGTAATATTCCATTGTATATATGTACCACATCTTCTTTATCCATTCGTCTGTCGATGGGCATTTAGGTTGCTTCCATGACCTGGCTATTGAAAATAGTGCTGCAATGAACATTGGGGTACATGTGTCTTTTTGAATTATGGTTTTCTCTGGGTATATGCCCAGTAGTGGAATTGCTGGGTCATATGGTAATTCTATTTTTAGTTTTTTAAGGAACCTCCATACTTTCCTCCTTAGTGGCTGTATCAATTTACATTCCTACCAACAGTGCAAGAGGATTCCCTTTTCTCCACACCCTCTCCAGCATTTGTTGTTTGTAGATTTTCTGATGATGCCCATTCTAACTGGTGTGAGGTGATACCTCATTGTAGTTTTGATTTGCAGTTCCCTAAAAATTAGTGATGTTGAACAGGTTTTCATGTGCTTCTTGGCCATCTGTATGTCCTCTTTGGAGAAATGTCTGTTTAGGTCTTCTGTCCATTTTTTGATTGGGTTGTTTGTTTTTTTAATATTGAGCCGCATGAGCTGTTTATATATTTTGGAGGTTAATCCTTTGCCCATTGATTCATTTGCAAATATTTTTTCCCATTCTGAAGGTTGTCTTTTTGTCTTCTTTGTAGTTTCCTTTGCTTTTTCTGAAGGTTGTCTTTTCGTCTTCTTTGTAGTTTCCTTTGCTTTGCAAAAGCTTTTAAGTTTCATTAGGTCCCATTTGTTTATTTTTGCTTTTATTTCCATTACTTTAGAGGGTGGATCAAAAAAGATCTTGCTGTGATTTATGTCAAAGTGTGTTCTTCCTGTGTTTTCCTCTAAGAGTTTTATGGTGTCCGGTCTTACCTTTAGGTCTCTAATCCATTTTGAGTTTGTTTTTGTATATGGTGTTAGGGAGTGTTCTAATTTCATTCTTTTACATGTAGCTGTCCAGTTTTCCCAGCACCACTTATTGAAGAGACTGTCTTTTCTCCATTGTATATCCTTGCCTCCTTTGCCACGGATTAGTTGACCATAGGTGTGTGGGTTTATCTCCGGGCTTTCTATCCTGTTTTATTGATCTATATTTCTGTTTTTGTGCCAGTACCATATTGTCTTGATTACTGTAGCTTTGTAGTATAGTCTGAAGTCAGGGAGTCTGATTCCTCCAGCTCCGTTTTTTCCCTCAAGACTGCTTTGGCTATTCGGGGTCTTTTGTGTCTCCACACAAATTTTAAGATTATTTTGTTCTAGTTCTGTAAAAAATGCCATTAGTAATTTGATAGGGATTGCATTGAATCTGTAGATTGCTTTGGGTAGTAGAGTCATTTTCACAGTGTTGATTCTTCCAATCCAAGATCATGGTATATCTCTCCATCTGTTGGTATCATCTTTAATTTCTTTCAACAGTGTCTTATAGTTTTCTGCATACAGGTCTTTTGTCTCCCTAGGTAGGTTTATTCCTAGGTATTTCATTCTTTTTGTTGCAATGGTAAATGAGAGTGTTTCCTTAATTTCTCTTTCAGATTTTTCATCATTAGTGTATAGGAATGCAAGAGATTTCTGTGCATTAATTTTGTATCCTGCTACTTTACCAAATTTATTGATTAGCTCTAGTAGTTTTCTGGTGGCATCTTTAGGATTCTCTGTTTATAGTATCATGTCATCTGCAAACAGTTTTAACTTCTTCTTTTCCAATTTGTATTCCTTTTATTTCTTTTTCTTCTCTGATTGCCGTGGCTAGGACTTCCAAAACTATGTTGAGTAATACTGGTGAGAGTGGACATGCTTGTCTTGTTCCTGATCTTAGAGGAAATGCTTTCAGTTTTTCACCATTGAGAATGATGTTTGCTGTGGGTTTGTCATATATGGCCTTTATTAGGTTGAGGTAGGTTCCCTCTATGCTCACTTTCTGGAGAGTTTTTATCATAAATCGGTGTTCAATTGTGTCAAAAGCTTTTTCTGCATCTATTGAGATGATCATATGGTTTTTATTCTTCAGTTTGTTAATATGGTGTATCACATTGTTTGATTTGCATATATTGAAGAATCCTTGCATCCCTGGAATAAATCCCACTTGATCATGGTGTATGATCCTTTTAATATTTTGTTGGATTCTGTTTGCTAGTGTTTTGTTGAGGATTTTTGCATCTGTATTCATCAGTGATATTGGTCTTTAATTTTCTTTTTTTTTAGTATCTTTGTCTGGTTTTGGTATCAGAGTTATGGTGGCCTCATAGAATGAGTTTGGGAGTGTTCCTTCCTCTGTGACTTTTTGGAAGAGTTTGAGAAGGATGGGTGTTAGTTCTTCTCTAAGTATTTGATAGAATTTATCTGTGAAGCCATCTGGTCCTGGGCTTTTGTTTGTTGGAAGAGTTTTAATCACAGGTTCAATATCATTACTTGTGATTCGTCTGTTCATATTTTCTATTTCTTCCTGGTTCAGTCTTGGAAGGTTATACCTTTCTACGAATTTGTCCATTTCTTCCAGGTTGTCAATTTTATTGGCATAGAGTTGCTTGTAGTAGTCTCTTAGGATGCTTTGTATTTCTGCGGTGTCTGTTGTAACTTCTCCTCTTTCATTTCTAATTTTATTGATTTGAGTCCTCTCTCTCTTTTTCTTGATGAGTCTGGCTAAAGGTTTATCAATTTTGTTTATCTTCTCAAAGAACCATCTTTTAGTTTTATTGATCTTTGTTATTGTTTTCTTTGTTTCTATTTTATTTATTTCTGCTCTGATCTTTATGATTTCTTTCCTTCTGCTAACTTTGGGTTTTGTTTGTTCTTCTTTCTCTAGTTCCTTTAAGTGTAAGGTTAGATTGTTTATTTGACATTTTTCTTGTTTCTTGAGGTAGGCTTGTATAGCTGTAAACTTCCCTCTTAGAACTGCTTTTGCTGCATCCCATAGGTTTGGATCGTCATGTTTTCATTGTCATTTGTCTCTAGGTATTTTTTGATTTCCTCTTTGATTTCTTCAGTGATCTCTTGGTTATTTAGTAACGTCTTGTTTAGCCTCCATGTGTTTGTGTTATTTTATGTTTTTTTTCCCTGTAATTGATTTCTAATCTTATAGCATTGTGGCCCGAAAAGATGCTTCTTATGATTTCAGTTTTCTTAAATTTACTGAAGCTTGATTTGTGACCTAAGATGTGATCTGTCCTGGAGAATGTTCCATGTGCACTTGAGAAGAAAGTGTAATCTGCTGTTTAGGGATGGAATGCCCTATAAATATCAATTAAATCTATCTGGTCTGTTGTGTCATTTAAAGCGTGTGTTTCTGTATTAATTTTCTGTTTGGATGATCTGTCCATTGGTGTAAGTGAAGTGTTAAAGTCCCCCACTATTATTGTGTTACTGTCAGTTTCCTCTTTTATAGCTGTTAGCAGTTGCCTTATGTATTGAGGTGCTCCTGTGTTGGGTGCATATATATTTATAATTGTTATATCTTCTTCTTGGAATGATTCCTTGATCATTATGTAGTGTCCTCTCTTGTCTCTTGTAACATTATTTTGAAGTCTATTTTATCTGATATGGGTATTGCTACTCCAGCTTTCTTTAGATTTACATTTGCATGGAATATGTTTTTCCATCCCCTCACTTTCAGTCTGAATGTGTCCCTAGGTCTGAAGTGGGTCTCTTGCAGACAGCATATATATGTGTCTTGTTTTTGTGTCCATTCAGTGAGCCTGTGTCTTTTGGTTGGAGCATTTAATCCGTTCATGTTTAAGGTAATTATCGATATGTATGTTCCTGTTACCATTTTCTTAATTGTTTTGGGTTTGTTTTGTAGGTCCTTTTCTTCTCTTGTGTTTCCCACTTAGAGGAGTTCCTTTAGCATTTGTTGTAGAACTAGTTCGGTGGTGCTGAATTCTCTTAACTTTTGCTTGTCTGTAAAGCTTTTGATTTCTCCATCGAATCTGAATGAGATCCTTCCCAGGTAGAGTAATCTTGGCTGTAGAGTCTTCCCTTTCATTACTAAGTATATCATGCCACTCCCTTCTGGCTTGTAGAGTTTCTGCTGAGAAATCAGCTGTTAACCTTATGGGAGTTCCCTTGAATGTTATTTGTCGTTTTTCCCTTGCTCCTTTCAATAATTTTTCTTTGTCTTTAAGTTTTGCCAATTTGATTACTATATGTCTCAGCGTGTTTCCCCTGCGTTTATCCTGTATGGGACTCTCTGCACTTCCTGGACTTGGGTGACTATTTCCTTTCCCATGTTAGGGAAGTTTTCGACTATAATCTCTTCAAATATTTTCTCGGGTTCTTTCTCCCTCTCTTCTCCTTCTGGGACGCCTATAATGCGAATGTTGTTGTGTTTAATGTTGTCCCGGAGGTTTCTTAGGCTGTCCTCTTTTCTTTTCATTCTTTTTTTGTTTATTCTGTTCCACAGCAGTGAATTACACCTTTCTGTCTTCCAGGTCACTTATGCGTTCTTCTGCCTCAGTTATTCTGCTATTGATTACTTCTAGTGTATTTTTCATTTCAGTTATTGTGTTGTTCATCTCTGTTTGTTTGTTCTTTAATTCTTCTAGATCCTTGTTAGACATTTCTTGCATCTTCTCAATCTTTGCCTCCATTCTTTTTCCGAGGTCCTGGATCATCTTCACTGTCATTGTTCTGAATTCTTTTTCTGGAAGGTTTCCTATCTCCACTTCATTTAGTTGTTTTTCTGGGGTTTTATCTTGTTCCTTCATCTGGTACATAGCCCTCTGCCTTTTCATCTTGTCTATCTGTGAATATGGTTCTTGTTCCACAGGCTGCAGGATTGTAGTTTTTCTTGCTTCTGCTGTCTGCCCTCTAAACGTAATTTTAAGAGAGCTGATGAACTGTCCCTGCAATATAATGACTGATAGTTTCTACATTTGAACATTTTTTCTACCCAAAGGATTAACTTATTGAGAATTTTTAAAAAATAATACTTGAGCTGGTTGTAATTTTGCAAGGCATCATTTCTTAAATAAAAAATGTAATTATAACTTTTGCTAAGCTCTACAGGGGCAGAGTTTGGGGTCTCTTGTATTCACCATTGTTTTTTCTGGAGGCTAGAGCAGTGCCTGTTACATGGCAGGCCCTCAAATATTCATTGAATAAATGGATGAATAGGTGATGGATGTTGAAAGCTGATAGCCTAGTAACAGAAGGAAACAAAGATGATGCTTATTATTATGTGAACACATGCAGGCATACACACTCACTACTTTAGTTTGACTATATTTATGAGTTTACAGGGAAAAAGATGCAAAATTTCTGCCCTGAGGAAATAATGCATATAAATAACTAACGAGCATGAGAATAATCATAAAACACAACCAATAAACTTAAAGGTAAGGTCTTAGTTTTTGAGGGCAAAAACTGTTTTTCTCCTCTTTTATTTCTTAAGGATCTTCTGACTTAGAAATGCCTAATATAGGCTCTGTACACAGAAGGTTCTCAAATAAGTATGCAAAGGGTAAATGTTGTTTCAACACAGTTTACCTGGAATTAGAATTTTTTTTTTTTTTTTTTTTTTGCGGTACGCGGGCCTCTCACTGCTGTGGCCTCTCCCGTCGCGGAGCACAGACTCCGGACTCGCAGGCTCAGCGGCCATGGCTCACGGGCCCAGCCGCTCCGCGGCATGTGCGATCTTCCTGGACCGGGGCACGAACCCGTGACCCCTGCATCGGCAGGCGGACTCTCAACCACTGCGCCACCAGGGAAGCCCTGGAATTAGAATTTAATTCATTGCAAATCAACACATTCTTTGCAGCATTTTTGCTTGTTGGAAATAAGCTCTGAATCAGGATGTGTGTGGGTTGGGCAGCAGCATATTTGTCTTGGTGTTCTCAGTGCATGTCACCTGGGATAGGACTTGGTCATGTTGCATGAATAAATCCTGTGAAGAAGAGTTGAGGGCATTAAGGATGACTAACTTGGAGAAGGAGAAGTCTTTGGGGAGCTGGCAAGATTGCTGTCTTTGGATATTGGAAGGCCTAACCTGTAGCAGAAGGAGAGCCAAATGAATACACTATGTGGGTGCTTCCAATAGGCAGATTTTTATTTGTCACATGTCAGCAGAGGAACAACACCATCTTAAAACCAAAACCTGGAAGAGAAAAAAGTTTCATTCCTTTTCTGGTTTTAATTTTTTCCAGGGCATCTTTATGGTATACCTCCTTCTCCCCTATTTTTTATTCCCTTATTTTCTCCAAGGTTCACTGTATGAGTTCCCCGATTCAGCAGGATCAGAAAACTCCAGCTTTCTATCAGCATATCTACTTTCTGGGGAATGATGATTCTCTCTGGGCCATTACATGCATAATTCAAGGCTTAGGATTCCATAGCTACAGTCAGTTAAGAGCAATATATGGTTCTACCTTTGCCCATAAAAATGAGATATAAGACCTGAGGTAAAACATAAATCAATTTTGGGCCTACCTAAACCTCCACAGCATTGCTCCTGATGAGTGTCATATTGCTAAGGACTCCTCACAAATCAGCATGAAAAATTAGTCTCTATACACAGTGCTGTGTCTGTTGCCCTTTGTATTATTTGTGTATTACCTTATTGTTAACATGTATGGTATCTTGGATTAAATATATTAGTTTTACCTCGATTTTTGTTTGGATGATAAAATCTCAGTTATTGGGCTATTACACATCAATCTTTTCTCTTTTAAATTCAGACCTCATCCCTTGTTTGGAAAATGCAAGTAGTTTAAGAGGAGTGTTATGACTTAGAGAGACAGACCCAAAACAGGAATAGAGTGTCCCAACCTGAAGTCTGCTTCAGAATCCTTATATAATCTTAGGTAAATTGCCCAACTTCTTAGTATCTCATTTTTCTACCCATAAAATAATGTTAACAAGGGAAATTTACCATATTCTTCCTGTTGAAGAATGAGGTATGCTTAAAGATTCTTGGCATGTAAATATTAAATTGTCCCTGAAAAGAAATAGTGTAAAGATGACTAACTTTGAGTCACTGTCATATTGATTTTTTGTTTTTATTTTAAATCTTTATTCATACTTCTAGCCTTCTTTACAAATAGGGCTGTGTGGGACCTGGCTTTGGGGCACTCAGTGGCTGATGTTTACAGAGTGAATCATGATGAAGAAGCAGGAGTCACCATGGTGAACTTGTCCAAGAAGGGAGAGAGCTGGGATGGACATGTGTTAGTTTGAGGGATGACCCCCAAAATGCCAGCAAATCAACTACAGCAGCCCATCAGTTCAACAGTGCCTCACTACCTTGGTGTGGTAGAAAGGTCAGTGTTGAGAAGCTTGGGTTCATTCTGGCTCAACTACTAACTGGCAATAACCCTGAACAAGTCACTTACCCTTTCTGAGCTTGTTTCTTTGTCTGTAAGTCTAGGGGGATTGGGCTAGATCTATATTGTCCAAAAACAGTAGCTGCCAGCCACATGGGGCTATTGAGCACTTGAAATGTGGCTAATGCAATTGATGAAGAGCCGACATTTTAATTTAATTTAAATGAATTTGAATTTAAAAACGGGAGCAGTGTAAAATATTTTTCTCTTAAACACAACGTTATAACTTTGGTAGGACTACATTTCACTTAAATGGTTGAAAATGTAGCAGCCTTATTGGGATATGTTGTAAGTGTAAACTACACCATATATCAAAGGCAATATGAAAAAGAGTGTAAAATATCTCATGAATAGTTTTCTGTATTGGTTACATGCTGAAATGATAACATTTTGAATATATTAGGTTAAATAAAATATCTTACTTTAAAAATTTCACCTGTCTCTTTTTTACTTTTTATAATGTGACTACTAGAAAAATTTGAATTACATATAAAGCTCACTTTTGGATAGTGCTTGGCTAGATGATCTCAATTACATCTTCCGACAATAAAGCCTATTGTTCTAGGTAGCTATTGTGAAAGTTCAGCTCTGAGGGGCTTTGAGCATGAATTTTAAAGTAGAGAGTGTGAATTATAAGGCCACTTGATAGCTGTGTGATTTTGAGTAAGTTATTTAACCTCATTGGGCCTCAGTTTCCTCATCTGAGGAACAGAGATAAACACATCTACCTCACAGAGTTGATGAAAGCATTAAATGAAATAGTCTGTGCAAGGTGCCAGGCAAAGAGCCTGTGACCATGTTGAAATAAATTCTCTCGATCTTCTTGTCTCTTTGATTGTAATTTTTAATACCCATGAGGACCAAAAGAGGAAACCAGGAAATTGACTCAGAGAAGTTAGAAAAATTTCCAGTAATACACAATGGTATCAGGACTAACATTCAAACCCAGGTTTTTTCCGACCCCAGAGCTTATTCTCCTCATCAGTATGAATAATCAATAATCAAACTAAAACTTGTGATGAATAAATATTGATCAAATAAAACTATTGTATGCCATACATCTGTTATCCTTGACACTTGGGATTGCCCCATTTCCTCAAGCAAGTTTTCTATAGACCTTGCCCTTTTTATGTTTCATCATCCTGTCTGGGGACCTTTCTTGGGAGTTAGGGTGATGGGGTGGCTATGAGGAGCCCATACCAAGTAAGACAATATTGACACCTGCTACAAAGTGTTTTTTCTCACCTGCGTCCTAGAAATGTCCATGGTCCACAGCGATAGCCAGGAAGGGAGGGGGACATGTCTTCTTTCCCAAACAGTCTGAATTATGTCTTCCAACATATCTACTTCCTGAGAGCAGGAAGCTTCAAAAGCCTGGAATATAACGAATTAGAAAGACTGTGAGGACAGAAGGGGAAGGGAAAAATGAGACATGAGCATGTCTGGCTAGAAAGTGGGCCAGTGGATCACATCAAGGATCAGACCTGGACATGGCTGATTCATGGTAACAAAGCTACATGTTTCCCGTGACCGCCTAGACCTCTGCTTACTTTGGCTCTTAATAAGACTGGTGCTTGTGCTAAAATTCTCATGTCCCGGTTTCCTCTTTTGGTCCTCATGGGTATTAAAAGTTACAATCAAAGAGACAAGAAGATCAGAGAGAATTTATTTCAACATGGTCACAGGCACTTTGCCTGGCACCTTGCACAGACTATTTCATTTAATGCTTTCATCAACTCTGTGAGGTAGATGTGTTTATCTCTGTTCCTCAGATGAGGAAACTGAGGCCCAATGAGGTTAAATAACTTGTCCAAAATCACACAGCTATCAAGTGGCCTTATAATTCACACTCTCTACTTTAAAATTCATGCTCAAAGCCCCTCAGAGCTGAACTTTCACAATAGCTACCTAGAACAATAGGATTTATTGTTAGAAGATGTAATTGAGATCATCTAGCCAAGCACTATCCAAAAGTGAGTTCTATATGTAATTCAAATTTTTCTAGTAGTCACATTATAAAAAGTAAAAAAGAGATAGGTGAAATTTTTAAAGCAAGTATTTTATTTAACCTAATATATTAAAAATATTATCATTTCAGCATGTAACCAATTCAGAAAACTATTCATGAGATATTTTACACTCTTTTCATATTGTCTTTGAAATATGATATAGTTTACATTTGCAACATATCTCAATAAAGATGCTACATTTTCAACCATTTAAGTGAAATGTAGTCCTACCAAAGTTAGGTGGATAGAGCCACCTCATTACTTGACCAGGTTCCCATGGCCCCTCACCCCTACCTTTATTCCTGCACCTGTCACATGTAGCTATTCCTTTATAGCTCTGTCACTGATTGGAATATGAATGCCTCTGGCAGAGTGGTAAACTCCCAGGGACCCCATTCACACAGTAGCTGGTATGAATGGCACCGCCTAGAGGTGTGCCACATCTAGCCTGAGCAGCCCCTCCGTAGCGCAGGGGCTCTGCCTGGGGATGGGGTGGAGTGGGTAGTTAGCAAATTGGCCCTGTACATTTTTTCCTGGCATCTGGTACATGGTAGGTACTCAACAAATATTTTTTGAATGAATGACACTGGTCTTACAATTTATTTTAAGTTGATTTGATCCATTTTCCTAATATGTGGATCTTTTCATCTAGACAATTATCTTATTATTATGAGATTCCTGCCCCCTCCATCTAGGAAAGTGCTTCAGTTTTAAAGGATTGATGTCATTGATGTTTCTTGTGCATCCAGCAGAACTTCTAGAGAGGTGAGCTCACTGTGGAGGAGCTGGGTGTGTTCAGGCTGCTTGGTGCCGCTGGGGTCTTGACTGCTGGGGTGACTGGGCCTGCAGGACTCATTTGGTCCATGCTCCACCCACTTTCAATGCTGAGAAACAACTCAGTGACCTTCTGGCCTCATTTTCAATGTCATAGATATGACTCTGGAAAAGAAACTGAGTTTATATTTTCAGCATATAATAGCATTGAGTTTGGGACACAGCTGCAGCAAAAATCAACCAGAAACAGATAAACAATATGTAAACAAAGTGGGGATGAATTTGATCCATTTTCCTAATTTGGAATGTGGAGCTGGTTGGCTGGGGGGAGATTGTGGGTGGATTATCTGTCTTGGATTCTTCTTATTGCTTGAATTCATACTTCAGCGAGGAGAAATTTAGCCCAGAATGCTAATGGTACCAGGATGGAAAAGCCTCTCCAGTTCAGGTGGATAAACAGTCACGGGGCACTCACTGTGTGTCAGGCCTGGGGTGGCCGGGACAGTTACTTCCCCCCAGGTCCTTTGATTGCGCACTGCCAGCCTCATGTCCTAGGGGAGAAGAAAACATATCCTTTTTATGGTTTTGAAGAAACTGAGCTGCCCAGACCTGAGTTCACCTGATTTGCTGCTTCTTTTTTTTTAAATACATTTTTTTATTTCTTTTTGGCTGCATTGGGTCTTTGTTGCTGCCCACGGGCTTTTTCTAGTTGTGGCGAGCAGGGGCTACTCTTTGTTGCAGTGCACAGGCTTCTCGTTGTGGTGGCTTCTCTTGTTGCAGAACACAGGCTCTAGGCACACGGGCTTCAGTAGTTGTGGCATGTGGGTTCAGTAGTTGTGGCTCACGGGCTCTAGAGAACAGGCTCAGTAGTTGTGGTACACGGGCTTAGTTGCTCTGCGGCGTGTGGAATCTTCCCAGACCAGGGCTCGAACCCGTGTCCCCTGCATTGGCCGGCAGATTCTTAACCACTGCCCCACCAGGGAAGTCCCTGATCTGCTTCTTGATTGTTAAAAAGGAACATAAGGACATGTAGGAAACCCTTTTTTCCTGACCAAGCCTGCTTTTCAAAATCTGTTGTGCTGCTGCACACCCCAAAGTCACATATTTGGGTGTCAGGAACTGAATATGGAGTCTTCTTCTCTTGACATTCCTGCTGGGAAAATCCTATGCCCTTCTCTCTGCCCAGGTACCCCAGAGAGTTGTATGTCTCTGCCTGAGTAGAGAGAAGATCACACACATGGAGATGCAAAACAGGAAAATCCATTAATATATTTTAAAAATGCTTCCTGTGATAACAGAATTCATGTTGAGAAAAGAAGCTTCACAAATCCTCTGCTTCCCAGAGGACAGAAAACACTTCATGGGGAAAATGGAAAGAAACCCAGTACCAAGTGTTAGGACATGAGGATATGGTTTTCTCTCAAATTACCAGGCAGTTTGTGCTGTTGTCTTACGTGTGACCCCTCACTCTACCCATTTCACTTACTTCCCCGACAGTGGAAGCATAGCAGGGCACATACCAGGTTTGTGAAATCAAGCTTCTATAATTCTCTTTGTGAGGAGCAAATGGAAATAAATCGAGCTAATTAATATAAGGGTTTGTAAGAACTGACAGGCCATGCTATAAAACACAATTTGGAAAAGGGGAAACAAATCTTTGCATTTGGTGTTTAGGATCCAGTCCGGGATAGTGACATGGGGTTTCCTTTTCAGCTTTCTTCTTTTTTCTTTTTAACTTGGCAGGGAAATGTGGCCTAGATATTTCAGCTTGGATGAACCAGACGGGGTGATCCATGGAGTTGCTGATCATTTTTGCTCCATGTGGCTGCAAAGCTAGGCACCTAATTGTGTGCTCTGGAAATAATCATGGTGTAACACGTCCTTTTAAAAGGGAGGCTGGTTTCCTTGCTGCCAAAATGACGGATGTCTGGTAATTTAACTTTGTCAATATTGGTAGATAGTTATTGGCTTTAATTTATGATTAATAATTGGTACAAAGAGAAAATTTGATTTTCTAGCCAGTTTGCTCCTTCATAGATCCTTTCCACGTGACTGGGTCAGGTTTTCTATCAAGGAGAGCAGAGAATAGGAATACTTACTTTAATATTCTGGTGAAACTTTTTCCTTTTACTGAATGGCTTAGAAATTGACTCTTTTTTTCAGAGACGGATGACAGAAACTCAACTCCATCTACCTTGAGCAAAAAAGTGAATTTATTGACTCATATAACAGGAAAATGCAGCCAGCAGTGGATTAGCTTCAGGCACAGCTAGATCTAGGGGTTCAAACATTATCAAGGAAATTGGGGCACTGGCAGAGGGAGAGCAGAAGTTGGCTAGCTGAAACAAAAACTATGAAGAGACTACTTCAATAACAGCTTGCACTTACTGTCTAAACCTTTGGATGTTGGATTTGTTGTTTCTGTGACACTATATTGAAACCTAAGGAAACATAAGTTTACCCTGGTTACAAATCCCTATATTTAGAGAGTGTTTTTGATTTTACAGAGTTCTTCCCCCAACCCTAATAACAACCCCATGGAGTTTGTAACTATTCCCATTCTACAGGTGAGGAAACTAAGGTACAGAGAAGTTAACTAACCCCACACTACACAACTAGCAACCAGAGGAGCCAGTGCTCAAACCCAGGCTGACCCTACAGCCCTTGCATTTTCCACCCTGCCCTGTGAGAGAGAAAGATGGCTCATAGAAAGCCGTTCCAGTGTGAATAGGAGCAGGGCACAGATTCAACAGACAGTTCAGAGGAGCTGTTAGCAGTAGACTCTGGTGACTCACTGATGGTAGGTGGAGGCGGAGGTGTAGGTGAAGGAGAGGAGGTGACTCAGCCTTCAGCTTGGGTGACGGCTGGGGTGATGCTGCTGCCATTAATTTAAATAGAGCTCACAGGCTGAGATGATTCCCAGCTTCTCAGGTACATCCCCCCTCCCCACTTCAGTTCTTGAGCCATTCCTGATGACACCCAAGAGATGACCACCTCCCTTTTCCCTGTGCCCTCCCCTATCTTGTGGGGCTCCTTCTTCTAGGCCTGGGATCCAGTGGTCTGGCTAGATTTGGCTTTTACGGTGGTCTAGTGGTCTGGCCTGTATGTCTTCTCTCAGAGTTCTCCAGGACTCAGGCTCCTTTGCTGCCAAAGGGACGCTGAGAGTGAATCCTGGTGATTGGGTGGCCTGAGTTTCAGCACACAATACGCTACCTCAGTTTCCCCTCCTTAGTCTTAGCACTCCAGCGCTGCTTGAGGACCTGTCCAGTGGCTGAGCCTCGGTGTCCTACTCAACTCTTGCAATCCCCTTCTGTCTGATTTTCTGGCATGTTGGTTATGGCCATACCTCACATGGACAAACATCCCTCAGGAATGATCTATCATCCTGACTCCTGAATATTGGCCACAGTCTGGATGTCCCAGAGCATTGCTCTGCTGGACTGTCTACCTGGCCGGGGGCCACTGGGCTTACCTCTTCCAAGAGTCTTAGATGCTGCTTCCCCATGTTGGTGTCCTTGCCAGAGGTTATTAGTCTATTCCTGTTCCCTTTGCTGATCAGACTCTTCCCACCTTGGAACTTTTGCCCTGGCTGCCCCACAGTCAGCAGTGCTCTGCTCCCTAGCCTGGTTGGCTTTTCCTTGCCATTCAGATTGAGCTTAAACGTCATGTTCCTATTCAATGTTGCCTGTCCTCTTCCCATCTCTTTCTAGATCCTCACCCCATTTCTTGTTCCTCATCACACTATATATTTGGAATTCTTTTATTTGGGTCTTTGCTTCTTATCTGTTTCCTCATTAGAATCAAAGCTCCTGGAAGGCAGGAATCTCCCCTCTTATGCTCACTGTTATATTGGAAGACCTGGAATGGGCCCTGTGATACAGGAGGTGCTCAAGGAACTACTTATGGAATGTTACTGAATGATTCTTGATTGCTGAGCTCATATCATGTCTATACCAGTGGGAGAAGATGTGATGGATTTTGTGTAGGCCGAATTGGAGGACTGTCCACTTGGAGCTGTCTAACGCTCTCTGCCAGGAACTGTCCACC
Source organism: Monodon monoceros (assembly GCF_005190385.1). Taxonomy (NCBI): domain Eukaryota; kingdom Metazoa; phylum Chordata; class Mammalia; order Artiodactyla; family Monodontidae; genus Monodon; species Monodon monoceros. The sequence continues at coordinate 87,305,708 of NW_021703767.1, forward strand.
TGGTCTATCAGGCAGACTCCTAGATTCAGCTTGGAATTGCCCTCTCAGAAACCTTCCCTTGCCCGGACTCCCAAAGCAGTACTAAGGCACCTCTTCTTCCTTGCTCTGGAGCACCTCTTTCCAACCTTTAATTATCCACCTGTCACACAGCATTGTATACTTGTTTGCTTACCTGTATTCCTCCCCAGTTAGACTGTGACCTTTTTGCCAGCAGGAATTCTGTGGGGTTTGTCTTTGGACCTGGTGTCTCATATAGAGTTACAATTCAATTCCACAGTTATTTGTGTGGGAATATATAAGTTGGTGAGTGTGTTAATAAACTGGATGTATGAATCTGATATTCAAGAGATAAGTCAGGGTTAGTGATGCAATAATAAAATCAAGTAATTAACAGCCATTTATCCAAAAACAATGTCACTGAGAAACCTTTGAAACTTTGGCCAGTCGTGTGCAGAAGAGCTCAAGTCATCATTATCATTATTGTGTCAAATTAAGTCCATCTGAGCCATTCTCCAATCATATGCTTCTATTCATAAGCCTAGAATAGAAATTCAGAATTGTGTCCTGACCCACTGGAGGTAACTCCAGAGTCATGGTTGTGACATTCTCAGCTCTTGAACAACTCTATTTTCATCTACCCTGAGTTATAGTCACTAGCTCTTGAGAGTCTCAGCCTCATTAATCATAAAAGCGTCTGTGCAGGGGAGGCACCTACCTCATCCTGCCCACGTGTAGATTAATGACGCAGAACATGAGGGTTAGCTCAGGCTCGTTCTTTTCACTTTTGATTCATTGATGGGCTTATTCTGTACTTGGCTCACTGTGTTATCACAGATTTAAGACCTAAAGACATAATTCATTTGGTAATTTTATGTAATGTCACCCCTGAGATGAAATTTTCATTGTGAAAGAAAATTCGTTGTTTATTCACCAACCATTTTTAAGTTGTGTATTGTATCGCAGGCATTGTGCTAGGGTTTGCGGACAAGGATGAGTATGATGCGTCCTTGTCTTTGAGGAGCAGATATTCTGAAGGGTGATGCAAGACAAGAGGGCAGATGCTTTCGGTCTCATTTGGTGAGGGCCACGGTAGGGTAAAGTCTTGGGGGATGAATACAAGCAGGTCAGATAAAGGATAGATGGCAGGGAGGGAATAGCAAGAACAAAAAACAGAAAAGCATGGACTGGGAGTGGCATGAGACCAAACCAGAGCCGTCTGGACCCCATAAGGCACTTGAATTTTAACCTGTAGACCAGTGTTTTTCAAAACATATTTGAAGGAATACTTGTTCTGTGTGATGATAATTGCTCTTGCATGGTAAAAGGGTTTCCTGGTTAACCAAGTTTGGGGAACACTGATTTAAAGGACAGTATTAATACTGTTCAGTTGGTTCCTGTTTTTCTCGAGTGCTGTGCACCATCCTGTGACAGGCGAGGGGGACAGAGGGAAACAATACATACGGTCCCCTGCTCGTGGGGCTTGTAGGCCAACGAGGAAGACAGGAATTAAGCAAATGGCTACAAATGATTTCTTAAGTCTATACAAGTAGGAACATCCCAGAAGGGAGTTTGTGTTATAGGATATTAGCTAAGAGGTTAATAAGAACAAGAATTAACATTCTTTTAGCCCATGCTATCAGCCAGACATTGGGCTTTTTTAAAAAATTAATTTATTTATATTTCGGCTGCATTGGGTCTTAGTTGCTGTGCACAGGCTTTCTCCAGTTGCATCGAGTGGGGGCTACTCTTTATTGTGGTGCGCAGACTTCTCCTCGCGGTGGCTTTTCTTGTTGCAGAGCACGGGCTCTAGGTGCGTGGGCTCAGTAGTTGTGGATCGTGGGCTCTAGAGTGCAGGCCCAGTAGTTGTGGCACACAGGCTTAGTTGCTCCATGGTATCTGGGATCTTCCCGGACCAGAGCTTGAACCCGTGTCCCCTGCATTGGCAGGCGGACTCTTAACCACTGCGCCACCAGAGAAGTCCCTCCGCTTTCTTAACAAGGAGGACAGTAGTGTTCAATCCTTTCAGACCCAATGTCCCCTTCATAGCAAATATCAATACTTTACTATTCTGAAATGAGATCTATAGATGATATAACCTACCTACATATGTTTAAAAAATATAATGCCCGAACTGTATTATGTAGAAGAAATTAAAGTTGAGTAAATTCCCATTAAGTATGTAATTCTCCATGCGAATTCTTAGGCATGGCCACATCAGTGGTACAGTGAAGTACACATGCTGACATTTATATGGATAGTCACATTGGATGTGACAGCTGAAAACATAGGCTGATTTCGGTTTTATTATATTGGTAACTCAGATACCACGTGCAGCTTTGCTGATGGTGATATACGTTTCCAAAATGGTGAAGAACTTTTGATAAAGTTCTGAACAAAGCAAATACACATTTCTCTCAATTTTCACAGTAGGTGTATTTTGGAAAATTCAACAAATATTGAAAAATGCAAAAGCCAGTCAAACACAAGATATTTTGTGTTCGTGTGTAAAATAGTGTTTGATTTTAGCTCAGATCATTATTAACAGACTTTTCATCTACATGAATGTCCAGCGGGAACGTGGAAAGTTCCATGGCACTCAGGGCAGTTGTTTGTTGTGTGGGACTTGCCTGCAAACTACAGGACATCTGCCACATCTGGCTGTCCACTCCAATCATGGTGACAGCCAAGAAACACCCGACGGATTTCCAAAATGTCCACCACGGGGTGGCTCTGTCCCCTTTGAGAATCACTGCTGTTTAATATGTGACTGTAATTGAACTCTACACTAAGAGAAGCTCACTAAATGCTTGTTGGATAGAATGACTAAGAATCTTGCAGATCCTCACAACCATCATTTTGAACTTTAAGTCACACCGTGGAGAGGCTGTAGATATAAATGGAAGATGTAGACAGGAATAGCCAAATGCTTCAATCTTGCAAGCCTATCCCAACTGGTTTGAAGTGGTTGCCTTTAACGCCATCCACAGAATAATTTCTGAGGTAGTGTCCAGCTTGTTCAGTCATTCAGGAACTATTTCTCTGGCATCTGTGCTAGGCACTGTCCTAGGAGCTGGTGGTACAGTAATGAATAAAACAGACAGACTCAGACCCTCATGGAGCTAAATTTTTCAGCTCACAGGGAATGGACATTAAAGGTATCTGCAGTGGGATCAGAAGTCCACTAGCCAAAAATTACCTGAACAAGGAGAGTGATCTGTATCTCTACAAACCTAGGAACTCTCCTGGAATTTTAAAAAATTAAGTGTCTCATATAAGTTCATTTTCATATACTTCGTTTTCTTCTCCTCGGAAAGAGAAACAGGAAACAAAACAAAACAAACAACTTTTAGTTAATTGAGAATTCTGATTGAGTTTTTGTTAACAGAGTTATTCTATCATTTTACAGGATGCATTAGAATTAATGACCACATATCACCTGACAAGAAATGAGGGCTTGGTCAAATCAGAAACAAGAATTTATCTAAAAGTAACTAAGACACGCGGACCTATCAAAACTTATGAACATCCTGTCTCTATGAAGACCTGGTCACCAACATTCCTGGGCAAACCTTGAGAATAAGGCACATGTCCCAAGCCACTGAGTGAGAAGGCAGACTGTTAGTAAAAGCTGGGCTTTGAATCTGATCTCTTCTGGAGTCCTGGACCTGCCCCTTCTTGCTGTGGCTTTGTGATTTGGGTCTCTGTGTCCTCATCTGCAAAATGAGTGAATACTTACCTCCTTGGGTTATGTGACTAAGGGAAATACCGTTCCCAAGGCACTGAGCACGACACCCGGTGCAGCGTTGCTCAGGGTGCCTAAATTGTTATTACTTTTCTAGGAGAAGTAGGTTGAGGGCGGTTGGTTGGGTTCCTTCTTTTCTAGGTGAGCACTGTCACTCAGCAGCTGAGGTGGCCTGTTCTTGCATTATTGTCACTCCAGGAGAGAACTTTTCCTTGCAAACTAACTTATGGTTTCATATACTTTATTGGATCTTAAAGATGGAAAGTACATTAAACATCTGTTCCAATCCCCTCATTGCATAGAGGAATAAGCTGGGTTCCAGAGAGGTCTAGTGATCTGGGACTAGAAGCAGTGTTTAGGATCCCAAGGACCAGGCCTCCAAGACCTATTAGACCCATAATGTGACCCAGGGTTTTCCAATGTATGAATGTAGGACCACCTGTATTAGGATCACATGAGGAGCTTTTCAAAGTGCATGTTCCTGCATGCTACACCCCAACTATTTGATCAGAATCTCCAAAGATGAGGCCTGGGAATCTGTATTGACTAGGTCACACTTGGAATCAAGTACCATTCAAGCAGTGATCAGTTACCTTGACTTACATTATTATAAAATATGTCTGTGCCCTGTGCCACCTGGTGAAGACTTGGTCACAGTGGATTTCAAACGGGACCATAAATCAAGGGCTCTTGAACTATCTAACAATTTCAGCTATTGTTTCTATTAGTTTCTGCTTCAATTATCTAATGAGCTTTTTCTATGCCAGGTTGGACCAGTTCTGTGGCTCTTGTGAGGTTTTGTAACTCAGTGTAGCTCTCTGCTCTTAAAAATGCCCAAGAAGTGAATTAATGCATGTAAAGCCTTAGAACCATGCCTGGCTCATAGTAAGTACTCAGTAAACGTTAGTCATTAGTATTATCACTCATCAGAGCAGGGAGACCATCTGCAGAGGGGTGACACTGGTTTTTCTGACATGAGCCTAGGTCATATGGGGTCAGTGGCCATTGGATTAGCACAGATGTCTGGAGTTAGTCATTATGATAAAGGAAAAGGAAGATACCATCTAAGGCTCTGTAAATGTGTAGCACAAATCATACTTCCTTATTGTTTGTTTTTCCTGCAAAGAGAATGTAAGATCACATATTATTCTACTTTTGACAGTTTAAATTGCTGCTTGCACCAGCAAAAACTATTCATACCAGGATGATTGTTCAGTTAGAGGTTTATTTATTCACCTACAAATAACAGAGACAGACAAAGAACATAAGCTGTTGTATACTTTTTAGGTTGTTGTATATGATTTGTACATCTCCATTTTTGAAGAGAGATACAGTTCTCATGAACATGGAGAATTTCAGCTACCAAAGAATTCGTAGAATTCATATTACTAAAGAATAAGTAGTATGTAATTGAGAGAATATGAAAATGAGTGAGGAAGTGGTTTCTCTAGCCTGGTGAAAGGGAGATGGTTCTTTTTTCCCTTGAGTAAAGCACCTGTTTAGTGCAAAAGAAAATGTGGAGCCAAGAATCCATGACGCCATCATTTGGCAGTAACATCCCCTTTCATCTTCAGATCTCACAGCAGTTTATGGGCACTAATTAAGTTACATCACACTCACACAGCTCACACTGAATTTTTATTTACTTTCTTTTTACTAAGGAAAACCAGGGCAGAGAATGTATAATGTGTTACCTGAAGTTACAAAACTGGGATTTGAATGCAGTGCCCAAATCCTCTGGCCCAGAGAGGGAGGGGGCCCAAATGGTGGGCTTGATGGTTGACTCATGGCTTTTGTGGAGTAGGAAGTGATCTCCAGCAACTCTGAGAGGAAAGAGTAAGCTGGGGACTCAGGGATGGTCTGAGGGACCAAGGGTGGGGATCAGAGATCCTCATGTACAGTGAAGGTCCGTGCATCGGGCGTCTCTTACCACCACACTCCTTCTGGCTTAGCCTGTGTGTTCCTGAATGGATGCATTGGGATTGCAATTCATAGCAATCACTCTAGGTTCTTCTTGAGAGGTAGGCTGTGAGCCTTGAGTGGAGTGTGTGTGTGTCGGGCACTCGTCGTAAGGGTGAGAAGGGAGTGTGGCCTGCTATTGGTGGACAGAGAGGCCAGTCAGTTACCAAGTGAAGGGGCACCGGGAAGAAAATCAAAGGGTAACAGGTTAAGTTACTCCTTCCCATTTACCATCATGACCCTATGTAAAAAGGAAGAAAAAAACCAAGCATAGGCTGGGTCTGAGGTCAATCTCAGATGGCCAACTATGCCAGCTACTTCTAAGACATACCAGACCCAGACTTGTCCAGGACCCAAAATAAATCTGTCTGGATCTATCAGAACTTTTGAATTGGGACTAAAGGTAATTTAAAATAACGCACTTTTTTTGTTCACACCCTCTTAAAATGAATTTTTAAAGATTCTGCATGTGTATTTTCACTTAGGTGGAACTAGAACTATAAAATGGGAAGTCCCAGTAAAGGCGAGTGCAAATTCAAGTAGGGGGTCTTAGGGGCTCAGAAAGTACCCTATTTCTGAGGTTGAATCAAATACGTAAAAATAGCAGAAAACCAATCATTTCTTCAAAGAGAGTTACATACCAAATTGCAGGGGAATTTATTAGCACGTCTAAATCTGAAAAAGAAGATTTATTATATATTTAAAGGCTGTTTCAAGTAGGAAGCAGAAGGAAAAAATTCTAGTTGGTATCAGTTTTTATTCCAAATTGCATCAGTTCATTAAAAACAAATAATTTACAAAGGAACTAGTCTATAACTCTAATAGAAAATTAATACAAATCATAAGTATATAAATATGTTTTTTTCATTAAGTGATATTAATACAGCTGCAAGTAACAGTTAATAAATATGGCTCTATATATATGATGTTTATAGATGAGATTATGCTTACCTTCTTGCTAACACCAATGTTTTGGAAAATGTTAAGATAATACTACCTTTACTAAAAAACATGCAGCAAAAGTAGTCTACCTAACATTCTATCATCATTTCGGTAAGCTACAATATAATAGTAATTTATGTTCATGATTTCGTGGTATCGAAAGATCCCCCAAATGTCTTTTAGTTATCAAAGAAAGATAAAATATCATTTGATACAGTTTTTTTAAACTTTGTTATAGTTTTAATGGTGAGTTATTTTATGACCCTTTGAGTCTTGAAAATTTGGGAAATCACATATGGTATAGAAATGAATTCTGTTAATCAGAACATACAATTAACCAGAAAAAATCCATCCTCTGAGCTTGCACTCTAACAGAAAATTTATGAAAAAGGAAACGTGGCCAGGGCAAAACATTTCCTCTTTTTATAAACCTTGAACTGCGTATGTCCTTCGCAAATTATACAGGGTCCCTTGGGCCTCAGAACTTTCCACAAGCGTTTAGGTCTCTATGGCGATGCACCGGCTGCTGAAGCAGAACCCAGGTGATAAGGCAGCGGCAGGCATCGGGCGACCACGGGGAGAAGGTCTGGCTGCAGAAAACCACTTAGGGCCTTGAGCCTTTTGGACGGACCGCCCTGCCTTGCCGGGAATCTGCGGAAGCCCCAGACAGGCCAGCCCTAACCCACCACCTCCCCAGGAGAGCGGGCACCGCATACCACCAGCTGGCAGCTCTGGAGGCGCAGGTGCTTCCGATGGCTGCCTGCGCTGGGGACTGGTGGCTCCCTGGGACCCCACTTCTGTTGATGTTTAAACTTTACCCTTCTGGTGCCCTCAGAGGCTATGGCTCAGGTGGAAGGAGTCCATTTTGCCCAACCCCCTGGTCTCATGCAGCTGTTCAGCATCCCCATGCAAATTAAACTCCAGGGCGGCTGGAGACGCCAGGGGAGGTAAGTCACCACCACAATCTCTCAGCTTTCATGGGCATCTCGCTGAACAAGTGGCTAGAAGAAGAGCGGCCATAAGGAGTTTGGAGGTTGAGTTTGGTCTTCATCCTCTGAGGGTGTCCACTTGTCATGCCTCCCAGGGGACCTTGGAGGCTTCCCCAGCAGCACTGCTATCCAGGGGTTGCATCCTTTCTTGTTGGCTTCCTCATCTAGGATGCAAGTTTTTGGAGGCTAGGGATCTTTTTAAACTCCTCTCTGGCTCCCCAGCAGTAGAACATGGCCCAGCACATAGTTGGTGCTCAACAAATGTCTGTTGGTTAAATGAAATTACTGCCAGCATTTGTCGCATTGGTGAAATCTGCTTGGGTCTTGGAGTAACAGCCTAGGTTCAAATCCAGCTCCATCACTTAAATAGCTGTATGACTGTGGGCAAGTCACTTAGCCTCTCTCTGCCCCATCCTCTTGTCTGCTGATGGAGATAGTAATGGTCTCTGCATGCCTTAGCATACTCTCTATGTACTACTTTCTATACTATTCCATTTCACATTTTAGCTGTGGTTATTAACCACCAGCCTCTACTATTTAAGGGGGAAGTGAGACAGGTTATCTTGAGGAGCAGGGGAATGCAAAGCAGAGGGGCTGTACTTCTGCCTGCCCCCAGGCATGGGGCAGTGGGGCATTGAGAAGTGGGCACCAACATGGAGAGAAGAGCAATACCTGAGGGTGTTTGAGGAATGAGATATTAAAACTTGCCAGCTTACTCCTGGGAGGGTACATTTCACAGCTAAGTTCACTCTATCTGGAAACCTGGATGGTTTGTTAGTGGCTCAAGTGGAGCTGGGAGCTGAGAAAGTGGAAACAGTAAAGATCATAATGGTCATCACATTGCCCACTCCCATTGTTCTTTACACTCATGAGTCTTTATGTATTGGGGAGAAAGAATGCAGGAGAGTGAGAGGTAGGGGTTTGGACGGAGGTTGGGGCTGGAGGAGGAAGGAACAAACCGCAGAAAGAGATAGAGGCAAAAACATTTCTCTCCTACAAGTGAACTAATGCTTTTGTGAGAAGACAATCAAAGTGAGTCATTGTATGGCAGAAGATGAAATGACAAACATGCAAGGGAACAATTTTTAATGCCCCGTTCATAACATAATTAACTAGCTAGCAGAGCAGTTGTGTTCTCCCCAAAGCAATACAGCATCCCATTTTCACTTCTGAAATGCACAGTTGGATCACCCATCTTGCCTCTTGCTGAACTACATGAACCATGTTGACTTTTCTCAACCTCCATTGCTGTTTCAAAAGAATTTGTTAAATAATTTTGTAATTAAAAAATAGAAGGGTAAAAATAATTACCCAAATCTCTGCAACACAAACAAATTACAGGGAAATATTTATTTAACATACCCAGCGCTTAGAAATTACATACACATGTGAAATGAATGTCAGCTGAATTATCAAGCTTTCATCAACCGCATCATCCTTCTAAGGAACACTGCCCAAGTTACAGTGTTGGAGGAAGAGGCTGCGGGCTTCCACAGGGATCACAGATGAACATGTTCAAGCTCTTTGAAATTGAGTTTGCCTCACGCTAAGCCAGAAGGCACCTGTAGCAACTGCGGTAGTCAGGGCTGGTGGGAAAGTCAGTTCTGTCTGCAGGGGAGCAACAGGAAGGGGTGGGTAATGCCTTGACTATAATAAAATGCCTCCAGGTAACACATTGGTTAGAAGTGAAGATTATTGCTGGCAAAGAGGAATGAAAATGCTATTCGCTCATCTCACTGGCTGGAGAATAAAATTAGATCACTCTTAAGCACTTTCAGGTCCTTTGATGAAAGGTGCTTGTAAATACCACAAACTTAATTACAGGACTGTTTATGAACTCAGAAAACTGGAAACAACCTAATATTCAACTGTAAGGAGATGGTTAAGGAAATTATGGTATATCCAATTCATAGAATATTATGTAGCCAACAGAAGGGTTACAAAGAATTGCTACCAACATGGGAAAGTGGTTATTATGTTAACTGAAAAATACAAGCTTAAAAAAAAATATATATATATATCCAGTGTGATCTCATTCTATTTAAGACAATATAGACGAGGGGAATAACCCAGTGAGTGAATAATAATTCTCTCTGAGAGGTAGAACTGTAGGTGATTTTTATTCTCTTCTCTAGACTTACCTATATTTTCAAAGTTTCATAAAATGAGCATACAAAATAAGTTCATTACTGTTACAAATCCTTTGACATTTATTGATGCTTTCTTTATGGCTTAGTTTGTGATTAGGTCTCAAATATTTCATGTATGTTTGAGAAGAATATATATTCTATAGGGGACAATATTCTGCCTTTATCATTTAGAAAAACCTTGTTAATTGCTTTGCTCAATTCTATTTCCTTACTGATTTGTCTGGTTGAGCTATCAATTACTGGGGGAGTATGTAAAAATATGTCAGTCTGATAGTGGATTTTGTCTATTTCTTCCTATCATTCTGTCAGTGAGGCAATGCTATCAGGTACATATAAATTAGTATCATTATATCTTCCAGGTGAATTGAACCTTAAATCAATGTCATTACCTTCTTTACTTCTAATAATGCTTTCTAACCTTAACGTTCATATCACCTTTTCATAGACTTTGCCTACCAAATTTCAACCTTTCTGTATATCTGTGTGTTTTATTTATTTTTTTAACATCTTTATTGGAGTATAATTGCTTTACATTGTTGTGTTGTTGCTGTATAACAAACAGAATCAGCTATACATATACATATATCCCCATATCTCCTCCCTCTTGAACCTCCCTCTCACCCTCCGTATCCCACCCCTCTAGGTGGTCACAAAGCACTGAGCTGATCTCCCTGTGCTATGCGGCTGCTTCCCACTAGCTATCTATTTTACATTTGGTAGTGTATATATGTCAGTGCTACTCTCTCACTTCATCTCAGCTTACCCTTCCCCCTCCCCGTGTCGTCAAGTCCGTTCTCTATGTCTGCGTCTGTATTCCTGTCCTGCCCTTAAGTTCTTCAGAACCATTTTTTTTTCCAGATTCCATATATATATATGTTAGCATATGGTATTTGTTTTTCTCTTTCTGACTTCACTCTGTATGACAAACTCTAGGTCCATCCACCTCACTATAAATAACTCAGTTTTGCTTCTTTTTATGGCTGAGTAATATTCCACTGTATATATGTGCCACATCTTCTTTATCCATTCATCTGTCGATGGACACTTAGGTTGCTTCCATGTCCTGGCTATTGGACATAGTGCTGCAATGAACATTGTGGTACATGACTCTTTTTGAATTATGGTTTTCTCAGGGTATATGCCCAGTAGTGGGATTGCTGGGTCATATGGTAGTTCTATTCTTAGTTTTTTAAGGAACCTCCATACTGTTCTCCATAGTGGCTGCACCAATTCACATTCCCACCAACAGTGTAGGAGGCTTCCCTTTTCTCCACACCCTCTCCAGCATTTATTGTTTGTAGACTTTTTGATGATGGCCATTCTGACCAGTGTGAGGTGATACCTCACTGTAGTTTTGATTTGCATTTCTCTAATAATTAGTGATGTTGAGCATCCTTTCATGTGTTTGTTGGCAATCTGTCTATCTTCTTTGGAGAAATGTCTCTTTAGGTATTCTGCCCATTTTTGGATTGGGTTGTTGTTTTTTTTTGATATTGAGCTGCATGAGCTGCTTGTATATTTTGGAGATCAATCCTTTGTCAGTTGCTTCATTTGCAGATATTTTCTCCCATTCTGAGGGTTGTTTTTTCGTCTTGTGTATGATTTCCTTAGCTGTGCAAAAGCTTTTAAGTTTCACTAGGTCCCATTTGTTTATTTTTGTTTTTATTTCCCTTTCTCTAGGAGGTGGGTCAAAAAGAATCTTGTTGTGATTTATGTCATAGAGTGTTCTGCCTATGTTTTCCACTAAGGGTTTGATACTGTCTGGCCTTACATTTAGGTCTTTAATCCATTTTGAGTTTAGTTTTGTGTATGGTGTTAAGGAGTTTTCTGATTTCATTCTTTACATGTAGCTGTCCAGTTTTCCCAGTACCACTTATTGAAGAGGCTGTCTTTTCTCCATTGTATATTTTTGCCTCCTTTATCAAAGATAAGGTGACCATATGTGCGTGGGTTTATCTCTGAGATTTCTATCCTGTTCCATTGATCTATATTTCTGTTTCTATGCCAGTACCATACTGTCTTGATTACTGTAGCTTTGTATTATAGTCTGAAGTCCGGGAGTCTGATTCTTCCAGCTCCGTTTCTCTTTCTCAAGATTTCTTTGGCTATTTGGGGGTCTTTTGTGTTTCACATACAAATTGTGAAATTTTCTGTTCTAGTTCACTGAAAAATGCCGTTGGTAGTTGATAGGGATTGCATTGAATCTGTGGATTGCTTTGGGTAGTATAGTCATTATCACAAAGTTGATTCTTCCAATCCAAGAGTATGGTATATCTCTTCATCTGTATGTGTCATCTTTCATTTCTTTCAACAGTGTCTTACAATTTTCTGCATATAGATCTTTTGTCTCCTCAGGTAGGTTTATTCCTAGGTATTTTATTCTTTTTGTTGCAGTGGTGAATGAGAGTGTTTCCTTAATTTCTCTTTCAGATTTTTCATCGTTAGTGTATAGGAATGCAAGAGATTTCTGTGCATTAATTTTGTATCTTGCTACTTTACTAAATTCATTGATTAGTCCTAGTAGTTTTCTGGTGGCATCTTTAGGATTCTCTATGTATAGTATCATGTCATCTGCAAACAGTGACAGTTTTACTTCTTTTCCAATTTGGATTCCTTTTATTTCTTTTTCTTCTCTGATTGCTATGGCTAGAACTTCCAAAACTGTGTTGAATAAGAGTGGTGAGAGTGAGCAACCTTGTCTTGTTCCTGATCTTAGTAGAAATGGTTTCAGTTTTTCACCATTGAGAACGATGTTGGCTGTGGGTTTGTCATATACGGCCTTTATTATGTTGAGGTAAGTTCCCTCTATGCCTACTTTCTGGAGGGTTTTTATCACAAATAGTTGTTAAATTTTATTGGAAGCTTTTTCTGCATCTATTGAGATGATCATATGGCTTTTCTCCTTCAGATTGTTAATATGGTTTATCACATTAATTGATTTCCATATATTGAAGAATCCTTGCATTCCTGGGATAAACCCCACTTGATCATGGTGTATGATCCTTTTAATGTGTTGTTGGATTCTGTTTGCTAGTGATTTGTTGAGGATTTTTGCATCTGTGTTCATCAGTGATATGGGCCTGTAGTTTTCTTTCTTTGTGACATCTTTGTCTGGTTTTGGTATCAGGGTGTTGGTGGCCTCGTAGAATGAGTTTGGGAGTGTTCCTACCTCTGCTATATTTTGGAAGAGTTTGAGAAGGATAGGTGTTAGCTCTTCTCTAAATGATTGATGGTATTCGCCTGTGAAGCCATCTGGTCCTGGGCTTTTGTTTGTTGGAAGATTTTTAATCACAGTTTCAATTTCAGTGCTTGTGATTGGTCTGTTTTTATTTTCTATTTCTTCCTGGTTCAGTCTCAGAAGATTGTGCTTTTCTAAGAATCTGTCCATTTCTTCCAAGTTGTCCATTTTATTATTATATAATTGCTTGTAGTAATCTCTTATGATTCTTTGTATTTCTACAGTGTCAGTTGTTACTTCTCCTTTTTCATTTCTAATTCTGTTGATTTGATTCTTCCCCCCTTTTTTCTTAATGAGTCTGGCTAATGGTTTATCAATTTTGTTTATCTTCTCAAAGACCCAGCTTTTAGTTTTATTGATCTTTGCTATTGTTTCCTTTATTTCTTTTTCATTTATTTCTGATCTGATCTTTATGATTTCTTTCCTTCTGCTAACTTTGGGGTTTTTTTTTGTTCTTCTGCAGTAGTTATTTCCACTATTTTATTCTCCAGGTCACTTCTCCGTTCTTCTGCGTCAGTTATTCTGCTATTGATTCCTTCTAGAGAATTTTTAATGTCATTTATTGTGTTGTTCATCATTGTTTGTTTGCTCTTTAGTTCTTCTAGGCCCTTGTTAAACATTTCTTGTGTTTTCTCCATTGGATTTCCAAGTTTTTGGATCATCTTTACTATCATTACTCTGAATTCTTCTGCCTATTTCCTCTTCATTTGTTTGGTCTGGTGGGTTTTTACCTTGCTCCTTCATCTGCTATATTTTTCTGTCTTCTCATTTTTTTTAACTTACTGTGTTTGGGGTCTCCTTTTCGCAGGCTGCAGGTTAGTAGTTTCCCTTTGTTTTTGGTGTCTGCCCGCAGTGGCTACGGTTGGTTTAGAGGGTTGTGTAGGCTTTCTGGTGGAGGGGACTGGTGCATGTGTTCTGGTGGATAAGGCTGGATATTGTCTTTCTGGTGGGCAGGACCGTGTCTGGTGGTGTGTTTATTATGATTTTAGGCAGGCTCTCTGCTAATGGGTGGAGTTGTGTTCCTGTCTTGCTAGTTGTTTGGCATGCGGTGTCCAGCACTGGAGCTTGCTGGTCATTGAGTGGAGCTGGGTCTTAGCATTGAGACAGAGATCTCTGGGAGAGCTGTCACTGTTTGATATTACGTGGGGCCAGGAGGTCTCTGGTGGTCCAGTGTCCTGAACTCGGCTCTCGCACCTCAGGGGCTCAGGCCTGACACCTGGCAAGAGCACCAAAACCCTGTCAGCCACACGTCCAGGTACGTGGGGGGTTTCTTGCCTTTTGGGAAGTCTGAAGTCTTCTGCCAGCATTCAGTAGGTGTTCTGTAGGCGCTGTTCCACATGTAGATGTATTTTTGATGTATTTATGGAGAGAAAGGTGATCTCCATGTCTTACTCCTCCACCATCTTGAAGATCCTCCCTATCTGTGTGTTTTAGATGTAAAACATATATTTAAATCCAGTCGGACAGTCTTTATCTTTTAACTGGATCATTTGATCCATTTAGATTTATTGTAATTACAGGTGTACTTAGATTTATTTTATCATGTTTTTGTGCTTTCTATCTGTCCTGTCTTTTCCATGAGTTTTTCTTTTTCCCCTTCTCCCTTGCTTTCTTTTGGATTGATTTTTTCCCCCTTTCATTCTTTCTCTCTCTACTGGTTTGGAAGTTATATCACCTATTTGTACTCTTTTAGTGGATACTCCAACAATTTTAGCATGCAGACTTGAACTTATCAAAGTGAAATCAATATCTTTATCATCTCCTCAAAAAATATTAGTAATTTAGAACACAGTAACACTGTCACCTCCTATAAGGTACGTGCTCTTATAATGTATTTGTCTTTTCTTTTAACCCCACAAGATGACATCATCACCATCACCATTTTAATTAAAAAATTTAAATATATAACTATTGAAGTTTTATTATTATTGTTATTTTGTAAGGTTTGTATCTTTACTTACCTATTTACTCCTGTAATTGCTCCTCATTTTTGACTAAATCTCAGCTCTTCTACCTGGATTGCTCTCCCTCTGCCTGCAGTAAATATTTGACCTTTTTCTTTAGTGAAGGTCTGTTGATGGCAAACTCAGCCTTTTGTGTGTCTGAAATGCCTTTATTTCATACTTATTCTTGAGAGGCTTTTGCTGAGTATAGAGTTCTGTTTTCTCTCAGCATATTGACAATATTCCTGTCTTCTGGCTTCTTTTCTTGTTACAGAGAAGTAAGGTTTCAGCCTAATTGTCATTCCTTTGAAGTTAATCTGTCTTTTTCTCTGGCTGCTTTTAAGAATTTCTCTTGTCTTGGTGTCTGTGCAATATCTCTGTGATGTATATAGGTGTGGGTTTCATTTTATTTTATCCCACTTGGCTTCTGGAATCTGTGGACTGGGTCTTCAGCAATTCTGTACTTTTATTGTTTTTTTAAAAATATTGCTTGGCTTTCTTCTCTTCTTTTTCTGGAATTCTGAACAGACTTTATGTTAGAACCTTTCTATCTATCTTCCACGCTTCTTAACCTTTCTTCAATATTTTCCATTAAAGAAATCTCTGTATTATACTTTAGCTAAAGTATATTTAGCAATATACTTTATTTATTTTGCAGGTCCATCTATTTACTAATTATCTTTTCAGATGTATCTAATCCAACTATTAAATCCATCCACTGATTTTTTTATTGAAGTATAATTGATTTACAATGTTTTAGGTGTACAGCAAAGTGATTCACATATATATATAATATATATTATATGTATATATTCTTTTTCAAATTCTTTTCCATTATAAGTTATTACAAGATATTGAATATAGTTCCCTGTGCTCTACAGTAGGTCCTTGTCATCCATTGAGCTTTTTATGTCAATTATTTCATTTTTCATATCTAGAAATTCTATTTGGTTCTTTTTAATATTGGCTTGGTCATGTTTTAGAGTCTTTTGCTCTTTCTGATATCCAATCCCTCCTTTATTTCTTCAAGCATATTGTAGATATATTTTTATATGTTGTCCAATATCTGAAGTATTTTTTTGGATCTGATTCTGTTGCTTTTTCTCACTCCAAGGTCCTTATTGTGTGCTTTATGACTTTAGAATGAGAGTACATACTCCTTGAAACTTTATAGGATTCCTTCGAGACCTAGGTTGAAGGTGATCTCCTCCAGAGAATTTATCTCTTTGCTTCTGCCAGCTGCCAGAAGGCACTAACTACTTGAGATAAGATTAAGTGAAATTCTTAGCTTGAGGGTTTTAGATTTCCCAGGTAGTGTGAATTCTGGCTATAAACTCTCTTAAGTATCACCTTAAGGTTATGAAATCTCAGGGGAGATTATAGTTTTCCTCCTGTACTCAGTGTCAGGTTAGAGTAAGGTATTTTCTTTGCAGTCTCCTAGGGAGTTGTGTGTGGGAGGTGGCTACTTCCAATTCAGCCTTACACTGAGTACAAGGTCTTATGGGTCCCAGCTCTCGTGGAGAGCATTACCTCCCACACCTTGGATAGGCCCTGGGCATTGTCTCCTGTCCCTGTGTCTCTCCCCACCCCCAAACTGTGAGACTGAAGCTCAAGGTCACCAAGTTCTGCAAATGTCCTCAAGGTTAAAATTTACTCCAGTCTACTTTCCCTTCTGGGTTCCTACTTTCACATAGTTTTTGTCCTTTGAGTATTTCAAACTCTTTTTTTAAGTTTTGACCAGAATTTTTATGTTTACAGTTAAAGTGGGTATCTAGTCCATTTTGCTGGAGAAATAGAAGACTATTATTATTACAATAATAAAAATATAGCTGTGTGGGCTTCCCTGGTGGTGCAGTGGTTAAGAATCCGCCTGCCAATGCAGGGGACATGCGTTCGATCCCTGGTCTGGGAAGATCCCACATGCTGCGGAGCAGCTAAGCCCGTGCGCCACAACTACTGAGCCTGCGCTCTAGAGCCCGCCAGCCACAACTACTGAGCCTGCGCACTAAAACTACTGAAGTCTGTGCGCCTAGAGCCTGTGCTCTGCAGCAATGAGAAGCCTGCACACCGCAACGAAGAGTAGCCCCCCCCCGCAATTAGAGAAAGCCCACACGCAGCAACGAAGACCCAACACAGCCAAAAATAAAATAAAAATAAATTTTAAAACTATATAGCTGTGTATTCATTTTTAGCAATTATTTTGTATTATCTTTCCCTCCAAACATGAAATAACTTCTTCACAAGAGGTCTCTGAGGTTGTCAACTTTTCATGAAGCCTTGAAACAAAGTGGACAGAAATATTAGAAAGATAAAACATAGTCTATTATACTACCAGGTCTGTCTTATTCCTAAATGAGATCAGAATTAAGTTATGTCAGTTATAACTGGGTATGTTAAATCAATATGTCAGAAATGGCAAAGAGACCTCATAATAACCCTCTTTGTGCATGGATTTGATGGATATCTGATGATAAACCTCCGGATACTTTACAGTGCAAAGCAACTAAAAGCCCAGTTTCAGAACACGAGGGAAATGCTGGGTGTTGGGTATTGGGAACCTACAAAATATCCAAACCTTCCTTTAGGGCTAAAACTCTTAATCAAGCTATCATATTTGTTGAGAAACTATAAAATATACTGGCTTAACTTTCGTTACATTTTTTTTTTTTGCCTTCCCATTCTCTGAGGGTGGGATGATAGAAGGTAAAATATCAAAGGAGACTAAAAATCCCCAAACCAGGTCCTTGATTCCCAGAGTAGTATAACGACACTGTTACCATCTCCTGAGAGCAGTGCTTCCCAGACCAGCCTCCTGGAATACCCTGGATCGCCCGACATTCCCTTCGGTCTCTTTGGACTCGAAGATACTGCTAGGGAGAAAGGGAATTAGGGAGAGAAAGGGGGAAGGATGGAAGATAAACTATAAAATATGCTTTTGGAGGAAAACGATTCCCTTGACAGGGTTTTTGCTCACCTTCAGAATTTGGTAAGCTTTTTACACAGCTTGATGGACCCTGAATTTTTACCCTGCATTTGTTTGGCTTAAGATTTCGTTAAGCTTCTTAAAATAGAAGTACCTCCAGGACACAAATGCCTGCTGAACAGGGAATAGCAAATCAGTGACAGTGACCATAGGAAGTTGTGGGACTGTTGCAGATTGGAGAAGACACCCCTGTCCACAGGGGCAGCCTCTACTCGACTTGGCCAGCTTGTTCATAGGCAGGAATGTGGACCTTGTGATGTTTGTTCAAAAGTAGAAATCAGGGCTTCCCTGGTGGCGCAGTGGTTAAGAATCCACCTGCCAATGCAGGGGACACGGGTTCAAGCCCTGGTCCGGGAAGATCCCACATGCTGCAGAGCAACTAAGCCCGTGCGCCACAACTACGGAGCCTGTGCTCTAGAGCCTGTGAGCCACAACTACTGAGCCCGCGCGCTTAGAGCCCGTGCTCTGCATCAAGAGAAGCCACCGCAATGAGAAGCCTGCTCACCGCAATGAACAGTAGCCCCCGCTCGCCGCAACTAGACTGCGTGCAGCAATGAAGACCAAATGCAGCCAAAAATAAATAAATAAATTTATTTAAAAAAAGTAGAAATCAGCATCTTTGTGAGAAATTTCATGATTTTTAAAGTGTTAGCAACGAATCCCACATTAAAAAAAAAACACCACACACACAGAAAAGGCCAAACAGAACACATCTGTGGGCTGGATACTGTCCATGGGTCACCAGTTGGCAACCTTTGTTTTGGACTTTGATCCCTGGATGCCCCCTTGTGAAAGAATTTATCACCTCCTTTGCTAGAGCAGAACAGAGAGAGGGAGAGAAGAGGCGTAGGGCCACTTGTGTGGAGCTGTATGAGGACAGAGGAGAGGTGGGCGAGGGAGACGCCTGCAGCGAGGCCCTCACTGTTCTGAACGGACTGCGCCCTGGGCCAGAAAGCCATGTGGTGGATGTGCTGCCTTCTCAACAGCTGGATATGAAAGAACAAGTCAGATCCTACTTCAGGATGCTATTAATTCCAAATGTGAGCTTGCGGAGTCATTCTTTCCATATGGAATTCATAAAAGAATGTAAAAAACATTTTCAGGGGAAATATGCAATTTCCCTGGAAGATAAGTAAGTTTATAGCACTATTTACATAAAATGAATGAAAGCTACTTATAGGTAATTCTTTCCTAGTCATTGATTAAACAGATCCCTAAAGACTTAACACAGGCAACATTCCTTAGTTTTGTTACATGAAAAAAAAAATTTTATAACACATCATTTTAGCTTGTTTAGATGGACTTTTAACCATGCTCTGAATATAAGATCTCATTGTGTTACATCAAGCCTGCTTACAACCCTCAGGTGGGTGGCAAATGGTATAATCCCTCCATCCCCCATGGGTTGGTAAATGTTCCCACTTTTTTTTTTTAACATTTGTCAAAAAACACTTTATGACTGAAATATGACAAATGGCACATATTTAAAGTGTGCCATTTGGTAAGCTTTGACATGTGTATACCAGTGAAACCATCACACAATCAAGATAAAAAACATATCCATCACCTACTACCATGAAAGTTTCCTTGTGTCCTTTTGCATCTTCCTCCAACCCCCAGGTAACCGCTAATCTGCTTTCTGTCACTAAAGATAAGTTTGCAGTTTCTAGAATTTTGTAGGAATGGAATAATACAGCGTGGCCTCTTTTGTTTGGCTTTTCTCACTCAGCATAATTATTTTGAGGTTCGTCATGAGTACTGTGTTTATCAGTTCTCTTGCTGAGTGTTATTCCACTGTGTGAATGTACGAGTTTATACTTGTTGATAAAAATTTGGGTTGTTTTCAGTTTCCTTACAAATGGGGTGCCATGAACGTCGGTGTACAAGTCTTTGTATGATCATATGCTTTCATTTTGCTTGGTAAATAAATACGTAGGAATGGAACACCTGGGTCATATGGTCCCATATATGTTTAACTTTTTTAGGAAATACCAACTGTTTTCCAAGGTGGTTATACTGTTTTATATGCCCATCAGTAGTGTAGGAGAGTTCCAGTTCCTTCACATCATCTCTAACACTTGGTATTGTCTGTCTTTTTGGTTAAACCCATTCTAGTGGGGGTGAGGTGGTATCTCTGTGTGGTTTTAATGTACAAGTTACTAATGAGCATCTTTTTATGTGCTCATTTGCTCTTTATATGACTTCTTTGAAGTGGCTGTTGAAATCGTTAACTGGATTGTGTGGCATTACTGAGTTTGAGAGTTCTTTATGTGTTCTGGATTCAAGTCCTTTATCAGATAAATGATTTCCCAGTATTTTCTTCCAGTCTGGGCTTGATTTTCATTCTTTTAACAGTGTCTTTTGAAGAGCAGAAATTTAAAATTTTGATGAAGTCCGATTTACCAGTTTGTTTTCTTTCAGATTGTGCTTGTGTGTTGTATCTAAGAAATATTTGCCTACACCAAGATCATAAAAGATTTGGTTTATGTTTTCTTCTAGAAATGTTAGAATTTAAACTTAGGCTTTTAAAAACAAATAGTTTATTTAATTTTTAAAATTGAAGTATAATTGACCTACAACACTATGCTAGTTCCAGGTGTACAACATAGTGATTCAATATTTCTATATTCCACAGAATAATCACCACTGTTCCCAGTTCTTTATGAGCTTACTGAAATATCTCCTTCCCTCTTCCCACAAAGGACAGCCTTTTCTACCTTGGGGAGGAAGAGAAACATAGACTACAATGACGGAGAACCGCCAGATGTGCACAGGAAGCTGCCATCCAGTGCTGCAGAGGACTGAGCCATGCTGCTAGGGTTTGCAATGACAGGCTTCTCTGTCCTAATGTTCTTCTTGCTTGGAATAACCATCCTAAAGCCCTTCATGCTCAGGTAAGAAACAGAGAGAGGAGACCTAGAATTTCCAGTTCAAATCAGGTGCAAGCACAGTGGTAGAGGAGGGGAGGGGAGGCTGGCTTTGGTTTCTCCAGAATCCCTGTTCCTCTCTCAGTGCTGGGAGGCAACTGGGTGTGGAGGAAGAGGTGGTAAGAAAGTGGAAGATACTCCTTTGCCACTCCCCTCCTCCAATCTCAAAATTCTTTCAACAATGGTCCACATATTAGATATTTCTGTAGGTAGTAAAGTCTTTCTTTAACATGTAGATATCCCAGGGAAGGGGATGGGCATGAGCTTTTGCATGAGCATAACAAAAGTTTTTTGAGTCTGAGATTTTTGAGTTTGCTAATAGCTACCTGGCACATAGTAGTTGCTCAATAAATATTAGTTTTCTTCCTTTTAAGTAGTTTCCTTAGTAAATACATGTAATAAGTTACCATTTATTAAATATATATGTCAAATATATATTATATTTTATCCTATTTAAACCTATAGCAAGTCCATGATGGAAGTATTATTTTATTACTTAACTTTCATTTTATGAATGAGAAAGCTGAGGCTCAGAAAGGCCAAGTAGAATACCCAAGGTCATATAGCCAGTAAAGAATCTGCCTATTCATTCTGATATAAGACTCTTTGCCTCCTGATACTTAACTGAAGTTTGCTGCAGTGAGGAGGATGGGAGTGTTGATTAGGGTTGTAGAGGAGCTGTTTAATTTTGGAGACAGGCTCACACAACATGGGGTACTTTGGAGGAGGGTGGCACTGAGTAAGGGGTAAGCAAGGTATACCTCCCCTTTGGCTAGCCGAAGAGCAACAGAAGGCCCAGGGGGTAGGGGAAGAGGGAGGCCTAGGAGTTCAGTGAAGAAAAAGGTCATAGGAAAGGAACTGTATGGCCTGCTTTTGTTATTCTGATATCAGATTCATCTCCCACCATTCCTGAGTTACCATTGTTAGGGCAATAATATGGAGGTTATCCTCCACTATAGCACACAGTGCCACCATTGGAAGGATTCCAGGGGAATTGTCTCTCTGATATTAGCAGCAGGAGAATCTGTTCTGCTTCTGATCAACCAGTTTGCTTTTATTCAGTGGACACCAGGAATCTTTTATCTGGTTGTGTTTCCTTCATTGCTTTGGCTGCTAGGAAGCTCAGAGCCAAATTTGTGGCCCAGCTTTTATAACTATAGGGGATCTTATGGTCTGGAGGCTACATTTTTGTACCTTACTCTTGCCTTCATTCTAGCTTTCTACCTTCCTTTTCCTGTTACTCCATTTTCCATCTATGTATCTATATCTGCATTACATACATCTACATAAGTTCAATAAATGTGTGAGTGTGTGCATGTGTGTGCAGGTCAGATTATTTTTTTTAAATGTGATATATTTGGGAGATGGTTTGAAGTTACCTTCTGTAAGCTAGTACCAAACTGTTACTCATATTTAAAACTTACTTTTCTAAGCATTTCTGGAAATAGTTTGCTGGAAGTAATTAAGGGAATGTTTAAGAGTGGTGAGTTCTCATCTCTCTTGCCTTGTGATCTTGTGCCACCAGAGAATAGTTTTGCTTCATAAAAGATGCAGGTTTTGCTTCATAACAGTTGAGAGGCTTGGGTAGCTCATACCTATCCCCACTCCCTTATACCCTCATTTCTCAATCAAACGATGGAATTTGTCTATTTGTAGACAAATAGACACACAATACTATTGAAAGAACATGCTGAATGTTTCAGCCTTAAATACATTCCTGGTTCTACCTGAAAGCCTCTGGTCTGGCCCTTGTACATAGGAAAGAATATCCCACTCTCTATATTGGAGCTTCCTGAAATCTTCAAGGAAGGTTCAGATCAAACTCTGTTTGGTACTTGGTTAGGATTTAGAGAGTTTTAAGTTCTAACACAGAAAGGCAGACAACTCTAAATACTTTAAGATGCCTGGTCTAAATAAGTCGAGAAATTAATTTTGTGAAAATCAGGCCAGTGCTAAACCTGTGAAGGAACCTTATTTTCCATTTTTGCATTTTCACTTGCCCAGTATTTTATTCCTCTAAGGCCATATCTAGTGATTTTTTTTTTATGCCCTGGGCCTTGAGATCATATTAAAATGCAGTGTGTCTCAGTTTGTTATGTTAATAAAGAAAAATGATTACATACAGTCCAAGATCTTAATGAGAGTGCAGTCTGAACCTAGCTAAACAATGCTTTTCAAACATTCTGGCTTTAGAATTTGCTAATCTAACTTCTTGTGTTTAAGGCACAGGGAAATAAACACAAAGACTCACCTAGATGTGAGTGTGAGGATACATGAGGAGGTGGACCTGTGCATTCAATCAGAGCCTTTCCTCTCACTCTCGTTTACTTTATCTTGGACCTGTTCTCTAATTATTTTATACACAAGTGTCCTTTCTCTTCAACACCACCGCAAAGTCTTCATGGGCAGGAATTTTGTCTGCCCCGTCTCATTGCACCTGTGACATTCTGTATATGCAGTGCATGTGTAAATTCTCAAGGAATGTTTTCCAAGTAAAATTTAATTCAGTACAACACGTATTGAGCTTCTACTGTGTGAGAGGCATTGTGCTTTATGCTTTGAGGAACATAAAGACGAATAGGATATAGTTCTTGACCTTAAGGAAATTACTAATAGTAAAAACATGGCAAGTTTTCTAATGAGAGATTCCTCATATGATTTGCATTTGCCTCTTTGGAAGTAGAGTGGAATTGTACCTTGTTACCACAACTTTCGGAGGCTATGTTGTCTAAGAGCCCTGTGGTTGGACTTCTTCCAAAGGCACATTTTCACCAGGACAAGCCAGTGGGTGCATCTTGAGATGATGAGGCAGGAGAGATAAGATTTCTGAGTGTGAATCTTTGTGGTTATGGTATTTGGGATAATATTGCACAAGGTGTGGTTCTCCAAGTACCTGCAACTTAAATACTATTAAATATACAGATTCATGGGCCTCAACTTGGGTCAACTGAACCCGAATCCTGGGAGTGAAGTCATAGAACCCACGTTTTAACAAATTCTTCATTCTAAGAAACCCACTCAGGTGATTCTGAAGTTTGAAAACCATTGATCTATAGTGAGAAATATGCAAGGAGGGTCATAATTGAGATGGAACTTGGCACTTTGCTGCTGTTTGTCCCATTGCAAGCTTCTCCATGCTCCCAAATCGTTAGATGCCTTCTGTAATCATCCTACATTGCTTTGAAATAGACGCCTCGGGTTACCACATTAGAAATATGGGACTAAATTTTCTAGGGGTGAAAATCATTTATTTTTTTCCAAATTGAAGCACTCAAGAGAGAAGAATCTAACTGCACTATCATCCACACGCACATCTTGGACGACTGGATGGACTGTCTTTCACCTGTGGTGTGGACTGCCGATGTCAGGGCAAGTACCCGTGTCTGCAGGTGTTTGTGAAGCTCACCCATTCAGGTCAGAAAGTGCTCCTACATTATAATGAAGAGGCTGTCCAGATAAATTCCAAGGTAGTGTAAAGTTCATGTAATGAAACAGTTCTAATTACAGCAACTTTTCCATGGCAGACTGTCCCTAGCAAGGTGCAGTAGCCAACTCTAGATAAATCTGTTTTCTTCCAGTGAACATTGTGACAATAACCCAATCAGGATAAATGAAGCTAAAAGCATTCTTGGAGGAAAAATGGGGTATATAGAAAAGAGAGGTCATATTGGTGTCTAGAATTTAAAGACTGGGCCAATGAACAGAATTATTCATCATTCTTATTTTTGGCAGTCTTATTTTTAGAGGTCCCATTTCCCATCATATCAAAAACGTTAAAATGTACTTACAGTCCACCTTAAATCAAACAAGTAATTTTTCTTATCAAAGAAATTTAAAGAATATCCTTTAAAGGATACTGAACAGGTTCATATGATTTAAAGGGAACATTTTCACATAACTATAAAAGTTGAGCTGTATTAGATTAGTTGACATTTTACACTTTGTTGTGTTTACTTAAGCACTAATTTCAATCTGATGAGTTTGGTTTTCTATTTTGGATGCAGTAATCTTTAAGGTCTCAAACAGTTTTGTGGGCCCTTGGCACATTGTCGTAAGTGCTTGGTGGATATGGTGATAAACCTCAATGTCTTTATTCCCACATCCTGTTTAGCGCTCAGAAATGGCCATTTCAATATTTGCCCTCCTGGCAACCCTTCCCCATGAGCTATGTAATAGGTTTCATCACCTTCTGAGATTAAAACTCCTCATAGCTTCAGTCTGAAGCGATTTCAGAATTAAAGCTTTTGTTTAAGTGCTTGTTTTCAGAGACAGTGCCCTCACCTTTCTTCCTCCTCCATATTCCTAGTGCTTCTATACACCTAAGTGCTACTGGGATAGAAATGATTTGCTCGACAGTGCTCTGAACATAAAGGAATTCTTTGATCACAAAATGGGACCCCCTTTTCATGCTTCCACACTCCAGACAGCCGATCCGAAGACGTCATTCTCATAAAAAATATGACCAAATGGTTATCTTCCACCGTTTATTTTGGCCTTCATGACTGATAGATGGCGCCCTGATAGTTGGCATGGTGAGATTAACACAATACCTGTCCCTCTTACGTGAAAAATATAGCACTGCACTCCGAGACGAGGTAAGTGCAAAGTTCCTTACATGGCACAGCATCAATTCAAACTGTGGAGTGTTGGGAGGAGCAAAGGAAGGAGCAGAGAAATCTTAAGATGGTGGCCAAAGTCCGGGCCTTCAGATACCTGCAATTTCTGCACTTGAGGACCTAATTATGCCTGCTTGCAAACTAACCGCGTAGAAGCAAGGTATGACATTTCATGTGGGAAAGAAAAATCTCATTAGGTATTTATTTATTCTATAAATACATATAAATTCACCATCTTTTTTTACTCCAAATCTCTCCACATCAGCCGGGAAGCATTTTTTGTTTCCACAGGGCAAAATGAGCTCACAGTCATTGTGCTTCATCTAATATCAGCTCTAGCTAGAACTTGTCATTGTGGAAATAAATGAGGAGGGTTTCTAAGCTATTGAGCACTGAACAGCCAGTCTAGTTCTATGCAACATAGTTCACATTAAAACATTTCTCAAGTCTTAGTGAAGAGCAGTTCATTCACTATAGAAGATAATAATCTGATAATTTCAGAAAATGTGGACCTACTGTTGTACCTCACCATCCATGAGAAAGGAGGAAAGCCGCTGCCTAGGAAGTTCACTAAGCTTAGCCGTATTTGTACTTAACCTTGCCGTGTACCATGTGATTTTTCTTTGAGCGACAAGTTTTTCTAATTATGCTTTCCATAAGTGCATTTTGTTCTTTGTGTACATTCTGGAGGGAGTGAGAGATAGCTAGAAATGTGCTATGAAGTAGGGAGAAGCTGTACTGGATGGAATTTAACATTCATCTCAGGTAATCCGCATCATAGAAAAGTCCCACATGGATAGTCAACAATTGTCCGTACTTTAATTAATGAATCAACCATGGTTATTAAATACTGTCACAAGACTCTCCGAACAAGTGCTTTCCAGGTTAAGGTGAATATGAGTTGAAAACAGAGTTCGTTTTGAAACCAGTGTTCCTCAAAGTATCTTTACAATTTTACTAAAAAAATTGTACATCATGGACAATAGAAAGAATGACTTTTGAAACAACTTTTATACGTAGATATAATCAAAACAGAAACTTTGACTCTAAGCCAATTTAATTCTTTTTAGCAAATAAGTGCAAGTCACACATTATTAAATAAAATGAATAACAGAGCACTATTGACTTCACCAGCAGTGAACAATTTTGGTGTTTTCTCCTCTTTCTAGTGTGGAATAATGGCGAGAACATGTATCTCAGAGTACAATTTTTTTGAATTTGTAGGCCATAATTACAACTTTTCAGATATGTATCCTTGGGCAATTCAGCTGAACTGTTTGAGCCACTCTTATCTATAAAATGGGGATGATCTCTTCTTTCATGAGGTTATTTTTAGGGAAGAAACAAGGAAGAGATGTAAAACACCTAGCTTAGTTTCTGGTACGTAGCAGAGGTGCTCAAAAATGTTTGTTAGTAGATAACAAAACTTTTGCTAAGTTTCAGTTTTCAGTCAGCCTTATCCCTCTTCTGGGTATATACCCAAAGGAAATGAAATCAGGATCTCCAAGAAATATCTGCATTCCCATGGTCACTGCAGCTCTATTCACAAGAGCCAAGATATGGAAACAACCTAAGTGTCCATCAACAGATGAATAAATTGTGATATATATATATATATATATGTATATATGTGTGTATATATATATATGTGTGTGTGTGTGTGTGTGTATAAATACATGCAATGGAATATTTTTCAGCCTTAAAAAAAAGGAGATCCTGCCATTTGCAACAACATGGATGAACCTGGAGGGCATTGTGCTAAGTAAAATAATTCAGACACAGAAAAGAAAAAACTGCATTTCACTTATATGTAGAATCTAAAAAAGTCAAATACATAGAAAGCAGAGAGCAGAATGCTGGTTACCAGGGGCGGGGAGGTGGTGGAAATTGGGGAGATGTTGGTTAAAGGGTACAAACTTTGTTATAAGATGAATAAATCTCGAGATCTAATGTACAGCATGATGACTATAGTTAATAATACTGTATTGAATACTGGAAATTTGCTAAGAGAATAGAGTTTAGGTGCTCTCATCACGCACACACACAAAAGGTAACTATGTGAGGAGATGATACGTTAATTGGCTTGACTGTAGCAATCATTTCACTATGTATATCAAATCATCATATTGTAAACCTTAAGTATACACAATTCTTATTAAAAATAAATTCAAGCGGTCTTGGTACCTTTTGTTGGACAGCTGGGTATAGGGGCTGGGGTAGGGAGCTGCAGGAAAGGATTCCTCCCCACCTTCTCTTGGCTAAATATCATATGCATTTAAGGTCCGGAACATGATGTTTAAAAGGTCGTAATAAATTATTTTGCATGCCAAAGACTTCCCCATAATAAAATATATGTATGCATACACACTTTAAATCATTCTGCAAATTGAGATTCTCTAGATTTCTTAAATTAAGGGCACATATCTATTCCATTTCTTAGTAAGTTTGACACCCATCTAACAATATGCAGTTCTTTGGATTTTTCTTCTAACAAATTCAAAACAGTCTGAAACCTGAAGTGCATGAAAGTGTGAAACCTAAAGTGTTTCAAATACTATAATTTTCCATTTATTTAGTGGCTACTTGGTCCATCTCAGGAAAGAGAGACATTATGCTTGAAGAACAAAGTCAGTTTACAACAATGTTAACTCAAAGTCACTCTAACCATTTGGAAAATAAACAAAATTTTAGCAATTATTTGCTGTGAATTGCTTAGAAGTACTAAATATCAATGCCCATGTGAATTACTGGTTCAAGAAAAGCCCAGACTTACCTTTTGCAAGGTTTATGATAGCTGAATGCAAAACCAGTTTGCTTCTAGCTGAACTTCACTTTTAGGTTCTAGTCATCAACTGACTTGGGAAAAGTCTGTCCACACATACAAACACATTCATACATGTATGTGTACACATATATTTCTGCTTAAAATACAAGCACATAATTCTTCATGCTTAAAGGAAGTTAATATTTAAACAGGTATTTCTCTAATATTCCTCACTTTACTGGGACAGAAAAATTGGCTTTTAAGGCATAATAGTTTCAGGTTTTTAGTCAACTATACTTAGTCATTATTGACAAGAACTCAAATTCAGCTAAATTTTGATTATTAGCAACACTGGTGTGCTGTTAAGTATTGAAAAGAAATGGCAAAATATAATTATCACAGTTTTTTGTTTAACATATAGTACACTAAGGATTGTTTGGACACAAGTCAAAGTAATATTTTTTTTTTAATAAACAGTGTGACGTTACAGACTGCAAAGTTAAAGTAAAGCAGACATTGACAGTTTCTGATGAGCATAAACAGTAAGTGCAGTCACAGGCCAAACTTCTTGCCAGGAACAGCAAGACTGGGGAGAGGTCTTAAATTTAGTGACACTGTATTATTCTATATTCTCAGTACAATAACACATGCACTTGCTGTGTCGAATACTTTTTGGGCCATCATTAAAAGAACATTTAAAAACATTTTCCTCCTAACTAATGCAGTATACCACAGGACTCCAACTCATTGAATGACAAAATATAGTGAAATAGATTTGCTACAATAAATCGGGCTAAAGAGGGTGATGGGAACTCCTTTTTGAAGCTTCCAACGTCAACAGTTGATGTATCAGTACTCTAATTTTGGTAGTGCCACATTCCCAAGATGTTACGTTCTAAAAGCATACATTCCTTTAGATTTTATTCAATCCAATAAAGTCTGAGGACTGAGTCACATTGAAACCATTAACTGCATTAGATACTTTGGTTCCATAGCCAAAAACATTTCTACAAATCAGATGAAGGCCAAGCTGTCCAGTACTCTTAGGAACATAAATCTGATAAGAGGATTTTTCTTATGAAATCAGTGGATAGTGACCACATTTGGAAATTTATACTAGAATTAAGGAGTTTAGTCTTATTAAAGATATTCTGAGAAAATAATAGAACAGTGAAGGTTTTCTGCCTCCTTGCTATCCTAGAAGGATTGACAAAAGAAAGAATCACCTAAAAGTATACATGGCTCTTAGCATAACCACAAAATTATTGTAGTGAGAGATTAAATAATGTTTTAGATAGATTCATAAACTTAATTTAATGCTTACAAAATGCATTACCCTCCCCATACTTACCAACATGAGGACTGGAGTCTACTGTTGGTAGTGAAAATCAGCTACCAAACTACACTAATATGTACAGTGGACTGATTTTACTTTTTTCTTCCCTGCTAAAACTCTTAAATGTAGTTGTGTAAAAATTAAGTCGTAAGATTTTCTTATGGCTCGTAACTATCACTTTATGCTAACTAGCATGGCTGAAATATGAACATATCTAAAACCAAGCAAAAGGAATGGCGCTGCATTGATAAAAAGTGCAAAACCTTACTCAAGTGGAGTACTTGAAGGAAATAAGCTTGTTTAAAAACTAACATCCCAACTTGGGAAACTCCTAATCAATTTTAAACTCTTCTGAATTTTAGAACCTTGATGTTTACACCTTTTATAAAGGATGCCTCTTGACTAGGGCTAGCAAGCACTGCGTATACAAATAGAAATGTCTGCAAATACACACACACCAATTTCACTAATAATAAAGAAAACAAAACTAATTTCAAATGCCGAATTCAAGAAGCCAGTACCATGAACCTCCTGGCACTACTGCCTTTTCCTAATGGTTGGAGCAAAGATTAAATTTTAACACAAATTTTTTCTTAATGTCTCCAATGCCATTAAAAACAAGGCATGCCAACTCTGACTTTATAAATCTAAAATACAGTGCCCTGCAAATTTCTGTCGTATCAGAGCCGGAAGTACTGAATTATTGACTCATTTTTTTTCCTTATTAACCTTCTGAGGTAGAGTTACCCATCCAATTTTATCAGGACCAGAGTTATCTTGAGCTAAACACTATATTCTTTTCAGAAAGTGAAAATAACTTTGAAGAGAAAAGAAAAAAGGCTTCCCAGGCCATGGCACATAAGATACATTTACAATTTTTAATGTAATAATTAAAAAATAAAAATGGTTTGTCTTTATATTTTAAAAAACAGCCCAGCTGTATTATTCTCTGTCACCAAGAATTATTGATATTGTCTGAGGATTCTATCAGTGCTAAATTATATAGTTCAGCCTTCACAATCCCATCCTTGATGAAGAGTTAATTCCCTCATGGTACGCACAATATACTCTCACAACTTGCAGCCATCTCTTAGTGCCCAATCTGAGCAGGATGGATATGAAGGATGTAATTCATTCAAGCAACTCCTCCCTCCACATTCCCCTCTTCTCAAAAACATCTGAAGTATGAAAGTTGTTTTTAAATGGTAGAAGCACCACAATCCATAACACCACATATGGTCTTTAAACTGAAGTATTTTAGTGATGTCTTGGACATCAAAATCAACTTTTAAGGTGGATTTTGAATGTGTGGGTCCAGCCCAGGTCTGCAGTTTGTGCAGATATAGAAACAAAAGGAACTTACAACATTCAGAAAAAGTTAACTTGCTGATTTTAAAATAATGCTGGAAATTAAATTTCTTCAAAAGTTGGCAAGCATGAGCTACTGGTCATGATATGAATTAAATGGATTTACAAATCATTAAGAAACCCAAGTTTATGTACTGTGAAATTTCCATGGTGCCTTTAAAATAGGCTGCTCATAATTTTTTTAATAAATGCCAAATCACTAGATTTTTGATGGAAAAAAAATACAGATGGACTGTGTTTTACCTATTTGAAAATCACCAATCCATTTAAAATAAAATCCAAGAGGGTATATACATTCTAATCAAGTAATTGATTATTTTCCTGATTAATAAGAACTACACTTTACACAATATACTTTATCAGCAGCTGTTTTCTTCAAAAAACCAATAGTCATAGTTTCACAGTTGAAAAAGTTACACATTAAAATATTTTACAATTCATTGTATATTCACCAGGTTCCCATTTCCTAAAGGGCTTGTAATATAAAGCAGATTGGAAGGGAAAAACCTCAAAGTTGATTACTTTGACACTAAGTTTTACAGAGGACACTAAGAACCACAAAAAGCTTAGGTTCTATCGTAAAATAGTGACCAAATTCCATTCTTCTTTAAAAAACCCAATGAGAAACATCTTTTTAAAAAACCAAATTCCACAACATGAGTAACAGATTTTAAATTAACAGCATTCTAAAAATCTTCAAAATAAATGATTTTATATAGCTGAAAATGATAAAAAGTTAAAGCATGATTTTCAAATAGTTATTTCTTGCTAGAATGTGTTTAAATTAGTTTTATTTTCTTTAAACCTGATTTTCTTCTTTTCTCCAAAATAGTCATTGAAGGAAATATTGCTTAAGTGACCAAATGAAATTGTTGAGCCAATGCTCAGTTATACCACATTCAATGACAAGGATGGTCAGCCATAGAAACTGACCAACTGGAATTGATCTCTGATACTCAAGTACCTGGAAGTAGCTATATTATCACTGACTTGAAACATATCCTAGTCACCCCATGTAGCATTTAATTCAATTTCTGGTTCCTTGCCTTCTGAGTACTACCTATCCCTTTTCCCTTATTTTTAAGGTTGTTTACATAAACTCTGCTTGGATTTGTTTGAAATGTACTTTGCATTTAGCTAGTTCATTTAATGTATATTCTTTATAGAATTTGTCTACATTTCTTCAAACGGAATTAATTTGGTTGTAATAACTTAAAAATAAACGTAAATGATAAAAGTTATGTGGCTTGTGTTTTAATGGTGGAGAGGTCCTAGGGGAAGGGGAACTATCTGGACTGATGTGAAAAATGCAAAAATTGTATAAACTTTGTGCAAGGAAGCTCAAAGCTTTTTTGGCACTCAGTAAAACACAGTTCTCTGTTAAAAACTTCAGTTTCCACCATCAAAGCTTCAGATCTGTACCATTTCACTGAGTTTTCCTGTAATTAATCCCTGATATAGAAAATACTGGGATGTTAGTATGTATTAACTGAATAAATCTAAAAGACACTAATTGTTAATCATGAAATTTTAATGTTATGAAATCTATATCTGCAAAAGAATCTATCTGGTTTCCTGCTTAAAACAAAGTTTAAATTCTTCTTAACTATTCTAAGACAGTTTAGGGAAGTAAGTTCCCTAAATAAGTTCCCAAATTTATTTTTCTTGCTGGCAATATTATGTACATGCTTTAGTGAGGTACCTAAATCTCCAGTAATTATGCCCTTTAAGGGTTCTAAAATAGTCAAATATTATTTGTATTAGAGTCCCGTTCACTATTCAAGACTTCTACTATAGGTAACTGATTTCATAAATGAATATTTTTTAAGTGATGCTGTATAAAATGTGCAGTCTTCATAAAGTTGTACTCCAATAATATGCCTAGTCTAGAAAACTGTCAGTAAATTATTGCACTTTTTCTGGTGTGGCACCTGGACATTTGCTAAAGCTATGTCCTAGGGCATTAATCATTCATTTGAAATACTGAGTAAAATATCAGATTGTAGAGTGATAACTAGCCTTAGCCCCTACATCTTGGGTTAATGTTTTTCAAAATGTTTAAGAATGTATCCTGTGCTCAAATGCAATTTAATAAAGTTGGAGAGTGAGCCCTGACAACTCGGAAATGGGACATGATCTTAAAATGGTTTAAGGCCCTAATTTTATTATGGAGATACTGAATAAATAGGCTAAAAAGGTAAAAAGTTCATGGTTTCTATTCCGCCTATTATAAAGTATTATTCATGAACATACCTTGGTAGAGGGGTTAAGCAATCAGGAAGATAGTCTAAATTGTGTTAATTTTGGTAACTAATTTCATATGGTTGAGGCATTCTCAACTATAAAAGAGGATGGAAGATGGGGGATTCAAGTGAAAACAGAAGAAAATAAAAGGAAAGAGGAGGAACTTTCATCTGTTTTCCTTAAGTAGTTATACACTAGTCATTGGTATAAATGGGATAGTGCCTGAGCCTCACCCACAGATCAACAGAAAAGCTGACCATGCTGCTACAAACAATAAAAAATTTGGGGTGCAAAACAATGCATGACTATGGGACAGATCATGTAAATAAAGAATATATATTAATGATAGTTTCTATAATATAAATAGCCTTTAATAAAAAAAATAATCTTTTTAATAACATTAATACTCACTTCTATTTTCTGGAAAACATGCATGAAAAATGTATTCAATTCATTGCAAAAGGAGAAAAAAAATCTAAGGTGAATACTGTACAATTCTGGAGCAAGAATTATTCCTGCTCGTTCTTTCTCTATGATGATTATTTACTTTGTGGGAGCCCAGAATTTCCCTGGGAAATAAGAATCAGATTCTTGTAAATACTGTCCAGAAAAAAACCCCCAAAACACCACCTTATAACAGGTCTCATTTGTGACTGCTTCCCAAACTTTGCAGATTAAGACCCCAAATCATCAAAAGGTTTGATTTATTAAAAAGAAAAAGTCTCTGATGAAATCTCAAGAGTCCCTTACACCCCAAGCATTTTTCTTCATCAAACAAGGAGTCAAAAACCCACTTCAAACTATAAATTGAACAGCAATGGAAAAATAAAAATTTTCATTATTTTCCAATCTTAGTGTAATTTAACATCAAACTCCAGTTTACTTGGACCTAATGCAATAATAGATTTTGTTGTGTCCACATTTCAAAACATAAAACATTTGCACGACAAAAAAAGAACATCATTCTTTTTCCTTCTCCATCATTTCTATATATTTTGGGTTTTTTTTTGTTTTGTTTTGTTTTTTAAAAAAAGATACAAACAATCTTTAAAGTTTACCTTTTTTGGACTTAAGGCATAACATGAAATTGCGCATTATTCTAAAGCTTAATTTTGAAATGAACGATTTTAGTGCTATCGAACCCTGTTTGCGTTTACATTATTTAAATTATATAGTATTTTATTTCTGTTCCTGTTGTAAATTCTAATGCTGTTCATGGATTGTGCAATTCCTATGCAATCAGTCTTTGCCTGTTGACAGTTATTAACAGTGCAGTATAGAATCCAGATACTGAGCTTTCAGTTTCTTAATCATTTCAGTTCAAAGCATGCTGCTTAATTGTGTGGAAGATCCAATCCATTTTTGTTGTCCAGCCACCATGATGTGCATCATTCATTTGTTTCATGAAATATTCCAAAGCCTCCTGCTCAGTTTTATCTAAAGCTAGGGTCTTTCGAATGTATGCAATATCATCAAAAGACTGTAGTTCTGGCATTCCAGAGCCAAGCATCATTGAGAAAAGATTTATGAAGAGATTGGCATGCTGCCGAATAGCTAGATAAGCCTTGTAACACATCTCCTGAAACCTACAAGTAATAAGAACAGTTTGGTTAGTATGGAGTAAAACGTGTTAATACCTTCGGGTCTCTGCTCAAATGTCACAAAGTTAGAGAGGCCTTCTTGGACAAAACTATAAAATACAGCATTCTTCTCCCTACTCCTCTTACCAACACTTTCTATTCCCTTTACCTGACACCAGAATGTGAACTCTGTGAGTCCATAAGCACTTTGTTTACTGCTCTATCATCAGCCCCTAAAAGAATGCCTGGCACATTAGCAATTTAATAAGGATTTATTAAATGTATGAACTGGTCCATACTAAAGCCTCTAGGGATTAGGTTAGGGCCAGGACTGAGTTATAGATAAAAGAGAATTTTATAAAAGGTTTTTAAAAGTACTTTAAGGTTTAAGATAGACTAATGATACCCCATATGGTGGTTAAGACAAATTATGAATAAACATGGTATTGATGGTTGACTGAATTCCTCAGATTGTATGACTAAAAAGTGTTGTTTGAAGCACTACAGATGATTTGTTAATAAAGAGAAAGTGGAATCCAATTTTTAAACAGCAGTGAACAAAAACTTTTAATGTACTATGAAGTTTAAGGATCACTTTCTTTTTAGGCCTTAACTAACTCAATAAATTAAACTGGTTTTTCTTTCCATTTCCTTCACAGCATTACACAATAAATAAATAAAAATAAACACATTAAAATATCCAGTTTATGCTACAATGTTAATAAAACATTTATTTTTAAATTGCTTGAAAAATATCGATTGTTTTGGTAGAGCAGCAAGAATTCTTTATTTTGTGCTTTTGATGTCTTGAACTTACCTCTCAAATTCTCTTGTCTTTGTGCATTCTTGGGCTCCTTTACTAATCACTATTAAGAAATCTTGTGTCAAAACAAATGGCACACGCTCTCGTTTATAACCAAATTTTTTCTTCTTGTGATCCAAAAAGTGTCCAAAATCTATATGAAACAGCTTTCAAAAATAAGAAATTATGTTATAGTTTGACAAATGCAGAAATACAATGTCCTGAATTAGTAAATTTAAGAATGTCGAGGGACTTCCCTGGTGGTCCAGTGGCTAAGACTCTGTGCTCCTAATGCAGGGGACTCGGGTTCGATCCCTGGTCAAGGAACTAGATCCCACATGCCACAACTAAAAGATCCCTCATGCTGCAACTAAAGATCCTGCATGCCACAACTAAAGGATCCCACATGCCGCAACTGAAGATCCTGCATGCTGCAACTAAAAGATCCCACATGCTGCAACGAAGATCCCGCATGCCACAACTAAGACCCAGTGCAGCCAAATAAATAAGTAAAAAAATATTAAAAAAAAAGAATGTTGACACATTTAAAAGAGGAAGCTATTACTTGTCCATCATCTTTAACCATGATGTTACTATTGTGACGATCTCCAATTCCCAAAATGAAGGTAGCAACACAATATCCAGCACATGAACGTGTAAATAGATCGATGGCTGCATCATATCTACAAAGAAGAAATAAACACCTTTGAGTTAGTATGGAAATACAGAATGATCCAGTCCAAACTGGGAAAAGATGGTCAAAGTCTTTTAGTAAAGTCTGTATTAAAACAATGAAAACAATCGCTGACATTAGGGGGAGGAAGTAATTATGTTTGAAGATCTGAGGAACTCTGGGATTCTCAAGTGTTCAAAGGTTTCTAAGAAAATTTCTAGATATTCTCTGACCAAAGCATAATTCTTATTATAGTGAAAAAATACTTATGTCATTAAAATAAATTTTTTCTAATCATTTTAACAATGAATTAGGAGTAAAATTTTTAATTTTAATTAATTTAACCTTAACTTTTAAAAAAATAAGCATTAAGAAAAACACATTGTAGATTCTTAAGGTGAATGTACAGGATTTCACCAAATTATAAGCAATTCTGATCATTTAAACTCAATAATCTCAAATGTTTCAAAGGTTGAACATATCTTTTTCCAATGTAAATACAGTTTTTTTTTTTTCTTTTCTGGTCTAACTCAAAGAAATATACACAACCATTAAAAATCTTGTCTATCAGATACAAACTTCTACTAGCATAGAAAGAAAAGAATAATAAACTCACATTTCTCCCTTGTTCTTGTCTTTGAGCCACTGATGTAGTGTGTGGCTGTTGAACTGCAGGGCACCTTTCAGGCCTCCTTTACACTGAATTTGCATAATAGTGTGAGAATTTCTCACCACCTCAATAAGTCCCACACAGTCACCAATGGACAGACAACCATAAGGTAACATTCTGAAAAAGGAACAAGACTGCAGTTAAATGATGGGATTTTAAAACAGCAAGTATTTTATCTTTTTTTTAATGTGAAGATCTAATTGGTTTTATTAGGAGATTCATGAATCAAGCATCATTCCATGTAGCAACTCGAAGGGCGCTCCCTAAAATAGCAAGGCTAATACAGGAATATTCTATTTGCAAATTTTTCATGCATGACCTTTACTCCTTTAACCTAGTTTTACTTTTCTTTTATTACAACATGACAAATATTCCTAGAAAAATCAAATTATCTGCCATCATTTATTATAACCTCCAACTGTGAAAGCATTTAATTGTGTATGAGAAAAGCATGAAGAAAATTATTGTGGCTATTCAAAGTTTATAAACATTTATGACTTTAAAAATAATGGGTGAATTTAAAGATGTTTAACTGACATCTAAACAATACCTTAGGGTAGCAGTTCTCAAGTTTTTGGTTTCAGGACTCCTTTAAACTCTTAAAAATTATCAAGGATACCAAAGAGCTTTTATTTATGTGGGTTATATCTATTGACATTAGACATTAAAATGGAGAAAATTTTAAAATTAAAGTATTAATTCATTTAAAGTAATATTTATACTCATTTACATAAAAATACTATCTTTTACAAAACAAAAACCCTAAAAACAAACAAACAAAAACTTAGAAGAGTGACACTGTTTCCCATTTTTTCAAATTTCTTTAATGTCTGGCTTAATAGTATGCAGCTGGCTTCTCATGAATGCTTTTGTATCCAATCTAATGCAATGTTTTGACCAAAGCATATGAAGAAAATCTGGCCTCGCACAGATATGTATTTGGAAAAGGGAGTAATAGCCTTTTTCAGATAATTGTACATATTTTTCTTTCCTACTGTTCCAAAACTTGACAAGAGATAGTTTCTTAAGTTGCAATGTGGAATGTGAAACCATAACAGTAAACTTTTCATGCTCTGTTACATGAAGACCCATTTGTTTATCTTGCCTCTGAATGGAATTTCTACCCATATATGACTTTATAATATCCTATATTGGTCATTTGGAAGATATTAGTTCACTGAGTTATGGAGATCTTCCAAATGTTGATCTCCTTTTCATTATACCAACTAAAAAAAATCACAATTGTTAACATTATCACTGATCTCATCAGAAAAGTCTTTAATTTGGGGGAAGCTCATAGCAGTAGATACAAGGTTTTCAAAATTCTAATTTTTACTTGAAAGCTTAAATTTGATTTTTGACAACAAATACTGTCAGCTGTTCTCCCTGAAGAGTCTCATATTGTTCATTTTCAAGAAAATGTTTACCAAATATCCATGTCTGAATAATCATAGCTTGTCTGTTAGTTATTCTTTAAGTAAAAATGATGTTCCATGATAAAAGCAGTTAGTTTAGCCCACAACTCAAATAACCCACCAATGATTTTTCCTTGATACAACCATACTTTGGTGTGCAGTCGAAGTGCTTTATGGGTATTTCCCATTCATCACATGTAATATTAAAAAGGACATGTAGTCAAGGGTAGAGATGTGAGGATTTAAAGAGACAATGAAAAAAAAGCACCTAATATGCCCATTGGCACATAAGTACTGAAGTATGGTTTTTCTTGCTCTCCTGTTCTCATATGCTACTGTCCATTCTTTCCACCTTTCCTTTACTTCCTAAATTCCTAAAAGAGTAACAGTCTAAACTTATTTTTATTTTCTCACTTAATTCCTTGTAGCTTAATTTCTATCACTCTACTGACTCAACTCTTCTTAAAGCTAATCATGAATCATCAAATCCAAGGCCTTTTTCATAGTTCTTATAACTCCTGAAGCACCTGATACTGTAAACTGTTTGTGAATCTCTCCCCTTTTCTGGGTTCTGTGAATCACTTACTCTGGTCTTCCTACCCTTTTTACCATTTTCCTTGTGGAATCTTTTCTTCTATCTGCTCTGGTAAATAAAGGAATTTCTTAAGGTGGTACTCCTGAGCATTTTCTCTTAATTTTATTACTGTTGAACATGCTCATAGTTTAAAGCGTTACATAGTCCTACAAGCTTATTATTAAAGATATTAAACTTTATAAAATTTTTAATTTAAATTTACTTAAGTTAAAAAACATAACAACTTTCCAAAGATACAACTTACCTTCCAACGATCTAGCTCATTTAACTTTAGATGCTTTTTTGCATAGCTACTAATTTACAATTAAATATTGTAATTACCAGAGTTACAGACAAAAGTACTTTTGAAGAGGGTGGACTTTGCCTGAATTTGCAAAGGGACAAGTAAAAGAAGGATAAAATATTAGACACAAAAATGACTAGGAGAAGATGTGGCAGGATAGAAAACTTGGAGATGATGCTGATAACTGGGAAGGTTGGGCAGAAACCAACAAAATGGCAAAAACTTTAAGATTAGTTGCTTTCATAAATTTTGCTGAAAAACTGACTCAAGATTAGAGAATTTATAAAGTTTTAGAATTAGAAAACTTATATAATGAAAGAAAACTTCTTTTAAACTCTTTAACTTCTGAATAAAAAATGGGGCCTTTTGTGTCTCTTGTTTATGTCCTGCTCCTAAATACAGTTGGCCCTCTATAACTGAGGATTCTGGATACTCGGATTCAACCAACTGCAGATGGAAAATATTTGGGGAAAAAAATCCAGAAAGTTCCAAAAAGAAAAACTTGAATTTGCTGTGCCCTGGCAACTATTTACATAGCCTTTACATTGCACTAGGCATTATAAGTAACCTAGAGATGACAAAGTATACAGGAGGATGTGCACAGCTTATATGCAAATACTATGCCATTTTATATAAGGGACTTGAGCATCCATGGACTCTGGCATTGGCGGGGGTCCTGGAACCAATCCCCTGCAGATACCAAGGAAAGATTGTTAGTGACCAGTTGCAGAGTCTTTATCAGCTTATTGGGGATAGCTCTTCTTACCTAGCTGAATCTCATTAGCTATTCTAAGCCAAGGAAGAAGAGTACAAATAGAAAGTACCACAGTGTAATCAACTAGTGTTAATTATTACTCCATACATTTATTTATAGGTATATGCCTCTATATTGTTTATAATTAATATATTTTACAATTAAAATTTACTAATGGTTTACTTTTTCAGGATAACTTTCAGCATACATGTTGTCTTATTGGTTACCTACCGAAGATCAAGACCTTGATTTTGCCATATATTTTCCATAATGCGAATAATCTGAAGTGTTAGCATATCTTGTCGTAAATCTGAAATTCAAAGAATATGTATACCAACACTTAATGCCACAAGCACAAATTTGAGTATCACATCATCACAATGTTTTCAAACAGAAAATATACAGAACTATGTTTGCTCTTCAAAATAATCTGTAAGGAAGCAATAATCTTAGTCTTTAACCCATTTCTAAAGTATCTGCATAAACACATATGTATAACAATGTAGGATAACGTGGCATGTATTTCACAAAAAAATTAAATTAAAATATTTAAATTACTTATTTTTCTGAATCCTTAAACTTGAACATGTTTATATTAAAATATTTGGATTAACAGAATTCAGTGCTGAAAGGTCATTTCCTAATGAAAACCCATCAATGATACATTTGTTTAGTATATAAAAATGTATTCCCCCACAGCCTGTTCTCCAAATAAATTAGGACCTTCTTTTATGATTCCTTAGCAGACTACACTTTTCCTTTGTACCAGGGTTGTAATTTTGTTTTTGTAGTTATTTGTTTAACGTCTCTTTTCCCTGCTAGACTGTAAACTCTATAAGAGGGCAGGGATTCTGTTTTGTGTATCCTTACAACTTCAGGGCCTAGCATGTCAAATATTTATGGAGTGAATGGATACACAGCTGGACAAAATGATTTTCAGGCCTTCTGATTCTAAACCTAGTACTTCCTTCCTTTTCAATAATTATAAATACATATTCTAAAGGTTAAGACATTTGCTTAATATTATATATTTTACCACATGCATATTCCTTAAATGGCTTTCAATAATCTTCAGGGTTCATAAATATCCTGTGTATAAAAATATAACTAAATTCATGCATCATAAGTCCATTAATATTCTTCCTTACCATCCCCATTTTTAAAGATGATCTCATTGTTCTGAAAGAGTAATTCTGACATGATGTCTGGGTTCTCCCAATTCAACCACAGTGGCCTTTTTGCAGAGGACATAATTCGACACTCTTCAAGCCTTTAAAATAGTTGAAAAATTTACTAGGCACCTTAGCTTTGTTATTCTTTGTAGCCTCAATTTATTTTAAAATATATATACTATACAGCTTTTTGAAGTGTTATAACAATTTTAAACTTTCTCCTCAGTTTTATTTATGAATTAATTTCTGAGGTAGTATAAAGAAAAAATACATATTAAGCTTAAAAATTTCTTATAAATGGAATGTGAATTTTCCACAAATATAGGGACATCTCATTTGTTTTACAGATATTACATTCCATTTCTTATCCAATGATACCAGAAATTCTGGCCATAAAAAGTTTTAAATTCTATTATTAAAGTAGTAAAAACTCATTCTGAATAAATGCAGGTCTGAGCTTAAGAAAATTTTACTACTCTTATTTTGCAGGGTAGGAAAAGGGGAGAGACAAGCATATATTATTGAACACAATGACATTTTGACTTTTTCAAGACTTTCTCCAGAGAAAGTACTTGTTTAAATGTATCAATAAAACTTGCAATAAAGTACCTTACCTGAGATTTCCCAGCTGATGAGCAGGGTTTAGAGGCGACAGAAAGCCCTGTAGAGCATCCATGAAATCTGGTCGCCGCATTTGCTCAACTAAAAATTTCATCTGTACCTGATAAATGAGCATAATCATGGTTAGAAGTTGATTTGATAAAGGTAAAACTAATTGCTAATCTCTTTTATACACTGGAACCTCATTATTGTGTAGTCTTTGAATCCATATCCTGGATTGGCTGCATTCTAATTAGAAGGGTTTCTATAACACAGAGCTGCACAACTCAGACAGAGAGGTGAGAGTGACAGTACTGTGCACCTTCCTGTGACAAAAGCTCTGCATGCTGACAGAGGCAGTGTTCTGGCTCTAGAGCAGGGCTTGGTCAACTATGGCTTGTAAGTCAGTTGCCAGTTTTTGTAAGTCAAATTGCCTTGGAATATAGTCATGCCCATTCACTTAGATACTGGTGCTTTCACACTAGAATAGCAGAGCTGAGTAGTTACAACAAACTGCATGGCCTACCAAGTCTAAAATATTTACTATCTAGCTTTTTAAGAAAAAGTTCGCTGACCTTTGTTCTAGAGGAAAAACTGTGGAGATATCACATTAGCTTAATAACCTTACTTTTAAGCTTTTCAGAAAACACCACATTCTCTGTTCAATAAAAAAGGTCTAGTGAGTCTAAAAGAAATTGTTGGGAAAAGTCTCATACTATACTCAAGGTTCTAGTACATAAGTGGAAAGAAACATCCTTTTTTAATCACTTTTTTAATCCACTTTTTAAGCCAATCTGTGATATGAAAACTTCACTTTAGAAGAAGTGCTTATATTTACAAATTTAACTAATATCTAATTTCTTTTTTCTTACCTTAGTTACAATATAATAAATTTTATTATTTCAAAGCAGTCTAATTTCTTCTTGCTCACAATTCCAGCAGCAGAAACAATACAATTATTTTCTAATAACCTGTATTTGAACTTACATACCACAATTTCAATAAAATCAACTCAGTCACATACTGTATGACATTTAGATTAATACAGTAACTTTCTTTTAAAGTTGTTTTTTTCTTCAAGCAACATTAATGAAAATGTTGAAAAACTGTATTCAGTACTACTAATTTACATTGCCTGTCCTTTGGGGACTCACTAATAAACTGGGATTTTCTTTTTTCATTTCACTAGAGGTGAGGAATGATCTCACTTTTTACTGTAGGGTGTGTTGGACTGAATAAAGGATAAGGAGTAGGAAAAGGTCATGAAAACCTTTACATTTCATGTTTCTCAGGTACACTAAGCAAGACTGCAGGTGACTCAAGTGTGTGATATATTTACTGTGTGACTAAGAGTCCATTTTAAACTTTCCACTCATTTTCAGGGTCATTATTAAAAGAAAAGAAATGACACAGAGTAAGGAAAAATCATTTTTAAGACTTAGGGCTGGGACTTCCCTGGTAGCGCAGTGGTTAAGAATCTGCCTGCCAATGCAAGGGTCACAGGTTCGAGCCCTGGTCCAGAAAGATCCCACATGCCGTGGTGCAACTAAGCCCATGTGCCACGACTACTGAGCCTGGACTCTAGAGCTCGCGAGCCACAACTACTGAGCCTGCGTGCCTAGAGCCCATGCTCCGCAACAAGAGAAGCCACTGCAATGAGAAGCCCACACACCACAACGAAGAGTAGCCCCTGCTCGCCACAACTAGAGAAAGCCCGTGCGCAGCAACGAAGACCCAACACAGCCAAAAAAAAGACTTAGGGCTAAACAACAAGATCCTAATGTATAGCACGGGAACTATATTCAATATCCTGTGATAAACCATAATGGAAAAGAATATAAAAAAAGAATATATATATGTATATAACTGAGTCACTTTGCTATACAGCAGAGATTAGCACAATATTGTAAATCAACTATACTTCAATAAAAAAATTTAAAAAAAAAGACTTAGGGCTATATAAAAGAGAAATGAAGGGAAAGAGGAGGGAACTAACATTTACTGGGCACCTCCCATGTTCTAGGGACCATGAGAGGTACTTTGCATATCTTGTATGATTTAATTCTCACATCAACCCTATGAGGAAAGTATTATTCCCATTTTACAGATGAGGAAAATGAATCTCAAGAGACTAAATAATGTGTCTAACATTACATTGCTTGGATCCAAATCTTAATCTGCCTAATTCTAAGGCCCATGATCTGCATATATACTGGGCTCTCAAATAACCCTGCCCCACTGCAATGAAGGAGTCTGAAAAACAAACTGAAGAGTCACATACCTTTTGTGTTTCATCCTTCTTCTCTTGTTTGAGAATGTCAGTTAAGTTAATGAGCTTTTCCATAGCCTCAACCTGCCTATTCAGGTGCTTCAAATACATCCCACATGCACGGCAATAGGACTCCAAAAGCAGGCCAAACCTCTGACTAACTGTTTTATTGTGCATCTCAGATCTAAAAGGTCAGTGGGGCGGTGGGGGGAGGGAGAGGGAGAGAGAGAGAGAGAGAGAGAGAGAGAGAGAGAGAGAGAGAGAGAGAGAGAGAGAGAGAGAGAATTGATTTTAATGAGTATACACATAACCTTTTTTAAGAAACCCATTTTCTAAATTCAAAAAATGTTATAATCATGTAACTAATACTAACTAATACAATCATACTAACGAATGATAGGTTTTAAATCATTTAAAACCTATCATTTAGAAGCAAAACAATTAAGAGTTTCAGGTAGTTCCTGGAGATATAAATTTAAAAAAAACTAGATTTTAGGTTTATTTCAACTACTTTTCATTTACTAATCTTAGCACAAAATACATAAACATGAAAAAAGGAAATTAGGCACAAAAATAATACAATGAATAGAGAGGGAGTGAAGAGCTCAGTGAACACTATTTGACTCTTCTGCATACATGTCCCTTTTCTGTACTGTGTCTGAATTTAAGTTATTCTTAAATTTATTTTATTTATTTATTTTTGGCTGCATTGGGTCTTTGTTGCTGTGCACAGGCTTTCTCTAGTTGTGGAGAGCGGGGGCTACTCTTCATTGCAGTAGGCATGCTTCTCGTTGAGGTGGCTTCTCTTGTTGCAGAGCACGGGCTCTAAACG
Organism: Monodon monoceros; assembly: GCF_005190385.1. NCBI lineage: Eukaryota > Metazoa > Chordata > Mammalia > Artiodactyla > Monodontidae > Monodon > Monodon monoceros. The sequence continues at coordinate 87,350,554 of NW_021703767.1, forward strand.
CATGGGTTTCAGTAGTTGTGGCACGAGAGTTCAGTAGTTGTGGCACGAGGGCTCAGTAGTTGTGGCACGAGGGCTCTCGGGCTCTAGAGCGCAGGCTCAATAGTTGTGGCACACGGGCTTAGTTGCTGCATGGCATGTGGGATCTTCCCGGAGCAGGGATCGAACTGGTGTCCCCTGCATTGGCAGGCAGATCCTTAATCACTGTGCCACCAGGGAAGTCCCTGAATTTAAGTTATTTTAAACCTAGTTTCTAGATTCCATTTTAAATTTATTTTAAAATTTAAAAAATAATGTTAATTACAAATCTGTTTCTAAATTTATAAAAAAGTGCATGGTTTATGACCTCTCACTTTGTGTATTAGATATAGCATATTCTGCAAAATATTTTTTATTCTTAATTAGCTTATTTTCTAGTAAGAAACTTGGGATTTTTGTCATTATTGTTCTGAATTCCAAGGCAAGGTTTTTTGGGGGTGGGGGGATATCTTAATCCACACATATGGTGAAATCAATTGCAACATTAATCTGGACCTAGCAAATTTTACTTTGCTTAAAGTAGAATCAAAATCTTTAAAAATATTTCAGCTCTCATTCTTGTATAAAATTTAGTTTTAATTTTACTGCTTACTTAATGTTAAAGAGAAAAGGCTGAGGGAAGTTCATCACTGGTACAATATACTTTCAGTATGGAAAACTCTTCTAGACAAACAAAAACAACAGTATATAAGTAATACATATTTATACATCAACTGAGAATACAAGTAATATATATATAAAGAATTAAATGGGAAAATAATTTGACTTACTTTAAATGCCAAAAGAAAAAGTGCCCAATCCTTTGATTAGTCAATGCTTTTTTGAGTAAAAACCTCACAAGTAGGTTATCCAAATACTGTTCATATTTTAGGACCTATGTGATTAAAAACAAACAAACAAAAATAAAAACAACTCTAGATCAATCAAGGTCAGTTTCTGCATGGTTGGATTTAAAGAAAAATTTTTTAGGAAGAAAATAGATACTACTGGTAATAAAACTGACTTTTAAAAATGCATAAACCCAGCTAATACAGTAGGTGTTGGAAGGTGCATGGATTTAGAATAAAACATTATTTTTCTATTTTACCTGTACTAGCTGAATTAGGTACTGAGAAAGTTTGTCATCTGTTAAATATTTTTCTAAGCATCGAACAGCAAAACCTCGAACCATAGGATCTGGGTAATTGCAGTCCAGAAGCTCCATAGCCTGTTCAGGTTTGATTGGAGGCCAATCTTTTACCAAGCAGTACATCTGTGTATGAGTGAGATAATAGATCATAATACACATAATCTACTGAACATCATAGCTTAGCCTAGACTACTTTAAACATGCTCAGAACACTTACTTTAGCCCACAGCTGGGCAAAATCATTTAACACAAAGCCTATTTTATAATAAAGTGTTGAATATCCCATGCAATTTGTTGAACACTGTACTGAAAGTGAAAAGGAGAATGGCTGTATGGGTACAAAATAGTTGTAAGGATACTGGTTGTTTACCCTCACGATCATCCGGCTGACTGGGAGCTGTGGCTTGCTAACTGCTGCCCAGTATCAGGAGAGACTATTTTACCACATATTGCTAGCCTGAGAAAAGATCAAAATTTGAAATTTGAAGTATAGTTTCTACTGAATGCATCTCACTTTCTCACCATTGTAAAGTAATAATATCTTAAGGTGAACCATGCTAAGTCGAGGACCATCTGTATTATCATTATTAATCAATTTAAAACATAGTCTATTTCATTTCTTATATTTATGCAGACTTTCTGAGAAAAAACAATTTGAATGACATACCAAATTTGTGCAACAGTTATTCAGTAATCTCAAACATGCATTTACCTGAGCTACTTCATCTCTAGAATTCCATTTAACAGACAGAAGCAATTTGGGTAGAATTTCAGGGATAGTTACACAATAGTGTCTGTGTGGAAAAGACAAAACAAAACAAAAAAAATTCTTACATATTATTCAAAAGGCCTAGATGTCTAAATTTGTGACTATGCAATCTTTAAGAAGTTCCAAACACTTTTAAAACTTCTTACCATTACTAGCCTTCTTTAAAATCAAAACAAACCTGTGTTTAACACTATAGCTGCACATACATGTACATAGATAGTTATAATGGCATGGAAGACTAAAGGAAAACCCAAATGGAGGACAGGTACTTAGGGAAAATTATGAATTTATGTTATAACACTATATAGCTCCTATTATTCATCTACTTATTCGGCATGAACCATGAGAAGAGTTACCACTTCTACTGTGGTCACTGGAAAAAATTTTTATTTAAATGAACTTTCTGCAGAATGCACTGCAACTGCCTTATTTAAATAAACCAGGGTACACTTACCAAGTTGCAGGATAATTTCTACAGAAGTGAAAATAAGGCATTACAGTATTACTTTAAGGAAGTGTAAGAAAAAATGAAAAATGGAAGGAACTCCTAAAAATGAAAATATCTAGACCAATTAAATCACAACTAAATTGATCTAAAACTAAGGTTTTGTTTTTTTTTTTTTTGGATCTTAAATTTTATTTGAAAACAAACCAAAAAAACAAATCCTAAAAAATGTCATGTTAAGGATTCAGAATTTTAAAAAAGCCTTCAATCTGCAAGGTTATTACCAATGCAGCATGATTTTCTAGAAATACTGATTGATACCCACAGTTCAAAAAAGGGTGATGTTTGTAATTAAAAATCATGTAAATTACGCTTTATTTACTCTAATAGGTAATGGCAGAAGCATGGCAAGATCAGCCAAAGTCAGTTCTTTCTTCTGAAATAGAAGGAACAGAGACTCTCTTTCTTAGCACTTACCTGTGGCTCCACAGAAAATCTTTCTCTTGCTCAGTGATTTCAGATAGAGGATCTCGTGTACAAATTGCTCGGAGCTGTTCTTTATCATTTTCTCTTAATTCATTGTCTCTAGCTAGTCTGTTACTCTGTAAAATAAAGTAATATCATATAATTTTCTTTGCCATACCCCCCCTCGATTGATGAGTGATCTGCAAAAAAAGAAAATTAATTTTCAATAAACTTTACATTGCTTATTAACTGTTAAAAAACAGTTTATTCTCATTGCAAGACTTTATTTTCAGGGATGGGGAGAACAAACTTAAGACAGTTATTTGTGGAACAAATCCAATAATTTACTTGGTTAACATTACCACCAACCAAAGAACAGTTAAGTGCCAAAATCAGTCAGGGATAAGGCTAGATTTGGATACTAGGGGGTGGTAGTGAACAATTTACTTCTCTTCCTGATGAGGACCCTTCCTAGTATCCTATTAACTAATCTGCTAATGTTTCTGGAATAAGAGAGAAAATTAAAAAGTAAAATAATAAAATAAAAATATAAATTCTTTCATAATCCTTCCCTGAAAATATCCTTATAATCACTTGCAAGGCTTTCTAATTTTAAAAGTAAAAATAAGGGAAAAAAGGAGAAAAAAAACCATCCACATTAAAACACTGCACATTGAATGTTTGGAAACGAAAAAGAAAATACCATAACTTTTGGTGTAATTCCAATATTCCAGGTAATGTATTTATTCCCTTTAAATACAAATGTATTAACCGCATAGTGAATAATTATGAATGCATATTAATGTATCATGCAAAACACACACCCCTTAGGATGAGTTACACATATTCCGATTGGCTAAAAATGAAAGCAGACATCCATGCTACTTGGTTTTTATACATTTAAATATTGTTAATTTATCCAACAGCATAAAGAAATATTACTGGCACATATTCACTCAACAAATCTTTATTAATACATGTACTGTGTACCTTGTCCTGTTCTTACTGTTGGGCTCAGAAAATAGTAAAACACCCTGTATTAACAGAGCCTCTATTACAGTGGGAAATTAAATGAACAAATAAAAATACTGGAGTAGATATAGATAAGATACTCTGGGTGCTGTGACAGAGAAGGACTGAGTGGCTACTTTAGACTGGGTGTTCAGGAATGGCCTTTGAGAAGGTAGTATTAATTTGTGATCCAAATGACAAGAAAGAACCATCCACACTAAGACCAGGGAAAGACTACTGCAGATGAAGGAAACAGTGAAAGTGCCCCAAGGAAAGAATGAGTTTGGTGTGAAGGAGGAACAGGAAGAAGACCAGGGTGTCTGAAGTCCAGTAGATGAGGGAGAGGAGTGACAGGAGGTCATGTTCAGAGCATGTAAAATTTGCAGGTCAGGGTAAAAGGTCTGGATTTTACTTTTAGCGAAGCTATTTAAAGGATGAATACTATTACTTGATTTACCTTTTATAAATATTATTCTGGTTGCTTTGGGGAAAGCAGGAGACCAGTTAGGAGGCTACTGCAATAGTCCAGGTAAGAGAATACTTAACCCTCAACTCATCAGAAAAAGTAGTCATTAGAACTTATCATCTGGGTTCCAATGGACTCTTAGTTCTTTTACTTACCGATTTTTGTTTATATTTTTAATACAAAATAATTTAAAGAAGAATAAAGTGATGGTGAAAAACAATTTTATTAGACATCTTAATAAGAATATAAACACAGTAAAACCAAATTTATAATCCAAAATGGGCAACATACGTTGAATGCAACAAACTTGCTCATCAACTGTCATGTGTGAACCTGAATATATCCATCTTGTGAATACTGATCCCAGATTTCAAATACATTTCTAGTAAGTTCTAGTTTATCATTACTTCTGGTTTTTCTTCTCACACCTGCATTGTCAAAATACTTTTGAAAACTTTGATGACTCATAATTTTATTGAAGAAGGGACAACCATCTTCTTTGCTTCATAACTGCAAAACATTTCTATTTTTTATACTTACAGATATCAGAATAATCAATCCAAGGATTTAAAAAATTTCTACATCACCTTTTTCCTTCCAGTCATTTTTATACATAACTGGCTGCAGCATTTATCTACTTACTAAGTAAATTCTGATGCACAACATCATAAAAGATGGAAAGAATACTGAAAAAGATGAGGTGTGGGCTGGGTTCTTGTTAAGAAATACTGTGTGATAAAGTCATTCCTGCAGAATGACTAACTGATGTTAGTCATTTTTTGTCCTTGGAGATATACTGTTCACTCATCGTTTCCTGAGTTTGAGAAAAATTCATCTAGGATATTGTCATCTGATATTTCACTGACATGATCAATTTTAACATCATCATTCAAGCCTGGAATAGTGGTTCTCAACTGGGGTGATTCTGTCCCTTCTAAGAGGAACCTCTGATACTGTTTGGACACATTTTTGATCATCACAGCTTGTGGCGGTGGTGGTGCTGGCATCTAGAGGGTGGAGGCCAGGGACGCTGCTAAACATCCTGTAATGCACACAACAGCCCCTACAACAAAGGAGTTTTTGGCCCCAAATGTCAGCAATGTCAAGGCTGAGAAACTTTGCTTTAAAGTGCTATTATCTGTCTCTTTGTATTCATACTCTGATTTGCTAATAATTATGAAATATTTTCCTCTGTCAATTTTCTTCTCTTTGGCATTATCAGTGGAAAGGGAAAAATTCTGAATTATTAACAGTGTTCAATTAAAGCCTAAAAAATAACAGCAACAAAACACTACAAAGATGGTATATATCTGGAAAGATGATGCAAAACACTGGGCTATGCAATGAGAAAACTGAAGGATGATGTACTAGTGATGATTTATCTCACTACTGTATCATCCTTCTAGGCTATTTTATCCTTTTATATTTTTATATTATTTTAGTCTTTCTTTTAGCATAGTTGGAATTAATTAATGAATAATGATGAAATAGTAAAATGTTTTAAGATATTGGAAAACTAAGATCCTATTATTGTTTCTAAGAGTTATAAAAGTTTTCAATAGATCCAAAGGTAACTGAAAGATAGAGTCAGTTTTATTCTATTATAAAAAAAAACAGGGACTTCCCTGGTGGTGCAGTGGTTATGAATCTGCCTGCCAATGCAGGGGACACGGGTTCGAGCCCTGGTCCGGGAAGATCCCACATGCCGTGGAGCAACTAAGCCTGTGTGCCACAACTACTGAGCCCGCACACCACATCTACTGAAACCCACATGCCTAGAGCCCGTGCTCCACAAGAGAAGCCACTGCAATGAGAAGCCCACGCACTGCAACGAAGAGTAGCCCCCGCTCACCGCAACTAGAGAAAGCCAGCACGCAACAACAAAGACCCAATGCAGCCTAAATATAAATAAAATTAAAAAAAACAAAAACAATGGATAAGGGTTCCAATTTCTCCACATCCTCACCAACACCTGTTATTTTAAAAAAAAGTTTTTCTTTTTTCTTTTTGAAATTAAAAAAAATTCTTCTAAGGAAGAAAAAGTCATAAAGTATCAATCCTTACAGAGTTAGAACTGCTCAAAAAGGAAACTCAAGAGCTAAAATTGGCTCCAACAAGCCCTGATGGCAAACTGAGTTCAATGGCTGAATGTATGAATAAAATAGGAAATAAATGAGTTTCCAAGTATGTGACTTGACTCTTGTAATTCAGTTAGTTTAAAGGTATAACAAATTGGATAGGGTTATGGACATTTTATGGAAATGCTCATCAGTATTTTACCCCCAATTTCAAAAGTAAGGAATTCCTGTCTAGTTAGAATGGTTAAGAGTAAAAGACTTAATACTAATTAAACAGTGACACTGGATAACTTATTTAAACTCCTTAAGCCTTTTCCTTACTGGTAAAATACGAATTATAATAGCACGTACCCTCATAGAGACTGCTTTTAAGATTAAATGAGGTAATACGTGAAAAGTAATTGGTATGGCGTTTGGTATATGGTAAGCACTTAATAAATGTTAGGTATATTCAAAGAATTAAACTTACAGAGTAGGGTTTTGAAAGAGAATCCCTTTTTAACTTCAAAAAAGCTAATTGTTCCTTCCGTAAATGACAGAATTCAGTAATGATTTTAAATTAATTTCTACTTAACAAAATATCTTCTACATAGTTCTGAAAGTACACAGGCAGGAAGATTATTATTACTATTATTATTATTCTGTTTACAAAAGGGATTGGTAAACTCCTTACTGAGAATACAACTAATAAAGTTAAACTAATAAAGTTCCTAAGCATAGGATTCCAGGCTACCCCAGGGTGCTACTATTACTGTTACTGGGGGTAGGCCTATCTCAGGACCCACATTCATTGAATGGTCTATCTATAACCTTTAATTAGGCCAAAGAAAATGGTGATAAATTAGAAAACTGGGGAAAGAGACAGCAAAGAACAAAAATACCTTCTTCTCTCAGTACTGACACTTTTGCCCTTGAGAAATAAGGGAGAGTTTATGATCTTATTTATTTTTTTAACATCTTTATTGGAGTAGCATTGCTTTACAATGGTGTGTTAGTTTCTGCTGTATAACAAAGTGAATCAGCTATACATAAACATATATCCCCATATCTCCTCCCTCTTGTGCCTCCCTCCCACCCTCCCTATCCCAGCCCTCTAGGTGGACACAAAGCACCAAGGAGAGTTTATGATCTTTGAACGCAGTTATACTGCGGTTCAAAAGTTACAGCCAAGATCAGACAAATATATCAATATTTAAACTCCATTTTATATATATTCTTTTCTAGCATGTCTGGACTATACTGGTATGCTATTTCCTCTGCTCCCTTGCTCAACTAACAACATACGTATACCTTGATTTCAAGTTCAAGGTTATTATCCCAGAGAGGTCTTTCCTGAACCCAAAATACATTAGCCTTTCTCCCCAAAACCCTATGTTAGTCATTCTTGACACACTATTGTTTCCTTCATGGCACTCACCATGATTTATGATCTTATATTTCTGTGTTTACCAGTTTCAGGCCTATTTTCACCATTAGACTGTATAATCAGTGGAGGTCTCTTTAGGTCACAACTTTATTACCTGGTACCTATCGTATAATAAATATATACATATAGTCAGTATTCAATAAATATTTGTCAAATGAGGCAGGCTAAACTAAGAAAAGGCAGAGCTGCAGTAAAAATATTAGCATACAGAATTTTATTTTATTGCAATACTGTTCTAGAGCCTGAAGTATCTATTCGAGTGTGACTAAAACACATGAAACCTTCTCTATACAAAGAGTAACAGTATGCAGCCAAAAGCACTGATTATGACTGATACTTAAGGAAGACTCAGTGATTTGCCTTACCAGTCCTGCATGGGAATAACTAAATCCTGCTTCTCGGGACACAGACCAATTGGCATGCTCTTCAATCACTGACATATCTGGAAACTTTACCACACTGCTGAACCAGTCAAACTCCAACTCCAAACATGGAGTTTCCTAAGAGATGGAATAAAAGTTATTATACATATTACACTTGACTGTCACACACACAAAAAAGAAAAAAAATCTTATTTATGATAATAAAAAGCTTACTTTATTTGGATTTGATCCAGTAACACCAATAGGGTTCAGCAAATCTTCTAGTCCATGAGGTACTGGCCAAAGATTCAAAGCCATTTTTCCAGATACTAGAGTATCTGTGTAATCAAACAAGTTTATATTTCCCCAGGCCAATGGACAGTGTTCCTTAACAAAACAGAAAAATGTTCACTACTCTGTAGATTAAATTATAAAACGCATTTCAAAATGTTGATACTCTTCTTTCCCAGAAAGGAGAAACCAACAACTGTCTTTTTCATGGTATCTATAACAAGTCACATTAATTTTTTCAAAGTATAAATAGTTTCTTTCCTTTTTCCCATTTGAAATTACATGTATTTTTTAATTATAAATAGGAAATATGAACCAAAGCAAGCAAGACAGATATTTGTATGTAGTCACTCTGCAAGTTTAAAAATTTTATCAGTATGAACTCAGGACATATTCATCATAAAATAAATTCTGGAAGCTCTATCAAGCTATTCTTCTTTAAATAAATATATTATTTTAAAATGCTTATTAATTTTTTAAACAAAGAAAAATAATATCCATTTCTTGAAAAAATTCAATCAGCAGTATAATTAGGAGTTTTTAGAGGTGAATGATTGTTCCTTTTGAAATACTTTACCTCTTTAGCACCCTTTCGGCCTTTAACAGAACAAATAGAAAGGCAAAGTCGAGCAGCACGAGGAAGATCAGGAATGTATATATCGTAATTCAGCCATTCATTCCACCTATGAAAAATTAAGAAAAAAATAATTTACCAAAAAAGACTTTTTCTAGAGTATATAAATGACTCCTACAAATCATCAAGAAAAAGATAAATCAAATGAAAACCAAGCCAGAGATTGACTGGAACAAAGACTTCACAAGGTCATATTTAAATGGCTAATACACATGAAAAAGTAGCCAATATCAGGACTTCCCTGGTGGTCCAGTGGTAAAGAATCTGCCTTACAATGCAGGGGACTCGGGTTTGAACCCTGGTCAGGGAACTAAGATCCCACATGCCGCAGGGCAACTAAGCCCGCGGCCACAACTACTGAGCTCACGTGCCCTGGAGCCTGCGCACCACAGCTAGAGAAGAGAAAACCCTCACGACACAACTAGAGAGAAGCCTGCGGGCTACAACTAAGACCTGACGCAGCCAAAAATAAATAAATAAATAAATAAATGTTTAAAAAAAAGAAAGTAGTCAATATGTCATTCAAAAAATGCAAAATAAAAGATATCACTATAAAAAAGAATGGCTAAAACTATAAAGACTGATGATACTAAGGGGTGGTAAGGAGGTGCAGTAACAGGAAATCTCATACATGCTAGGGGAGGTGTAATTTGTACAACCAATTTGGAAAGCATAATCTATTAAAACTGAACCATGACTCAGCTCCACCTCTAGGTATAAAACCACAGAAATGTATGCATTTTTGCACAGAATGTTAATAGAATTATTTACAGTATCCCCAAACTTCAAAAAAATTCAAATGACCAACAGTAGAATAAATGGTAGTATATTCATATAATGGCACACTATATATCAATAGAAATGAACACCAGTTATTTACAATATGGATGAAATCTTACAAACATAATATTGAGTGTAAGAAGCTAGACACAAAAGAATATCTACTCCTTCAGTCCATTTATATAAAATTCAGGAATAACCAAAACTAACCAATAGTGTTAGAAATCAAGATAGTAGTTATCTTTGGGGAGGAGAGAAGATTAATGGATTGGGAAGTAGTGTGAGGAGGGGTTTTTGGAATGCTGGTAAATGTTCTAATTCTTGACCAGCACAGTGGCTATATAGGTATTATCACCTTGTGATAATTCACTGAACTGTGCAATTATGATTTATGCATTTGTGCTATATTTCAGTAAAAATAAAAAACAAATTAGCTTATAGAAGAGGCAAAGAGAAAAGGGAAACTAAGTAAGATAAAATTAGATTTCCTATTATGATTAAAATTATATTTAATTACTTTTATATATGATGTAGTTTCATCCAGAAGAGCCCATTAATTTAAATAAGTCAGTATGTAAATAAAATAAAGGATACGTAAGGAGAAAGTATGTAAATTTTAGAGTAATTAACTACTTCACAAGAGGTAATAAAACTTGACATTCATAATAAGGAAAGCATAAGAAGCTCCTACAACAAGTGATGATAAAAATTATTCAAATTTTTATGATAAATTCCCTTCAATTTATTGGATGTTACATGCAAAATTATGTCTATATTTGGTAAACATACTGGTAAAGAGCGAAGTATAATAAGTAGTAGTTTTTTTTTTTTAATTAAAATCATTATAGTAATGGCTAAAAGCTTGGACTCAGAAGTCAGACTACCTGGAGTAAAGTCTTGTTTCTACTATTTTACTATATGTGTAACCCTCGCTTTGTGTAACCCTCGCTTTGTTTGTTTTTTCATGTGTGAAATGGGACTAATAATAGTACCTACTCTCAGAGAGTTGTTTTGAAGATTAAATGAGATAACATAAGTAAAGCACTTAGAACAGCAACTGGTCCATGTTAAAAGCTCAAGTGCTAGATATTAACTTGGAAAACTTTTCAAATGGCTTCTTTATAATTCTGTTCTGTTTTCTGATTATAAATAAAACAAGACTTAATTAACAAAACAGTATAAGAATTCTACTTTTAATTAGTCAGACTAAGTTATAAAGCCATCAGTAAAATAAGTTCTATTTATTCTAGTATCTTTGCTTGAGTGTGGGCAAAGATAAAAAGAAATATATTGTCCTTTTATACAGAGAAGACATTTAAAATGCGGGAACTTAGCTAGAAGGAAATCGAAAGGGAAAGGAGACAACAAATGCAGGGAAAAGAAATACTGTGAGATTTGATAAGTCCACAGTAATTCAAGAAAAATTAGAAGATGTATCTCAAATGTACCTAGTACTTTGTACTACTCTGAAATTTTTAGAATTGCTCATAATTAGTGAGAAATTTTCTACACACTTTCTAAGAGAACTGTGTCTTATTAATGTAGTTCAGTATTATGCTAACCGAATAAAGCATGTTCCTTTCACACACACACCCCACCCATACCCAATTAAGTTCTTTATTCTGGCAATGGTTTTATATATATATTCCAAATTGATTTTGACATTGGGAGATAACTGGTACATTTATAAGAAATTTATTTAGCATATAGAAAGAACAGATTTAGAACAATCACTTAATCTCAGTAAGAATTTTTAAGATTCTATCTTTCTAATAACTTAATACACTTTTACCTCTGATCTTTTCTGTAAATGCAGAAAAGTTTTAAAATTTACTTAAATCTTTATACTACTACCACAGGGATTTTACCTTACAGATATTCTTAAAGGAAAGACAATAAAATATAAGTCCTTTATGAATAGCTATTTTAAGATATTAAAATTTTGACAGTTTAATCTTATATTATTAAATAAATTTACCATTTATTTTTCTAAAGCCTGTTTATTCTTGGTACTTGAAAGAACTAGGATAAATCTATCCAACATTATTTTGGGGTCTTTGCTTGGGGCTTGCTGAATTCCTTAGATTGTTGGTTTTATAGTTTTCACCAAATTTGGAAAATTTTGGCTATAATTTCCTCAAATATTGTTTTTCTGCTCCTTGCACAACCACCCACCTAACCTGTGACAGATATGCTGTGTGAGTGGGAAATAAACATTTGTTGTTCTAACAAAAAATTCAGAAGATTCTGGTGTGGTCTGTTGCCACAGCATAACTTCTACCCCGAATGATGTATTGATAGTTTCTGACCTATGATGGTTCAGGCGGGGCGGGGAACTATTTCCCTTCCTCCTGGTAGAGAAGGCTACCATCTCTTTGAACTTTACGTAGGCTCTCTCACCTCTATCAATTTAATTACAACACCATAACTTTTTCTTGACTCTCCTAGAACTCAGTCTGAATTGATTATGAAATTTACTTCTGGAAGATCCACTAGTTAGCTCTATTGCTAGTCTAAAAAATCCATCTTTAACATTTAATTCCAATTTGAGTTCTCTTAAAATATTACTATTAATTTCAAGAATAAACTTTTATCCCCAAATGATTCTATACAGAGAAGCAAAGAAATGGCAGGATGTCAAGCTGTTGAATTATACTACCTATTTCTTCATTTTATCTAGGCAGTAATCATTTAAAAATGTTCCCAATAACACCCGCTCCCACTAAGAAACTGGTTTGTTCCCCAAGATTCTTTATTTGAATGTCATAAATATGTATTCTTGGGAGTACTGTAAAGAAAACTGCCTCAGAGTAGTCCAGCTCTAAAGTTGTTTGCCAAGTCTCACTTCTTAATGGAAATGCAAATGGAGATAAAAAAGGAATAAAATGCTAGGTTTATGGATCTAATGTAAGGAATAATCAGCACAAAACTATAACCACATTCTGTTCTCTCCTTGACACAATGAGAAGAGAGGATCAGAAAAACCCTTCCGATAACGTTTTAGGGAGAATCAATAAAGTGATCCTGTGATTGATACTCATTAGACGGAATGTCCTCATGTTCTATATGTAAATGTCTGGTAATTATATATGACTTGTATAAAACTAATGATGTAAACTATACTACTTTTATTTATTATACTGCTAAACACTAATATGACTTTTGGAAATATAAACTCATATATACTTCCTTACCTGGGATTGGAACAAGGTACTCTTTGAGTGTTCACATTATCACATAAGGGTTCTCCTCCATGGTAGATACCTGTTCGAACATAGATCTAAGGAAAATAAAAAGTTATGTGTATACACATACATATATATATATATATGTATATATACACATGCACACATACATACTAGACCAGACCAATATTAAACATTATCAAAACAATGTAACTGATATGAATGAGAGAATCAACTAAAGTTTCTGTTCAGATGTAGCTTCTCTGTTCTCTTTTTCTTCACATGTATAGTAAATTAATACTGATGCAGATTCTTCACCAAAATGTACTGCTGCCTTCAGGCGGACATTACACTATTAAAAATCAAGATAGGCCCACAATCCCTTTAGGGCAGGTATGTAATTCAGAGTTTTTCATATTTTAGAAAGATAAATTGGTACATATACTAAATATTACTTAGTACTCTTAGCAGTTAAAGCAGCACTCCGTAAAGAAATTAATATTTCTGCAATAAAACATTTGGATATTTACACTAAGTGGGATAAATAAAGACTGTAAAAAACCTCGCTTCAGGTTAGGTCAGGTTTTCCTGCCAAATGAATTCTGTAAAAGTTTGGTTTTAAGAGCTTAGAATTATGGGTATTAGAATTATTAGAATTAGGGATATTAGAATTACAGAAAATGATTATAAGCTGAGGTAGATGTTTTGTAGCCAGCTGAAAACATACTGTAGGTCAACAGATTATTATATACTTCAATAAAAAAGATTTATATAAAATAATTTATATACAATAATAAACATCAACACTTGACCTTACCTTGTCAATGTCTCGAATATTCACATTCACATAGGTTGCACAAAGAATTTTTATTCTAAGTGCACTATTTATAACCCAAAGGGATTTTGTAGATGTTTCTCCATTCATATATGGTGTAGCTGTGGAGATGCGTCTGGAATAAGATGGCATTGTAAAACAGTCCATTGGCAGTTGAGAGTAGAGGCTTTCTTTAGCCATCAGCATCAAATTGGGCATCCTCCCAAGCATTATACAGCTTCTTATATACTGTAAGAGATTAAGGTGGGAGGAGAGAAGGCATTTCTTGTAAGGTTTTTCATTTTAAAGGCAACATATAAGAGTACTATGAGAATTTACATACTAATCTGCAAAGGTAATTAAAAAATCAAACATTATAGACACATTTCTTAGCAGTTGCTATATTTATAACATTTAAAAAACTAACATTTGGGAGTTAGGTTTTAGCACAGATAAACCAAACACATCTTGGAATATAAATTGTATAAAAGAAAAGAAAAACAAAGGTCAGCTTTTTAGACTGTAGTTCTACCTTTAACTGGAAGGAAAAAGAAAGAAAAGAAAAAAGGAATTAAAAATAAGGATAAGAAGATACTCATTATGAAAACACTAGATATTAGAATTACAGAAAAGAACTAAAAGCTGAGGTAGATGTTTTCTAGCCAACTGAAAACATACGGCAGGTGCTTGTTAAAGGAAAAGCAACATCATTTAGGAAGCCTCTGCCATTCAATCTATTAAGTCATACTGATGTCAAATCCAAGTGCTGCTGCCCACTTGTTCTTCTGTCCCAACATTTCTTGAGAAATATTTGTTTTGTTAAAAAAAAAAACAGAACAAAAAAACCCAAAAGCCACAAAGAGAGGAGACTAATAAAATTATGGAATATGTTTTAAAAAATATTAAAATGCATTGGTTTGAACTCTGAAATGGTAGTTAGGATAGATTTTCAAGCAACTGTACACATATTACAAAAACCTATTTTCTTACCCATAAGCCCTACTATACTGTAAGCAACCTAAAAGCCAGAACCATGTCTTGCTTGGTATTGTAAATCAGCACTTGACATATGCTTGGTACAAATACAGTTGCTTCTTATAGGTATTTATTTAATGAATAGAAATAGAGAGTAGGGAAGTATTTATAGTACACCTTAATTAACTATAGATCATGGATTTTTTGAAATGTTTATTTTCATTCCTTCTAGTGCCACTGCTTGGGAGGGGATAAAAATCATTAAATACCCCATATTTGGGGATTAGTATAACTGCCAACTTTTTTTTTTTTTGACAAAGAACACATTTACCTTATTGCTTACACTGCCTATTCAAATGAACACAACAAACCCTTTTTAAAAAAAGTAAGGCACATGAAAAGCCTTTTGGGCAAGTTCCATGTTATTTAAAATTCCTATTGGCTATAAAAGTATTTCCACTATAGAACTGGACCTATCCAGAAAAGCACACGATGCATTTTTTGCATGTAGAATACCTGAAGCATTATTATATCTTACCTCATGGCACAATTAAACAGTCACCAAATCAAATGTTTGTATCTGAATAATGATATAACTATTGTTACAATTGTAAAACATTAATCAGCTTACCCATATATGTAGTCAGGTCCCCAAATATTAATTATATAAAATCTAAAAGAATAGCATCTGTCATCTCAAATTCATCAGTCTCTCAAATTAAATATAGTGTAAAAAATAAACTTATTAATCTATTTACTAATATTAATTATTTAATTTTGGGAATTCCCTGGCAGTCCAGCGGTTAGGACTTGGCACTTTCACTGCTGGAGTGCGGGTTCAGTCCCTGATGGGGGAACTAAGATCCCGTAAGCTGTGCAGCACAGCCAAAAAAAATTTGTTTTTAATTTTCAAAAACTATGTCCTAAATACAGATACCAGTTCCCAATGTGATTACCTTTTAAATTTAAAAGTAAGATCTTTGAAACTTGTTACTCACCTTATACTGACTCAGAGGATATTTTTCTAGGAAGTATTCGTCACATCCACACACTTTTAAAATATACTTGCCCTGATATTCTAAAACACAGAGTTTTAGTTGTTCAGATGATAGCAACATACTTCGAGTTTTCTTCCTGATTGCTTCAGCAATTACTTGTTCTGGCACACAGTCATGGTTGATTTTCAGAGTATACTTCTGCTTGTCATTATTTGGAGAAACTATTACCCAAATCACCACTATTATTTGCCCTATAATAGGAAAATAATATTAGATGCAGTCACCACATATATTTCATTTTTCAAGAGACAAATTTCCAAAAGTATGCACTAACCATAATGACTTACAATCAACCTTAATTAAATACAGGTAAATATCAGGTAGAACGACCAAATCTTCATATCTGATAGGGCTGCCAAACCATGCCCAAACCTCATGTTTTAAGGCAAGCACACAAAACTGTGACTACTGTGTGTCTCAATTACCTGAGACCAAGCTAATTTCCATTCTAAACTACATGACATACTTCACAGATACAACCCCTGTGAAGAGTGACTCATGATGGCATCAAAGGTTCAATAGTACCTTAAGTGGAAGAGTTTCTGGGAACTGTGGGAAAGAATCATGGAGACTTAAAGAAAGATGCTGAATCAGAATGAGAGAAAAGATGGGGGAGGAAGGGGAAAAAAATAAATTTTCTATTTTTTTTCCTTTTAAGAAGAATAATTAAGCTTTAAGCTGGGGGACCAAAAAAAAAAATAATGAAAATGAAAAGATTAAAACTATGTTAGAGTGGTGTAGGTATCCAGAGTAAAATTCTTTCAAACTTTCTATATGTTGGAAATATTTCATAAATAGTGGGGAAAAATAAAAAGAGCATTCCATTTTAAAAAGTACGCTAAAGTAGAAATGAATTTTTAAAAAATTTCTTTATTTTCTTTATTTATTTTTGGCTGCGTTGTGTCTTTGCTCTGTGCGCAGGCTTTCTCTAGTTGCGGCGAGTGGGGGCCACTCTTCGTTGCGGTGCGCGGGCCTCTCACTGCAGTGGCCCCTCTCATGGAGCACAGACTCCAGGCACACAGGCTTCAGCACTTGCAGCCCGTGGGGCTCAGCAGTTGTGGCCTGTGGGCTCCAGAGCGCAGGCTCAGCAGTTGTGGCACGTGGGCCCAGCCACTCTGCAGCATGTGGGATCTTCCCAGACCAGGGCTTGAACCCGTGTCTCCTGCATTGGCAGGCGGATTCTCAACCACTGCACCACCAAGGAAGCCCAGAAATGAACTTTTAATGAAGACCTTATGTTATATAAGCATTAAACTACTTTGAAAAATATGTCTAAAATAGTAATAAGATGTCTTAATTTATTCTACTGAGAGAATATTATATTTAATAGTGTATTAAGTTAACCTATTCTATAACTTTCAATTAAAAACTTCACTTTGTTATTCTGAAAAATACAAATATTTATCTGACACAATGATATTTTCATTTCTAAAACAATTAGTTTATATATTCTCATGTACACTTAATTCTAGAAATTGATATATTGTCAAAAGTCGACTTATATATTATCACTCACTATGATCAGAGTTAAATACTGCATCTAACATTAAGATTAGGAAATTTACTTTTTCTTTGCATATAGTAAGAATGTGTGACGTTTCCCCAAAATTTCATAAAATATTTCTATTTATACTTATTTTTATTTGTAAAAAGATAATCAGCTATAATTCTGTAACAGTGAATTTCAAACTCAATGCTTTTTTTGCTTTCAGTTTTATTCTGAGATAAACAATTCACCAAGGGATCAGCACCATATGGACACATTCATTCAATCAATCACTACTTACTGCACGCAAGTTGTGTACCTGAAAAAAAAGACAACCCTCAGAATGGGAGAAAATATTTGCAAATGAATCAACGGACAAAGGATTAATCTCCAAAATATACAAACAGCTCATGTAGCTCAATATCAAAAAAGCAAACAACCCAATCTAAAAATGGGTGTAAGACCTAAATAGACATTTTACCAAAGAAGACATACAGATGGCCAAGAGGCACATGAAAAGATGCTCAACATCACTAATTATTAGAGAAATGCAAATCAAAACTACAATGAGGTATCACCTCACACCGGTTAGAATGGGCATCATCAGAAAATCAACAAACAATAAATGCTGGAGAGGGTGTGGAGAAAAGGGAATCCTCTTGCACTGTTGATACAGCTACTATGGAGAACAGTATGGAGGTTCCTTAAAAATCTAACCCAGCAATCCCACTACTGGGCATATACCCAGAGAAAACAATAATTCAAAAAGACACACGTGCCCCAATGTTCATAGCAGCACTATTTACAATAACCAGGTCATGGAAGCAACCTAAATGTCCATCGACAGACAAATGGATAAAGAAGATGTGGTATATATATACAATGGAATATTACTCAGCCATAAAAAGGAATGAAATTGGGTCATTTGTAGAGACCTGGATGGACCTAGAGACTGTCATACAGGGTGAAGTAAGTCAGAAAGAGAAAAACAAATATTGTATATTAATGCATATATGCAGAATCTAGAAAAATGGTACCGAAGAACCAGTTTGCAAGGCAGAAATAGAGACACAGATGTAGAGAACAAATATATGGACGCCAAGGGGGGAAAGTGGGGGATGAGGGTGGGATGAACTGGGAGATTGGGATTGACATATATACACTAATATGTATAACATAGATAACTAATAAGAACCTGCTGTATAGCACAGGGAACTCCACTTTGCTGTACAGCACAAACTAACACAACATTGTAAAACAACTATACCCCAATAAAAAACAAATAATAAATTCAATTATAAAGAAAATACATCACACAAAGTATTACACATTTCATGAGGACACACACAAATAAAATAATTCAAGATTTAAAAAAAAAAAGTTGTGTACTTGGCACTCAGCTATATCTTGTCAGTAAAGCATTCCCTGCCTTCAAGAAGCTTATCATCTAGCTAGGATAAAAAGACTACAGGGATTCCCTGGTGGCGCAGTGGTTGAGAGTCCGCCTGCCCAAGCAGGGGACATGGGTTCGTGCCCTGGTCCGGGAGGATCCCACATGCCGCGGAGCAGCTGGGCCCCCCCAAAAAAAAGACTGTACAAAGATATACGCACAGATAAAAGTTTTCACTACAGTGACCAATTATGGTAGATTTACAATTTTCTTACCTTTATCCAATTTATTATATATGTGCTTTGGCAGTTCTGGTGAAGATTCTACATTTGGAGGATAGACATACATTGCTCTACTATGCGGTGAATTGAGATCCCTAAGATCCACAGCTTCTTTACAAACATTGAGAATATTTCTTCGGAAGTCCTGTACTTCTGGATCTTTAACCATATCGAATTCACACACTGGCATGCCAATAGCAAAACCTTAAAAAAATTATATAGAGAATATAACATTCTGTTAAACACACAGTAAGACCATGTTTATTGTAAATAGGGAACTTGGTAGATATGGAAGATCACAATAAAGAAGTTTCTCTTTGTTAATAAAATTTTTGATGAATACATATAGTAAGAATTGACAAGATCGCAAATACTTTTAATATATAAAATATGATCTGTTCGGCAATTTGGAGCAAAGGTAGCAAAATTATTCATATCAATTATTTTTTAAAAGACAAAACAAAACTGGGATATAACAAATATAAATCATCCCTACAAATGATACTTCTTAAAGAAAACTTTACAGAATAATACCAAGGTGTTAAAAACAGTTCCTCAGCCTAACAGTCAAAAAAACTTTAGATTTGTAATGATTTTTATTTTGAAATCTATTTAAGATTACAAAGGTAATTAACCAGTTCAGACAAAATATTTTACTAATGAGAAAATAGTTAAGCTTCATAGTTATTTGCATTTAGAATAGAATGACAAGGCCATTTCAAAATTTTATCATACCAATTTCTCGATTGAGGATCTTTTCTTCACGGTTGCCTACTGGTTCAATTACTTTTAAAAAGGGTTGAAAAAGCCGAAGGTCACAAAGTCGTCTTGTTTCATCAAAAAATTCTTCCCTTTCTGCTTCTTGGGTAACACTTACGAAAATGTAAGAAGATTCATCTTGAAGAAGTTGATGGAGAGGGTATTTTCTCGCTTCTTTAAATAGTTCATGCTTTATAGTTATTAATGTAGCCTCACGGAGGCATTCTAAAGTCACTATCATCCCATTTGGTAGTAAACATTCTACTAGGATTCTTGGGGGCATCAAGTGGATGCCCCACAGTTCACCTGATGATGGTCTTGGAGGCATTGTTCTGATCCTTTACAAGTTTTACATATAAAAGTACTTTAAGGAATTAGATGCGTGGCTGTCCCAAAGCAGAAATCTAAACCAAAGAAAGAAAACATATATTAAAAGAGAAACAACCATCAAAGAATACATTTATGGTATTACTAAATGCAAAAATTCATTTTCTGTAGTTTGAAATGATTAGGGTAAGTAATTACAATTCATCTTAGATTGTTGCTCCTAATTAGGCTAGAAGAACTGATTCCAAAGCAGAAATTAGAAAAAAAATCACTTGTATTTAATAAATTCATTCAATAAAAAAAGTTTTATTTGAATGGACTTTTAAAGTCAGTTCTTAACAAGACAGAGCTGGGGCTATGGAGAGAATAAATAGTAAGTTGCAACTGAAACCAAAATTCCCGTAATATATCATTCTTTTCTATTTTATGGAGCAACAGAATTTGGGCTGGAAAGGCTCTTTTAGATCATGGGTGCATTGTTTTTATTTTACAGATGAGTAAAGTAAAGGCTAGAGAAGTCAAATCCTTTTGCTTTTACACCCCTACTTCCACCCTGTGGTAACTAGAATTTACATAGCTTAGTCTTTTTTTCTTTCTTAAGAAAAGAAAGAAAAATCATTGTAATTTCCTTTTTTGTATTGATTATTGTCTAAGTGATATCTTAGACCATATCTAAGTTTTTTGTTTTGTTTTGGTTTTTTTCGGTACGCGGCCCTCTCACTGTTGTGCCCTCTCCCGTTGCAGAGCACAGGTTCTGGACGCGCAGGTTCAGTGGCTATGGCTCACGGGCCCAGCCGCTCCGCGGCATGTGGGATCCTCCCGGACCGGGGCACGAACTGGTGTCCCCTGCATCGGCAGGTGGACTCCCAACCACTGCGCCACCAGGGAAGCCCTAAGTATTTTAAGTATAATTAAATTTACTTAAGTATAAAGCTTAAGTATAATAAGCTTTTAAGTATAATTTAGTTATATATTCACTATAATGTAAAGTGTCATCAATGCATTTTCCTTGAGATATGATGATGAATTTGCAATGATCCATCCCTTTTATCAAATAACCCAGTCCTAATACTTCTGATTGAAATGAACTGATCTACATATCCAATGACTCTTTTTGTCAGTATTAACGTTCCAACAAACTGTGTTAAGCACTTATATTATTTGGAAAAATATTAAGTATTATTACAATCTGAAGCCCTCATTTATTTTAGATGTCAACAACCTTAGGGGTTCCTTTGGAAGATACTGTCAAAACCCACAAAACAAAATTTTATTTCTTGCTGTTTATATTTTCTTTTATTCAGTAAGCTAAACTGTAAAGATATAAGAAAAAATAAGGTGTGAGATATCAAGAAAATAAAGAAGAAATAAAAGTTAAGCAAGAGGAATGAATCAAAAAAGAGCCCAGATAACTTACGTATTCAATTACTCTATCAGGCACTGTAGACAATAGCTATAAATGACACTTTGTTTATTCACCAAAAATGTATTGATGTTGTCCCCAGGACCATGTTAGGTGCTGGGAATATGATGATAAGTAATACAGGCATGGCCCTTGCCCTCACAAGACAAAATCAAGAGTGTGAAGGTTATGTGTATATGGGTGTGGGGTAATAAATTCACAGGTACAAAACAGAAAAAAAATGTTCTCATGAAGTGCCAGGTGCTATAAAAGCACACAGAGTGGTCACCTAACTTAATGGAAGTTGGAGTGGGAAAGTTTTCCATAGGAGGTAACATATAAACTAAATTCTTTAGGGATAAGCTAGAGCTGAACAAACACAGTGAGAAAGAGGTGAGGAGCACGATATATCTAATCCAGAAACCTATCTCTGACTCCTTTATGTCATGCTCGCCAACAGCTAATCCATCAACCAATTCTGTTAATTCTATATCCTGAATCTCTTAGTACCTTGGGTCGGGCCACTACTATTTCTTGTCTGGACCACTGCAAAGGCCTAAATGGTCTTACTACATCTACATTTGCCCCCTACAATCCATCTTTCTCCTCACAGCCACTGCAACCTAGAGAGAACAATAGAACCTATTTTGATCAGACATTTCTGCTGTACCCATTCTCAGTTGCAAACAAGTGTTTATGGTATGCTTCAGAGTTATAACATATGAAGGAGGTGAGGAGTGGAAATAGGAGAAATTTCAAGCCCTCTCCCTACCTCTGGAAATACAGAAATCAATTGAAAGACAATAAGGAATAAAAAATTATTTTTTAATACCTGAAAATATTTTCTTCAAATTTATAAAAGGGACTCACTGAAGTTATAGGATTTAAAATATAATTATCCTATTTTCTATACTTTTAAAAGAAAATTCATTGGCTAGCAAAAAGACCAGATGGATCAATCTGAGTGCATAATTATAAACTGAATTAAGCTAAGCTTTTTAAAAACATACAAAAAAATTTGAAGAATGCAAGGGAAAATGCCAAATGACTACTTTTAAATGATGATCTGCCTGCACAAAAAAGTTCAAACAAAAACAAAACCAAACCACAAACCACACTAAAACAGCAGCTGTGTTTATAGTTTTCTTTGTTGAATGGCACTAACTGATCTATGTTACGGAATCATGCGGGCAACTATTTTATATATAATAAATAACAACCCCCAGAGTCCCATATGTTTCCTAAGAATTAGCAAAAGAGAAGTCTAGTACAACAGGAGATCACTGATTCTAATCCTTATTCTACTATAGTATATTTATGGGCAATTAACAACTAGTAAATACTCAAGACATGCCCTTCTCATTAAGAGAATAAATGCAATCACAGCTATAAAACACTTGGCGATCCTGGAAGGCAGGCACTGGTCGACACTCTGGTAGTACTATACAGAAGAGAGAGGAAGCTAACTTTATTTGTCGTCTTCTGCCAGGCCTTATTCTGTTCAAACCATTACCTCAGAGCTCACAAGAACAGAAGTGTAGAAGAGGCACATGGAGCTAACACTTAGTATTTAGTATGCATCTTGCACTTATGCAGGCAATAACCCTTTTGGTGTAGGTAATAACCATTTTACATACGAGAAAACCGAAGGTCAGAGAAGTAAAGTTATTCGCCACCAGTAAATGTTAGATACGGATTTTGAATCCAGGTCTAGATGATTTCAAAGTGTACATTATAACCATGCTGCTATTTGGGCTTCAGTTATGGCAGGAATATTCACTGGTGGTAAATAAGAGAATGGGCTCTGAAGTTACACTGGATTCACATTCTGTCTGCCTTAGTTAATAGTTGTATGGCCTTGAGCAGTTTAATTCATCTCACGGCACCTTATATCACTCCCCACCCCTGCCGCCCACTGCCCCAATTTGTTATGTTGGGATAATGGCATATACTTCATCAGACTGTGGTATTAGATGAGGTAATATATGAAAAACATGTAAGCAAAGAGACTGGCACACTGTAAGCACTCAAAAATGTTAAATATTATTAATAAACCTGTTAAGTATACCCATATTATCTTTTCAAGCTATTATGAATTATTCAGGACTAGCATCAGTTAGGGATGGGAAAAAGGGGCTTGGGTTCTTTTACAGAGGGAAGCAAGTAAATAAGGAGCTTCAGCTTCATAAAGCAGCACCAGTGTCAAGTGCTGAAACTTGAAGGTAGCACTGGTATTGCAAGGCTCACAGATGAGTTTAGAATGTGGCTCAGATGCTGGTACTTTTGCAGCTGCTTCTAGTTCCCCAAACCCCTAGTATCCCCATTTAATTGGTACAGCTATTTATGGCTTAGGTGTGAGGAATCCTCCTTTTTGGAGAAATACTTGCTTGTGCCAGGTTCTAGGTTAAATAGTATGAAAACAATGGTAAATAGATGCTTTCTCTTTGGTTGTTTAGTTTACTGGGGAAAGACAAGACACAGGAACAACTTTAACAATGGAAAATTGTTATAAGACAGAATATGAACTTTGGAAAAGTCACAGGAAATCTCCAACTGCCTGAGGAGGCTAGGGAAGGCATCACAGAGGTAAAGTCTGAGTATTACAGATTAGTAGGGATTTTGCAGAGAAGAGGTGGCTTGGACATGGGAGAGCTAGACGAGGAGGGTGTTTTAGATTGCCACAAGAGTATGTGTGCAAAGTCACAGACCATGAAAGAATGCACCTTTTACCAGCAATACAAGCTGTTTTTATTACTTGAGTATGAAGTGCATGAGAATAGGTAGGATATGTGATAAAGAAGGAGGGGTGAGAGGTAGGCAGGGGCCAGAAAGGTGAGCAGACTCCATTTTAAGGAGTTTGAATTTTATATAGTACACTCTAAGTAAAACGGAGTCTCTGAAGTATTTTGAACACAAGAATGACATGACATTTTTTTCATGATTTTTAAATTCAGATTTCTTAAAAAAATTGTTTTTAAATATAGGATATAACCAAATAAACATTAAACCAAGGTATAAAAACTTAATTTTCTCAATTTCCCAAATTTGGAGGAAAATCCCTAAAGTTAAGAAATCAGAGTATGTAATGTTTTAAATAAATGGTCTTTACACTACAGAAAAAATTAAATGTTGATAAAAAAGGTGGAATTATCCAAACTTATGGGCATAACCTATTTACAAAGAAAAACTTATTTGAAAAGCAGTAGAGGGGGATAAATCACTCTAAGATTAATATTTAAAATATGAATCTATGCAATTTGGAGGTCTGAGGTGACAAAAATGTATTTGCTAAAAAGAAAACACTTTAAGAGTCAAGGAACTACTCTATTGGGCTTTGGAGTTCAGAATGCCAAGACTAAATAGTCACATACTGACAAATCACAATTATTCAGAACTGTTAGGAAATAAATTGGTTTTGCTTATCCTAATTTTTTTTAATTTTATTTATTTATTTATTTATTTTTGGCTGTGTTGGGTCTTCGTTTCTGTGCGTGGACTTTCTGTAGTTGCGGCCACCCTTCATCGCGGTGCGCAGGCCTCTCACTGTCGCGGCCTCTCTTGTTGCGGAGCACAAGCTCCAGACGCGCAGGCTTAGCAGTTGTGGCTCACGGGCCTAGTTGCTCCGCGGCACGTGGGATCCTCCCAGACCAGGGCTCGAACCCGTGTCCCCTGCATTGGCAGGCAGATTCTCAACCACTGCGCCACCAGGGAAGCCCTATCCTAATTTTTAAATATATCTAATAATGAGTTATTTCAACTGGGGCAGTTCTGTCTTCCTAAAAGAGTATGTATAAATATATTTCACAACTTACCCTTTTCTTGATGAATTACAGTCCTCATTATAAAATGAACTACTGTGCTATACGAAAATACAAGATAGCAAAGCTTTTCAGTATTACTGAGGAGTCTGAGGGTATTTCTGACTCTAAAACCAATGACCCCAGGGTGGAGACTGATTTAAAAACGCTCTCATCCCCTGGTTTTCTAGCAGTCAATGGTCACTTCTCAGCTGTGGCCAGACTGCCTTATGAGAGTAGCCTCCTGTTCTTCTGTTATTCATTTCTACTCAGCATCCACATTTGGCCATCGTTTTCTAACAGTCTATTAGCTAAAGGCCAACAGACCAAATGATGATATGAGAACCTCTGCTTTATGAGGTTAGAACAAAACATGTAACAGATAACTTGCTGATCAGGGACTTCTGTTTACTTCCTTGTTCTGGTATTAAAATTACTGTTAAAAATTACTGTGCTTGGGCAGGAGGCACTGAAAGTCTTTTTTGTTCTTAGAAGGCCTGAACCTGCATTTATGTCTTGGTAGGGGTTGGGTCTGTCTGCATTAGCAGTCCATGCGGGATGGATGATATTGCTCAGCAGGAGTAAACACACCTTTAAGGACAAAATATGCAGCAGAAATGAACAGTACAAAATAGTCTCAGACTCTCCACTGTCACTTGACTTTTAGGCTTCTTACTTCAATGGGCAATTCAGTATTTTGAACACTTAGTGTGCACTTTCAGCCCAAAAAGACAATGACATTTTGACAATTTGTTTTTAACTCCTAAATTGAAAGCCTTTCTCCATTTATATTAAAATGTTATTTCCAGATTTCATCATTTAAGGCAAGGGTTGTCAAACTATGGCCCACAGGCCAAATCCAACTCACCACCTGCTTTTGTAAATAAAGTTTAATTGGAACACAGCGAATAAACCGTGTTTACGTATTGTCAACGATGCTTTTGCACTACAACAGTAGAGTTGAGCAGGTGCTACAGAGACCATGTGGCCTGCAAAACCTAAAATATTTACTATCTGGCTTTTTACAGAAAAAGTTTGCTACCTCTGAAAAGGTATCAGAATTACTTGATAGCAACTGGAGAATTTTCTAAATGCACGATGGCTAATAAGTCATCCCAACCCTATCTTTACAACCACAACCCTATACTTTCAATCTAAGTACTTTGAAAACAAAAACAAAGACATTAATTTTAAGCCAGTGAAGTTAAAATCTTGAAATGCTAAAGTATCTCATAAGTCACTTAAATATTTTCAGTGTTAGGAGCTCACTAACTGATGTAGAAGTTTTTGTGAAGCACTTCTAAAGTTATTCCTAAAGGTTGTTATTCCTAAACTTCTTTATTCCAACAGTTCTGCCTTCTCTATCTCTTCACATATTGACAGAGATTAGAATTTTCCCTAGGTCTTTTAATCCCAATTCCTTTAACCATAATTCAGGTGAGACAGTTTGTTGTCATCTTCTTTGCTATCACTGGATGTGTTCTTTTGCTAATAATATTCATCTCAAAATGCAGCAACCAAAATCTAGTACAATACTCTAGAGTCAATATCACCAAGGCAGAGTACAGAAAACTATTAGTTGACTGTGGATTATGAGTCTCTATAAACACTGGCTAAGACAGCAGAGACCTTTTCTAACTTGATTACTTTAAAATATACATAAAGCATATCTTATATATTTTTAATTCAGATTTTAATTTCAGAAGTATATTATGTTTAAAACAGTTATTTGTTTCTAAAATATCAATATTACATCTGCAATAGAAAGTCATTAAAAATAAGAAAGCTATTTTTAAGTGTACACTTGCAAATTTAGGGGATATCTATACGGACTCGATTGCAGCTTAATCACCCCAAACAGCCACAATTTGCTAAAATAAGCACCTTGTATTTTCTAGATATATATGTCCCAAAATATAGAAGCTGCATAAATGTTGAATGACCAAAGGTTTTACAAACACCATTTTTTTATTTAACTGATACATTTAGCAAATGTTATCTGATTTCACTGACACATTTACAAATGTGTATCTATTTAGACATATGTTGACAAGATATTTTCTACCCTCATTCTCAGATAGGTCAACAGGAAAACATTAAAGTAGTTTTGTGGCTAACTCAGTTGCCACTGTTGCATCTCAGCTGCATCTATTTGCTCATTAACTAGAAAATAAACTTTTCTGTTTTTTTAAAAAATTACAAATGAACATTTAGTTTATTTAGAACAAGAGAACAAAAACTTGCCTCTACACTTACTACCGAAATAACATGATTTAAATCTCAGTAATTCCATGGTTTGATTAATCTCTTTAATATTTATTTCCAGAGTTAATTACTTCCTTTCTTAATGTTACCCAGCCTCTTATATATTTCTATAGCTGTACCTTAATACATTATTATTATATTATCTACATCCATGTTTGACTTCCTGATAGACTGTGAACTTTTCCAGGATAGGGTCTTTATTTGGGTCACTATAATCCTACAGCATAAATGAGTAAGTAGGAAAACTAATATGTTGAAATTATCCCAGGGAAAATGTAACAAGGCCCTGAACAAAAGAGTGGTAGCAACAGTAATAAGCAAGAAAAGAGATAGACAAAGATACCTTGTAAAGGAAAATCAAAAGCACTGAGAGATCAATTGGATTTAAGGGATAAGAAACCATTTTAAACAAATTTCACTGCAGTGGTTATGCATGGGAAGCAAGTGTCTTTCAGTACAATTATTCTGAGCCCCAGTTAGGGCCTCTAAAATTCTCTTCCTCTAAGAGTCACTGAGCTGTTGTTGGAGTGAGTCCAAACAGACAGCTGTAATATACAGGAGCTCTGGAAGGATGCGTATTATCCATTTCTTTCAAAGTGCTGTCCTTCACTAACCTTTACAAGCAGATCATGAGAAAACTAACTCATTCTTTTAGTGATTCAGACAGACCTTAACAACTTCGGGTTGGAAAATCAAGTTCTCATGACCAGGATATAGAAAATTTAAATTCCTTTAGAAGGTGATGCAATTCATTTTCACCATTAAATTTGTAGTGCTATAAAAAAGGTGTTATGAAAATACATTTCAGAGATTTAATTAATGCATTATATAACATAAGCGTTCCCTAACATGAGGTCCATAGATGGGCTTAGGAAGGGTCTTGCTAATGGATTTTTAAAATAATGACAATTAAGGTCTAGGTCAGCAATGTTTATACTGATGGGTTTTTTTAAAAAATAAATTTATTTATTTTTGGCTGCGTTGGGTTTTCGTTGCTGCACGCGGGCTTTCTCTAGTTGCAGAGAGCGGGGGTACTCTTTGTTGCGGTGCATGGGCTTCTCATTGCGGTGGCTTCTCTTGTTGCAGAGCATGGGCTTTAGGCATGCGGGCTTCAGTAGTTGTAGGACGCAGCCTCAGTAATTGTGGCTCTTGGGCTCAGTAGTTGTGGCATGAGGGCTCAGCAGTTGTGGCTCGCGGGCTTTAGAGTTCAGACTCAGTAGTTGTGGCGCACGGGCTTAGCTGATCCGCGGCATGTGGGATCTTCCCGGACCAGGGCTCAAACCCGTGTCCCCTGCATTGGCAGGTAGATTCTTAACCACTGCACCACCAGGGAAGTCTCTCTACTGACAGATTTTTGATTATCAATAAATGTGAACAAATGTGTAGCAAAATCAAATGTGGTAAACAGGGACTTCCTTAGTGGTCCAACAGTTAAGAATCCACCTTCCAATGCAGGGGACACGGGTTCAATCCCTGGTCGGGGAACTAAGATCTCACATGCCATGGGGCAACTAAGTCCGTGCTGCAACTACTGAGCCCGTGCACTCTAGAGCCTGCGCGCCACAACTAGAAGAGAAGCCTGAGCGCCGCAACGAAGAGCCCACGTGCTGCAACTAAGACCCGCCGCAGCCAAGTAAATAAATTAATAAAAAAACGCTTAACTAAAAAAAATGTGGTAAACAAACATAAGTCATTAATAAGGTGAAATACAGATTAATAAATATTTGATCTTAGATTATTAAATTATAATTTTAATTTTCATATTTTATATAGATACATAAAGAAAACATACCAAATCTCAAAATATAGTCACTAATTTCCCCAATTTGAGCTTATAAAAATTCAAATTTTACTGTGTGATAGGATAAATTAAAAGTTCTTAGAATTTAAGCTCAAAGGGGCCTAAATATTAATAGAGGTGAAAATTGGAAGGACAGGATTATGAAGTAAATATGGTTAACAATGTGGAAAACACAATAAGAGATATTTCATAGTAGCACACAATTTAATAGGACAAATGATTCCACACTGACATAGTTTTCCAGAAAATATTTTTCTCATCTTTGTGAGGGAGTCAAGACAGATTATCACAGCTTCATGTAAAACAGGCAGCAGGCAGTCAGAAGTAAACTGTAAATCAGGTAACTCTAGAATTCCCATTCACTTAATGAATAATACTTCAAATAAAAAATACATTAATAGTTTGCCTTGTTTTTCTATTTGTAGAAAAGAGTAGTAAATTCCAATTCTTTGATTCCTCTTTATTAATCAGGCCACCTTGTGACTAATAGCAAGCATTGGTAACACAGGTGGACACGGTTAAGGGTGCCTCCTTCTGCCCAAAGAAACGAACAAAGCTAACCATTCCATAAAGAGAATCTAACCAGGTGACTTAAGCTTTAACATCTTAACACCTGTAACAAATGAATAACCAAGGAACCTGAAAACGTTTTAGAAACCTCTACGTTTTTTCAATTATGGTATTATTCAGTATTTAGTAGCATATATGAAAACAGTCTTATTTTAATGGCAGAGCAGAAATGGTCTAACCTGAGGGTTTTGGTTTGGTTCAGATCACTGCTCGCTCCATCACCCTCAGCTCTGCTGACCCTATGAAGAACTCTGCAATTATTAAGATTTCCCCAGGAGAGGAAATTTCAGTCAGTTTCTTTATTTGCACAAAGTGAAAAAAAAAGTTACTACCTCATAGTGATGTTATAAGAATTAAATGAGATAATACATGTAAAAAAATCCTTAGTATAGTGCTTGGAGCATAAAAATTCAATAAAAGTTCCCTCTCTCTTATCTACTGGATCAATGCTATCTAGATCCATGTGTCCAGAAAGGGACACAACTTTATTGTTTCAGGCCTATTGTAAGGAGATGAAAGATATTTTTTTTAATGATTTAAAAAAAATTTTTGATGAATATTTTATTGATATATTTGATATCTGTACAGATGTCTCTGTCCCCATCTTTGTATTTGTCTCTGTATTCTTACTGAAACATGAAATTCCTAAAGGATGAGGCCTGTTTAACTCAGTCCGTACATTTTCAGCAGAGCATAAGCATCAAATGGTCATCTAACATATTTCAATAATGATAAAACAAAAGAGACACAAGACAAAAGCAGCTGGAAATACAAAAATTCTTATTTTAGAATTATGCTATACATAATTTGTAAAATCTACTTCTTTAAGTTTACACATGAGATTCTACTGGTTTTTCTCATTTAAAGAAAAAGGAGGAAAGTTGCAATGAATAATAGAAATAAAAATTCAAAGTCATGGTAACAAGTAATTTTGGCTCTTTGGACTGAAAAAAAATAATGACCAGTGAGGGAAAGCAAGAAGTAAAGGGGAATGAAATAGACCATACTACCGACTTTCTCTTCATGTTAAAATAAATGCCTTTTAATCATATCTGGATTGACTGGAAATAAGCAGTGATGTTCGATGATCTTTTGGGGCTAAAAACCAACAACATAGCTCATGTACATTTAGTA
The DNA here is from genome assembly GCF_005190385.1 of Monodon monoceros. Classification (NCBI taxonomy): domain Eukaryota; kingdom Metazoa; phylum Chordata; class Mammalia; order Artiodactyla; family Monodontidae; genus Monodon; species Monodon monoceros. The sequence goes on from NW_021703767.1 coordinate 87,381,690, forward strand.
AGATACTATTTAGTTCACAGAAGCGATACTTAAAGGAAATTTGGTATAATGTAAAGGGTAATTTTTTAATGAGAAAAAAGATACTTTCCTTGAAAAATGGTTACAAAGTAGTATCTTTTATATACAGAGAGAAACAACTCTATATTTACGTTTAGCAGCTGTATTTACATTTAAGAGTCAAGAGTATACTTCAACACAACAGTGAAAACAGAAGCCTAATTATGCACCTGATTGCCTCCATGAAAATTTAACCAATGTGAGATCAATGAAGAGAACAGCCCAGTAAGGAAGCATGGCCTACTACAAAGAAATGCAAAATATGGAGCAGTTCTTGAAATGTTACTCCAATTTCCTGCTAAGCAAAAATTTTAGCTCCCATGGAAGATGAAGAGAAAAGGTCCTGAAATCTTAATCTCTTAGAAGTCAAAGTTTATAACCAAACTTATTACTGATGATAACCAAAAAATAGGCCTCACAGTCCTTTCTAATTCCCCTTTACAAATGAGACTCATGTCCCATATATTTCAGAAAGAAAGTCTATTTATTACTATTTATTACTTGGAGTTATATAGATGATGCTAACTACACACTGTTCCTTTCTTGATTGATGGGTTCATTTAAAAAAGTATGAAAGGGATCTACTTTCCAACTTAAAGTCAGTATCAAAATTAATTCTCCCTCTTTTTCTTTCAAAAGTCTGGGGCTTCACAAAACATAACTTCACTCTTTTTTACGCTAATGAAGCTAACACCTATCCGGGACTTGGATGTACTCCTTTGGAGAGACAAAAGAGTACATCATCCAGGGCCCATCTAGATAAATTCATTAAAGAGTTTAAGAATATCTTCAGTAAACATCTTAATTAAATTAAAACATCTAGAAAAAGGTAACACTAGCAATGTGTCTTCTAGCTCACTTGACTTGATTCTTTTAAAGACCTGTAATAAGCTGAAGGCAAGATGTTTCCGTAAGTCATCAGGAATGAGAACTTCTCTTCCTGAAGTTTACAAATGGCTTTTCCTCTTTTATTTTTGTTTCTTTCTGGTTTAGCATAATGCCCTCATAAGCCTTTCCATGGCTTTGAATATCTCAACAGTCATCTTTCAAGTTCTCCTGCTACTATGGGTGAGGGCAGATGAACTTTTGGAAAACATTTGCTTCACACTGTTCTTTGTCTTTTCTTCTCTTTATCAAGAATGAACAGCTACCTTATTTCCTTATGTCAGAGGATGAAGACATAATTTGGTCACTATTGGGACTTCTAGTCAATTACTATTACTTCTGGTGGTACCTCTCTAGTGTCTAGATGTATTGAAACTTGTCTGCACCCCACTGATTAACCTTATGGTCTTTCCTGACAATGATGAAAAGATGAGTCCTGCATAACAAGTCTTAAGCTATCATTATAAACAAAGTGAAACTTGTGTCAGCTACAGATTTCTCAGTAAAATGAGTTGCTCTATCCTCCTTGTACAGAACAAGTAGTTAGTATCCACAGAGAAAGGAAAAAAACACCCTAAATACCAAAACAGTAAATTTTCACTCTAGTTTGATCCAATAAAGTTGGAGCTAGCAACTCTGACTAGGGGTACTAGCAGACATAATATATTCACCTAATTGCATCCAGATATATTTCATAGAAAGTCTCTTTACTTTGGTAGTATTATTTTCATTTTTTACCAACTTAACATTCCAAATTTTATAGATTGTACTATCTGTCACAAGGCCAAACTTATCTAGGAGAGAGAATGAGGGGCCAATCATAAAGCTTCATTATGGTCTACAGTTTCCAATGGATTTCTCTACTTCCTGAGTTTTATGCAGTGTTATTAAACTTAAGCTATGGTGTCTGTAACTATTATTACATACTACCACACACAAATAATGAACAAAGCATATATTTATATATCATTGCTGTAACTGGCTGCTGCAAGGACAATATTTTCAAAATTGAATGACAAGGTCTGGAATGCGCTGCAATGATCATGGTGGTGATTCTGGGAATACTCACAGGCTAAGAAGAAAGTACAACTGGACTCCACCAATTTCCTTTATGGCAGGAAAACAGCCTGCTGGTGAGTCAAATAAAAACATTAACTTAAAAATATGGAGTACTTCTTGAATGTGTGTATCAGCCTTACACAGGGACCATGCTAGTCTTCTGCTGTCATTCTAATTTTAGTATGTTTTCTGTGGAAACAGGTACTATCCAATGAACTTTTACTAAAAATACTAGAAGGGCCTTACCTTTAGCTTCATTCATCCTAAGGCATAGTCCCCAGTGGCTGTATTACAAAATTAAGCATCAGTATAATACAGTGTCATGAAAATATATTTTAGTTTTTAATTTAGATTAGGCTGGGGAAATCTGGCCGAAGATGTACTGCATAACCTTGGTTATCATATCAATACATAGGTCCCTGACATTTTTGTCTAGTTATCTATCTGCCCTTGCTATTAACCTTTAGTCCCAATATCACAATCTCACACTTTTCCTTGAACTGGTTACCTTTCTTAGAGGCCATTATAGTAATCTCTTCAAGTATTCTTTCTTTTATGTCATATCTATTGATATATTACTGGCATTCTACGAATAGATACAAAGCATAGAATGTATAGGGCACTCACATTTTACTTCATTAAATTTCACTTAAGATGATCATATAATGTCTATTTTTAATCTGCTTATTTCACATGCCAAATTTATTGGCCAAAACAAGCAGTTCCTAGTTTTACTGAACTTAATCAAATAAACCTATAGAGAGCTACTTGAAAATATATTCCATTTTCTTCAAACTATACTCTAATAAATGTAAGATATTGTATTATTTGTTCAATGAGCGCCACCCAAGTCTATCTACAGGTAACAATGCAGTTCAAGAGGGATGCTACAACACCGGATGAAAGACATGAAATACAGTAGAAACTTGATTTTAAAATTTTGCTTTTTCAATGATAAAGACCAAACAGTAATATTATATTCTGATGTAACTCCTTGCCATCTGCTCCATTTTCTGGCAATAACAGAATACTTTAGTATTATACTAGTAATAGTGAAAAACTCCCCTGCAAGCAATTATTGACCAAATTTAATAGTGATTTATCATACTTCAGTATTTGATATCTGGTAAAAAGGGCTACTTCACTAAAGCAAAATTTGGAGTAATACAGGATAGCTGTCTGGCAAGCAAAGGAATGCAGATCTCCCAGAAGCGCAATCAGAGAGAGGGTAGCTTAACCGCAGGACAAACATCACCTAGTCAAGATGTGAAGAGAAGCAGTCCTACGAACGATAACAACAACAATGTATAGTCATGTAAGCATAGATATTTTTTTAAAAACTCAATTTTTTAGCCAACACAATATGGGTAAGATACTTTAGAATCCATTTAATGATGGAAGAGAAATATTAGTAGATGGGTTGCACTTTGCCTTTTCAAACACTTACTATTCATGTATACTTGATATAGTACAATGTACCAAGTATCTGGGAAATCATGGTTACTATACCTTAACATGAGAGCAATGAGAATGACAAACTGAAATGGGTGTAACTGTGTATAAACAGCAAAATAAGTGATCAGTAAGTAGAATATTTCCATTTTATCCACTGCTGCTTAATATGTCATCAGTTGATCACCTAAGGCATAAAGTTAAACAATAAATTACCTTATAATTCAATAAGTTAAAGTGCTTCTTTAATATGTATCAACTGACAAAAACTTTAAAACTGGTTACTGAATGTAAGTCATTAAATTATTATCCCAACAGCTGCTTCACACATTATGATTCATTAGTTAATTTTGCTGAAATTAAAATAAATGCACAGAGGGAGCCATAAGAAAGTTTGAAAAACGGAACTTAAAGAGCTAAAATTCTAAACCTTCACTAGGGAGTAGTATCTCAAGAAAGAGAATGATTGCAAAGATTAAAGTGAAGAGATACGGGACAGTTCCTAGGTTGAAGAGAGACACTGTGGGGGACATTAACAGAGACTTTTGTGTATGTGCTCAATAATGGTTATTACAGGAATGGACACATTGGAGAATCCTGATGTGGTGAAAATTCAGCATGAGAGCTTTTATTACGGCACATAAAGAGCACGTTTAAACCTCTATTTCTTAAATTGCAAGATTAAGGTTAAACTAAAACTGGAACATAAACTTTTAACTTATCTAGTCAATACTAATAATCTCTATTATTTGATAGTTGCTTTATGGTCTATGTGATTATAATTTGATACTCTCATACCAATTTTCAGTGATATAAGAAAAGAATGCACAGAAGAAAATAAAGTATCTCCACTGTCACTACTGGAAGTCAGAAATTTACCTTCTGTCACAAAGTCTTTAAAACAATGAAGTTTTTTTTTTTAAAAAGATAAAAGTATGTTCTATTTTTATAGCATAATCAACAAAATCATGATAACTAGCTTATTAGTTTTTATCTTTAATCGACTTTTACATCTCTAGGAATCAGCTAATTAAAGCCTGTGCTTGGTTCCTTTGTTACAAGTGGCCTTACAATACTAGTGTTCTTACTCATCACTAGTCTACTCACAATAGTATCATTAACACTAAGATCCAAATAACAGTGCTGTATTTATGACTGCACTTTAGTTTCCACAAAAGCAAAACTCTGAGAAGAGCATGAGTCATTATCCCCAGGGTAAAAAAAAATGTTTCTTTGGTCAGAATATGAAACTTATTACTGAAACTAGTAATTTAGCCTAGAAATTCATTTTCTGAATAAAAGGAACAGAATGTTTCTTTTCTCTATTAGAACACTCCAAAACTAGCACAGCTGTCCATCTGTCTGCTTTTACTACTCTCCATATCTGCTGTGTGGTGACAGAAAAACAACCTTTACTCTAGCTATTTTCAATACTGTTCTTTTGTTCTTCTGTCCTGTCAGGATGTCATTTTCCCAGGACAAAATACAGACACATACACACGTGTTCACTCACACATTCTCTACTTTTCTCTCGCTATTTGAGCATCTATTACAAAGTCACTACAATACAGTATACATAGAGAACATTCTAAAAGTGGATATTTCTACAATGGTAAATGTCAAAAAGTTCTCAGGTTCATATGTTATATCTCATGTTAAAATACCTTCAAAATTAAAAAATTTAAATTACAAAGGTAAGGAACTATTAATATTATAAATGATTTAAAGTTTTTCCCCAAAGTTTCCTCAATAAAAAGTCAAAATAATCTTTCTGTGGTATTTTTCTGGACTCCTTTAATTGTTTCTTTTGTTGGTACCTCTTACTCTGCTTATTACTCAAATGTGGGGATTTTTCATGACATCACCACTCTCTCAATCTCCAAGGTTAGAACCTTTGGAATTCTCAACTCCTCTTGCATGACGTCACTTCCATCCACTGAACTGCCCTCAAATTCATCTTTTTTTTTTTTTGGCCATCTTCTCTATCACTATTAGGCCTTAAAGAGTTCTCACATGGAACAATGACTTGTTTATAATTCAACGAGCATTCATTAAGCAATTGCTTTCTATAAGATGAAATGAAAAGGATTTCTGACAGGTACAGAGGGCACAGCAGGTTAAGTGGGCAGTATAAACTAAGGCAAAAAGCCCTGAAAACATACACTATTTAACTTTTCCCCTTCCCAATTCATTATCCACAGTGTCACTAGAAGTGGCTACCTAAAACACACATCTAATTATACCATTACTCAATTAAAATAATATGATGAATCTCTAGTATCTACAAAACATAGCTCAAACTCAAAGCCTCATGAACCATTACAACAATGGTCTGCCTTTACTCTCCCCCTCCTGACCCACACTCCAAACTCTAATCCTATTGGATCAATCTTTTCTCTTCAGTCTTCTTTGCATTTGTAAATAGGGTCCATGATCTTTCTTCAATCTCCATTCCTATTCATTGCCATTTCAATCATTCTTTAAATTCAACCCAAATGCCTTCCCTCTAGTCCCTCACAGTCTCATTAAACTTGACTTTCAATTCCAGATGAACTTTAAAATCATTCTGTTAAGTTCAAAAACAGCTCAAAGCAAAACCTGGTCATATTTTGATTAAGAACACCTGATTTATGCTGAGATAGAACTGACATGTTTACAAAATAATCTTCCTATTCAAGTATGTATTTCCACATCTATTTTTCAATGTTCCTCAGTAGTTATTTTTAAATTGAATTATAATTAACATACGATGAACTGCTTATATCGTAAATGTTGTTTGATGATTTTTAATAGCTTTTTACACCTGTGTAACCACCACACAAGATACAGAACATTTCTATTACCCCAGAATGTCCCCTCATGCTCTTTTCCAGTTAACTTCTCTCTATGCCCCAATCACATTTTGATTTCTGTAATTATAGATTAGTATTTCTGGCTCTTGACTTCATGTAAATCAAATCACACAGTATATACTCTTTTGTATTTGGCTTCTTTTCCTTCATTATTTTTGAGATTTATCCATGTTGTTAATGTATCACTAATCAGTTCCTTTAAATCACCAAGTAGCATTCCAAAATATACTACAACTTGTTTATCTATTCTCCAGTTGTTGGAGCTATTCCCAGTTTTGGCTATGGACGTTCTTACATCAGTTTTTATTGTTTTTGTTTTAGTGGACATATACTTTTATTTCTCTTGGTGAATACTTAGGAGTGAAATGCTGGGTTCTACAGAGTATAGACTGACTGCTTATCCTTAAAAAGTTCTGCTTGCAAAGTTAGCTCTTGGTTAGTGTCTGGGAATTTGGATGTTGGATACTGGGAGGATTTCCACCCCCTAACTGATAAGAGTGGCTCACTGTACCTGAACTGTTCATTGGAAACAATATGGTTTACGTCTAATGCCTGCTTTCCTTCTGAAATTTGGGTATGTGCTGGGCAGAGGGATCAGCCTCTAAAGCTATACTTGTGCAGCACTGAATCTCTAACAAGCTTTCCTGATTGGCTACATTTCACATGTTGTCACAACTCCTTGCTGGAGAAATTAAATGTACCTTGCGTGACTATACTGGGAGAGGACCCTTGGAAGCTTGCACCTGGTCTCCCCTGGGTTTCTCCCAACGAACCTTTTCCGTTTGCTGATTGAGCTTTGTATCCTTTGCTGTAATAAATCACAGCAATGAGTATGACTACATGCTGAGTCCTGTGAGTCCTCCTAGCAAACCATCAAACCTGGTTTTAGTAAACTCCTGACACATAAGGTAAATGTTATGTTTAACTTTATAAGAAACTGTCTACCAGTTCTCCAAAGTGGTTGATCATTTTGTATTCCCACCAGCAATAAAAGAGAGTTCCAGCTGCCCCACATCCTCATAACTATTTAGTGGTATCAGTTTTTAATTTTAGCTATTCTACTGGGTAGGTAGTGATAGCTCTACAAATTAAAACACTATTGTTTTAATTTGCATTTACTAATGACTAATGATGTTGAAAATCTTTTCATGTGTTGTTAGCCATTTGTATATCTTCTGTGAAATGTCTATTTGTGTCTTTTACCCATTTTTATTTAGTAGTTGATTTTTTTTTTTTTTTTTTGTGGTATGCGGGCCTCTCACTGTTGTGGCCTCTCCTGTTGCGGAGCACAGGCTCTGGACGCATAGGCTCAGCGGCCATGGCTCACGGGCCTAGCCGCTCCGTGGCATGTGGGATCTTCCCAGACCGGGCACGAACCTGTGTCCCCTGCATCGGCAGGTGGACTCTCAACCACTGTGCCACCAGGGAGGCCCCATGTAGTTGATTTTTTTAAATGTTGATTTCAGGTTCTTTATATATTCTGGAAATAAGTTTTTTTGTCACTTGTAAGTACTAAGAATATTTTTTTCAATTCTGTGGCATGTCTACTCATCCTCCTGTTGTCTTTTGATGAGCAAAAAATGTTAACTTTGATAGTCCTATTTATCTAATTTTCTTTTATGATTAGTGCTTTTTGTATCCTGTCCAAGAAATTTCTGCCTTCTCAGTAGAATTTTAAAAGATTTCTTTATGTAAGTTCTGTTATGGCTTATTAACAGGTAACTGTTACAGATAACAGATAACTGTTTGCAGATAAGTGATCTTTTTGTTAATTTTGTGAATGGGTTCTTCTTTTCCATTATATAATTGGTTATTGTTCATATAAAGGAAAACTATGGTTTATTTATATATTAATGCTACAATACTGAAAAGTCAGACAGAAAAAGATAGAGAAATATGACTAAAAAGTCAAAGATTTTTTGGCAAAAGTACCATAAACCAAATTGTAAGACCATTGGCAAACTGGGAAGATATATTTGCGACATATATGACAAAGGGCTAATTTTTTTTTTTTTTTTGTAATTTACAAATAGCTCAGACAGGGGAATAAAAAATGGTAAGTCAAGTAAGGAATATTAAATTTAACTGTCTATAGATAATAAGCAAGCCAATTCTCACAGAACCTCAGAAAGGTTCAGGACCAGGGAGGGGAGGAGTCAAGATGGCAGTGTGGAAAGACGCAGAGCTCACATCTCCCGACAACTAGGGCACCTGCTGGATGCTGGTGGGGGACCCCGACGCCCGAGGAGATAGGAAGAACCCCCAAGCAAACCACCCCATGCGGCTTGTGGGATTTTGGTTCACAAGCCAGTGGTCAGGCCGAAGCTCCTGCAGTGGGAGCTCTGAGTCTGAATCTCTGGACTAACAGAGAACCTCAGACCCCAGGGAATAGCCATTGGAGTGAGGTCTCCCGGAGGTCCTCATCTCAGTACCAAGACCCAGCTCTACCCAACAGCCTACAAACTGCAGTGTTGGAAGCCTCAGGCCAAACAACCAGTAAGAAAGGAACACAATCGCACTCGTTAAAAAAAGGGAAAAAAAAAAATGAGATGGCAAAAAAATATGTCACAGATGAAGGAGCAGGGTAAAAACCTACAAGACCAAATAAATGAAGAAGAAATAGGCAATCTACCTGAAAAAGAATTCAGAGTAATGAGAGTAAAGATGATCCAGAATCTCGGAAATAGAATGGAGGCACGGATTGAGAAAAAACAAAAAATGTTTAACAAAGATCTAGAAGAACTAAAGAACAAAGAGACAGAGATGAACAGTACAATAACTGAAATGAAAACTACACTAGAAGGAATCAGTAACATAATTAATGAGGCAGAAGAACGAATAAGTGAGCTGGAAGACAAAATGGTGGAAATAACTGTAAAAGAGCAGAATAAAGAAAAAAGAATGAAAAGAATTGAAGACAATCTCAGAGACCTATGGGACAACACTAAACGCACCAACATTCGAATTATAGGGGTCCCGGAAGCAGAAGAGAAAAAGAAGGGGTCTGAGAAAATATTTGAAGAGATTACAGTGGAAAACTTTTCTAACACAGGAAAGGAAAAGAGTCATCCAAGTCCAGGAAGCATAGAGCGTCCCATACAGGATAAACCCTAGGAGAAACACACAAAGACACATATTAACCAAACTAACAAAAATTAAATTCCAAGAAAAAATATTAAAAGCAGCAAGGGAAAAGCAAAAAATAACATACAAAGGAATCCCCATAAGGTTATCAACTGATTTTTCAGCAGAAACTCTGCAGGCCAGAAGGGAGTGGCAGGATATACTTAAAGTGATGAAAGAGAAAAACCTACAACCAAGATTACTCTACCTAGCAAGGAGCTCATTCAGATTCGAAGGAGAAATCAAAAGCTTTTCAGACAAACAAAAGTGAAGAGAATTCAGCACCACCAAATCAGCTTTACAACAAATGCTAAAGAAACTTCTCTAGGTGAGAAACACAAGAGAAGAAAAAGACCCACAAAAACAAAACAAAAACAATTAAGAAAATGGTAATAGGAACATACATGTCGATAATAACCTTGAATGTAAATGGATTAAATGCCACAACCAAAAGACACAGACTGTGGGAATGGATACAAAAACAAGACCCATACATATGCTGTCTACAAGAGACCCATTTTAGACCCAGGGACACATACAGACTGAAATGAAGGGATGGAAAAAGATATTCCATGCAAATGGAAATCAAAAGAGAGCTAGAGTAGCAATAGTCATATCAGATAAAATAGACTTTCAAATAAAGATTGTTACAAAAGATAAGGAAGGACACTACATAATGATCAAGGCATCAATACAAGAAGAAGATATAACAATTACAAATGTTTATGCACCCAACATAGGAGCACCTCAATACATAAGGCAAATGCTAACAAACATGAAAGGGGAGATCGACAGTAACACAATCATAGTAGGGGACTTTAACACCCCACTTACACCAATGGACAGATCATCCAAACAGAAAATAAATAAGGAAACACAAGCTTTAAATGACACAATAGACCAGATAGATTTAATTGATATTTATAGAACATTCCACCTGAAAGTGGCAGGATACACTTTCTTCTCAAGTGCACACGGAACATTCTCCAGGATAGATCACATGTTGGGTCACAAATCAAGCCTTGGAAAATTTAAGAAAATTGGAATTGTATCAAGCATCTTTTCTGACCACAACGTTATGAGACTGGAAATCAATTACAGGAAAAAAACCTGTAAAAAACACAAATACATGGAGGCTAAACAGTGTGCTACTAAATAATCAAGAGATCACTGAAGAAATCAAAGAAATTAAAAAATACATAGAAAAAAATGACAATGAAAACACAACGACCCAAAACATATGTGATGCAGCAAAAGCAGTTCTAAGAGGGAAGTTTACAGCAATCAATCTCACCTCAAGAAACAAGAAAAACCTCAAATAAACAATCTAACCCTACACCTAAAGCAACTAGAGAAAGAAGAAGAAAACCCAAAGTCAGTAGAAGGAAAAATATCATAAAGATCAGAGCAGAAATAAATGCAATAGTAATGAAGAAACAATAGCAAAGGTCAATAAAACTAAAAGCTGGTTTTTTGAGAAGATAAACAAAACTGGTAAACCCTTATCCAGACTCATCAAGAAAAAAAGGGAGAGGACGCAAATCAATAAAATTAGAAATAAAAAAGGAGGAATCACAATTGACACTGCAGAAATACAAAGGATTATAAGAAACTACCACAAACAACTATATGCCAATAAAATGGACAACCACAAAGAAAAGGACAAATCTTGGAAAGTTACAATTTTCCAAGATTGAACCAGAAAGAAGTAGAAAATATAAACAGACCTATCACAAGTAATGAAATTGAAACTGTAATTTAAAATCTTCCCAACAAACAGAAGTCCAGGACCAGATGGCTTCACAGGCAAATTCTACCAACCATTCTGAGAAGAGCTAACACCCATCCTTCTCAAACTCTTCCAAAAAATTGCAGAGGAAGGAACACTCCCAAATTCATTCTATGAACCAGCATCACCCTGATACCAAAACCAGAAAAAAATATCACAAAAAAGAAAATTATAGACCAATATCACTGATGAACATAGATGCAAAATTCCTAAACAAAATACTAGCAAACAGAATCCAACAGCATATTAAAAGGATCATATAGCATGATCAAGTGGGATTTCTCCCAGGGGTGCAAGGATTCTTCATGATAAGCAAATCAATGTGATACACTACACCAACAAATTAAGGAATAGAAACCATATATGATTATCTCAATAGACACAGAAAAAGCTTTTGACAAAATTCAACACCAATTTCTGATAAAAACTCTCCAGAAATTGTGCATAGAGAGAACCTACCTCAACATAATAAAGGCCATATATGACAAACCCACAGCAAACATCATACTCAATGGTGAAAAACTGAAAGCATTTCCACTAAAATCAGGAACAAGACAAGTATGTCCACTCTCGCCACTCTTATTCAACATATTTCTGGGAAATATTAGCCATGGCAATCAGAGAAAATAAATAAATAAAAGGAATACAAATTGGAAAAGAAGAAGTAAAACTGTCCTGTTTGCAGATGACATGATACTATACATAGAAATTCCTAAAGATGCCACCAGAAAACTACTAGACCTAATCAATGAATTTGGTAAGGTTGCAAGATTCAAAATTAATGCCACGAATCTCTGGCGTTCCTATACACTAACAACAAAAGATCAGAAATGGAAATTAAGGAAACAATCCCATTTACCATCACAACAAAAAGAATAAAATAACTAGGAATAAACCTACCTAAGGAGGCGAAAGACTTGTACTCAGAAAACTATAAAACACTGATGAAAGTAAGCAAAGATGATATAAACAGGTGGAGAAATATACCATGTTACTGGATTGGAAGAATCAATACTGTGAAAATGACTATACTACCCAAAGCAATCTACAGATTCAATACAATCCCTATCAAGCTACCAATGACATTCTTCACAGAATTAGAACAAAATATTTTACAATTCATATGGAAACACAAAAGACCCCGAATAGCCAAAGCAATCTTGAGAAAGAAAAACAGAGCTGGAGGAATCAGGCTCCCCAACTTCAAACTATACTACAAAGCTACAGTAATCAAGACAGTATGGTACTGGCACAAAAACAGAAATACAGATCAATGGTACAGGATAGAAAACCCAGAGATAAACCCACACACATATGGTGATGTAATTTATGACAAAAGAGGCAAGGACATACAATGGAGAAAAGACAGCCTCTTCAATAAGTCGTGCTGGGAAAACTGGACAGCTACATGTAAAAGAATGAAATTAGAAGACTCTCTAACACCATACACAAAAATAAACTCAAAATGGATTAAAGACCTAAATGTAAGACCAGATACTGTAAAACTCTTAGAGGAAAAACACTCTTTGACATAAACCACAGCAAGATCTTTTTTGACCCACCTCCTAGAGTACTGGAAATAAAACAAAAAGAAACAAATGGGACCTAATTAAACTTCAAAGCTTTGGCACAGCAAAGGAAACCATAAACAAGACGAAAAGACAACCCTCAGAATGGGAGAAAATATTTGCAAATGAAACAATGGACAAAGGATTGATCTCCAAAATATACAAACAGCTCATGGAGCTCAATATAAAAAAAACAAACAATTCAATTAAGAAATGGGCAGAAGACCTAAATAGACATTTCACCGAGGAAGCCATACAGATGGCCAAGAGGCACATGAAAAGATGCTCAACATCACTAATTATTAGAGAACTGCAAATCAAAACTACAATAAGTTATCACCTCACACTGGTCAGAATGGCCATTATCAAAATATCTACAAACAATAAATGCTGGAAAGCATGTGGGGAAAAGGGAACCCTCGTGCACTGCTGATGGGAATGTAAGTTGATACAGCCACTAAGGAGAACAGTGTGGAGGTTCCTTAAAAAACTAAAAATAGAACTACCATACGACCCAGCAATCCCACTCCTGGGCATATATCCTGAGAAAACCATAATTCAAAAGGAGTCATGTACCACAATGTTCACTGCAGCTCTATTTACAATAGCCAGGACATGGAAGCAACCTAAGTGTCCATCGACAGAGGAATGGATAAAGAAGATGTGGCACATATATACAATGGAATATTACTCAGCCATGAAAAGAAACAAAACTGAGTTATTTGTAGTGAGGTGGATGGACCTAGAGACTGTCACACAGAGTGAAGTAAGTCAGAAAGAGGAAAACAAGTAATGTACGCTAACACATATATATGGAATTAAAAAAAGAAAAAGGTACTGATGAACCTAGTGGCAGGGCAGGAATAAAGACGTAGACATAGATAATGGACTTGAGGACACGGGGTGGGAGGGGGAAGCTGGAGTGAAGTGAGAGTAGCATTGACATATATACACTACTGAATGTAAAACAGTTAGCTAGTGCGAAGCAGCAGCATAGCACAGAGAGATCAGCTTGGTGCTTTGTGATGACCTAGAAGGATGGGATAAGGAGGGTGGGAGGGAGGCTCAAGAGGGAGGGGATATGTGCATATATGTATGAATATGGCTGATTCACTTTGTTGTACAATGGAAACTAACACAGTACTGTGAAGCAATTATACTCCAATAAAGATCTATTAAAAAAAGAAAGAAAGAAAGGTTCAGGACAAGGAAATACCTGGAACTATTAGAACTTCAGGTCTCCAACTCCTCTTAGTGTAGTCAATGGCTTCCCAATCCTTCGGAAATCAGAAGGCATAGTTTCTGGAAAAACTAAACCCCAAAGTCTTTGGACTTAAATAGACACAGAAATAGCTAAGGGTAAAGTTGTGACTAAAACCAGAGGATTATTTGAAAGTCTAATGAGATTCAAAGCCCCTTTCTTCAGTAAATCTCTAGAACATATAAGTAGCCCCACATAAGAGATGGTAGATTTTTCTCCAGAAAAGAAGCCAAAACTGACTAACATAGAGTAAGATCATGACATTTAAGGATTTCCTACAGCACAGTCCACTAACAGACAAGAGCTCTGCCCTCAAACTCAGAGCTTTTTATCAGCTTTTAATACTTTTTAAATATGAATGACAGCCAAGGATCTTTATGCTTTTGAGGAAGCCTCCAATATTAAAGACAGAGACCAAAACAAAACAGGAGTGCTGAGAAACAAAGAGAATGATGGGACAGAAGAAAATGTCAAAGAAACTAATTAAAATATTCTCAGATAAGAGAAGATATTGCATCATTAACCAGAAGAAGAACCAGTAAGAAAAAAAGAATCAGAGAATAAGAGCTGAAAAAAAAATTCAATAAAAGTTTAAAGTCAAGGCAATTTTCCAGAGGGCAGAATAAAAAGAAAGAGATGAGTAATAGGGGGGAAAGGTAAAAAACTAGAAAGAGCAATTCAGGAAGTCTAATATCTGACTTGTAGGAATTCCAGAAACAACAATGAAAACAGAAGAGAGAAAATATCAAAAAAGAAAGGCAAGAAAATGTCCAAGAACTGAGAGATGTAAGTCTGCAGAAAGCAAGGACCTACTGAGTGCATAGCACAATAAAGGAAGAGACCCACACCAAGATACAGTGCCATAAAATTTCAGAACACCAGGCCTGAAGGGAAGATAATAATAACTTCTAAAGACACCCACCCACCCCCCAACCCCCCACACAAGCCAAATAAAAGATCAGGGGCCAGAATGGCACTAGATCATGCAATAGCAAAACGGGAAGCCAGAATATATTACAGCAGCAATACTTTAAACATTCTGAGTAAAAATGATTTTCAATCTAGAATTCTACACTCACCAAAAGTATCCACATAACTACAGGAGTAGACTATGACATATTCAGGTATGTAAAATCTCAAACAATTTACCTCTCAGTTATCCCTTTTCAGGAAGCCACTAGAGGGTATGGTCCTGTAAATGAGAGGGTACACCATGAAGGTATGGGACATGGGAAATCAAGCCTCCAACACAGGAAGCAGGGGTAGGGAATTTTCAGGATAAGAGCAAAGAGAAGTCATAAGACAACAGCTGTGAAACAGACCTAGAGGGCAGTGAAGATTAAATCAGAAAAATTGAAGGCTCTAGGAAGGTATCTTAGGAAAATAACCAAACTAATTATCCTACAGGTGAAAGTTATTATTACAAAGATGGTTTGAAGCCTCTGGGAAGACAGACTCAGATGCAACCTTAACTAAGCAAAATTTTAAACTGACGTAATTATTTAATTGAAACAGCAACAACAACAAAAGTTGTACAAGAAAAGACATAACCATATGCGCTGTTTGCTTCACTGTTGAACAATACTTTTATGGTCATAATAATGAAAGCACTAAGTATGGTTAACCAGTAATAGTTAAATACATCAGGATGACAAGATAAGGTGAAGGAAGGCATTGAGAGTTAAAATCATGTTATAAGAGGAAATCAATGTATGTTAAACATTGGTGGACCAAGAGACAGGAGTATACATACCCCATTATTATAAGGTGGTAAATAGAAAAAGTAGATAAAATAGTTGAAAATGGTTTTTCTGAAGAATGACATGGGACAAGACAGGTTAGGGGGACAGGACAGGAGAAACGAGGGGTAGTAAACTGCTGTTTTTATTAACTTTTCATAGTATTTTAAAAATACATGATTGTACTATTTTTATTTCAGCTTTATTTGAGGTATAACTTAAAATTCAATTCGAGGAGTCTTGGCAAATGTACACAGTTGCGAAAACTACCACCACAATCAAGTTAAAAACACTTCAATTACTCATCACGAAAAGTTTTCTTACTTTACAGTCCATCTCCACTCCTACCCCAGGTCCTCGGTAACTACTAACCTGGCTTCTGTCACAATAGCTTTGCTTATTCTAGAGATTTATATAAATGGAAGCATACAGTATGGAATCTTTTGTGTCTAGCTTCTTTCGCTTAGCATGATTATTTTTTTATCATTTATGTTTAGGTCTAGGATCCATTTCAAATAAATTTTGGGGTTTAGTGTGAAGATAGTGTTAAGAATTCAAAAAATTCCTCCATATGGATATCTAGTCATCCTAGCACCGTTTTTTGAAAAGATTATTCCTTCCTCCTTGAATTACCTTGGTGTCTTTGTAAAAAATCAACTACATTAAGCATGGTTCTATTTCTAGACTCTCATTTTCTCCCCATCCATCTATATGTCAATCCTTATGCCGATACTGTACTATACTGACTACTGTAGCTTTACAGCAAGTCCAAAAAGTCAGGTACTGTTAAGTCCTCAGATTTCATACTTAAAAAAAATTTTTTTTGGCTGCTTTATGTCCTTGCACTTCCATATAAATTTTGGAACCAGTTTTCAATTTCTATGAAAGACTGACAAGATTTTGATTCAAACTGCATTGACTCTATAGATCAATTTCATAAGAACTTCCATCCTAACAATATTCAGTCTTCCAATTCAAGAACATGATGTAACTCTCAATTAATTTAGATCTTCTTTAATTTCTGTCAGCAAAAATTTGTAGTGCACAGGCTTTGCATATCTTGTTAAATTTATTTCTAAGTAATTACATAATGCTAATGTGGTTTTATTTTTTAATTTCACTTTTGGATTGTTCGTTACTAGTATATAGGAATATAATTAATCCTTGTTAATTATCTTGTATCCTACAGCCTTGCTAAATTGATGCATTAGTTCTATAATTTTTTTAATGCAGATCCCTTAGAACTTTCTACACACGTGCCAGCTGTGAATAAAACAGTTTTACTTCTTCCTTTCTATTCTGTATTGTCCTTTCGTTTCTTTTTCTTATTGCATCAGCTAGGACCTCTAGCATAATGTTGAATAAAAGTGGTGAGAGCAACATCCTTGCCTTGTTCTTGATCTTAATTGGAAAAACAAAATCATTCATCATGAGGTATGATTTTAGTTGTGTTTTCATAGATATTCTTTATCAAGTTGAAAAAGTTGCCTTCATCCCAGTTTGCTGACTTTATTATGTGTTTATGTTGAATTTTATCAAATACTTTTTCTGCATCCACTGAGATGATCATACAATTTTTCAACTTTATCTTATTAGCATTATGTATTACACTGAATTGATTTTTGGAAGTTAAACCAGTCTTTCATTGTTGGGATAAATCGCACATGGCCATGATGTATTATCCTTTTCATATATTGCTAGATTTAATATGCTAATATTTTGTTAAGGATTTCTGTGTCTATGTTCATGAGGAATATTCACTGCTAGTTTTCTTTTCTTGTGATGTCTTTCTTTGGCTTTGGTATCCAGGTAATACTGGCCTCATAAAATGAGTTGTGATGTTCTCCTTACGCCTGTATTTTCTGAAAATTTGGGGAGGAATTATATTTTTTCTTTCTTCAGTGTTTGACAGAATTACCAATTACGCCACTGGCCTGAATTTTTTTGTTGTTGGAAGGTTTTAATTACTAACTGAATTTCCTTATTCTATATAGGTCTATTTAAATTTTCTATTTCTTCTTGAGTCAGTTTTTGGTCATTTATATTTTTCAGGGAATTTGTCCATTTCACCTAAGTTGTCAAACTGGTTGGTGTAAAGTTGTTCATAATATTCTTTTATTATCTTGTTAAGTATCTATGTATCTGTAATAACAACTTTTATTCCTAATATTGTTAATTTACATCTTTTTTATTAATTATTCTAGTTAAAGGTTTATCAATTATACTGAACTTTCTAAGAATGAGATTTTCATCTCATTGGTTTTCTCTGTTTTCCACTTACCTGAGTTCTGCTCTGATCTTTATTATTTCCTTTCGTCTATTTACTTTGGGCTTAACTTACTATTTCTTTTCTAGCTTTTTTTTTTTTTTTTTTTTGGCGTACTCGGGCCTCTCACTGCTGTGGCCCCTTCCGCCATGGAGCAACAGGCTCCAGACGCACAGGCCCAGCAGCCATGGCCCACGGGCGCAGCCGCTCCACAGCACGCAGGATCCTCCCGGACCGGGGCACGAACCCGTGTCCCCCGCATCGGCAGGTGGACCCCCAACCACTGCGCCACCAGGGAAGCCCTCTTTTCTAGCTTTTTAAGGCAAGAGCTTAGATAACTGATTTTACACCTTTCTTCTTTTCTAGTATATAAGCATTTAAAGGTATAAGTTAATTTCTTAGCACTGCTTTAGCTACATACCAAATATTTTGATATGCTGTATTTTTATTTTCATTCAGTTTAAAATATTTTCTTCATTCAGTTAAAAATATTTTCTAACTTCTCCTATGAATTCTTCTTTCACCCATAGCTTACTTAGAAACACATGATTCAATTTCCCCATATTTGGGAATTTTCCTCATTTCTTTATTGACTTTTAGTTTAATTCCTTTAATTTAATTCATACTGCATAATTTCAACACACTGTAATTTCAATCCTTTCATATTTACCAACAAATTTTATGTTTGTAGGCCATTATATGGCTCATCCTGATGAATGTTTCAAATGCACTTTGAATGTGTTGTTGGCTGTGGTATTCTGTAGATGTCAGTTAGGTAAAATTGGTTGATTGCCTTATTCAAGTCTTCTATATATCCTGTTTTTCTGCCTACTTAATCTACCAATTGTTGAGAGAAGAGCACTGAAGCCTGCAACTCTGAATGTTTAACTGCCTATTTCTATTTTTGATTCTGGCAGTTTTTTACTTCATGGATTTTGTGTCTCTGTTGTCAAGTGCACATATATTTAGAATTTCATATTTTGCTGCTGTGTTCATTTTATAATTTATCTCTAGTATTACTCTTTGTTTTAAAATATATTGGCTGATATTAATACAGTTACTCCAGCATTCTTATACTTATTTTCTATGAAGGGGAATCACCCAATCTCTTCACACTGTCATTACTGGAAGATACATTTATTTTGATGATGAAAATTAAAAACTTAAAAGGGGAATACAGGGCTTCCCTGGTGGGGCAGTGGTTAAGAATCCGCCTGCCAAGGCAGGGGACACGGGTTCAAGCCCTGGTCCAGGAAGATCCCACATGCGCAGAGCAACTAAGTCCATGCGCCACAACTACTGAGCCTGTGCTCTAGAGCCTGCGAGCCACAACTACTGAAGCCTGAGCACCTAGAGCCCATGCTCCGCAACAAGAGAAGCCACTGCAATGAGAAGCCCACACACCACAATGAAGAGTAGCCCTCACTCACTGCAACTAGAGAAAGCCAGCACGCAACAATGAAGACCCAACACAGCCACAAATAAAATAAATAAAAATAAATAAATAAATAAGAGGGGAATACAACGACAGACTCAGGAGATATTTGAAAAAAAATGTTGATTATAATTGTATACTAATAAAACTAAAAACCTGGATTAAAAAGTATTTTACATAAATATATATTTCTATATCCCCTCCCAGGTCACCCCCTAAAATTAACCATGTTATTAACATTGGCTACACTTTGAGGAGCGGGATATGAGTGGGCAGTGAGGACAGAAAGTAAAATTTGCAAATAATAATTTGTTTTCTCCTTTCATTATACTTGTTTTCTTTCTCTCATTTAACTGTACCAGTATTGTACACCAACACAAAAAAAGGTGAGAAAATAGCTGATTGTTCCTTATGTTATTCATAACATGAATGGAATGTGAATCTTTCATTATTGAGCTTGAGCAAAGATTCTGGCTTGGGACAGCTATTATTTAATACATCAAGGAACAGCTTTCTATTACTATTTTACTAAAGTGTGTGTGTGTGTGTGTGTGTGTGTGTGTGTGTGTGTGTGTGACAGAGAGAGAGAGAGAGAGAGAGAAAGAGAGGGAGGGAGGGAGAGAAAAGGAAAGAATATGTGTGTTTATAAGTGTTACAGATTTCCTAACATTAAAATGATGCCTGTATTTCTAGAATAAATGCCATTTGATTGTGGGGTGTGAGTGCATGTGTACATGTATGTGTATGTTTTAACAAACTTTGAATCTGTTAGCTAATACTTTATTTAGAGTAAATACTTGAAATGAGAATGGTCTGTAATTTTCTTTGTGTGTGTGTGGCTCCAGAACAGTTTAACAAATTTTACAATAGCTTTTAATATACTGAATATTTGAAAGAAGAATAATGAGAAGAGACTAGCCTTAATAGACATCAAAGCTTCAGTAACAAAAATAGTATATATAGTATGGGCCTATGTAGACCCAAGGAACAGAACTGAGTTCAGAAATGAACCCAAGTCATTGCTGCAATTTTGTATAGGAAAGAACCCAGAATCTCTAATTAGGGTACTAGGATAAATTACTTAATAAATGGTCCTGGTAGAAGTGACCAGCCACTTGGAGGGAAAAAAAAAGTTGAATTTTTACTGCCTTACTTTAAGATATATAAAGAAAACTTTAAAATGTTCCTGAGAAACATAAAAGACTTGAAGAAATGGAAAAAAATACTACATACTTAGTAAAGAAGACTCAAATTCATAAAGATGTCAATTGTCACTTAAATAATCTGTACACTGAACATGATACCAATAAAGTATCAATATGATTCATATGTATAGAATTAATCATGCTGATTATAGTGTAAAAAAAAATTAAAATAGCAGGAAACCCAGGAAAAATTGGGGGATGGGAAAAATCAGGGGGAGAGAAGGGTCTAGCCCTACCATACATTAAAACATATAATAAAACTACAATAATTAAAATGGTAAGATACAGCTTATGAAGAGTCAGATTAATAGAATAGAACAGAAGGGACTTCCCTGGTGGTGCACTGGATAAGAATACACCTGCCAATGCAGGGGACCCATGTTCAATCCCTGGTCCAGGAAGATCCCACATGCCACGAAGCAACTAAGCCTGTGCGCCACAACTACTGAGCCAGCATGCCACAACTACTGAAGCCTGCATACCTAGAGCCCATGCTCTGCAACAAGAGAAACCACTGTAAGGAGAAGCCTGTGCACCACAACAAAGATTAGCCCCTGCTTGCCACAACTAGAGAAAGGCTGTGTGCAGCAATGAAGACCCAACCCAGCCAAAAATAAATAAAATTAAAAAACAAGAGAAAATTTTAAAATAGACAAAGAATGTATTATACGATAAAGGTGTCACTTCAAATTAATAGGGAAAAGAATTTGGTACAAGTATCTGGAAACTTGAAAAAAAGTAAGAGTGGGTTCCCAATTTACAACTTACATTAAATAAATTCTACTTAGAATAACAAACATAATGTAAAAATAAAACCATAAAAGTACAAGAAAATACGAGATGATCGTTTTTAATATGTGTAAGTTTTTTCTCAGTAAAACAGAGATGCCATAAAAAGAAAAGACTGATAAATGCAACTGTATAAGAAACAAAAATTCCTGTATGTAGGAAAAAAACACCAGAGGCAAAGACAAAAGAAAAAGTAGTAAAAACTATCTGCTATTCATATAACTGACAAAGGGAGAAATCCCTACTGTATAAATAAAACAATTCAATATAAAATGGACAAAAGATATGAACTGAGAGTTCATAGAAAAACAAACACAAATAGTTAATAAACTTATGAAAATTACTCATCTTTCTTCATAATAAAATGCAAACTAAATGATAAAACACTGGAATTTCAAAATTTTAAAAAAACTGCTAGAACATACAGTGAAAAGACATACATTGAAAACAAGGGGTGGGGGGAGGGGGAAGACATGAGATGTCCAATAACCAAATACTTCTTATTTTAGAATAAGAGAAAAATGGAAGAAAGGAAATTAAAGAAATAAAAGAAAAATATTTCTGGGCTGGAGAGACTTACATATTCAGATTAAAAGGGACCACTGAGCAGAATAGGTGTAAAAAAAAAAACTATACTAGACAATAAAAGATAAAGATAAGGGCCTAAAGGCTTTCAGAGGGGGAAAAATAGGTAATATGGAAAGGAACGATTATCTGACTGACAACTCTTCTCATCAACAACAAAAGGAGTGAAAAATTAGGCAGTAATTAGAATCTGTTAGAAAGTGTTTTGATCAGGAATTTTATACCCAGCAAATTATCATAGGTAAAGAAAATATAAAGTATTTCCATGGGTTTTACCTCCCATGAACCAATTCTAAGGCATGTGAGTTACTACTCAAGCCAACCAAAAATGGAGGTCAAGAAAGAGGAAGATATACGCTAGAGATGGCAGAACTGACTCAGAGGCCAAATCACATAAATAAATAAATCTTATTTATTATAAGAAAAAGCAATCCTAGGAAAAGTTTTACATCAATCATAGAAAGTAATAAGCCCAAACCAGAATGAAATCTGTGTGGCCAAAGTAAAAAGTATTCAGAAAAAAGAATACAACAGCTTCTAAGCAGCAAATAAAGGAACTGAGGAGTCACGAAGTATTAATGGCATGCTGAATAATGTACATGCTTATTTTCACAACAGGGAAAAAAGACAGGCAATTTGAAACTTCAGAGGAAAAAACAACAAAAATGTATAATAAAACCATGCTCAAAATACGAAGCAAAACAGCACAATTTTCAGCAACTTGTGGAGTGTATAAAAAGAGTAACCATGTGATCTAAATGCTAAGAATATTCTCTGTGTGGTTCATGATGTTGAACATATAAAGAAATCTAATCCTAGCACTCTACATGGTCATGGAGTGGAACATTTTTAAATAATCATATTAATGTAAATACTACTAGCATAAGCTATTAAAATCCTCCTATAGTCAAAACAGAAGAGGATTTAAGTATGGTCATACTGATAGAATAGAATATAAAAGTTATCATTACTTGACAATATAAGTAACTGTATATATAACGTGCTGTGGAAGAGTGGGACAAAACTTAAAAGGAAAATAGGGTACTAATACCACTGTCTAATGCTGGGATATCAGGAATATTAAAAGTTGATGTGATAGAAAATGGACATTTGAGTATATTAAAAGCAGAAAGTAATGACAAAAACTAAAGAAAGAGAGAATGGAAGGATAGTGAGATGCTGATCAAACAGGTAACAAAATTAACAGTAGCAGGAAATTTTTTAAATGAAATTAAAATGCTCAAATTTACTTTAGTAATCTTCATGTCCAGTGACTATTCAGAAAGGCAATTCTTCAATTTCTCAAATGCTATTATTTACTAATGTATTGTATTTCAGTTTAATTTTGGAGGTTATTATACATTCTTCCTTTCTATAAAATGTTTTGAGACACTGACTGAGGAACTCGGAAATCTTTATAAGATATAACTGTTTTTCAAGTGTTTAGTGTATTTCAAAGTGTGGTACCCTAATTTCCATTTTCTTGATTTCAGTTCCAGAAATATTGGCAGAAAAAGTAAAAAGATGACAGCTGGGTGTAAGGATATTACAAGATGACTCTAATTATCTAAAATGTTTCTTTTAAAAGAACAGTTGCTACTAAATATTTCATTGCTAACATTTGGTTTAAGCCATAGCTAGATGTATTCTATGCCATACTGGATCTGAACTTTGCAGCTGGTCGTTGATTTCCATCAACACATCAAGACTGAAATCTATAGCAAGGCTAAACACAACTAAACTTTGGAAATTGAACTTTAAAAAATACAACGCAAACCCACTTGAATACTTATCTATGTACTATATATGTGTGTGTGTATTTATTTATATAGTTTTTTGTCTTAATTACTGCAGAATAAAATGCTAACTACATAAATGTCAGCTGCATTTAATTAAACAATATTTGTGGACACCCCATTAGGTACTATAATATGGTTTCTGAAAGGGATACAAAGCATCACAAAGCAGAGGATAGGAGATTGGACGTTAACACTGAGAGACAATAGCTTAATATCCAGTAATCAGTTCTTGCCCTAGAGGAATAGATATTATTTATAAATTGTGACATATGATAAAAAAGTTTATTAAAACACCTTCTCCCTCAAACATGATAAAAGATCAACTAATACATAAGCAGGAAAAAATGCTTAAAAGGTTGTTTGTGTGTGTGTGTGTGTGTGTGTGTGTGTGTGTGTGTAATTTTACAGTGACAGTCTGTCTAACTTTCCTGTAAATACTAAAACCAGAAAAGCAGCCAAATATCTTGGGGGCAAATCTCAAGTCTATAGTACTAACAAGCTGGGTAATTGGAAGCAAATATTTAACTTTTTAAGACCTCATTTTTCTCACTGAAAAGTGGGACTAATCATTCCTCCCCTGCCTTCTTTACTGGACTGTTATTCACATGACAAACATTTATTAAGCAATTATGTGCCAGGCTTATGCTAGAGATACAAGATAAATAAAATGACATCCCTTTGGGACATCCCTGGTGGCGCAGTGGTTAAGAACCCACCTGCCAATGCACGGGACACGGGTTCGATCCCTGGTCCGGGAAGATCCCACATGCTGTGGAGCAACTTAGCCCGTGTGCAACAACTACTGAGCCTGAGCTCTACAGCCCACAAGCCACAGCTACTGAGCCCACGCACCACAACTACTGAAGCCCATGTGCCCTAGAGCCTGTGCGCCACAACTACTGAGCCCACGTACCGCAACTACTGAAGCCTGCGTGCCTAGAGCCCGTGCTCCGCAGCAAGAAAAGCCACTGCAATGAGAAGCCTGTGCACCACGATGAAGAGTAGCCCCTGCTCGCCGCAACTAGAGAAAGCCCACGCGCAGCAATGAAGACCCAATGCAGCCAATAAATAAATAAATAAATAAATAAATAAAATGACATCTCTGACCTCAAGAGGCTCATAGTCTATTGAGAAGACAGATATGTAAATAAATAAGCATAACTTAATATGTGTGTGTTGCAATGAGTAGAGGCTATGGAAGTACAAAGGAGGGAGAGGTCTACTCTGCCTAGGAGTGTTGAGCCCAGGAATACTTTACACAGAAGCTGAAGAGAGTGTGCCAGGTCAACAAGTTATTGGGTAGAAGGAACCATAGCAAAAGGAGCTCTGAGTAGGAGGAACAGCATGAGAACAAGCACAGGAGTCCAGAAAGGCCTAGGTGACTCTGAGGCAGTTCAAAATGGCTAGATTGCAAGATTTTCACGAGGGACAGTGTAGAAAATGTGTACGAAAAGTGGGATGGTGCCAAATTGTGAGAATTACAGTAAATGAATGAGACTGCACTTTATTTTGAGGTCAGTGTTCCTTAAAATCTTGTCCTGGGATCACATGCAGGAGGCTCGAGAGCAGAAATCCTTGTTAAAATGCATGTTCCCAGGCCCAGAGCTCCACCTAATCAGAATTTCTAAGCTTTGGGTAATTCATATTTTAACAAGTTCCCCCTGGTGATTCTAATACACCTAAAGCTCAAAAAGCAGCAATGTAGGTCACAAGGAATTACTACGCTTTAAGCAGATCAATTTTGTATTTTAGGGTGGTATTTTGGCAGTGTCAATCTCTCCCCTGCTTACTTCCATAAAACCTATTTATTATAGCACATATACGAAATTCTGCTGATTATTTATATGTCTGATAATTCTGGCAGCAGTGTGGAAAGTAAAACAGAGAGGAGTAGAAAAGTGAAGAGACTTGTTGGGATACTTGAGTGACACAGGAAAGGACTAAACTAAGGCAGTGACTATGAGAACAGATAGAGATGAAATCAAGAGTCATTTCGAAGAAAAATATCCAAGATTTGGTGATCAGTTGGATTTGACAGGTCAGAGTCCAAGGTTAACAGAAATTTCTAGCTTAGGCAAGTAGTGATGTTATTAACAGAAAAGGATCACATAAAATAGAACCAGGTTCCTTTTTAGAACACTTCCCACACTCTCCTTAACTTAGATGTGGGTTGTATTCATATTTCTTTCAAAGTAAAAGTAACTCATGCTTATTATAGAAGTTCATTGACTTAAATACTGACTGAAGTGTCTATTAAGAACCTGGGACTGTGCTCCGTACATACTCGAACTACAGTGGTACATGAACGAATGAGGAAAACAAAACAGTGAAAAATGTACCTAAGACAACTATTATTACCATTTTTCG
Source organism: Monodon monoceros (assembly GCF_005190385.1). Classification (NCBI taxonomy): domain Eukaryota; kingdom Metazoa; phylum Chordata; class Mammalia; order Artiodactyla; family Monodontidae; genus Monodon; species Monodon monoceros. Next base: position 87,407,921 of record NW_021703767.1, read on the forward strand.
ATGTAGTCTCTTAAAGATTTTTAATATGCATATTTTTAGTTTACTTCATTGGTTTATATAGTTGTGCTCATATGATTTTGTATCTTGCTTTTTTCACTTCAAAAAATTTCCTCAAATTTTTGTAAATTCTTCATAAACGATAGCCTCCTGACTGCCCATTTCCATGAAAGATATAGCACAGCTTACTTGTATACTTCAGCTGTTTTTAAATTTACATTACTAAGAGACCTTCAAGATGGCGGAGGAGTAAGACCTGGATATCACCTTCCTCCCCACAAATACACCAGAAATACATCTACACATGGAACAACTCCTACAGAACACCTACTGAACTCAGGCAGAAGACCTCAGACTTCTCAAAAGGCAAGAAACTCCCCACGTACCTGGGTAGGGCAAAAGAAAAAAGGAAAAACAGAGACAAAAGAATATGCGTGGGACCTGCATTTCTGGGAGGGAGCCATGAAGGAGGAAAAGTATCCACACACTAGGAAGCCCACTAGGAAGCCCCTTCACTGGCAGAGATAGCAGGTGGCATGGGGGGAAGCTCTGGAGTCATGAAGGAGAGGGCGGCAACGGGTGCAGAGGGCAAAGCGGAGAGGTTCCCCCACAGAGGATCGGTGCCGACCAGCACTCACCAGCCCAAGAGGCTTGTCTGCTCACCCGCCAGGGCGGGTGGGGGCTGGAAGCTGAGGCTCTGGCTTTGGAGGTCAGATCTCAAGGAGAGGACAGGGGTTGGCTGCATGAACATAGCCTGAAGGGGGCTAGTGCGCCACAGCTAGCCGGGAGGGAGTCCGGGAAAAAGTCTGGACCTGCCTAAGAGGCAAGAGACCATTGTTTAGGGGTGCACAAGGAGAGGGGATTCAGAGGACTGCCTAAACGAGCTCCACAGATGGGCGCGAGCCACGGCTATCAGTGTGGACCCCAGAGACGGGCATGAAATGCTACGGCTGCTGCTGCCGCCACCAAGAAGCCTGTGTGCAAGCACAGGTCACTATCCACACCTCCCCTCCCGGGAGCCTGTGCGGCCCACCACTGCCAGGGTCCCGTGATACAGGGACAAATTCCCCGGGAGAACGCACGGCGCGCCTCAGGCTGGTGCAACATCATGCCGGCCTCTGTCGCCACAGGCACACCCCGCATTCCGTACCCCTCGCTGCCCCAAGGCTGAGTGAGCCATAGCCCCCTAATCAGCTGCTACTTTAACCTCATCCTGTCTGAGTGGGAAGAGACACCCTCAGGCGACCTACATGCAGAGGCGGGGCCAGATCCAAAGCTGAACCCCAGGAGCTGTGCAAACAAGGAAGAGAAAGGGAAATCTCTCCCAGCAGCCTCAGGAACAGCAGATTAAATCTAGACAATCAACTTGATGTACCCTGCATCTGTGGAATACCTGAATAGACAACGAATCATCCCAAAATTGAGGCAGGGGACATTGTGTGATTTTGTCTGCATAGCTTTGCTTTTACCATTTGTCCTATGGTTATGTCTGTCTGTTTTCTTAGTATAGTTTTTAGCACTCGTTATCACTGGTGGATTTGTTTTTTGGTTTGGTTGCTCTCTTCTTTCTTTTTTCTTTTATTACTTTCTAATGTTTTTTATTTTTAATAATTTTTTAACTTAATAACTTTCTTTTCTTCCTTCCTTCCGTTTTTTCCTTCTTTCCTTCTTTCTTTCTTCCTTTTCTTCTGAGCCATGTGGCTGACACACTCTTGGTGCTGCGGTCGGGTGTCAGGCCTGTGCTTATGAGGTGGGAGGGCCGAGTACAGGACATTGGTCCAACAGAGACTTCCCAGCTCCACATAATATAAAATGGCAAAAGCTCTCCCAGAGATCTCCATCTCAATGCTAAGAGCCAGCTCCACTTAACGACCAGCAAGCTACAGTGCTGGACACCCTATGCCAAGCAACTACCGAGAAAGGAACACAACCCCACCCATTACCAGAGAGGCTGTCTAAAATCATAACAAGGTCACAGACACCCCAAAACACACCAACGGACATGGTCCTGCCCACCAGAAAGACAAGATCCAGCCTCATCCACTGGAACACGGGAAACAGTCTCCTCCACCAGAAAGCCTACACAACCCACTGAAACACACAACCTTAGCCACGGGGGCAGACACAAAAAACAATGGGAATTATGAACCTGCAGGCTGCAAAAAGGAGACCCCAAACACACTAAGTTAAGCAAAATGAGAACACAGAGAAACACAGAGCAGATGAAGGAGCAAGGTAAAAAACCACAAGACCAAACAAATGAAGAGGAAATAGTCTACATGAAAAAGAATTCAGAGTAATGATAGTAAAGATGATCCAAAATCGTGAAAATAGACTAGAGAAAATAGAAGAAACGTTTAACAAGAATCTAGAGGAACTAAACAGCAAACAAACAATGATGAACAACACAAAATATGATATTAAAAATTCTCTAGGGCTTCCCTGGTGGCGCAGTGGTTAAGAGTCCGCCTGCCAATGCAGGGGACACGGGTTTGTGACCCGGTCCGGGAAGATCCCGCATGCTGCGGAGTGGCTGGGCCCGTGAGCCATGGCTGCTGAGCCTGCACATCCAGAGCCTGTGCTCCGCAACGGGAGAGGCCACAACAGTGAGAGGCCCACGTACCGCAAAAAAAAAAAAAAGAAAGAAAGAAAAAAAAATTCTCTAGAAGGAATCAATAGCAGAATACCTGAGGCAGAAGAATGGAAGAGTAACCAGGAAGATAAAATAGTGGAAAATAACTACAGCAAAGCAGAATATAGAAAAAAGAATGAAAAGAATGGAGGACAGTCTCAGAGAGCTCTGGGACAACATAAAACGCACCAACATTCGAATTATAGGGGTCTCAGAAGAAGAAGAGAAAAAGAAACGGATTGAGAAAATATTTGAAGAGATTATCGTTGAAAACTTTCCTAATATGGGAAAGGAAATAGTAAATCAAATCAAGGAAGTTCAGAGAGTTCCATACAGGATAAATCCAAGGAGAAACACGCCAAGACACATATTAATCAAACTATCAAAAATTAAATACAAAGAAAAAATATTAAAAGCCACAAGGGAAAAGCAACAAATAACATACAAGGTAATCCCCATTAAGATTAACAGCAGAGGGCTTCCCCAGTGGCGCAGGGGTTGAGAGTCTGCCTGCCGATGCAGGGGACACGGTTTCGTGCCCCGGTCAGGGAAGATCCCACATGCCGCGGAGCGGGCTCGCTGAGCCTATGCTCTGCAATGGGAGAGGCCACAACAGTGAGGGGCCCACGTACTGCAAAAAAAAAAAAAGATTAACAGCAGATCTTTCAGCAGAAACTCTGCAAGCCAGAAGGGAGTGGCAGGACATATTTAAAGTGATGAAAGTGAAAAACCTACAACCAAGATTACTCTACCCAGCAAGGATCTCATTCAGATTCGACAGAGAAATTAAAACCTTTAGAGACAAGCAAAAGCTAAGAGAACGCAGCACCACCAAACCAGCTTTACAACAAATGCTAAAGGAACTTCTATAGACAGGAAACATAGGAGAAGGAAAAGACCTACAATAACAATCCCCAAACAATTAAGAAAATGGTAATACGATCATACATGTCAATAACTACCTTAAATGTAAATGGATTACATGATCCGACCAAAAGACATAGACTGGCTGAATGGATACAAAAACAAGACCCTTATATATGCTGGCTACAAGAGACCCATTTCAGACCTAGAGACACATACAAACTGAAAGTGAGGGGATGGAAAAACATATTCCATACAAATGGAAATCAAAAGAAAGCTGGAGTAGCCATTCTATCAAACAAAATAGACTTTAAAATAAAGACTACTACAAGAGGCAAAGAAGGACACTACATAATGAGCAAGGGATCAACCCAAGAAAAAGAAATAACAATTGTAAATATTTATGCACCCAACATAGGAGCACCTCAATACATAAGGCAAATACTAATGACCATAAAAAGGTAGATCGACAGTAACACAATCATAGTAGGGGACGCTAACACCCCACCCTCACCAATGGACAGATCATCCAAAATGAAAATAAATAAGGAAACACAAGCTTTAAATGATACATTAAACAAGATGGACTTAATTGATATTTATAGGACATTCCATCCAAAAACAACAGAATACACTTTTGTAAGTGCTCATGGAATATTCTCCAGGATAGATCGTATCTTGGGTCACAAATCAAGCCTTGGTAAATTTAAGAAAATTGAAATTGTATCAAGTATGTTTTCCGAACACAACGCTATGAGACTAGATGTAAATTACAGGAAAAAATCAGTAACAAATACAAACACATGGAGACTAAACAATATACTACTAAATAACCAAGAGATCACTGAACAAAAAAAAGAGAAAATCAAAAAATACCTACAAACAAATGACAATGACAACATGACGACCAAAACCTATGGGATGCAGCAAAAGCAGTTCTAAGAGGGAAGCTTATAGCAATACAATCCTACCTCAAGAAACAAGAAACATCTCAAACAAACAAGCTAACCTTACACCTAAAGCAATTAGAGAAAGAAGAAAAAAAAAACCCCAAAGTTAGCAGCAAGAAAAAAATCATGAAAATCAGATCAGAAATAAATGAAAAAGAAATGAAGGAAATGATAGCAAAGATCAATAAAACTAAAAGCTGGTTCTTTGAGAAGACAAACAAAATTGATAAACCATTAGCCAGACTCATCAAGAAAAAAAGGGAGAAGACTCAAATCAACAGAATTAGAAATGAAAGAGAAATAACAACTGACACTACAGAAATACAAAGGATCATGAGAGATTATTACAAGCAACTCTATGCCAATAAAATGGACAACCTGGAGGAAAGGGACAAATTCTTAAAAAAGCACAAACTTCTGAGACTGAACCAGAAAGCAATAGAAAATATAAACAGACCAATCACATGCACTGAAATTGAGACCATGATTAAAAATCTTCCAACAAACAAAAGCCCAGGACCAGATGGCTTCAGGGGGAATTCTATCAAACATTTAGAGAAGAACTAACACCTATCCTTCTCAAACTCTTCCAAAATATAGCAGAGGGAGGAACACTCCCAAACTCATTATACGAGGCCACCATCACCCTGATACCAAAATAAGAAGATGTCTCAAAGAAATAAAACTACAGGCCAGCATAACTGATGAACACAGATGCAAAAATCCTCAACTAGCAAACAGACTCTAAAAGCGTACTAAGAGGATCATACACCATGATCAAGTGGAATTCATCCCAGGAATGCAAGGATTCTTCAATATATGCAAATCAATCAATGTGATAAAACATATTAACAAACTGAAGGAGAAAAACCCTATATGATCATCTCAATAGATGCAGAAAAAGCTTTTGACAAAATTCAACACCCACTGATGACAAAAACCTTCCAGAAAGTAGGCACAGAGGGAACTTACCTCACAGAATAAAGGCCACATATGACAAACCAACAGACAATATCATTTGCAATGGTGAAAGACTGAAACCATTTCCTCGAAGATCAAGAACAAGACAAGGTGGTCCACTCTCACCACTATTATTCAACATACTTCTGGAAGTTCTAGCCACAGGAATCAGAGAAGAAAAAGAAATAAAAGGAATCCAAATCGGAAAAGAAGAAGTAAAGCTGTCACTGCAGATGATATGATACTATACATAGAGAATCCTAAAGATGCTACCAGAAAACTACTAGAGCTAATCAATGAATTCGATAAAGTAGCAAGATACAAAACTAATGCACAGAAATTCCTTGCATTCCTATACAGAAACAACGAAAAATCTGAAAGAGAAATTAAGGAAACACTCCCATTTACCCTTGCAAGAAAAAGGATAAAAAACCTAGGAATAAACCTACCTAAGAGGAGACAAAAGACCTGTATGCAGAAAACTATAAAACACTGATGAAAGAAGTTAAAGATGATACAAATAGATGAAGAGATATACCATGTTCTTGGATGGGAAGCATCAACACTGTGAAAATGACTATACTACCCAAGGTAAACTTCAGATTCAATGCAATCCCTATCAAACTACCAATGGCATTTTTCACAGAACTAGAACAAAAAATTTCACAGTTTGTATGGAAACACAAAAGACCCCGAATAGCCAAAGCAATCTTGAGAAAGAAAAGCAGAGCTGGAGGAATCAGGCTCCTGGACTTCAGACTATACAACAAAGCTACAGTAATCAAGACAATATGGTACTGGCACAAGAACAGAAATATAGATCAATGGAACAGGATAGAAAGCCCAGAGATAAACCCATGCACATATGGTCACCTTATTTTTGAAAAAGGAGCCAAGAATATACAATGGAGAACAGACAGCCTCTTCAATAAGTGGTGCTGGCAAATCTGGACAGCTACATGTAAAAGAGTGAAATTAGAACACTCCCTAACACCATACACAAAAATAAACTGAAAATGGATTAAAGACCTAAATGTAAGGCCAGACACCATCAAACTCTTAGAGGAAAACATACACAGAACACTCTATGACATAAATCACAGCAAGATCCTTTTTGACCCATCTCCTAGAGAAATGGAAATAAAAACAAAAATAAACAAATGGGACCTAATGAAACTTAAAAGCCTTTGCACAGTAAAGGAAACCATAAACAAGACCAATAGACAACCCTCAGAATGGGAGAAAATATTTGCAAATGAAGCAACTGACAAAGGATTAATCTCTAAGATTTACAAGCAGCTCATGCAGCTCAATAACAAAAAACCAAATGACCCAATCCAAAAATGGGCAGAAGACCTAAACAGACATTTCTCCAAAAAAGATATACAGATTGCCAACAAACACATGAAAGAACGCTCAACATCACTAATCATTAGAGAAATGCAAATCAAAACTACAATGAGATATCATCTCACACCGGTCAGAATGGCCATCATCAAAAAATCTAGAAACAATAAATGCTGGAGAGGGTGTGGAGAAAAGGGAACCCTCTTGCACTGTTGGTGGGAATGTAAATTGATACAGCCACTATGGAGAACAGTATAGAGGTTCCTTAAAAAACTAAAAATAGAACTACCGTACAACCCAGCAATCCCACTCCTGGGCATATACCCTGAGAAAACTATAATTCAAAAAGAGTCATGTACCAAAATGTTCACTGCAGCTCTATTTACAATAGCAAGGACATGGAAGCAACCTAAGTGTCCATCATCGGATGAATGGATAAAGAAGATGTGGCACATGTATACAATGGAATATTACTCAGCCATAAAAAGAAATGAAATTGAGCTATTTGTAATGAGGTGGATGGGCCTAGAGTCTGTCATACAGAGTGAAGTAAGTCAGAAAGTGAAAAACAAATACCGTATGCTAACACATATATATGGAATCTAAGAAAAAAAAAAAAGGGTCATGAAGAACCTAGGGGTAAGATGGGAATAAAGACACAGACCTACTAGAGAATGGACTTGAGGATATGGGGAGGGGGAAGAGTAAGCTGTGACAAAGTGAGAGAGTGGCATGGACATATATACACTACCAAACGTAAAATAGATAGCTAGTGGGAAGCAGCCGCATAGCACAGGGAGATCAGCTCGGTGCTTTGTGACCACCTAGAGGGGTGGGATAGGGAGGGTGGGAGGGAGGGAGACGCAAGAGGGAAGAGATATGGGAACATATGTATATATATAATTGATTCACTTTGTTATAAGACAGAAACTAACACACCATTGTAAAGCAATTATACTTCAATAAAGATGTTAAAAAAAAAAGTACAATGAGGTATCACCTCACACCAGTCAGAATGGCCATCATCAAATATCTACAAACAATAAATGCTGGAGAGGGTGTGGAGAAAAGGAAACACTCTTGCACTGTTGGTGGGAATGTAAATTGATACAGCCACCATGGAGAACAGTATGGAGATTCCTTTAAAAACTAAAAATTGAACTACCATAGGGCCCAGCAATCCCACTCCTGGGCATATACCCTGAGAAAACCATAATTTAAAAAGAGTTATGTACCACAATGTTCATTGCAGCTCTATTTACAATAGCCAGGATATGGAAGCAACCGAAGTGTCCATCGACAAATGAATGGATAAAGATGTGTCTTATATATACAATGGAATATTTCTCAGCCATAAAAAGAAACGAAATTGAGTTATTTGTAGTGAGGTGGATGCACCTAGAGTCTGTCATACAGAGTGAAGTTAAGTCAGAAAGAGAAAAACAAATACCGTATGGTAACAGATATATAAGGAATGTAAAAAAAAAAAAATGGTTCTGAAGAACCTAGAGGCAGGACAGGAATAAAGACGCAGACGTAGAGAATGGACTTGAGGACATGGGGAGGGGGAAGGGGAAGCTGGATGAAGTGAGAGAGTGGCATGGACATATATACACTACCAAATGTAAAATAGCTAGCTAGTGGGAAGCAGCCACATAGCACAGGGAGATCAGCTGGGTGCTTTGTGACCACCTAGAGGGGTGGGATAGGGAGGGTGGGAAGGAGACACAAGAGGGAGGAGATATGGGGATATATGTATATGTATAGGTAACTCACTCTGTTATAAAGCAGAAACTAACGCACCATTGTAAAGCAATTATACTCCAAAAAATTTTTTTAAAAAATAAAATTTATATTATTATTTTAATGACACAAATGGAATTAAGAGATCAAAAGGGATGTTAATTTTAATGGCAAGAAAAAAAAATCGCTGACTTGCTTTCCAGAAGGGTTGAATCAATTTCGACTGCCAATAAAAATACACAAGCAAGGACATTTCACAGCACCTTAACCAGCAACAACGTGAGAAAAAATTTCTTGCTAATTCAGAAAGTAAAAATATATCACTGTATCTTTTAGTTTCACTTCTTTACCTTTCTGGGAAAAACATATTCCCATATGTTTTTATTTTTTCTTTAGTTTTTTCAAGTTCTTTGCTCATTCATTTACATAGATCACGGTGTTTTTAGAAGTATTTGTATGAACACCTTAAAACTTAAACATCTCTATATTATATTTTTGCAAATTTATAATCCTGGTTTGCACATCTTTCAGTTTGTTCACTTGTATTGGGAAGTGGAGTAGGAGGGGAGGTGGGAGAAATAGACAGAATAAATGCCAATGTTTTATTTGAGAGTCAAATGTAATAAACTTTCCCCTGGCAATTCTTTTATGTTTGGAAGTTATTTCCCCATCCAGATAAATATATTTCTTAAATGAGATTAGCATAAGAATATTTACTCTATTCCACTTCACTCTTCAATTTATCCAGAATTTATTTTGGTACATAAGATGAGCTAAATATCAAATTGATTTTGTTTTTGTAACTATTTAATTGTTCTCAGAAACATTTATTGAATGTCTTCCTTTCTCTACTGATTTTTGAACTACTTTTATATATTTAGAATGTCTGTTTCTGGGATCGCTATTCCCTTTTACCGACTTTCCTATGAATGCTTTTACCAGTATCCAACTCCTTGATTTACTACAATTTTATAGTATGTTCTGATATCTGATAGGGCTACAGGGTTAGCTCTCTGATACTGTTCTTGATTTTTCACTTAAAAGTTATCCCATTTTATCTGTTTAGTCTCTTGGACAAAATCAAGAATTATCTTGTTAATTTCTCAAACACATTTTTTAAAAGTTAGGACTATGTTAAATCTGTAAGTTAACTTGAGAAAAACTGGTATTTGTAATAGTTGGACTTCTCTCATAGGAACATGACATTGTCCTCATTACACCTGTACTCTGTCCATATCCTAATAGTTTTTAGGTTTCTTCACATGGGTTCACACATTTCTTATGAACGTAATTTAACCTTTTTCTGTACGCTGTTAAAAATGATTTCTTTTCTATTATATTTGCTAAACAATTATTGCTACCATAAAGGAGAACCACTGATTTTAAACTATTTGTCTTAAATCTAGTTACTCTATATTCTTATTAATTCTAGTAATTTCTCAGTTGGTTTTCCTATGAATGCAATTATGTAACACTGAAAATGGGACTGTGCAGCTTCTTTTTCAGTATCTATTCCTCTTCTTTCTAATTCATGTCTTATTTTATTGGTCAGAACTTCCAGAACAATGCTATGTAATAATATAGTGATAATGGTTTCCAAATTTTTAAAAACGGTTACTTTTTCACCATTAACCATTATTTTAGCTTTCAGTTTGATATACTTTTTAAGAAAATTCTCTTTGTTCCTGGTTTTAAAGAGACAAAAGGCAATTATTAATTTCTTTTCCATATTTACTGATATGATCTTTATTTCCCTTATTGGATTTATTGATCTATGCATTATAAAATTTCATATTAAGCCATCTTTGCCTTCTTAGAATAGTTCCTACTTGGTAATCGTAAAATAGACTTAATATACTGTTGAATTACTCTTGCTCCTATTTTATTTAGAGTTGCTATTTTATTTGAATTCTACATTCTTATTTGAGTTCTACATTCTTAAAGTTTGTTTGCATAAGCTCATTTCTGGAACACAGTACCCTGGAAACATCTCTTTCAGTCACTAGCCATCCAGTATCAACTTTCCAGGCTTATAAAACGTAAGTGGCTCATTCAGTGTCACGTAGTTAGCAGGCAGGTTAGATATTCTGGTTCTGATCTAGAATTATAAGCAAATAACCTGTTTCACTGCATCAAACCTTTCCTCCCCCACCACATGGCAGCTCAGCTCTTTCCAGGGACCTAGGGGAAGTTCTCTTTCCCTACACAAATCAGATAGGAATTCAAAAAGTATTTGTACAAAGGGAATCAATATTACATAAGGAGGTGAGGATAACATGTAGATTTGTCACCTTATTTACATTTTCTATCCTTCAGTCTTTCCAGTTCTTTAGGTGAAAGAGAAGAAACCCATTCAGAGTTTTCATAAAATAAATTTTTCCTAGTATAATTGTATTTCCTTTAGCAAATCCATATGCATATAAAAGAACAGAAAGGAGAAAGGAAAGAAACATAAATAACAGTAAGTCTAGTGGTCACATTAGGACCAAATGGGAGATAGTTGTTATTTCTAATATTCTATTTTCTGGATTGTTCTAATATGACTTAAGATTAATCCATCTGGAGAATAAAGCAGATGTTTCAAAAGTGCCTTCAAAATCTGGGCTTAGAAAATGTGATCACCATATATATATTTGTATTTAAAAAAAATATGTAGCTGAATGATTAAACTTTTTTGCCCATTTATTCAATAAACCTTGTACTTGGTTACATGCTAGACTCTGGGTATACAGTGGCAAACAATACATACATAGTCTGCAGATTTACAGAGTCAACATTTTCCTTGAAAAGAATCTCTTAAATCCCCCATAAATTGCAATCTACATTTTTTGTATACCACCTTGTATAGAAATATATTTTGTGTAAAGATATAATATATATACAGCAATCTAGAACACAATAAATTTATATATGGAATATATAAAATATATGTTGTATTTAAAATGGTGTGGATTTATGCAGGTGCAGGCATGTACCAGAGAGAATGCACATGCATAAATTCTTGTGGGCACAACTGTAAGGCCACCTTGGAAATCACCACAATTGCTCAACCAATCTAAAACAGCAGTTTTTCTTCCAACACTGGAACAAATTGCTGTTTCTTTAGTTCAGCACTAGAGAATTGGTACTGGAGGCCATGTTGTATGAACACTACATATGTCTGAATAACAGAATCATACTCAACACAGTGAGTTCAGACCTACACACTGAGACCTGTTGAGGTGAGAGCAAATTCACATCTTTAATCTCACATCTACTTTAAAGCAAACGCTCAGTAGTGGGATGTGATTGCAATATTTATGATTACTTTTGCCATGTTTTTACTTTTGGCTGAGTATATGTAACTGAATTCTTGTAAATTAAATGTGACGGGACTCCACTGTACTGAATACATGTGTAACTTCAATTTCCTAATCTGAGATGGAGAGGTGATGCGTATTGAAGTGTTACTGTGAAGATTAAGGGATATAACATATACGAAGTCCGTAACCTTCCCCTTTCCCAGATTCGTGAGATTTAAAGCTTGGTTTTGAGGTAACTCAAAAAATATATATATATATACACATACATATACACACACACGCACACACACACTAACAGGTACACTTAGAAAATCGAGCAAATTTTCTCCCACATTCTGTCAATAAATTCTTTGTCAGTTCAAGGGCAGTCCACTGTTGTGTTGTTTTGTTTTCATTACGAATATCATCCCCCCACCCAAAAGATACAAAATTCTATACAGTTTTACATGCATAAGAAATGTTTGGGGGCTTCCCTGGTGGCGCAGTGGTTGAGAATGCACCTGCCAATGCAGGGGACACGGGTTCAATCCCTGGTCCGGGAGGATCCCACATGCTGTGCAGCAACTAAGTCCGTGTGCCATAACTACTGAGCCTGCACTCTAGAGTCCGTGAGCCACAACCACTGAGCCCGTGTGCCACATCTACTGAAGCCCACGTGCCCTAGAGCCTGTGCTCCGCAACAAGAGAAGCCACTGCAATGAGAAGCCCGCGCACCTCAACGAAGAGTAGCCCCCGCTCTCTGCAACTAGAGAAAGCCTGCGGGAAGCAACGAAGACTCAATGCAGCCAAAAATTAAAATAATTAATTAATTAGTTAAAAAAAAATGTTTCGCCATAATTCAAAAAGAGACATATACCACAATGTTCACTGCAGTACTATTTACAATAGCCAGGACATGAAACCAACCTAAATGTCCAATGACAGATGAATGAATAAAGAAGATGTGGCACACATATACAATGGAATATTACTCAGCCATAAAAAGAAACAAAATTGAGTTATTTGTAGTGAGGTGGATGGACCTAGAGTCTGTCATACAGAGTGAAGTAAGTCAGAAAGAGAAAAACAAATACCATATGCTAACACACAGCAGCAGCATAGCACAGGGAGATCATCTGGGTGCTTTGCGATGACCTAGAGACGTGAGATAGGGAGGGTGGGAGGGAGGCTCAAGAGGGAAGGGAGATGTGGATATATGTATGCATACGGTTGATTCACTTTGTTGTACAACAGAAACTAACACATTTTTGTGATGCAATTATACTCCAATGAAGATCTATTAAAAAAAAGGTTGGGGAGTATGATAACAATTATTTAAAAAAGTAAAAATGAAAAATGTTGAACAATTATGCCAAAATTAGATACTTTCTAAAGCAATCTCCATATAAATTAATTACAATAATATATGTATTTAAAAGAGTGTGGGGGAGAGGAGCTTCAAGATGGCAGAAAAGTAAGACAGGGAGATCACCTTCCTCCCCACAAACACATCAGAAATATATCTACATGTGGAACAATTCCTACAGAACACCTACTGAACACTGGCAAAAGTCCTCAGACCTCCCAAAAGGCAAGAAACTCCCCACGTACCTGGCTGTGTGGAGGACAGCCTCTTGGTGCTCCAGCCAGGCGCCAGGGCTGTGCCACTGAGGTGGGAGAGCCAAATTCAGGACACTGGTCCAAAAGAGACCTCCCAGGTCCACATAATATCAAATGGCAAAAATCTCCCAGAGATCTCCATCTCAACGCCAAGACCCAGCTCCACTCAATGACCAGCAAGCTACAGTGCAGAACACCCTATGCCAAACAACTAGCAAAACAGGAACACAACTCCATCCATTGGCACAGAGGCTGCCTAAGATCATAGTAAGGCCAGAGACACCCCAAAACACACTACCAGACGTGGACCGCCCCACCAGAAAGACAAGATCCAGCCTCATCCACCAGAACACAGGCACTAGTCCCCTCCACCAGGAAGCCTACACAACCAACTGAACCAACCTTAGCCACTGGGGACAGACACCAAAAACAACAGAAACTACAAACCTGCAGCCTGCGAAGAGGAGACCCCAAACACAGTAAGTTAAGCAAAATGAGAAGACAGAGAAAAACACAGCAGATGAAGGAGCAAGGCAAAAACCCACCAGACCTAACAAATAAAGAGGAAATAGGCAGTCTACCTGAAAAAGAATTCAAAATGAGAGTAAAAATGATCCAAAACCTTGGAAATAGAATGGAGAAAGTACAAGAAATGCTTAACAAGGACCTAGAGGAACTAAAGAGCAAAAAAACAGTGATGAACAACACAATAAATGAAATTAAAAATTCTCTAGAAGGGATCAATAGCAGAATAACTGAGGCAGAAAAACAGATAAGTGACCTGGAAGATAAAATAGTGGAAATAACTACTGCAGAGCAGAATAAAGAAAAAGAGGGAAAAGAACTGAGGACAGTCTCAGAGACCTCTGGGACAACATTAAATGCACCAACATTCGAATTATAGGGGTTCCAGAAAAAGAAGAGAAAAAGAAAGGGACTGAGAAAATATTTGAAGAAATTATAGTTGAAAACTTCCCTAATATGGGAAAGAAAATCGTTAATCAAGTCCAGGAAGCACAGAGAGTCCCATACAGGATAAATCCAAGGAGAAACATGCCAAGATACATATTAATCAAACTGTCAAAAATTAAATACAAAGAAAACATATTAAAAGCAGCAAGGGAAAAACAACAAATAACACACAAGGGAATCCCCATAAGGTTAACAGCTGATCTTTCAGCAGAAACTCTGCAAGCCAGAAGGGACTGGCAGGACATATTTAAAGTGACGAAGGAGAAAAACCGACAACCAAGATTACTCTACCCAGTAATGATCTCATGCAGATTTGATAGAGAAATTAACATCTTTACAGCCAAGCAAAAGCTAACAAAATTCAGCACCACCAAACCAGCTTTACAACAAATGCTAAAGGAACTCCTCTAGGCAGGAAACATGAGAAGGAAAAGACCTACAATAATAAACCCAAAACAATTAAGAAAATGGTAATAGGAACATACATATTGATAATTACCTTAAATGTAAATGGATAAATGCTCCATCCAAAACACACAGACTGGCTGAATGGATACAAAAACAAGACCCATATATATTCTGTCTACAAGAGACCCACTTCAGACCTAGGGACACATACAGACTGCAAGTGAGGGGATGGAAAAAGATATTCCATGCAAATGGAAATCAAAAGAAAGCTGGAGTAGCAATTCTCATATCAGACAAAGTAGACTTTAAAATAAAGACTACTACAAGAGACAAAGAAGGGCACTTACATAATGAGCAAGGGATCAATCCAAGAAGAAGATATAACAATTGTAAATATTTATGCACCCAACATAGGAGCACCTGAATACACAAGGGAAATACTAACAGCCATAAAGGGGAAATCGACAGTAACACAATCATAGTAGGGGACTTTAACCCCCCCCTTTTACCAATGGACAGATCATAAAAAATGAAAATAAGGAAACACAAGCTTTAATTTAAATGACACATTAAACAAGATGGACTTAATTGATATTTATAGGACATTCCATCCAAAAACAACTGAATACACATTCTTCTCAAGTGCTCATGGAACATTCTCCAGGATAGATCATATCTTAGGCCACAAATCAAGCCTTGGTAAATTTAAGAAAATTGAAATTGTATCAAGTATCTTTTCTGACCACAGTACTATGAGACTAGATATCAATTACAGGAAAAAATCTGTAAGAAATACAAACACATGAAGGCTAAACAACACACTACTTAATAACCAAGAGATCACTGAAGAAATCAAAGAGGAAATAAAAAAATACCTAGAAACAAATGACAATGAAAACACAACGACCCAACCTATGGGATGCAACAAAAGCAGTTCTAAGACGGAAGTTATATAGCAGTACAATCCTACCTTAAGAAACAGGAAACATCTCAAATAAACAAGCTAACCTTACACCTAAAGCAATTAGAGAAAGAAGGAAAAAAAAACCCCAAAGTTAGCAGAAGGGAAGAAAACAAAAAGATCAGATCAGAAATAAATGAAAAAGAAATGAAGGAAATGAAAGCAAAGGTCAATAAAACTAAAAGCTGGTCCTTTGAGAAGATAAACAAAATTGATAAACCATTAGCCAGACTTATCAAGGAAAGAAGGGCGAAGACTCAAATCAATAGAATTAGAAATGAAAACGGGAAAAGTAACAACTGACACTGCAGAAATACAAAGGCTTATGAGCGATTACTACAAGCAAGTATATGCCAATAAAAGGGACAACCTGGAAGAAATGGACAAATTCTTAAAAAAGCACAACCTTCTGAGACTGAACCAGGAAGAAATAGAAAATATGAACCAACCATCACAAGCACTGAAATTGAAACTGTGATTAAAAATCTTCCAACAAACAAAAGCCCAGGACCAGATGGCTTCACAGGCAGATTCTATCAAACATTTAGAGAAGAGCTAACACCTATCCTTCTCAAACTCTTCCAAAATATAGCAGAGGGAGGAACACTCCCAAGCTCATTCTACGAGGCCACAATCACCGTGATACCAAAACCAGACAAGGATGTCACAAAGAAAGAAAACTACAGGCCAATATCACTGATGAACATAGATGCAAAGATCCTCAACAAAATACTACCAAACAGACTCCAACAGCACATTAAAAGGATCATACACTATGATCAAGTGGGGTTTATCCCAGGAATGCAAGGATTCTTCAATATACGCAAATCAATCAACGTGATAAACCATATTAACAAATTGAAGGAGAAAAACCATATGATCATCTCAATGGACGCAGAGAAAGCTTTCGACAAATTCAACACCCATTTATGATAAAAACCCTCGAGAAAGTAGGCATAGAGGGAACTTTCCTCAACATAATAAAAGCCATATATGACACACCCACAGCCAACACCGTCCTCAATGATGAAAAACTGAAAGCATTTCCACTGAGATCAGGAACAAGACAAGGTTGCCCACTCTCACCACTCTTATTCAACACAGTTTTGGAAGTTTTAGCCACAGCAATCAGAGAAGAAAAGGAAATAGAAGGAATCCAAATCAGAAAAGAAGTAAAGCTGTCACTGTTTGCAGATGACATGATACTATACATAGAGAATCCTAAAGATGCTACCAGAGAACTACTAGAGCTAATCAATGAATTTGGTAAAGTAGCAGGATACAAAATTAATGCACAGAAATCCTTGGCATTCCTATACACTAATGATGAAAAATCTGAAAGTGAAATCAAGAAAACACTCCCATTTACCATTGCAACAAAAAGAATAAAATATCTAGGAATAAACCTATCTAAGGAGACAGACATTTATGCAGAAAATTATAAGACACTGATGAAAGAATTTAAACATGACACAAATAGATAGAGAGATATACCATATTCTTGGATTGGAAGAATCAACACTGTGAAAATGACTCTACTACCCAAAGCAATCTACAGACTCAATGCAGTCCCTATCAAATTACGAATGGCATTTTTCACAGAAGTAGAATACAAAATTTTACAATTTGAATGGAAACACAAAACACCCCAAATAGTCAAAGCAATCTTGAGAAAGAAAAACGGAGCTGGAAGAATCAGGCTCCCTGACTTCAGACTATACTACAAAGCTAAAGTAATCAAGACAGTATGGTACTGGCAAAAAAACAGAAACATAGAACAATGGAACAGGATAGAAAGCCCAGAGATAATCCCATGCACATATGGTCACCTTATCTTTTATAAAAGAGGCAAGAGTATACAGTGGAGGAAAGACAGCCTCTTAAATAAGTGGTGCTGGGAAAACTGGACAGTTACATGTAAAAGAATGAAATTAGAACACTCCCTAACACCATACACAAAAATAAATTCCGAATGGATTAAAGACCTAAATGTAAGGCCAGACACCATCAAACTCTTAGAGGAAAACATAGGCAGAACACTCTATGTCATAAATCACAGTAAGATCCTTTTTGACCCACCTCCTAGAGAAATGGAAATAAAAACAAAAATAAACAAATGGGACTTAATGAAACTTCAAAGCTTTTGCACAGCTAAGGAAACCATAAACAAGACCAAAAGACAACCCGCAGAATGGGAGAAAATATTTGCAAATGAAGCAACTGACAAAGGATTAATCTCCAAAACATACAAGCAACTCATGCAGCTCAATATCAAAAAAACAAACAACCCAATCCAAAAATGGGCAGAAGACCGAAATGGACATTTCTCCAAAGAACATATACAGATTGCCAACAAACGCATGAAAGAATGCTCAACATCATTAATCATTAGAGAAATGCAAATGAAAACTACAATGAGATATCTTCCCACACCGGTCAGAATGGCCATCATCAAAAAATCTAGAAACAATAAATGCTGGAGAGGGTGTGGAGAAAAGGGAACCCTCTTGCACTGTTGGTGGGAATGTAAATTGATACAGCCACTATGGAGAACAGTATAAAGGTTTCTTAAAAAACTAAAAATAGAACTACCATACGACCCAGCAATCCCACTACTGGGCATATACCCTGAGAAAACCATAATTCAAAAAGAGTTATGTACCACAATGTTCACTGCAGCTTTATTTACAATAGCCAGGACATGGAAGCAACCTAAGTGTCCATCAACAGATGAATGAATAAAGAAGATGTGGCACATGTATACAATGGGATATTACTCAGCCATAAAAAGGAACGAAACTGAGTTATTTGTAGTGAGGTGGATGGACC
Organism: Monodon monoceros; assembly: GCF_005190385.1. NCBI lineage: Eukaryota > Metazoa > Chordata > Mammalia > Artiodactyla > Monodontidae > Monodon > Monodon monoceros. Next base: position 87,426,485 of record NW_021703767.1, read on the forward strand.
TAGAGACTGTCATACAGAGTGAAGTAAATCAGAAACAGAAAAGCAAATACCATATATTAACACATATATATGGAATCTAAAAAAAAGAAAAGAAAAGAAAATGTCAGAAGAACCTAGGGGCAAGACGGGAATAAAGATGCAGACCGACTAGGGAATGGACTTGAGGATACGGGGAGGGGGAAATGTAAGCTGGGACTAATTGAGAGAGTGGCATGGACATATATACATTACCAAACGTAAAATAGACAGCTAATGGGAAGCAGCTGCATAGCACAGGGAGATCAGGTCGGTGCTTTGTGACCACCTGGAGGGGTGGGATAGGGAGAGTGGGAGGGAGGGAGATGCAAGAGGGAAGAGATATGGGGACATATGTATATGTATAACTGATTCAATTTGTTTTAAAGCAGAAACTAACACACCATTGTAAAGCAATTATACTCCAATAAAGATGTTAAAAAAAACAAAAACAAAAAAAGTGTGTGGGTTTTATTGTTATTATTAACCTGGTACATGAGAGAAATAGACTATGGGATCATCAACTTGAGAAAAATAAGTTACCTTGTATGACCATAAAGGGCAGTCTGGTGAAAACTGTTAAAAAGTAAGAGGTAAGAAAACATAAATTCACATATAGTTAGCAAAAACTTAAATATGAACTAATAGTCTCATTTATATAAGGTGCCAACCACAGTACTGAAACCAGGTACAGTAAGTCCCCTACATACAAACAAGTTCTGTTCTGAGAGTAAGTCCAACAAAGTCAGCCTAGGTACCCAACTAACACAATCGGCTATATAGTATTGTACTGTATTAGGTTTATAATACTTTTCACACAAATAATATGTAAAAAACAAACAAAAAATGAAGAAAACATTTTTAATATTACAGTACAGTACCTTGAAAAGTACAGTATAGTACCAGCTACATCACCGCTGCTTTTACACTTGCTTCCAGACATCCTGGGCTTGAAATAAAGATACTGTACTGCTGTACTCTATACAGTACTGTACAGTAAAGTACACAAAAGCGCAACCACACGCACGTGACGATGTATGCCAGACACGTGAACTAACTTATGTGATTGGACGTGCGAATGCACGTTCTCACGTCTGAAAGTTTGCAACTTGAAGGTTCGTGTGTAGGGGACTTACTGTAGATGATGCCATAGAAACTTGCATCAATGATGCCAGGTAGCATCATTAGTGATTAAGGCAAAGACTTAACAGACTGAACTGATGAAAATATTCAGCATACATGGCTGCTTTCCTTATTTTCAAGCAAATAACTTGTAAGGTTTACACAATGCCCAGTCAGTGTAAACTAGATAACAAACAGAATGATACACAAAAGAGTTAAATCTGTATTCATTAAGACTTCATAGCAGGTATAATAGAGAAGTGAAATAAAAGCAGCTTTAAAACATGACATGAGAATTCTACAAAAGCCATGTAACATAGCAACTATGTGACAATATGACACAATTACCACTTAGTGCATAAAGACAGGGAAAGGAAATACCTAGTAGCATGAAACAAGTACTGCTTCAATGGCAGAGTGCTATTAAGACAGCTGCTGGAGGCAAACAGAAGTCCAAGACCAGAGGGCTTCACAGAGGAATTCTACCAAACATATAAAGGAGAGCTAACACCCATCCTTCTCAGACTATTGCAAAAAATTGAAGAGGACAGAAAACCCTCAAATTAATTCTATAAGGCCACCATTACCCTGATACTAAAATCAGACAAAGACACTACAAAAAAAGAAAATTACAGGCCAATATCTCTGAATGAATATAGATGCAAAAATCCTTGACAAAATATTAGCAAACAATTCATCAATATATGAAAAGGATCATATACCATGATCAAGTGGGATTTATTCCAGGGATGCAAAGATGATTCAGTATCTGCAAATCAATGTGAAACACCACATTAACAAAAGGAAGGATAAAAACTACATGATCATCTCAATAGATGCAGAAAAAGCATTTGACAAAATCTGACATCCATTCATGATAAAAACCCTCAGTAAAGTTGGTATAGAGGGAACATATCTCAACATAATAAAGGCCATTTATGACAAACCCACAGCTAATATCATACTCAATGGTGAAATGCTGAAAGTTTTTCCTCTAAAACCAGGAACAAGACAAGGATGCCCACTCTTGCCACTTCTACTTAACACAGTACTGGAAATCCTAGCCACAGAAATCAGACAAGAGAAAGAAATAAAAGGCATCCAAATTAGAAGGGGAGAAGTAAAACTGTCACTATTTGCAGATGATGTGATACTGTATATAGAAAACCCTAGTCTCCACACCAAAACTATTAGAACTAATAAATGAATTCAGGAAAGCTGCAGGATACAAGATTAGTTTACAGGAATCTGCTGCTTTTTTTATACACTAATAATGAACTACCAGAAATAGAAAGTAAGAAAACAATCCCACTTAAAATCACATCAAAAAGAATAAAATACCTAGGAATACACTCAACCAAGGATGTGAAAGTCCTATACTCTGAAAACTCTAAAACACTGATGAAGAACATTTAAGATGACACAAAGAAATGAAAAGATATCTTGTATTCATGGACTAGAAGAATTAATATTGTTAAAATGTCCATACTACCCAAAGCAATCTACAGATTTAAGGCAATCCCTACCAAAATACCCATGACATCTTCCACAGAACTAGAACAAACAATCCTAAAATTTATATGGAAACATAAAAGACCTCAAATAGCCAAACAATCTTGAGAAAAAACAATAAAGCTGGAGGTATCACATTCCCTGACTTCAGACTACACTACAAAGCTACAGATATCAAAACACTATGGCACTGGCACAAAAACAGATCCTTAGACAGAATAGAGAGCCCAGAAATAAACCCTTGCGCCTATGGTCAATTATTAATCTACAACAAAGGAGGCAAGAATATACAGTGGAGAAAAGACAGTCTCTTCAATAAGCGGTGCTGGGAAAACTGGACAGTTGCATGTAAAAGACTGGAATTAGAACATTTTCTCATACCATATACAAAAATAAACTCAAAATAAATTAAAGACCTAAGACTGGAAAACATAAAACTCCTAGAAGAAAACATAAGCAGAACACTCTCTGACATAAATCTTAGCAATGTTTTTTTGGCTCTGTGTCCCAAGGCAAAGGAAACAAAAGCAAAAATAAACAAATGAGACCTAATTAAACTTAAAAGCTTTTACACAGCAAAGGAAACCATCAAGAAAATGAAAACACAACCTAAAGAATGGGAGAAAATATCAGCAAATGATATGACTGATATGGAGTAATATCCAAAATATATAAAGAGATCACACAACTAAACACCAAAAAAACAAACAACCCAATTAAAAAGTGTGCATTAGACTAAATAGACACTTTCCCAAAGAAGACATACAGACAGTCAACAGGCACACAAAAAGATACTCAAGCTTGCTAATCACCAGAGAAATGTGAATTAAAACCACAATGAGATAGCACCTCACAACTGGCAGAATGGCTATCATCAAAAAGACCATAAATAACAAAAGTTGGTGAGGATGTGGAGTAAAGGGAACCCTTGTACACTGTTGGTGGGAATGTTAACTGGTGCAGCCACTGAGGAAAACAGTATGGAGGTTCCTCAAAAAACTAAAAATAGAACTACCATATGATCCAACAATTCCACTCCTAGATATACAGCCAAAGAAAACAAAAACACTAGTTCAAAAAGATACAAGCACCCTAACGTTCATAAGCAGCATTATTTACAATTGCCAAGATATGGAAGCAACCTAAGTGTCCACCAACGGATAAAGAATGTGTGGTATATATGTATACAATGGAATATTACTCAGCCATTAAAAAGAATGAAATTTTGCCATCTGCAACAAAATTGATGAACCTCAAGAGTATTATGCTTAGTAAAATAAACCAGACAGAGAAAGACGAATACTGTATGTTATCACTTACATGTGGAATCTAAAAATTAAATGAGTGAATATAACAGAACAAAACCACACTCACAAATATTGAGAACAAACCAGTGGTTACCAGCGGGGAGAGGGAAGTGGAGGGAAAATATAGAGGTAGAAGATTAAGAGGTACAAATTAATAAGTATAAAATAAATAGGCTACAAGGATATGTTGCATAGCATACGGGAGACAGCCTATATATATATATATTTTACATCTTTATTGGAGTATAATTGCTTTACAATGGTATGTTAGTTTCTGCTTTATAACAGAGAGAATCAGCTACACATATACATATGTTCCCATATCTCTTCCCTCTTGTATCTCCCTCGCTCCCACCCTCCCTATCCCACCCCTCTAGGTGGTCACAAAGCACCAAGCTGATCTCCCTGTGCTATGCAGCTGCTTCGCACTAGCTATCTATTTTACGTTTGGTAGTGTATATATGTCCATGCCACTCTCTCACTTTGTCACAGCTTACCCTTCCCCCTCCCCATATCCTCAACTCCATTCTCTAGTAGGTCTGTGTCTTTATTCCTGTCTTACCTCTAGGCTCTTCATGACATTTTTTTTCCTTAAATTCCATATATATGTGTTAGCATACGGTATTTGTTTTTCACTTTCTGACTTACTTCACTCTGTATGACAGACTCTAGGCCCATCCACCTCATTACAAATAGCTCAATTTCATTTCTTTTTATGGCTGAGTAATATTCCATTGTATACATGTGCCACATCTTCTTTATCCATTCATCCGATGATGGACACTTAGGTTGTTTCCATCTCCAGTCTATTGTAAATAGAGCTGCAATGAACATTTTGGTACATGACTCTTTTTGAATTATGGTTTTCTCAGGGTATATGCCCAGTAGTGGGATTGCTGGGTCATATGGTAGTCCTATTTGTAGATTTTTAAGGAACCTCCATACAGTTCTCCACAGTGGCTGTACCAATTCACATTCCCACCGGCAGTGCAAGAGTGTTCCCTTTTCTCCACACCCTCTCCAGCATTTATTGTTTCTAGATTTTTTGATGATGGCCATTCTGACTGGTGTGAGATGATATCTCATTGTAGTTTTGATTTGCATTTCTCTAATGATTAACGATGTTGAGCATTCTTTCATGTGTTTGTTGGCAGTCTGTATATCTTCTTTGGAGAAATGTCTATTTATGTCTTCTGCCCATATATGGATTGGGTTGTTTGTTTTCTTGTTATTGAGCTACATGAGCTGCTTATAAATTTTGGAGATTAATCCTTTGTCAGTTGCTTCATTTCCAAATATTTTCTCCCATTCTGCGGGTTGTCTTTTGGTCTTGTTTATGGTTTCCTTTGCTGTGCAAAAGCTTTAGAGTTTCATTAGGTCGCATTTGTTGTTTTTGTTTTTATTTCCATTTCTCTAGGAGGTGGGTCAAAAAGGATCTTGCTGTGACTTATGTCATAGAGTGTTCTGTGTATGTTTTCCTCTAAGAGTTTGATGGTGTCTGGCCTTACATTTAGGTCTTTAATCCATTTTCAGTTTATTTTTGTGTATGGTGTTAGGGAGTGATCTAATCTCATACTTTTACATGTAGCTGTCCAGTTTTCCCAGCACCACTTATTGAAGAGGCTGTCCTTTCTCCACTGTACATTCCTGCCTCCTTTATCAAGGATAACGTGACCATATGTGCGTGCTTTTATCTCTGGGCTTCCTAACCTGTTCCATTGATCTATATTTCTGTTTTTGTGACACTACCATACTGCCTTGATTACTTTAGCTTTGTAGTATAGTCTGAAGTCAGGGAGCCTGATTCCTCCAGCTCCGTTTTTCGTTCTCATGATTGCTTTGACTATTCAGGGTCTTTTGTGTTTCCATACAAATTGTGAAATTTTTTGTTCTAGTTCTGTGAAAAATGCCAGTGGTAGTTTGATAGGGATTGCACTGAATCTGTAGATTGCTTTGGGTAGTATAGTCATTTTTACAATGTTGATTCTTCCAATCCAAGAACATGGTATATCTCTCCATCTATTTGTATCACCTTTAATTTCTTTCATCAGTGTCTTATAATTTTCTGCATACAGGTCTTTTGTCTCCTTAGGTAGGTTTATTCTTAGGTATTTTATTCTTTTTGTTGCAATGGTAAATGGGAGTATTTCCTTAATTTCTCTTTCAGATTTTTCATCATCAGTGTATAGGAATGCGAGAGATTTCTGTGCATTTATTTTGTTTCCTGCTGCTTTACCAAATTCAATGATTAGCTCTAGCAGTTTTCTGGTAGCATCTTTAGGATTCTCTATGCATCATGTCATCTGCAAACAGTGACAGTTTTACTTCTTCTTTTCCAATTTGGATTCCTTTCATTTCTTTTTCTTCTCTGATTGATGTGGCTAAAACTTCCAAAACTATGTTGAATAATAGTGGTGAGTGTGGGCACCTTTGTCTTGTTCCTGATCTTAGAAGAAATGGTTTCAGTTTTTCACCATTGAGAACGATGACGGCTGTGGGTTTGTCATATATGGCCTTTATTATGTTGAGGTAAGTTCTCTCTATGCCTACTTTCTCGAGGGTTTTTATCATAAATGGGTGTTGAATTTTGTCAACAGCTTTTTCTGAATCAACTGAGATGATCATACGGTTTTTCTCCTTCAATTTGTTAATATGGTTTATCACACAGATTGATTTGAGTATATTGAAGTATCCTTGCATTCCTGGGATAAATCCCACTTGATCATGCTGTATGATCCTTTTAATGTGCTGTTGGAGTCTGTTTGCTAGTATTTTGTTGAGGATATTTGCATCTATGTTCATCAGTGATATTGGCCTGCAGATATCTTTCTTTGTGACATCCTTGTCTGGTTTTGGTATCAGGGTGATGGTGGCCTCGTAGAAGGAGTTTGGGAGTGTTCCTCCCTCTGCTATATTTTGGAAGAGTTTGAGAAGGATAGGCGTTAGCTCTTCTCTAAATGTTGGATAGAATTCACCTGTGAAGCCATCTGGTCCTGGGCTTTTGTTTGTTGGAAGATTTTTAATCACAGTTTCAACTTCAGTGCTTGTGACTGGTCTGTTCATATTTTCTATTTCTTCCAGATTCAGTCTTGGCAGGTTGTACATTTCTAATAATTTGTCCATTTCTTCCAGATTATCCATTTTATTGGCATATACTTGCTTGTAGTAATCTCTCATGATCTTTTGTATTTCTGCAGTGTCATTGTTACTTCTCCTTTTTCATTTCTAATTCTATTGATTTGAGTCTTCTCCCTTTTTTTCTTGATGAGTCTGGCTAATGGTTTATCAACTTTGTTTATCTTCTCAAAGAACCAGTTTTTAGTTTTATTGATCTTTGCTATCGTTTCCTTCATTTCTTTTTCATTTATTTCTGATCTGATTTTTATGATTTCTTTCCTTCTGCTAACTTTAGGGGTTTTTTCTTCTTTCTTAAATTGCTTTAGGTGCAAGGTTAGGTTGTTTATTCGAGATGTTTCCTGTTTCTTAAGGTAGGATTGTATTACTATAAACTTCCCTCTTAGAACTGCTTTTGCTGCATCCCATAGGTTTCGGGTCGTCGTGTCTCCATTGTCATTTGTTTCTAGGTATTTTTTGATTTCCTCTTTGATTTCTTCAGTGATCACTGCATTATTAAGTAGTGTATTGTTTAGCCTCCAGGTGTTTGTATTTTTTACAGATCTTTTCCTGTAATTGATATCTAGTCTCATAGCGTTGTGGTCGGAAAAGATACTTGATACAATTTCAATTTTATTAAATTTACCAAGGCTTGATTTGTGACCCATGATATGATCTATCCTGGAGAATGTTCCAAGAGCACTTGAGAAAAATATGTATTCTGTTGTTTTTGGATGGAATGTCCTATAAATATCAATTAAGTCCATCTTGTTTAATGTATCATTTAAAGCTGTGTTTCCTTATTTATTTTTATTTTGGATGATCTGTCCATTGGTGATAGTGGGATGTTAAAGTCCCCTACTATGAATGTGTTACTGTCGATTTCCCCTTTTATGGCTGTTAGTATTTGCCTTATGTATCCAGGTGCTCCTATGTTGGGTGCATAAATATTTACAATTGTTATATCTTCTTCTAGGATTGATCCCTTGATCATTATGTAGTGTCCTTCTTTGTCTCTTTTAATAGTCTTTATTTTAAAGTCTATTTTGTCTGATATAAGAATGGCTACTCCAGCTTTCTTTTGGTTTTCATTTGCATGGAATATCTTTTTCCATCACCTTACTTTCAGTCTGTATGTGTCTCTAGGTCTGAAGTGGGTCTCTTGTAGACAGCATATAAATGGGTCTTGTTTTTGTATCCATTCAGCCAATCTGTGTGTTTTGATGGGAGCGTTTAGTCCATTTACATTTAAGGTAATTATCGATATGTATGTTCCTCTTCCCATTTTCTTAATTGTTTTGGGTGTGTTATTGTAGGTCTTTTCCTTCTCTTGTGTTTCTTGCCTAGAGAAGTTCCTTTAGCATTTGTTGTAAAGCTGGTTTGGTGGTGCTGAACTCTCTCAGCTTTTGCTTGTCTGTAAAGGTTTTAATTTCTCCATCAAATCTGAATGAGATCCTTGCTGGGTAGTGTAATCTTGGTTGCAGGTTTTTCTCCTTCATCACTTTAAATATGTCCTGCCAGTCCCTTCTGGCTTGCAGAGTTTCTGCTGAAAGATCAGCTGTTAACCTTATGGGGATTCCCTTGTGTGTTATTTGTTGTTTTTCCCTTGCTGCTTTTAATATGTTTTCTTTGTATTTAATTTTTGACAGTTTGATTAATATGTGTCTTGGCGTATTTCTCCTTGGCTTTATCCTGTATGGGAGTCTCTGTGCTTCCTCAACTTGATTATTTTCTTTCCCATATTAGGGAAGTTTTCAACTATAATCTCTTCAAATATTTTCTCAGTCCGTTTCTTTTTCTCTTCTTCTTCTGGAACCCCTATAATTCGAATGTTGGTGCATTTAATGTTGTCCCAGAGGTCTCTGAGACTGTCCTCAGTTCTTTTCATTCTTTTATCTTTATTCTGCTCTACAGTAGTTATTTCCACTATTTTATCTTCCAGGTCACTTATCCATTCTTCTGCCTCAGTGATTCTGCTATTGATCCCATCTAGAGTATTTTTTTTTTTTTTTTTTTTGCGGTATGCGGGCCTTTCACTGTTGTGGCCTCTCCCACTGCGGAGCACACGCTCCAGACGCGCAGGCTCAGCGACCATGGCTCACGGGCCCAGCCGCTCCGCGGCATGTGGGATCTTCCCAGACCAGGGCACAAACCCATGTCCCCTGCATCGGCAGGCAGACTCTCAACCACTGCGCCACCAGGGAAGCCCCCACCTAGAGTATTTTTTATTTCATTTATTTTGTTGTTCATCATTGCTTGTTTCATCTTTAGATCTTCTAGGTCCTTGTTAAATGTTTCTTGCATTTTCTCTCTTCTATTTCCAAGATTTTGGATCACCTTTACTATTATTATTCTGAATTCTTTTTCAGGTAAACTGCCTATTTCCTCTTCATTTGTTAGGTTTGGTGGGTTTTTATCTTGCTCCTTCATCTGCTGTGTGTTTTTGTGTCTTCTCATTTTTCTTATCTTACGGTGTTTGGGGTCTCCTTTTTGTAGGCTCCAGGTTTGTAGTTCCCATTGTTTTTGGTATCTGTCCCCAGTGGCTAAAGTTGGTTCAGTGGGTTGTGTAGGCTTCCTGGTGGAGGGGACTAGTGCCTGTGTTCTGGTGGATGAGGCTGGATCTTGTCTTTCTGGTGGGCAGGTCCACGTCTGGTGGTGTGTTTTGGGGTGTCTGTGGACTTATTATGATTTTTTAGGCAGCCTCTCTGCTAATGGGTGGGGTTGTGTTCGTGTCTTGCTAGTTGTTTGGCATAGGGTGTCCAGCACTGTAGCTTGCTGGTCGTTGAGTGAAGCTGGGTGCTGGTGTTGAGATGGAGATCTCTGGGAGATTTTCGCCATTTGATATTATGTGGAGCTGGGAGGTCTCTTGTGGACCAGTGTCCTGAAGTTGGCTCTCCCACCTCAGAGGCACAGCACTGACTGCTGGCTGCAGCACCAAGAGCCTTTCATCCACACGGCTCAGAATAAAAGGGAGAAAAAGTAGAAAGAAAGAAAGAGAGGAAGGAAGAAGGGAGGGAGGGAGGGAGGGAGGAAGGAAGGAAAGAAAGAAAGGATAAAATAAAATAAAGATAAAATAAAATAGAGATATTAAAATAAAAAATAATTATTAAGAAAAAACAAATTTTTAAGGAAAAAAATAAAATACAAAATGGACGGATAGAACCCTAGGACAAATGGCGGAAGCAAAGCTATACAGAAAAAATCTCACACAGAAGCATACACATACACACTCACAAAAAGAGGAAAAAGGGAAAAAATAATAAATCTTGCTCTCAAAATCCACCTCCTCAAATTGGGATGATTCGTTGTCTATTCATGTATTCCACAGATTCAGGGTACATCAAGTTGATTGTGGAGCTTTAATCCGCTGCTTCTGAGGCTGCTGCAAGAGATTTCCCTTTCTCTTCTCTGTTCTCACAGCTCCCGGGGCTCAGCTTTGGATTTGGCCCCGCCTCTGCGTGTAGGTCGCCGGAGGGCGTCTGTTCTTCGCTCAGACAGGACGGGGTTAAAGGAGCAGCTGCTTCAGGGGCTCTGGCTCACTCAGCCCGGGGGGAGGGAGGGGTACGGAGTGTAGGGCGAGCCTGCGGCAGCAGAGGCCAGCAGGACGTTGCACCAGCCTGAGGTGCGCCATGCGTTCTCCCGGGGAAGTTGTCCCTGTATCACGGGACCCTGGCAGTGGCGCGCTGCACAGGCTCCCCGGAAGGGGGTGTGGATAGTGACCTGTGCTCGCACACAGGCTTCTTGGTGGCGGCAGCAGCAGCCTTAGCGTCTCATGCCCATCTCTGGGGTCCGCGCTTTTAGCCGCGGCTCACGCCTGTCTCTGGAGCTCCTTTAAGCAGCGCTCTTAATCCCCTCTCCTCACGCACCAGGAAACAAAGAGGGAAGAAAAAGTCTCTTGCCTCTTCAGCAGGTCCAGACTTTTCCCCGGACTCCCTCCCGGCTAGCCGTGGTGCACTAACCCCCCTGCAGGTTGTGTTCAAGCCGCCAACCCCAGTTGTCTCCCTGTGCTCCGACCGAAGCCCAAGCCTCAGCTCCCAGCCCCGCCCGCCCCAGCGGGTGAGCAGACAAGCCTCTGGGGCTGGTGAGTGCCGGTCGGCACCGATCCTTGGTGCGGGAATCTCTCCGCTTTGCCCTCCGCACCCCTGTTGCTGTGCTCTCCTCTGTGGCTCCGAAGCTTTCCCCTCTGCCACCCGCAGTCTCCACCCACGAAAGGACTTCCTAGTGTGTGGAAACCTTTCCTCCTTCACAGCTCCCTCCCACTGGTGTAGGTCCCGTCCCTATCCCTTTGTCTCTGTTTATTCTTTTTTCTTTTGCCCTACCCAGGTACGTGGGGACTTTCTTGCCTTTTGGGAGGTCTGAGGTCTTCTGCCAGCGTTCAGTAGGTGTTCTGTAGGAGTTGTTCCACGTGTAGATGTATTTCTGGTGTATCTGTGGGGAGGAAGGTGATCTCCGTGTCTTACTCTTCCGCCATCTTCCCCGGTGATCTCCACCAATATTTTATTATAACTTTAAACGGAGTATAGTCTAGAAAAATACTAAATCACTATGTTGTATACCTGAAACTAATTTAATATCATAAATCAACCATACTTCAACAAAAAAGAAAAAGAAAAAGGACATCTGAGGATTCTGAGATTCCAGGAATGGACAGGGAAAAACAATCCATAGGAAGCTCAGACTAGGTGTGAAAAATGTACGTCCATTTACTTAATTCCTTTCTGTCCACTAAACCTTCATTCCGATCATGCTAAATCTCTATATGCTAACTTCTCTTAGGACTAGGTATGAAATAGAATTCAAATTCCCAGAGTGAGAATGAAACTTTAAAAAGTTGTAATAGAACAAAAAGCAAGCAGTAATGTCAAGAAGCTTGTTAGAAAGGAACCTTACCGTTCACTCTCCAGAGAAAGGATTCATTAGTAAATCCTCAAAATGTACAGGGTTCAATTCACTACATAATGTTAAAGCCCCCAAATAAATCGATGAATATGACATGGTTAGTGCTCTCAAGTAGCATACAGATATTTATTAAGTGCTTACTATGTACTAGGCACTGTTGTAAATGCTTTCATGTATTCGGCATTTAACCTTCATTATAATATTATGATGTAGGTATTGCTATTATCCCTTTTCTACAAATGAGGAAATACGTATTAACCCAGAGAATGTTTAACCCAGACAGGTTAAATAATTTGCCCTCAATTACAAAACTAGAAATTTTGACAGTCTTGCTTCAGAGCACATGCTCTTAGCCATTGTGACATATATTTAGGAAAAGAAAATTAAAGAAGCCTACATACACTGACCATATTTTGTGTATTTTCTAAGACTGTTCTGACTTCAAATATTCTGTACTGTTGTCAGATTACTTGCTCCCATTTTGGCTGGGGAAAAAAATTATTTGCAGGAGGAATGTACATAACAAATTTATATATCTGATATTTAAACTCAACAAAACACCATCGCATGATACATTCAGCTGTGCTTCAGTCGTTGTTCATTAGTAGATCATTTAGCTGTATATTAGTAGTGTCTGTGAACAACACATGGCTGTAAAAAGAGCCATTTCACTGCATAGAAATAGTCAAAATTATTCACAGTGATTTTAAGGAAATCTTAAGTCCTACAATATCACTGAGAAATTTGAAAGTTGGTCACTTCTAGTGAAAACAAACTACCAGTCCCCGAACCATAAAATCGCTAATATTATAAACTGCTTTTGATTTTACTACCATTGTAATTATCAAGATTAGTACAGAAACTGCTTTGATAAAGTCATGTTCAACTTTTACAACTGGTATATACTTAGAGAAAAAGAGTATGAATATCACTTTCATAAATACTTTAAGATGCTGCCAATCAAGGTCTCAACTGCAAATAATAGCCATTAGATTTTAAGGAAATCTTCATGGGAAAAATAAATTTAAAATGATGTTACTGCTAATACTTACAATAAGTATAAAAACGACAGTGTGAAAATACAATTTTTCCTTTCTTTGCGGTCATATATGATTTGATTTCAGATTGATTTTATAGTTGTGCCTAATTTCAATCTTTTTCCTGACAATTTTTCCCATTAATGCTGCTTTACTTTTGATCACATGCCCCATAAATCTATATTCCAGAAAAGCAGCTTATTTAGCAGAGAACTCCAAGGTTTTTGTACTTGTCAAGAAGTTAACCTCCTAAGGAAAAACCCAACACACACACACACAATTCACTTGCTTTTAGTTAGGCTAAAGGCAGTCAATTGTTTCAAAATGCAATAGTACTTTCAGGTCTAGACCTGCAGTAAGTCCATCAGAAGAGTACTTGGAAAAGGATGATCTGTCAAAGAAAAGCCACAGAAATCTGCTTAGCTTGTTGGAAAATGAGTACATACTCAAAATAACTCTAAATAATACCTCATTACCTGAACAGTTTGCTGGTTAAAAACTATTCAAAAGTTGAAGGTAATTTGAACATTCATAGAAACAACAAATCAGTAGCATACACACCATTGTTTTCTGACAAGGACAATTATTTTTGTCATCTTTTCATATATCTGTCTGCACAACAGAGGATACATCTAGAAAAGAGGGTTACTATGCCTCTGGAATTATGTTTCTAAGATTAGAACATATTTTCTGAAAACCATCTAGTGGGATGGGTTACCAAAGGAAAGTATGGAACATATTTTCCTAGAAGTCTTTAACTAAAGTAAAGATGGTTGCCAATGGCTATTAAGGGTGCTGTGACAGGTTTTCTGGCCTTCATAACCCTGGCAACTGGTGTGCAATGGATGATCTACTCTCAATGCCTGTCAGTCGCTTACTGGCAATGCCTTTGCCAGTAACCAAAATGGCCATGCCTGTACAACTTTGATCCTCCAAAGTCACTGAAGGTTTCAGAAAGAAAGAAAGAAAATCTTTCCAGTCCATTCTTTTCTGATGGCAGCTTTTCTCTGTCACAGAATTTCACAAAGGGCCTTCAAATATGTGCAAATTTATAAAAAGGCAGAAAAAAAGATTTTTGCTTCTGAAGATACAACAAACTGAGATAGGACCATCTTCCCTCTAAGGAGTGGCTTAACTTACTCTTCCCTGAAATCAGAAATAGGCTTTAGGACTTCCCTGGTGGTGCAGTGGTTAAGAATCTGCCTGCCAATGCAGGGGACACGGGTTCAATCCCTGGTCCGGGAGGATCCCACATGCCACGGAGCAACTAAGCCCGTGCACCACATCTACTGAGCCTGCGCTCTAGAGCCCGCGATCCGCAACTACTGAAGCCCATGCGCCTAGGGCCTGTGCTCCACAACAAAAGAAGCCACTGCAATGAGAAGCCCATGCACCGCAACGAAGAGTAGCCCCCGCTTGCCGCAACTAGAGAAAGCCCATGTGCAGCAACAAAGACCCAACACAGCCAAAAAAATAAATTAAAAAATTAAAATAAAAAAAAAGAAAGAGACTTTAAAATGCTAGGAATCTCATAGCATTTTGGAATTGTAAAGAAGCTTAGAAATTTTGCAGGTAAAGAAAAGTGCTAAAAGGTAAAGATCTAACGCCAAAGAGCTAGTTAATAGTTCAATATAGAACCTAGATTTTCAGACTCTTGACCCAATGTTCTTTTAGGACACGGCTTCTCCTAATCTATCAATCTTTGTTAAAAATGTCTACAAACATCAGTAGAAATATGCACTAGTTAACAACTTATAGAAATGTGTTTCCTATCTACTTAAAATCTATATTCAGTAAATGATCACCTAAGACTGGCACAGCAATTTATATACTTTTCAGATAGTTTAAAATATATAGCTACTAATTGATAGAAAGATATGAAAAGTGTTTTGATTCCCAATTATGATTCTACTGCAAAAATATCACTTACTGATCACCTACTTTTGGGTACTATGCTACGTGCTGAGGATATAAAAATGAACACAAACATGGTCTCCTCCTGTTAAAAAATTTATGCTTAAAATTATCTTCATAATATTGCTTTAAATCTCTACAGTACTTTATAAGATGTATCTCTCCACTGAATCTTACTAACTCTTGGTGAGTATGGCAAGAGAGTTATGATCAGAACAGAATGATTCTATCCTAATGTAGCTTTTTTCACATCACAACACTGACTTATTTGGCTTCCACTACACAAATATTTAAAATCTGAAGTGTAGCAGATAAGTATGGCCTGTAAAAATTCTTACTGTTTTTTTTCTTTTTAAATCCCACACTTATTTCAAATGGCAATGCTGGCCCTGATACAGAGACTCCTTTGTAACAATTCCAATTATATACTAAGTGTTACTAAAACTTAACCTCTTATAAATGAGTGCAATTTAGATAAACTATCAAGCTAACTAGCAAAATGATACAGAAGAAATGAGTGTTTAATTGTCAGACCAAATACGAAATATGTTATTCTTGTACTAAGTATAAATTTAAAATAACGATTAATATGTACACATTTCCCCATGAATAATTTTATGCAATTTGGATCATTTAAATTATGTCATTAATTATATGAATTATTAGCAAGCAACATATTATAATTCCTATTGTATCATTGCAGAAAGAGAGGCAAAGATGTGATACAGTCTGCCTCCTCTCCCCCTTACACAAACACAAAGTAGCAGTTTGGGATTGGAATTCAGTCTTTCAGCCATCGAGACCACAGCACCATAATCCATACTAAAAACAGTTTCACTGTAAGAAATATTAAACTTGAAGAAAAAACTCTAAACCACCACTTTTACTATAAATTTATAAACTTTTTGTTGAAGCATTTTAACTTTAAACTCCCCAAACTGTATAGTTGAGGAGAGGGAGAGAGAACATCTAAAAATTCCTTAACCAGCATCAACTGATTCATGTTAATAAAGGATTAAATGTGAATAATATAAATGTCTATAAAACGTTACCAGTATATCTAAGGTTGAATAACCTTTCTGAATGATGGAAATCTCCAGCCTTTAAATCGAATCCTCAGACTCCACTGTGTGTTCCCTCATGCTTCCTTTTTTACACCCTTAAGACTCCAGTTTCTCCTACCCGCTATTTTTAATTTTTATTACAGTGCTTTTTCTAAAAAGATAATAAAGTTCACTTTAAACATAAACTTAAGGGAGAACTCAGACAAGTCAATTTGCTTTATACAAAAATAAGATTTGTATCCAGAAACTTCAGCAGAGATACTATTACATTGTATGTAAGGTAACTCTATTACCAAATAAATGAAGGTTAAAATAACCATATAAAATTAAGATACATGGCTCCCAAATAGAGAAAGGTATCAATAACTTCAGTCTGCTGATATCTGTAACCACTTCTGATATTGAGAACAATATTCTGAAATTGGTCTTGACCAGAGGTATACTCCCTGTATCTCCTAGAAATTACTAAATAAATGTTCCTGAATTTTAAGGTCTGGCAAACAGAGGTTTCACCAAAATCTCTGGGTCTTCTTTTGTAAATCATCCTTAGTTTTAATCTGTCCATTCTTTTGGAATGGTCAAGTCTGATTTTACTTATCTTTGGAGATGGCATAAGGTCATCAGTTTAGATTCTTCCTTCCTCCATATTATGTATTATGGATGTATAGATAGCTTGATACTTGCTATCCTGTCATGGTTCAAACTTCTAGGTATAATTCTTTCCCAAGCAGGTTGACTCACACCTGGATGTTTTGACAGTGGAATAAGGTTCTAAGAAAATGAAACTAAAAGCCACGTGGTTTTTGGTCCCTAGTCATATCTGTAGAGCTAGCAGTCAGCAAAGTGGAAAACAGGATTTATTACATAAACTGTCTTTTTTCTTATCTCAAATAAGTCCAATCATGAGATCTAACACCTTTTAAGGGGAAAGGAAATGAACATGTTTTTAAACATCTGATCCAGGACAAAAACTTTCTTGGATCTATATTATCTCATTTAATTCAACAACAACAACAACAAGTCTGTTGAGTAGTAATTACTCCCATTATACACATTAGGAAATCTGTCCAAAGTAATCCTGCCAGTAAGTATAGAAGCCAGGTTTTGATCCAAGCAGGTTCAGATTTTCCAAAGACAATATTTTTAGTACTCATAGGATTTTAAGGCAAGATCACTGAGTACCATGTAGAACATTCAGTACAATTCCTCTATGTTACAGATGAGGAAACTGAGGCCCCAAAAGATTGAGACTTGCCCAAGGTCACACACTTGTGGTGAGGCTGGGATTTGAATTCATATCTCCTGATTTCCAGCACAGTTCTGTGTATAATTATTTGTGTGTGTGTGTGTGTGTTTGAGGTTGAGTATCACTCTTGATATAATTTATATGTAATTTAGAACATCTCAACTGTCTCCAAATAAAATTCATATGTGTGGCAGGTGCAGGGATGTACATATTTAGTGACCAAAAATAATAAATGTGTTTGGCAAGAATAAAAGCTTAATTGGCATTTATAAATTATTACATGTTGTAAAGAAGTCTGTTGTCAATATATTTATTTATTCAGTGAATAACTGCCTATTATGTACTGGCTACTGTGCTTGGCAATGAGAATACAACTGTATATAAGATAGAGCCCCTATCCTTCTCATGATTTACATCTTGGTGGAGGATACCAACAAATAAATTGGCAATTACCAATGCAGTGAGTCAATGCTATGACAGAGGAGTACAAGATATTATGGGAACAGGAAGCAAGGGCACCTAACCCAGACTAGACTTTTCAAAGGAGTTGATATGAAAGAAGAGTAGGAGTCAACCAGTTAAGGAAAGGGTATGAAATATGCAAATGTTTCAGGAAAAGCAAACAGCATTTGCACATGAAGCAGGAAAAGGCCAAGTGAGCTGGAGGAGGAGGAGGAAGAGATGAACCTAGAGAGAGAAGCAAGAAACAAATCATACAGGTCTTCGAAAGCAAGGGCTTTACAATCGTGTCTATTAGAATTACCTGGGGAACCTAAAAACAAATAAGCAGATGTCTGGGGTCCCTCTCAGGCCAATTAAATCAGAATCTCTAGGAATGAGACCCCGGCACTGATATTTTTAAAAAGCTAACTAGATGATACTAATATGTGGCCAGGATCAAAAACCACTGTTTAAGCTATATGGGGAATTAAACATATACATTTATTACTGCAAATAAGGGAAAAGGTGATCTTAGTATCTCTGGGCCCTAGTTTCTTTACCTATTAAAAAGCAGGCTGGAGCAGGTTAGAGGTAGCATGATAAAATGAAAGGAGTCAAAAGCATTAGTTTTGTCAATGAGTTGTCACCTGACACCTGTCTGACCTTAGATTAAAATGTCATTTCTCAGAGACAGTAATACTGCCTTCTCTACAGGGCTGTTGTGTAGCTCAAGATAAATATATTTAATAAAATAGCTCAATAACTATGCTAATAAAATATAAACCATAGTTTTCCAAGATTTATGCTTCTAAAGTTGCACAATTTTAAAGATTATAAATATTTTCACCAGAGATAAAATCTTTTATGATGCTTAAGAAACACATTTCATTTAAAGAATCACCCCTACCTTGAAGTTCAAGATATTTAAATAATAAAATAGAGAACTGATCCTTTTAATACTATTTTAGTTTCTAAAGAGATCAAACGGGATTAAGTTTTAGCCCTTTGCAAATAAACAGATCAACAGAGCAAAATGCCCTTTAAATGGTAATAGCTAATGTTAAAAATTCTTTATTCAGTAAAGGGCACTAATAAGGAAAGTTATACACAAAGTAAACTGTTTTAGGAAATGTATGATCTACCTTATCATATATGTATTTAATTTATAAATTTACTTTTTTTTTTTTAAGGGAATACTTATTTGGGATGGAGAGGATCTTCCCCTGACAGGAAGGAAGCTCTGCCTCAAGAAGGGCTGTTCCATCCAGAGCCAGGCAAAGCCACTGCTCTTTTATAGTCTCACTTTCACATATACCTTGCCCATGAGAATATACACTTTCACGTGCTAATTTTGGGGTTTAAGTACAGCATTTGTATTTAGTGATATCTCTTTAATGCTCTACCCAATTTACTTAAAATTGAAAAAAAAAACTTTAGACATATAAAAACACTGTTCTGCATTTATATGTGGTTCATTTTTAACTCTTTAACTGAAACTGATAGGAATGCCTTTCAAACTTTATATTCATAGTCAATGATAAACTATTAATATTCATTCACCTTCATTTCATGATGCTATTACTATTACGATGTGCTATCACTTCTTTCAATGACCTATTTTGTGATTTTAATAGGAAAGCACTCTATTTTACAATGATGAAAAACCCACAAGAAACTTTTGAAAAAAGTTATGGATGAAATTTAATTTTATCCAAAAACGTGAAATGAAAAAACTTAGAAAACAAAACACCAACACACACACACACACACACACACACACACACACACACACTGGGCCCTCTTCAGATAATTTTGGCTGATGACACTGCAGAACAGTTAATCTGATAATTAAAATTTTCCAGGACATGTGATGTTTAGATGGAGATCTAGGCTGTCAACCAGAATTCAATGCTTCAGTTAAAAAATGTTAAAACTTGAATACACAGACATATTAACAAATTCTTACACTGCAATTGCTTCTGGAGTCCATTAATAAAGACGTGTTCTGATTTATACAAATTAAATTAGCAATATGGTATCTTAAGTATTTTGCAGGTCTTTCCTTAACAACACGCAATCCAGCAAATAAACAAATTTTGTACGGTGCAATGTAAGCAAATACCCAGAGAACCCATCTTCTGAGCAGGAAAACATGCGATCAGTACTGCCCACAGTAGTTCAAATGTGGCCGCAGTTAACTACCGACGACTTGAGTTACCAGGAGTTCACCTACCCAAGTTTTCTAGAGGTTCTCCCAGGCCTCACAAACTACGATTCAAAACATCATCTCGCAAACCCATGTCCTGCATGTGCACAAAGGCGCAGTGCTGGAATGAGGAAGCTTCACCAAACAAAATCACAACTCTACTTCACTAAAGAATATGTAGGCTGTTTTTACAGAATCCCCTCTTGTTGCGCTCCCCTTACCCTTTATATAACTACGTAAACAGCTCCCCAATTACTGACAACCAAGAAAAGAGCTTTCGATTCCTAAGTCTGGTAACTAGCCACCACCACCACTATTCCTTTTGCATCCTAAAATAAACCCCTCAAACCGCGATCAAAACACACTGGCCGAACGTCTGGTGTTGACACAGCCCAATCCTGGGCGCTACCCTACCTTTCCGAGCCACTTAGGAGCTATGAAGCAGGCACCACATAACAGAATTAGTAAAGGCACAAATCACGAGACAACGTCTCAGGTCTATGAATGAAAGATCCAATACGTTTGACTGTCTCGGTTAAGACGAAAACAACAACTTCGAGAGGAAGGGTGGGAGGAGAACAGCAGGGTGGGGGGGAGGTTTTCCTTCCAAGCCCCAGCCGGGCGATTTAAACCCAGTATGAGGCAAACGCAGGGTCGCCGGGCTGGCGGGGCCGGAGTCCTCGGGCGTGACAGCCCCTCAGGAACAGCTCGCGGCTCGGCGCCGGGATCCCTCACGCCGCGGTGCTCGCGGGCCGGGTGGATGTGCAAGGGCGAGGGGGACCGAGCCACCGCGGCCGGGGCGGAGGCCCTGGGCGCACTTCCTCAGTCCTAGCCGCCCCATCCCCAAAAATGGGAGAGGAAGGAAACGAGGAGCGAGGCTGCGGCCAGAGGGAGAAAAGAGGGAGCGGCGAACCCTCGCCTCTGCATCTGGGTGAGGCCAGCAGCAGGCGGGGTAGAGGGAGCGGCGATCGCAAGCGAACTCCGATGCGGGCCGACGCTGAGAGAAACGACCGGCAGGCAGCCCCCGCCCAAGACGAGCACCCACCCGGCCCCATCCCGACCGCGCCCGCTCCCGGCCAGTCCGCTTTCTACTCACGCTTGGGGCTCCTCGAGGCTCCGCGGCTCTAACCGCATTGGGTCCCAGCCCCGCGGGCGGCGGCGGCGGCGGCGGCGCCGAGGGAGAGGTGAGCGGGCGGCACAGCCCCCGCCTCCCGGCCCCTCTCCCCCGCCGCTCCGGAGCTGCCCGGCCGGGCCCGAGCCCTGCCTCGCCGGCAGCCCCAGCCCCAGCGGCCCGGCGGCAGCAGCCCGAGACCTCAGCGGCCGCAGCGGCGGCACCGGAACTGCCGCTTTCTCCTTCTCGTTGCCTCTCCTCGCTAGCCCCAACCACACGCCCCCGCCCCCGTCTCCTTTCTCTGTCACCCCTGTTTTTTTCCTTTTGTTTCCAGAATAAACTTTATTGGTCTCTTTTTCCGCTCACATCGTGTAAACAAACAACGAACTCTTCCCCACCCCCTCGACTCCCCCCTCCTCGGGCAGAGGAGGAGGGTGAGAGCTGAGGAGGGGCCGAGCCTACTATGCCCCGGAAGCAGATGAGCAAATGAAGGGAAGTGAAACTGCGGAGACGAGGAGTGGGAAGTGGGTAAATCGGGTAACAGTGTGCCAGTGCGCTTGCGCTTTGGTGTTGTTCCTGAAGCTGGGGAGGCGTTATGGGTGCTTTTCTGGCGCGCTGGTATTTAATGCTGTTGTCTTTTGCAGTAGTGAGGCTGTTTCGTCATCCTGTGGCGGCATATGTGTCGTACATCTGTTTCTACGAGCGAGAGATACAGAGAGGAGTACTGGGAGGAAGCGGGTCCATTCACTTTTACGCCCGTGGAGGAAATGAGATTTCCTCTAGTTAAGGGGCGAGGGAAGGGGATGTGGTGGCTAACCGCCTCTGTCAGTGGCTAACCAGAATTGGATATGAATACTAGAAACAAGGCCTTTTACAAAACGTTGCTACGCGTCCTTCTGCCAACGTAAGGTTAAGTTATAGCCCATCCGGAAAGAGGAATGCACTGCCACATCCCACCGCAATTCTTTGACTCACTCGGGGAGACCTTTTGCAGGGGAGACCTTTTGCAATGTCCTTTTTTCCCCCAGATTTGAGTCAGCTTGTAGGATTCATTTCTGACTATTCAGAATACGTGCTTTTTTCGCGTAGCGCCCACAGAGACTGCAGAAAAGCCATTTCGGTTGCAGATTAGATGCAAGGTGTATTGGTACTGCGTACCATAGAAACCTCTCTTTGCTTGAGAGTAATAGGATCTGTTGCCTTTTGAGATCACAACTGATAAGGATGCGCTTTTCTGCGTGTTTCTCCCCCTAGTGGCCTTTCATTGTATTGAAAAGCCGTAGGAACGGTGATAGTAGAAATCTGTGATACAAGTCCTCAAACTAGGGCTCTCCCTTGAATTTTAAGGAGCAGAGGACTTGGAAGTGACCCACTCTAGAGATGTTACAGTCCAACTTGTCATCCAGAGCAAAAAGCTAACCAATGACCAGTTTTTGCTGGAGCACACATCCATACCCAATCTTAAATAAGATCCATTCCTATATGTGGTCATAGTTTCATTTGACTGTATTTCTGTATTTACTGTGCTTTCTTTTCTTAAGCTCTTGTTTTCATCTCACATTTCAGGGGTCTAAGTTTATAAATATTTTTCTTGAACCAGTGTTTTTCAGCACTTTCAGAACACTGTGTTACTCAAGAGCAGGAAATTAAAAAAAAAAAAAAAAGCAAGCGTAAGGCAGCATTTCCCAAATTGTGTTTCCAGGCCCAGAGTTTAGTGAGATATTAATAGATAGTCCTTAGTGAGGAAAAATTATGCTAGGTATATAATTTTTCTAAAATTAATTTGTAATAGAAAAATGCTAATTAAATGATTTTTGTTATGTGATAATCTGCCTTTAAGAAACCATGTGTCACAGCAGAAAATGCCATAACTGGTACTTGAATGTATGATTACTCAGAGGTGCAGGATTAGCATTTACTGCCCAATTCACGATTGATGTATTTGGTTTATTTGGTGACCATTGATCTGTCATGTGTTTTATCTTGCTTCCGAAGGTGTTTTCCCTGTAATTCAGTGTTTAGAATATGTTAGGCATCTGTATCAGCAGTCCCCAACCGTTTTGGCACCAGGGACGGGTTTCATGGAAGACAATTTTTCCATGGACTGGGGCAGGGGGGATGGTTTCAGGGTGATGCAAGTGCATAACATTTACTGTGCACTTTATTTCTATTATTATTACATTGCAATATATAATGAAATAATTATACAGCTCACCATAATGCAGAATCAGTGGGAGGCCCTGAGCTTGTTTTCTTGCAACTAGATGGTCCCATCTGGGGGTGATGGGAGACAGTGACACCGGAAGTGTGTTGCTTATGTCCAGTCAACTCCATAATCTTGTTTTGGTTGCTGTCACTGCAGAAAACCCTGTTTCACAAATATAGAATGTTGGAAATGGAAGCAGGCTTTTCAGGCAGTCTCAGGCTATTCTGCCCTGACTTTAAGCCAGAAAGTATGGAAATTTGAAGTTGTCTCAAACATACATTTTTTTCTTTTAACATCTTTATTGGAGTATAATTGCTTTACAGTGGTGTGTTAGTTTCTGCTGTATAACAAAGTGAATCAGCTATACATATACATATACCCCGATATCCCCTCCTTCTAGTGTCTCCCTTCCACCCTCCCTATCACCCCCAAGGTGGTCACAAAGCACCGAGCTGATCTCCCTGTGCTATGTGGCTGCTTCCCATTAGCTATCTATTTTACATTTGATAGTGTATATAAGTCCATACCACTCTCTCACTTCGTCCCAGCTTACCCTTCCCCCTCCCTGTGTCCTCAAGTACATTCTCTATGTCTGCATCTTTATTCCTGTCCTGCCTCTACGTTCTTCAGAACCTTTTTTTTTTTTTAAGATTCCATATATATGGGTTAGCATACAGTATTTGTTTTTCTCTTTCTGACTTACTTCACTCTATATGACAGTCTCTGGGTCCATCCACCTTGCTACAAATAACTCAATTTCGTTTCTTTTTATGGCTGAGTAATATTCCATTGTATATATGTGCCACATCTTCTTTATCCATTCCTGTGTCGATTGTCACTTAGGTTGCTTCCATGACCTAGCTATTGTAAATAGAGCTGCAATGAACATTTTGGTACATGACTCCTTTTGAATTATGGTTTTCTCAGGGTATATGCCCAGGAGTGGGATTGCTGGGTCATATGGTAGTTCTATTTGTAGTTTTTAAAGGAACCTCCATACTGTTCTCCATAGTGGCTGTATCAATTTACATTGCCACCAACATTGCAAGAGGGTTCCTTTTTCTCCACATCCTTTCCAGCATTTACTGTTTGTAGGTTTTTTGATGATGGCCATTCTGACTGCTGCGAGGTGATACCTCATTGTAGTTTTGACTTACATTTCTCTAATGATTAATGATGTTGAGCATCCTTTCATGTGTTTGTTGGCAATCTGTATATCTTCTTTGGAGAAATGTCTGTTTAGATCTTCTGCCCTTTTTTGGATTGGTTTGTTTTTTTTTTTTTTGATATTGAGCTGCATGAGCTGCTTGTATATTTTGGAGAGCAATCCTTTATCAGTTGCTTCATTTGCAAATACTTCCCCCATTCTGAGGGTTGTCCTTTCGTCTTGTTTATGGTTTCCTTTGCTGTGCAAAAGCTTTTAAGTTTCATTAGGTCCCATTTGTTTATTTTTGGTTTTATTTCCATTCCTCTAGGAGGTGGGTCACAAAGGATCTTGCTGTGATTTATGTTATAGAGTGTTCTGCCTATGTTTTCCTCTAAGAGTTTGATAGTGTCTGGCCTTACATTGAGGTCTTTAACCCATTTTGAGTTTATTTTTGTGTTTGGTGTTTGAAGTGTTCTAATTTCATTGTTTTACATGTAGCTGTCCACTTTTCCCAGCACCACTTATTGAAGAGGTTGTCTTTTCTCCATTGTATATTCTTGCCTCCTTTATCAAAGATAAGGTGACCATATGTGTGTGGGTTTATTTCTGGGCTTTCTATCCTGTTCCATTGATCTTTATTTCTGTTTTTATGCCAGTACCATATTCTCTTGACTACTGTAGCTTTGTAGTATAGTCAGGGAGCCAGACCTCCAGCTCCGTTTTTCGTTCTCAAGATTGCTTTGGCTATTCGGGGTCTTTGTGTTTCCATACAAATTGTGAAATTTTTTGTTCTAGGTCTGTGAAAAATGCCATTGGTAGTTTGATAGGGATTGCATTGAATCTGAAGATTGCTTTGGGTAGTATAGTCATTTTCACAATGTTCATTCTTCCAATCCAAGAACATGGTATATCCCTCCATCTGTTTGTATCATCTTTCATTTCTTTCATCAGTGTCTTATAGTTTTCTGCATACAGGTCTTTTGTCTCCTTAGGTAGGTTTATTCCTAGGTATTTTATTCTATTTGTTACAATGGTAAATGAGAGTGTTTCCTTAATTTCTCTTACAGATTTTTCATCGTTAGTGTATAGGAATGCAAGAGATTTCTGTGCATTAATTTTGTATCCTGTTACTTTACCAAATTCATTGATTAGCTCTAGTAGTTTTCTGGTAGCATCTTTTGGATACTCTATGTGTAGTATCATGTCATCTGCAAACAGTGACAGCTTTACTTCTTTTCCGATTTGGATTCCTTTCATTTCTTTTTCTTCTCTGATTGCTGTGGCTAAAACTTCCAAAACTATGTTGAGTAATAGGGGTGAGAGTGGACATCCTTTTCTTGTTCCTGATTTTAGGGGAAATGTTTTCAGTTTTTCATCATTGAGGATGGTGTTGGCTGTGGGTTTGTCATATATGGGCTTTATTATGTTGAGGTAAGTTCCCTCTATGCCTACTTTCTGGATAGTTTTTATCATAAATGGGTGTTGAATTTTGTCAAAAGCTTTTTCTGGTGGTAGGGAAACGCAAGAGGGAGGCAATATGGGGATATATGTATATGTATAGTTGATTCACTTTGTTATAATGCAGAAACCAACACACCATTGTAAAACAGTTATACTCCAATAAAGATGGTTTTTTTTTTTAAAAAAAAAAAGCTTTTTCTGCATCTTTTGAGATGATCGTATGGTTTTTCTCTTTCAATTTGTTAATATAGTTTATCACATTGATTGATTTGCATATATTGAAGAATCCTTGCATTCCTGGGATAAACCCCACTTGATCATGTTTTATGATCCTTTTAATGTGTTGGTGGATTCGGTTTGCTAGTATTTTGTTGAGGATTCTTGCATCTATATTCTTCAGTGATATTGGTCTGTAGTTTTCTTTTTTTGTGACATCTTTGTCTAGTTTTGGTATCGGTGATGCTGGCCTCGTAGAATGAGTTTGGGAGTATTCCTCCCTCTGCTGTATTTTGGAAGAGTTTGAGAAGGATAGGTGTTAGCTCTTCTCTAAATGTTTGATAGAATTCGTGGCAGACAGATTCTTAACCAGTGTGTCACCAGGTAAGTCCCAGGAAACATACTTTAAAGATTTCAGTTCTTTTCCATTTGTTAAGGTTTATTTTGCCCCAGAATATCTTGGTAAATGTCCTATGTGCCCCTATAATACAACATTTCATGTGTGTTACTGGGTGGAATGTTCTATGTTAATCATGTGAAGTTGCTTGATAATGTTAGATCTTCTATATCCTTACTGGTTTTCTCCAGTAGTTCTGTCAATTTCTGGGAGAGGAGCATTGGTGTCTCCAACTATAATTGTGGACTTGTCTATATTTCCTTTCATTCCTGTGTAATTTTGCTTTACGTTTCTTGAAGCTCTCTTGTTAGCTGTAAACACATTTAGAGTTATGTGTTTTTGATGAATTGCCTCTTTTTATCATTATGTACTGTCTTTGTCCCTTGTAATATCCCTGTTCTGAAATCTATTTTTTCTAATATTAATGTAGTTACTCCACCTTTCTTTAATTAGTATTTGTATGATATATATTTTCCTGTCTTTTTATTTATCTATCTATATTGTTATATTTAAAATGGGTTACTTGTAGACAATACTTAGGTCTCTCTTTTTTATTTTTAAATTTTTATTTATTTATTTTTGGCTGCATTGGGTCTTAGTTGTGGCGCATAGGCTCTTCATTGCGGCATGCGAGCTTCTCTATAATTGTGGTGTGCAGACTCAGTAGTTGCAGCGTGTGGTCTTGGTTGCCCTGCTGCATGTGGGATCTTAGTTCCCCGACCAGGGATTGAACCCACTTCCCCTGCATTGGAAGGCGAATTCTTAACCACTGGACCACCAGGGAAGTCCAAGGTCTCTGTTTTTTAATCCAATCTGATGTTCTCTTTTTAATCACTGTGTTTAAATTATTTACATTTAATGTAATTATTGATATGATTGCCTTTAGGCCTACTATTTTATTAGTTATTTTCTGTTTGTTCCCTATGTTAAAAAAAATTTGTTTTTTGTTCCTACTTTCCTGCCTTCTTGCAGATTATTTGAGTAGTTTAATATTACATTTTAATTAATTTATGTATTATCTTTTTGGTTATATCTTCGTATTTTTTTATAGTTGCTCTATGGCTTACAATATATATACATAAACTTTCACAGTCTACTGAGTGTATTACATCACTTCAAGTAAAATGTGGAAAGACACCTTGCAGACATATAGGTCCCTCTCCCTGCCACTCACTGACCTTTATGGTATAGTTGGTATATGTATTATATTGATATATATGGAAACCCCATTAGACAATTTTATAATTTTTGCTTTCAACAGTTATACAGGCATACCTCATTTTATCATGTTTCACTTTATTGCACTTTGCAGACATTTCATTCTTTTTGCAAACTGAAGGTTTGTGACAACCCTGAGTCAAACACATATATTGGTGCCATTTTTACAAAAGCTTTTGCTTACTTCATGTCTCTGCGTCACATTTTGGTAATTCTCATGATATTTCAAACTTTTTCAATATTATTATATTTGCTCTGGTGATCTGTGATAAGTGATCTTTCTTGTTGCTACTATGACTTGTTGAAGGCTCAAATAATGGTTAGCATTTTTTAGCAATAAAGTATTTTAAAATTAAGCTATTTACATTTTTTGACATAATGCTATTGCACATTTAATGGACTACAATATAGTGTAAACATAACTTTTATATGCCCTGGGAAACCAAAAAAATTATTTGACTTGCTTTATTGTGATATTTGCTTTATTGAGGTGGTCTGTAACTGAATCTGCAATATCTCTAAGGTATTCCTGTACATATTTTAGAGAACCTAAGTGGAAAAATCTAATATTTAAAATTTACTCATCCATTTTCCATTTCCATTTCTCTTCTTTCATACCTGAAAACCCATGTTTCCTTCTGGTATCATTTCCTTTTAGCCTATAGACTTTCAATTAGTATTTCTTTTAGAGCAAGTCTGCTGTTGGCACATTCTCTTAGTTTTCCTTCATTTGAGAATATTTTTATTTTTTTTTTATTCCTAAGGGATATATTCACTGGTCATAGAATTCTGAGTTAACAGGGTTTTTCCCCTATGGCTTTAAAGATGTTCTACTGTCTTCCCTATCTATGATCATTCAAATAGTTTTTTCCCTGTATGTAATTTGTCTTGAAAATTCTCTCTAGATTATTTCAAGTTTTGACATTTTTTGTTCCAATGGTTTGATTATGTGTTGAGGGTTTTTTGTTTGTTTGTTTTGTTTTTCTTTGAATTTATTCTGTTTGGGTTTGCTGAGGGCCTGAATTTGAAAACTTATGTAATTCACTAAATTTGGGAAGTTTTCAGCAGTTGTTTCTTCATGTGTTTTCCTACCCAATTTCCTTCTCCTTTTCTGGGAATCCAATGGCGAGAATGTTAAGACATTTTGATATTGTCCTCCATCTCTCTAAGGCTCTGTTCATTGTTTCAACCTTTTTTCTCTCCCTTGTTTGTATTGGATAATTTCTATTGATCTGTCTTCCATTTCACTTACTTTTATCTTTTATATCCATTTCTGCTTTTGAGCCCACCAAGGGAATTTTAAAATTTCAGATATTGTATTTTTCAATTTTTAATTGGCTCTTTGTTTTGGTTTCTATTTCTCTGCTAAGAACCTGTATTTTCCCATTCATTTCAAATTTTTATCTTTACCTCAGGGAGCATTAGCTACTAATATACCTTGCAGGTATTTTTATGAAGTTCAATTGGGAGAAACAGCTCTTAAGGGAAAAATAATCAGTTTTACTGCATTTTAAAAAATTCAACATTGTTAAAAATTTTTGCATGTAGACCACAAGAAAGAACAATTTTCTTATACTCAGTAGCTATGGGTAAAACTAATTCTATGGTTGCCAAATATATTTTTAGTGCCATTGTATAGTCTAAGGATTTACATACCATTTTGTTAAAATATTTCTGCCTAAGAAACAACAGGAATATTTGTGTTAGGAACCTCTTATATTAGTTAAATATCAGGGTGTTAGAAGTGTAGGATAATGATGTTCTAATAGAAGGGACATTTCAATGTTGGGTAAAACAAATCTTTTAATATAGCTAAGTGATTTTCAGTGCACCCTAACTCAGGGATACCTGAATGTTGAAAAACATGTAGTTCCTTTTCTTCTTCACTTTGGTGTACAATTCTCATGTGAAACAAAAATTTTACATTGTGCTGCAATAAAAACAAATTGTAGAAGGAGATTTGATTTTGTAGTAAGAGTATCCATTTCAATGACATCATCCTAATAGTTAGTGGGTGTTATATGATAATAAGGCAAAAACCACTGTTCTCATTTAAATGTTGGCAAATGTAATTTTATAAAAGCTGCTTCACTCAAATGTTATTTTTACTCTTTAAAAATAATACATGACAATAGGACTTCCCTGGCGGTCCAGTGGTTAAGACTCTGCACTTCCACTGCAGGGGGCACGGGTTTGATCCCTGGTCTGGGCACTAAGATCCCACATGCCTGCCGTGTGGCATGGCCAAAAACCAAATAAACAAACAAAAATGACATTAAAGAAATGTTTAAAGGAAAAAAAGTCTCCCCAAAGGTAAATGATGGTTATTTTTACTTTGGTGTACATCTTCTAGTCTTTTTTCCCTGATATATATACACACAAAAATTATTTTACAAAATAGTCAAAAGTTACAACTACCTTAGATGTCCTTCAATAAATGAATAGTTAAAGAAACTGGTACACCCATGACATATAATACTACTTAGCAGGAAAAAAGAACAAATTGCTGATACACACAACTTGGATGAAGATTGAGATTCATTTTCTTTAGTAAATGACTTATTCTACCTCTTTGCCATTTTTCTAGTCTCTTCACTTACTTGAAATGCCATATTTATCATGTAGTAAATTCCTATATACCTCTGAATCTATTTCTGAACTTTACTCGGTTCCATTAATCTCTCTGACTATGCTAGCATGGCAGTATTTGAATCATGGTAGCTTTATTATTCATTTTGATATCTGATAGATCAGTTTTGCTCTCATTATTCTCTTCAGAAGTGTATTGGCTAGGGACTTCCCTGGTGTCACAGTGGTTAATACTCCGTGCTCCCAATGCAGGGGGCTGGGGTTCGATCCCTGGTCAGGGAACTAGATCCCACATGCATGCTGCAACTAAGGAACCCACCTGCCGCAACTAAGACCTGGCACAACCAAATAAATAAATAAATAATTTTAAAAAATGTATCGGCTAATCTTTTTGAGAAATTTTAAATTCAGAAAAGTACAAAAAAATATATAACACCCATTTTCCTTATACCCAGAATTAACAATTATCTAGCAGTCTGTTATGTCTGAGTGAAATTTATTGTTTCACATCAAATAAATAAAATATTGCAGTAAAGCTAAGCATTATCTGACCCCATACCCAAGCTGCATTCTAATTCTTTCTTCCCCAGAACCAACCACTATTTTTAATTTGGTATTTTTCCTTCTTAGTTTTATTCTAAAGTTCTGCATTTTCATACTTTACTTACCTATATCTAGGAACAAGAAGTAGTATTATTATTTTAAAATTATTTTAAAAGTAGTGTTTTGGTACATTTTTTTACTCAACTTTATCTTTTTGAGATCTATCTATGTTGGTATATGTTGATCTAGTTTATTTATTTTAAAGGCCTGGCACACTGTTCTCTCCACTCCCAACTCCTGTATTCACTGGGCTTGCTTGCTTACTTCTTTCAAGTCTTTATTCAAATGTCAGTATGGATTTCCCTGACCATCCTTTTAAAAATCACACACACACACTCTCTCCCAGGGCTCCTGTTAGCCCTTCCCAGCTTTGTTTTTCTCCATAGTTCCTATTACCATCAAACATACTATGAACTTCTTTGTTTGTTTATTCTATATCTCCTTCTACAAGAATGTAAACTACATGAAGGCAAGGATTTTTGTGTGTATTAGTAACTGCTATGTTTCCAGTTGTCAGAACAGTGCTTGGCATATAGCAGCCACTCAATAAATATTTATTGAATGAACCAATGCATTTTAGTGATATGCCAATCAATGGTCAGGTTATTTTCAATTTCTCCAGATTACAAGCAATACTGCATCGGATATCCTTGTATGGCTCATGCATGAATGTGAATTTCTAGGTAGTAGCGTGCCCATGTTTTCTATTTTGTTGAACTGCTAAATTGCTTTCCCCAGTTGCTATTCCAATTTACCATCCTACCAGTTGTGAATTTCCCCTTATCTTTTGTAACAATTTATCATGTAAGAATTTTTAACTTTTCTAGTCTGTTGAGTAAAAACTGACATTCCGGGCTTCCCTGGTGGCGCAGTGGTTGAGAATCTGCCTGCCAATGCAGGGGACACGGGTTCGAGCCCTGGTCTGGGAAGATCCCACATGCCGCGGAGCAACTAAGCCCGTGAGCCACTACTGAGCTTGCGCGTCTGGAGCCTGTGCTCCGCAACAAGAGAGGCCACGATAGTGAGAGGCCCACGCACCGCGATGAAGAGTGGCCCCCGCTTGCCGCAACTGGAGAAAGCCCTCGCACAGAAGCGAAGACCCAACACAGCCATAAATAAATAAATAAAAATGAATATCTGGTAAAAACAAAACCTGACATTCCATTATCAATTTATTTTAACAGTATTACTCATGTGCTTCCTTTTGCTCTTTTTTAAAAAATTTTAACACAGTTAATACATGCACATAGTTAAAAAATATAATACTGAAAAGATTATATAGAAAACAGTAGTTCCCCATCCCTTCTATCCTATAATTTGTATTAAAGCTCTATTTTGCAATTTCTTGATTTAGCTCTTTTACATAGACACATATACACCCTTGCTTCCCCTCCTTTTATAGTCTCAGTGTAATTATAATTTTCAGTTAAGGATCAGTATTTACATTATGACTATATTAATATTGTTAACTTCATAGCCAAGTAGTGTGTGCTTTTCTGTCTTGAAAAGCTTTTAATTTTCCTTAAGAAAATAATTGCATCATGTATCAAATGTGTATTTTTCTATGTACCTATTCTTACTATTTTTTCCAATTACATATCAATTCTGTCATGTGCCTAATACTAGTTCTCTTCATCCAATGCTCAGAAATATCAGCTAGTCTATTAATTCCACTTGTTTTTTCTCAGAGACCCTCATCCTGGAGCCCTTCATCCTCCTGTTCCAGTCCAGAATGGTTACTTCCTAGGCTCCTGCAGTCTGTCGTCTGGGACATCCCTCTGCTATTCCCTATTTTAGAGTCGTTTTCTGGATCCTGTGCTTTCCTCTTCCTTGATTACCTCCTCATTTCAGAGGAGTACTCCTCCAGTAGCTTCCTGAGAAAGGGTGAATGGGAAGTAAATTCTTTGAGATCTCGTATATCTGAAAAGGTTTTCATTGTAAACAAGTGGTTTTCAACCCTGGTTGCATATTGGAATTACATGGGAGAGCCTTAAAAGCAAAAACAAAAGCAAAATCTTCTCAGACCCTGCCTCAAATCAACTAAATGAGAATTCTGATACCAAGATTTAATAGTTCTCCAGGAGATTCTAATGTGGTGCTGGGGTTGAAAACCAGATTTTCTCAAACTCAAATGTTTAGCTGGATGCGGCAGGCCAAATTCTAACATGGTCCTCAAGATTTCCTTTCCCTGATGCATAATACACTTCTGTTAAGTGTGAATGGTACTAGTACATATGATGGGGTATTATTCCATGAATAACTTACTAATAAGTTGACTCTGAGTTAATAAAAAGAGGGATTATCCTGACTGGCTCTTAACGTTATTAGGTGAATCCTTCAAGAGAAGGTGAAACATCAGAGAGATGTTCTCCTGTTGGTCTTGAAGACGAAGCAAATTGCTATGTTGGGAGAAGAGGGAGCCATATGGCAATGACGTGAGGGGAAGCCATTAGGAGCTTAGATCAGTCCCAGGCTGACAGCAAGAAAACAAGCTCTTCTGTCATATAGCTTCAAGGAACTGACTTCTGCCAACAACTCAGATGAGATTGGAAGAGGACTTTAAGTTCCAGATGACAGCACAGCTTTAGCTGACACTGCAGCTTTGTAAGACCCTGAACAAGAAACCCAACTACTCTGTCCTCAGACTTCTAACCCACAGAAACTATGAGATAATAAATGGGTGACTGAGATTATGGTAATTTGCTCTATAGCAATAGAAAACTGATAATACAGCTGAGTATAGTATTCTGGGAGGGAAATCATGTTCCCTATGAACTTTAGGAGCATTGCTCCATTGGCTTGTAACTATGTTGCTATCATGAAATTAGATACCATTGTAATCCCCATCTTTTTGGAGCCATTTGTGAGTAAATTTCACAGAACACATCCCTTTACCATTAAATATTCAAGTGTGTATTTCATAAGAACAAAGACATTCACTTAAATAACAACAGTGAAATTATAAAAATCTGGAAATTTAACTTTGTTATAATACTTTTATCCACAGATTTTATTAAAAGTTCACCATTTATCCTAATAATGTCCATTTTTAAAATGACCAGGATCCAATCCAGGGTCATGCACTGCATTCAGTTTCCAAGTTTTTATGTCTCTGTAATATTGAACAGTTCCTCAGACTTTCTTTGTCTTTTATGACATTGACATTTTTGAAAAAAACAGGCCAGTTATTTTGTAGAATGTCCCTCAATTTGGGGTTGTCTGATGTTTTGTCATGCTTAGATTCAGGTTATACATTTTTGGCAGGAATACTGCATAAATGTTGTTGTGTTCTTTTCAGTACATTTTATCAGGAGGTACATGATGTCAATTTGCCCTATTATTTGTGATATTAACTTTTTTATTGAAGTATAGTTGATCTACAATGTGTTAATTACTGCTGAACAGCAGTGATTCAGTTATACATACATACATATATATACACATTCTTTTTTTATATTATTTTCCATTATGGTTTATCATAGGATATTGAGTATAGTTCTCTGTGCTATACAGTAGGACCTTGTTGTTTATCCATTCTCTATATAAAAGCTCACATCTACTAACCCCAGCCTCCCACTCCATCCCTCCCCCAACCCCCGCCTCCCCTTGGCAACCACCATGTAATACTAACTTCGATCACTTGGTTAAAATGGTATCTGTCAGATTGCTCCACTATACCTTACTATTTTTCCTTTTATAGTTAATAAATAAAGTATGTGGAAATTCTTGACTATATATTCTGTTCTCAAATTACTTCACCTACCAGTTTTAGAATTTTTGTCGATTCTTGCCTGACTCAATTGTCACCATTTTAAAATGATCTAAATTAATTGTTGCATTTACTTTTTAAAAATTAATTAATTAATTAATTAACTTTTGGCTGAGTTGGGACTTGTTGCCGCGCGGGCTTTCTCTAGTTGCGGCGAGTGGGGGCTACTCTGTTGCGGTACGCAGGCTTCTCATTGCAGTGGCTTCTCTTGTTGTGGCTCGCAGGCTCTAGGTGCGTGGGCTTCAGTAGTTGTGGCACACGGGCTTAGTTGCTCTGAGGCATGTGGGATCTTCCCGGACC
Source organism: Monodon monoceros (assembly GCF_005190385.1). NCBI lineage: Eukaryota > Metazoa > Chordata > Mammalia > Artiodactyla > Monodontidae > Monodon > Monodon monoceros. The sequence continues at coordinate 87,461,379 of NW_021703767.1, forward strand.
AGGGCTCGAACCCGTGTCACCTGCATTGGCAGGTGGATTCTTAACCACTGCACCACCAGGAAGTCCACATTTACTTTTAAGTGATCTGTTTTTCTCTCTGAGAGTTCTAAACTCTCTATTCTAAGTGTACCATAATTTTATGATTTTTGGTACTAGGGTTTAATGATACTGGTGTAGTTTTTCTTTATCCATATTCCTGGGTACTCAGTAGATTCTTTTAATCCGGGAATTCTTGTCCTTTGGAAAAACTTACTTTGATTGTTTTCTTTCTTCCATTTTCTTCTTTTGGAATTCTTTTTAGTCATATATTTATACCTCCTGTATCATTCTTCTTTTGGTTTTTGTTAATATTATCTGCACTATAGTCTGTCTCTTTAACCTTTCCTTTGCTGTACCATCTGGAACATATCAATCTGATCCCTCTATTGAATTTTTAGTTTTTATGATTATGTTCCAAAATTTCCAGAGCTATTTCTTATTCTCTGATTGTTACTTAAAATAAAATCCTGTCCTTAAAAAAAAATGTTGTCCCTGTACCCAGCCAATGAGCATAACAAAATGTCTGGATGTTTTCATTTGTATATTTTCTTCCTTCTGGATTGGGGTTCCTTCCCCCTCACTCACTCTCCACCCCTCTTTTGTTTGTTTCAGTATTAAATGTTAGAGACTTTCCTCAAATGTTTGGTGACCCAGACTATCCATTTATATTTTAGAATGAGGTACTAAAAAGGCTGAGTGGTAGGCTTCAAGGTAGCGTGATTCAGCTGTTAGAATCCCTAGACATTAGTATTAGATGCTAGTATGTAATTGTCCCAGAGCTGCTCAGTTTCTTTTTAAAAAAGGATCCTCTAGTCTTCTGCTTGTGAGATATGTGTCTGATCATTGGGATTCCTAGGATGAAGGAAGGATCCTAGCTCCTCACTACTCAGAATTCAGGTTTTTACAACGTACTTCTCTCCTGCTCTTTGCTGTGCCTGTTTTGTCTAAGCATAGAGCCTTTCTGATTTCAGTTTCTTCAAAGAGGATAGTGATCTGGCTGTGCTGAATTGAGGAGATAACCTGTTATTCCAGTCATTTTGCATACAAACTTTTGACGAATTTCTCTGTTTTCATCCCTGCCTCTCATCCTCACAACTAGGCTTTGACTCATCCATATTTTGAGCTTGTCAGGGATTCAGTGAGGTAAATCAACATGCTTCTCTTTGATAGGCATCTTACCTTCCTCTTCTTTTCTGTTATCATTTCTATTTGTTTTCCATCTTCCCAAAATTTGCTGATATCATTTGCCATTGTCCTCCTTTTCCCTGGGAGTTTATTCATCTCTTTCAAGAATCCATTTAATGTCATTTTTAGGTGGGACTGGAAGAAGAGGAACTAACATCTACGATCAATGTGCCATCCATTTCTGTCCATTTTAATGTATTTATTCTTCCTGATGAACTTATAATCAGTTTCCATGTTATACTAACTCACCTACCCATCCACACACGGAAATTTATATAAAATTACATTGAATCCATAGGTTAATTTGAGAGGAACTGATATTTCTACAATACTGAATCTTCCATTCTCCATTTATTCAAGGGTTCTTTGATATGTTTCAGTAAATTACTCTCAGGTTCTTCTTATAAAGCTTGTATGTGTCCTGTTCCCTGTAATTGTACTGATAGATATTTCAGTTTTTGATTGCTCTGTGGAATAACTCCCTACTCCAACTACCCCCATTACATTTCTAATTGATTATAGAACAGATTTGTATCTTGTACTGATCACTTGGATGAACTGCAAGTTCTGAAAAAGTATAGTTGATATTTTTATGTAAGTGTGTATAAATGTAATTAATAAATGTGTATCATTTTATAACAAGAATATGAAATGAAGGCTGTTTTATTAAGCTTGGTAAATTTTGTTAATAATTATTACTTTTTATTTTCTTGTAGCAGTTAATCTGTGAGACTTTTTTCTGTTTTCTTTTTATGCAAATAAGCATTATATGTTAGAAGTTCCCTTGATGGAGACCTATTCACAAACTTTCATTTGAGAAGTATTCCATGATCAAATAAATTTGAAAAGTGCTGTCTTAAAATACCCGCCAACACTTAGCACAGTGCCAGACACTTAGTAGTAGTTCAACAAGAACTTACTGAGTAAACAAATATATTTAATCTTCCCAACCATCTTCTTTTCTTCAGGCTTATTCTCTAAACTCAGACAGATGGGAAACATTTTCTAAAAACTCTCCAAGGTGAATATTTCATAACATCCCTAGAAACCCATGTTAGTGTTTGACAAATCTCAATGTCAGGAAACTTCCTTACCCTGAGGCTATTTTGCTGTAGTTTAAGTCATTTCCTTTTATTCTTTCTTTAATGCTGTTAGAAAATAGGTTTCCATTCCTTGTGTATAAATCTGAGAAGGTTACATGGAACTAAAATTTAGTTTAAGGTGTGCTTTAGAAATTCTTTTTTCCTCTTTCCACTATGATTCTATAAAATGAGGATAATTCTGCCACCCACAAAAAAAAGTGGATTTATTTATTTTGTTTATTTACTTATTTATTTTTGGCTGCGTTGGGTCTTCGTTGCTGCGCACGGGTTTTCTCTAGTGGCGGCGAGCGGGGGCTACTCTTCGTTGTGGTGCGTGGGCTTCTCATTGCAGTGGTTTCTCTTGTTGTGGAGCACAGGCTCTAGCCTTGTGGGCTCAGTAGTTGTGGCTCACGGGTTCTAGAGTGCAGGCTCAGTAGTTGTGGTGCACGGGCTTAGTTACTCTGCAGCATGTGGGACCTTCCTGGACCAGGGCTCAAACCCGTGTCCCCTGCACTGGCAGGTGGATCCTTAAACACTGCACCCCAAAAAAGTGGATTTATTTATAGCAGAATATTGGAAAAATATGTCCAACAATTTTAGAAAAGTGATACTTCAGTATGAAAATGTTTACCTCGTTCTCCTCAGAACTCTTTAAACCAATGGTTTCCAAACTTGACTAATTTTTATTTTTTATAAATTTATTTATTTTATTTATTTATTTTTGGCTGCTTTGGGTCTTCGTCGCTGCATGTGGGCTTTCTCTAGTTGCGGCAAGTGGGGGCTACTGTTCGTTGCGGTGCGTGGGCTTCTCATAGCAGTAGCTTCTCTTGTTGCAGAGCATGGGATCTAGGCACGCGGCTTCAGTAGTTGTGGCACACAGACTTCAGTAATTGTGGCATGCAGCTTCAGTAGTTGTGGCTCGTGGGCTTCAGTAGTTGTGGCTCGCGGGCTCTAGAGCACAGGCTCAGTAGTTGTGGAGCACGGGTTTACTTGCCCCACGGCATGTAGGATCTTCCTGGATCAGGGCTCAAACCCGTGTCCCCTGAATTGGCAGGCAGATTCTCAACCACTATGCCACCAGTGAAGTCCCTTGACTAAGTTTTAAAAACACTTGGGGAGCTAAATAGTATAAAGATTTTTGGTCCCATGCAAATGTATTGAATTTGATTACCAGAAGTGTAGTGCTTGGGAACTTGTAATTAAAAAAAAAAAATCCACTCTGGAAGCTTTTAGGATCTCCTTTTTATTTCTAGTGTTATCATGTTTTGGTTTGGGTCATTTTTCACGCTTTGTGCTAGGCAGTGGGGAAGTTCTTTTAAGAAATTAGAGATGTGTCCTTCAATTTGGGGAAAATTTTTACTTTAATTATCCCCCCTTTTATTTTCTTTGTTTTCTCTTCCTGAAATTCCAATTATTTGGGAATTTGAGCATCTGGATTAAAACTGTGTTTTTCTTACCATTTTTCTGAGAGTAACCATCTCTGACTTTTTAACTTTACCTTTTAATGTGCCTACTAAATTTTTATTTTGATGGTCATGCTTTGATCATATTTTTAATTTCCTAGAACTATTTTTCTTCTTGTGTGGTGGTTTAAAGAATTTCCACAAATTCTTTGGTGCACCCATCTAAAAGTAAAGCCTAATAATCCTCGCTTTGAGTATGGGCTAGACTTAGTGACTTGCTTCTAATGATTACAAAAAAAGTACAAGTGAGAGTGTGTGATTTTTGCATACCAGGTCATAAAGGGCAATGTGGCTTTCTTATTGCTCTTTCTTTGGATTACTTGCTCTGGGGGAAGCCAGTTGCCATGTTGTGAGAACACACAATAGTGTTACAGAGAGTTCCATGTAGTGAGAAACTAAGGTCTCCTGCCAACAGCTATGTAATAAGTCTTGTGAAGGAAGATCTTCCAGCCCCTGTCAAGTCTTCAGAAAACTGCAGCCCCAGCTGACAGCTTGACTGTAATCTCATGAGAGACCCTGAGACAGACCATGCTGCTAATTTCCTCCCAGATTCATGACCCACAGAAACTGTGTAAGATAGTAAATGTTTGTTGTAAGTTGCTTAGTTGGGGGATAATTTGTCATGCAGCAATAGATAACTAACGTATCTTGCCTCTGAATGTTTCTTTTTATAGCATCCTGTTCTTGTTTCTGATGCCCTATCTTCTGTCATTTCATAGGACATTAGTAATCTTTATTTGCTTATTTTAAGTTTTCTTTTCCTCACTACATTTCCTCTAATTCCTTTGAATTTTTTTTTTTTTTGGACTCAGGATAGTTGACAAAATACCCAAAGAGATGGAAGGGGGTACAGATTCTGGACATGAGGTCATGGGAGAGGAGGCAAACAGACAGCTAACATCTGCTACAGGAATCAAGAAAAACAAAGTAAAAGGAAAAACTTAAATAGCCTGTAAGAGAAAGAGATGTATGAATGTATTTTAGAGGTGTTTGTTTGTTTTACTCTTTGTTTGTTTTGCTCATGATATCATCAACTATAATCAGTACTCAGATTCCTTAATCCACAGCATCTTTGGCAAAGATTTCTAATATAGTGTAGGTTAGAAGTACTCAGTGGTGCCTCTTTACTGTTTTACTTGAATTGAATTCTTCTATTCCTAAAGCTGTATGATAGATAAACCAAGGTGTTATAAGGCTGTGTTAAGAAAACCTGCATATTGTTTGTATAACTAGTGGATTGAGTGTTGAGTTAGTCTGATGGTAGGTTTCAGACAAAACTAAAGGTCAGTGGAATCATTGTAGACTCCATCACCTACTGTCTGTCACCTTGAGTATGTTTTTCAAATGTTAAGAGCCTCTTTTGTCAAATGGGAATAAAAATAGACCCTACCCTGGGGTATTATAAAGATTTAATGAGCTAAGTTGCTTAGAAGAGCACTTGGCACCCTGTTCCCTTTTTTCCTCTTATTCTCCATCTGCTTCCCCTTCTTCTCTCCTTTCTTCTCTTCTCATTCTTTTCTTCCTTTTCTGCTTCTCTTTCTCCACCTCATATTACTCCTTATTACAGGCATATATCATTTAATTGCACTTTGCAGACATTGCATTTTTTACAAATTGAAGATTTGTGGCAACTCTGTGTCGAGCAAGTCTATTGGCGCTATTTTTCCAATAGCATTGGCTCACTCCATGTCTCTGTGTCACATTTTGGTAATTTTTACAATATTTCAAAATTTATTATTATTATTATATTTGTTGTGGTGATCTGTGATCAGTGATCTTTGATGTTACTACTGTAATTGTTTTGGGGCACCACGAACATATAAGACGGCAAACTTCATGGATAAATGTTGTATGTACACTGACTGTTCCATGGACTGGCAATTCCCTAGTCTCTCTCCCTCTCCTCAGGCCTCTCTATTCCCTAAGACACAATAATATTGCAATTAGGCCAATTAATAACCCTACAATGACCTCTAAGTGTTCAAGTGAAAGGAAGAGTTGCATGTTTCTCACTCTATATCAAAAGCTAGAAATGATTAAGCTTAGTGAGAGAGGCATGTTGATAGTCAGGATAGGCCAAAAGCTAGGCCGGTTGTGCCAGTTAGCCAAGTTGTGAAAAAGTTCTCGAAGGAAGTTAAAAGTGCTACTCCGGTGACCACATGCATGATAAGAAAGTAAAATAGTCTTATTGCTGATATGTGGAAAGTTTTAGCAGTCTGGATAGAAGATCAAACCAGCCACAACATTCCCTTAAGCCAAAGCTTAATCCAGAGCAAGGCCCTAACTCTCTTCAATTCTATGAAGGCTGAGAGAGGTAAGGAAGCTGCAAAAGAAAAGTTTGAATCTAGAAGAGGTTTAAGGATCCACCTCCATAACATAAAAGTGCAAGGTGAAGCCTCAAGTGCTGATGCAGAAGCTGTAGCAAGTTATCCAGAAGATCCATGAAGGTGGCTATTCTAAACAGATTTTCAATGTAGATAAAACAGCTTTATATTGGAAGACTATGCCATTTAGGACTTTCATAGCTTGAGAGGAGAAGTCAATGCCTGGCTTCAAAGCTTCAAAGAACACAGTGATTCTCTTGTTAGAGGCTATGCAGCTGGTAACTTTAAGTTGAAGCCAATGCTCATTTACCATTCCCTAAATCCTAGGGCCCTTAAGAATTATGATAAATATACTCTGCCTGTGCTCTATATGTGGAACAACAAAGCCTGGATGACAGCACATCTGTTTACAACATGGTTTACTGAATATTTTAAGACCACTGTTGTGAACTGCTCTTCAGAAAAAAAGATTTCTTTCAAAATAATACTGCTCATTGACAATGCACCTGATCACCCAAGAGCTCCAATGTAGATGTGCAACAGAGTAATGTTTCCATGTCTGCTAACACAGCATCCATTCTGCAGCCCATGGATTAAGGAGTAATTTCAGCTTATTATTATTTTCTAAAATAAATTTATGTATATATTTTTGGCTGTGTTGGGTCTCCGTTGCTGTGTGCTGGCTTTCTTTTGTTGTGGCAAGTGGGGGCCACTCTTCGTTGGCGGTGCATGGGCTTCTCACTGCGGTGGCTTCTCTTGTTGTGGAGCATGGGCTCTAGGTGCATGGGCTTTAGTAGTTGTGGTGTTCAGGCTTCAGTAGTTGTGGCTTGCAGGCTCTAGAGCTCAGGCTCAGTAGTTGTGGTGCATGGGCTTAGTTGCTCTGCAGCACATAGTATCTTCCCAGACCAGGGCTTGAATCCGTGTTCCCTGCATTGGCAGGCGGATTCTTAACCACTGCGCCACCAGGGAAGCGCCCAAGTCTTATTATTTAAGAAATATATTTTTCAGGGACTTCCCTGGTGGCACAGTGGTTAAGAATCTGCTTGCCAATGCAGGAGACATGGGTTTGATCCCTGGTCCAGGAAGATCCCACATGTCTTGGAGCAACTAAGCCCGTGCACCACAACTACTGAGCCTGCACTCTAGAGCCTGCGAGCCACAACTACTGAGCCCACCCACCACAATTACTGAAGCCCATGGGCTCAAGGGCCCACATGCCTCAACTACTGAGCCTGTGTGCTGCAACTACTGAAACCTGCACCTAGAGCCCGTGCTCCGCAACAAGAGAAGCCACCACAATGAGAAGCCCACGCACCGCCAATGAAGAGTAGCCCCCCACTTGCCACAACTAGAGAAAGCCCGCGTGCACAAATGAAGACCCAACACAGCCAAAAATAAATAAATAAATCTTTAAAAAAAGAAATATATTTTTTAAAGACTATAGCTGCCATAGATAGTGATTCCTTTGATGGATCTGAGCAAAGTAAATAGGAAATCTTCTGGAAAGGATTTATCATTCTAGATACCATTAAGAACATTTGAGATTCATTGGAAGAGGTCAACATATCAACTGTAGTAGGAGTTCGGAAGAAGTTGATTCTGATCCTTATGGACGACTTTGAGGAGTTCAATACTTTAGAGGAGGATTTTATTGCAAATGTGGTGAAAACAGTGAGAAAACTAGAATTAGAAGTGGACCCTAATAATGTGACTGCATTGCTGCAACGTTATGATAAAACTTTAAGCTTGAGGAGCTGCCTTTTATGGATAAGCAAAGAAAGTGGTTTCTTGAGATGGAGTCTACTCCGGGTGAAAATGCTGAGAAGATTGTTGAAATGACAACAAAGAATTTAGAATATTACATAAATTTAGTTGATAAAGCAGTGGCAGGCTTTGAAAGGGTTGTCCAATTTTGAAAGAAGCTCTACTGTGGGTAAAATGCTATCAAACAGCACTTCATGCTACAGAGAAATCATTTGTGAAAGGAAGAGTCAATAGACGTGGCACACTTCACTGTTGTCTTATTTTAAGAAATTGCCCCAGCCGCCCCAAACTTCAGCGATCACCACCCTGATCAGTCAGCAACCATCAAAACATCAAGGCAAGACCCTCCACCAGCAAAAAGATTACTACTTACTGAAGGCTCAGATGATGCTTACCAATTTTTAGCAATAAAGTATTTTTAAATTAAGATATATATGCTTTTTTAGACATAATGCTATTGCACTCGTAATATAGCATTACATGTAAACTAAATTTTTATATGTACTGGGAAACCAAGAAATTCATGTGACTCGCTTTATTGTGATACTCACTTTATTGAGATGGTGTAGAACCGAACGTGCAATATCTCGGACATGTTCCTGTATTGGTATTATGTAACAATGTGTCATCATGAACCTTAACTCTGTTTTGGAGGGAATTCTGGTCTATTGACCACTTTTACAAGTCTTATCCATATGGTACCACAACGAATTATAAGATATTGGCACTTACATTTGTTAGTCATAAGCAGACCTCTAACACAGAAGCTTGATTTTCTGTAACACAGCTAAATCACTCAACAAAATTTTACAGAAGGCCTCCTCTGTAAGAGAAGCTGTGCTGGGTGGTGACTATATAAAAATGTGACACACTGCTCATAGTCTAGTGGAGAAGACAGTCAAATATAACACAGAACTCCCCACTATTGTAGGCATTCTTAGGATGCTGTGGGAACTTGGAAGAGTGAGCTCTGATATGCTTATGATAGTCACTGAAGGTCAGACAAAGAGAAAGCACTTGAAAGGGGTGGTGTGTGTGTGTGTGTGTGTGTGTGTGTGTGTGTGTGTGTGTGTGGTGGGGAGTTGGGCATAATTCCAGATATAGAGAACAACATATGAAAAACTACAGAGGTATGAGAGTGCATGTTGTGACTGGAAACTAGTAAGTAACTGAATGTAAAATCTGAGAACCTACTATGTATCAAAGTTATACAGTAAATGGGGAGTCTTCAAACACCAAAACATAGCTCTTTGTACAAGAGCAACAAAGTAAGTCCTCGTGTGGTATCTAAGAATTATAGAATCTGCATAGAGGAAGTACTCCCATAGTACTTTTTGTAGTCTAAATTTTTGTTTAGTAATTTGTTAATGTTTGTTGAATGAAGGAATATATAAATGATAAATCTTAAAGAATGTTTATGAGTCAGCCAGGTTTTGTTTTTCTTTCTCAAATATTACCATTATGTCTCTACTCACTCCAGCGCTTCAATATTTATGTGATACTCAAATGTTTTATTTGGTCCTTCTAATTATTTGCTGCCATCTAGTGTAATAAAGTTGATGTTGTAATTTTTCCCCCAGTTTTATTGAAAACTAATGGACATACATCAGTGTTTGAGTTTAAGGCATACAGCATGATGGTTTAATCTAAAATATTGTGAAATAATTACCATAATAAGTTCAGCTAACATCCATCTTCCCATATAAATACAGTAAAAAGGAAAGAAAGAAGAAAAAAATCTGCTGTGATGAGAACTCTTAGGATTTATTGTCTAAACAACAGTCCTATTTATTGAACAGCAGTGTTAGCTATAGTCATCCTGTTGTATATTACATCCCTAGGACTTATTTGTCTTACAACTGGAAGTTTGTACATTTTGACCACCTTCCTCCAATTCCCCCTCCCCATCCCTTCACCTATGGTTATCAAAGTCTGATCTCTTTTTCTAGGAGTTTGGGTTTTTCGTTTGTTTGTTTTTTGAAGATACCACATATAAGTGAGATTGTACAGTATTTGTCTTTCTCTCTCTGACTTCTTTCACTAAGTATAATGCCTCCATGGTCCATGCATGTTGTCACAAATTGTAGGATTTCCTCGTTACATATCTCACAACTTCTTTATCCATTCATCCATCAGTAGACACTTAGGCTGTTTCCACATCTTGGCTGTTGTAAATAATGCTGCTATGAATGTGGCAGGGGCAGGTATCTTTTTGAATTAGTGTCTTTTGTTTTCTTTGGATGTATTCCCAGGAGTGGAATTGCTGGATCATATGGTGGTTCTATTTTTAATTTTTTGAAGGTCCTCCATACTGTTTTGCATAGTGGCTGTCTCAATTTGCAATACCACCAACAGTGGGATGAAAGCTAAGTCAGTGAAAGAACCTGATATAAAATTCAAGGAATTGTGGGTACAAAAGGTAACTCATATAATTTTAAAAATTAACAATATGAGGTAGTGCAGTGGAATGTGGTGCAATTTGGAATACCCTCTGTCCAAGGTTGCTCTCTCCTGGGTTCATGTACTCCACCTGCTGAAAGTTCATTAATGTTTTCCTCTAGATGATTTTTAATGTTTAAAATGATGTGTATCTTACCATTTCTTGATAATTAAAAAAAACCCTAAGTAAATTAAGGTCAGAAAATGCCATTTAATTTATTCTCTGGCTTTAATTTGTCATATGCCTATTACAGTGTCATCCTCTCTTTCTCCCTCCACCCCATCCCCTTTCTTTTTTATTCTGTGCAGAGGAAAATACTGCTTTGGTTTTTATTTCATTTTTAGAAAACTTGTGGTCCTGAAGGAGAGTTGGCTGGGTAAGTCAGCCATGACATCATCACTAGACTTTCAAGGCAAGTGTAAAATTAAGTTGTTTTTGAAGCCAGTACTTGCTGTGATGGAAGAGACTCCAGAAGGAGGACTTCCTGCCCTTCCAGGCTTAGGGGCCCTTGAAGTTTCCTCTGAGAAGTACCAAATTAGAATTGGAATGATTTATTAGAATATTTTATCTTTCTCCTTTTCCTCAATTCTCTATCCAGTTGTACCATCAACATCATGAATTCCTAAATAGAAGAAACTCTAAGCCGATGCCAGGAGACCTGAATTCTAATTCTAGCTCCTGTTGGAAGTGGTGGTGTGACATGAATCAAGACACATGGCCCTTACTGTCCTCTTTTATAAATTCGAGGCTTGAGTTTAGATTTTTGTTTTGTTTTGTTTTTATCTTTCAGTCTCTAAGATACAGTGATTTTTCTTGCTATTTACTTTGCTGAGCTTTGTTTATTCTCCAGTTTTGAGGGGAATGTAAACCTTGATTAGAAAACAATTCCTGAAGGGTGGGGGATTATAGTGAAAGAATTTTTGGAGCAATAAGGAAAGTTAACTGGTTGCCATTCTTCTTTTAAGTCCATCTGCTAAAAGGTAGCAAAATAGTTTCAGACATATCCTCATCCTCTCACAGTTAAAAAAAAATCCAGAAGATTAAGTCTGAACATGTTTCTATAATTAAAAGGATTCAATATCCAGTATTGGGAAAGATGTGTGTTTATAATATGCAGTTTATCACAAAGAAACCTAAAGCTGGGGGGAGAGAAAATGGAATGGAAAGTACAGTAAGTACTGGAAGCATGTTTAAATATTCAAAGCACGTAGGAGATGCAGAATATCTTGACTCCTCTATGACAAGTTGCAGGCTGTAGCCATCTACTTATATTACTTGTGGAAACTGGAGCTCTTTTTTATGAAGAAATTACTGATTTTCTAGGGTAGTTTATGGAATTGGTCTTATTATTATCTCATAAATAGGATATTAGACTTGAACACATTCTTCAGATAATCTGAAAAAAGAAAGAATTTCACCTTTTTTTAAAAGTGAGGCAATTTTACTTCATTTGGGGATAGCAGCAAGGAACCACTTAACCTTATGAAGAGAAAAAAAAGTTATGTGTCAGTTTGAGAGTTTATCACTGTTAAGAACTTTTCCCAGGAGCTTGTATTATGGGAAAGAAGATTCAAGCACTTTTTTCTTTTCTATATTCTGCTTTCAAGCCCCTCTAACCTATTCAAAAACATTTGTTTAGCACCAGTTTCCCACTATTGCAAGGGCCCCTTGTTAAAAACATAAAAAAATTTATTATGCCCATCTCATTGAAATTATATTTTTGTATCTAGTAATTAGAAGATGACACATATATAAAAACCTGCCATAAATTTAGACCACTTTTCATAGAATTTGATTAGTTATGCCTAGCAGTTCTATGCATTTGAAACATAGTACAACAAGTCCCCTACAAGTTGCAAACTTTGAAAGATGCGAACGTGCCTTTTCACGTCCAATCACATAAGTTAGTTCACATGTCTGGCGTACATTGTCGCGTGCATGCATCCTCTGCAAGTGGTTGTGCTTTTGTGTACTTAGGTTGTGCAGCTTACTAATGAAGACCTGATGGAATTGGAGGTCCAGAGAAAGGACAAAGAGAGACAAGAGGAAGAAGTAACTGAAGAACCAAAGAGATTCACGATGCAGGAAATGGCAAGGGGATTCTCTTTATCTGAGGAGGCACTGTTAGTTTTTGAGGCACGGGACCCGAACGTAGAATGGTACACGAAGGTTGCAACAGTCGTTCAGAATACAATCCAGTGCTACCATGTCACCTACAGCGAGAAAAGGAGCTACTACCCAGACGTCACTGGATCGTTTTTTCAAGAGGGTAGATAGAATTGAATCCAGCAAGGAACCAGAACCTGTGCCATCAACGTCAGGCGTGACTGAAAGTGCAGCTTGCCCTCTGTCTCCTATTGCTGACGATCCTTCAGCTCTACCATCCTCCACCTCCTCTCCCTCCTCCAGTCAGTAACTCTTCTTGCGTGCTCACTCGATGCCAGCCCCTGGATGCCAGCTGTTATACTGTACTACTGTACTTTTCAAAGTACTGTACTGTAAGATTAACAATGCTTTCTTTATTTTTTTGTGTTTGTTTTTTATGTGTTATTTGTGTGAAAAGCATTGTAAGCCTATTACAGTACAGTGCTATATAGCCGATTGTGTTAGTTGGGTACCTAGGCTAACTTTGTTGCACTTACATCAAATTGGGCCTACAAACGTGCTCTTGGAATGGAACTCATTCATATGTAGGGGACTTACTGTACATATATTATCTGTAGACATTCTTCAGAATGTAGGTAATGTTAAGTGAGCAAAAGTGTTGTATAATCTCTTGTATTATCTCCAGGGGGAGGGCCTGAGGTGCACGTTGGTTGAGCTCTCTTGTCTGGAGTTCGTGTTATGAAAACAAAGTGTATACTGAAAGTATGTATGTTTTTGTCCCTCAAACATGGCCTTGCCTTGAAATCTGTGCACTGCCCTGCCACTTTCACCACCATCCTTCAATACTTCTCTAGGAGCAGTGGTTTCTGCATTTAGTGGTTTCATGCACAGGGAACATTTAATAAGATACAACCAAACAAAATCACATAAATATTGGGAGAAATGGGGAAATTGTGTGATTAAGAACATTAAAAAAACCCCACAATACACTATCATTACCATATTCTAAAAGAAGATACATCAAGATTAGAAAGAACATAATCTCAATATAAACAGCCAAATTTAAGTTAAATAAATTTAATTTAATGGAAAATTGACTGCATTGCCCTTATTTTTCTTATTTTCTAGCAGACTGGTGAAATTATCTTTGTGGACTAGTGGTTCCGAATCACTACTCAGAGGATAAAAGCATAACATTCATTTCAAATAGCTTATACTTCTGTTGAATATTTTTATTTTTTCCTATCTAGAACTTACATTCAAATCCTTTAAGAAAGCCTCAGATAATAGCTTTGTTTCTTCCATGTTGAAGAAAGCTTTAAACTTAGGTATAGCATGGAATAGTAACTTCTTAACTTTCATCTTGTTATCCTCCTCTGGTTATTTTTCTTCATTTTGTCATAAAAAATACTTTGCCTTATTCCCATAAAAACTATTTGAGGTGGCTTTAGCATATATTGTAATAAGAGTATATAAATAGAAGAGGAAACTGAGGTAAGAGAAAAATAAAAATAAGGAAATAATGTTAGAACACAAAAATACATGCTGAGAGTCCTGTATAAATTTTAGAGGTGAGCCTTATATATGAATCTAGGATTCCTAACAGTCAAAAGAAAGAGGGAAGCAGATTGATAAATGATCTATTACTGTATAACAAATTACCTCAAAACCTAGCTGCTTAAAATAGCAAACATTTATTATCTCTGAGGGTCAGGAATCTAGGAGGGGTGTAGCTGGCTGCTTTTGGCTCAAGGTCTCTCCTAAGGCTGAAGTTAAGATGTCAGCTGGGGCCGCAGGATCCATTTCCAAGATAGTTCATCACATGGCTGTTGGCTGAGGCTGATGGTCTTGGTTCTTGGCTGGCTGTTGGCAGAAGGCGTTGATTTTTCACCATACCTCTCCACAGGGCTGCCTGGGTGTCCTTATGATATGACAGCTGGATTTCCCAGAGTGACTGATTTAAGCGAGAAGGCAAGAGAGGAAGCCATATTGCCTTCTGTGATCTAGTTTTGGAAATGACATACCATTACTTCTGTAGTATTCTGTTGGTCACACAGACCAACCCTATTACATTGTGAGATGCAACTACACAAGAATATGATCATTGGGGATCACTGGGGGCCGTCCTGGCAAACGGCTTCACCACGATCCAGTTAAAAGATTCAGCATTATTAATTTAAAAAACAAAGCAGTTTTGTGGGAAAAAGAAAATTGTTTCCCATCCCCCCCTCCAGATTGAGATATGAAACAAATTTAATTTATTTCATGGAACTGCATAAAGAGAACATTATATGAAATCATAGACAAGCTCTCAACAATATATCTAAAAGAGCTCAGGTATGAGTTACATATGAATTTTATTTTTATGTTCCAAAATTTATCATATATATGTTATATGATATTGGGAAGTGAGGCTTTGGGGAGGTAATTAAATTTAGATGAGGTCATGAGGTCATGGAGGGGCAGGGTCCTCACCGTGGGAATTGTGTCCTGGTAAGAAGAGACCTAAGAGCGTTCGCTTTCTCTCCTTTTCTCTCTCTCTCTCTCTCTGCCACGTGATGGTACAGCAAGAAGATGGCCATATGCCAATCAGGAAGAGAGTGCTTTCACCAGACACTGAATATGCCAGCACTTTGATCTTGGATTTCCCAGCCTCCAGAACTGCGAGAAATAAATTAATGTTGTTTAATCTACCCAGGCTATGATATTCTATTGTAGCAACATGAACTGTCTGGTACCCCTTAATGTAAACTGGTGGCATAGAAACAAAATATCACTAAGTGAAAGCACTGATATGAAAAATCTACACACTCAAAATTGAAAGTGTTCAGATGTACTAGTGTAATACAGAATAATCTTTAGGGAAATTGGAGTGACGTTTCTCAAATTGAGGTAATTCTGTCCCTGGGACTATATATATCAGCGTACTGGGGATACTTAAAACCAAAGAATTAACATGTCCCATCTTTCTGAAGCATTAAATTTATGTGAAGATTTTGGGGGAAAGTTGTGAATTTTTTTTCTTTGCGGTACGCGGGCCTCTCATTGTTGCGGCCTCTCCCGTTGCGGAGCACAGGCTCCGGACGCGCAGGCTCAGTGGCCATGGCTCACGGGCCTAGCCACTCTGCGGCATGTGGGATCTTCCCGGACCGGGGCACGAACCCGTGTCCCCTGCATCGGCAGGCGGACTCTCAACCACTGCACCACCACGGAAGCCCGTGAATATTTTTTATTAAAACATTTTGTCACATAAGTCCACAAGAAAAATCAGTAGTTATCTTGCGTTTTTATGTCTTTTACCAGTTTTATGTTTTACATTTGTTCAAGTTTTATATGTTTTAATATTTTTATATACCGAGAATTACTGGGAAATTTGGACTTTTGTATCATTAAGGAAACCTTGTTTATTTGCCCCTTTGCCCCCTCCCAATTGGGTACATTTTTGCTGTGAACCCATTTCCACTCTATTATTCATCCTCTGCCCCCTAGATCTAGACCATGTGATTTTTCAGTCACCCTGCCGAGGCTCACACATTTAACATTTTGAAAAGGTAGCCTCTTTTCAAACCCCTGCATACATTTGTTTGTGTATTTGTTTATATATGATTTAGATTGTAGAAAATAATTTTCTCACAAATCAGCTCAACTTCCTAACATAATTTCCCATAATTAAATCTTTTGTTTATAAATATGAAACTTAGTTTTACTTTCCTTGGCGGCGAGTTCCCTTGTAATACAAATATACCTGAAATTCTGCTTTAAAAATTACTGTAATGCCTCTCTTTTTCTTCTTAAAAATGTAATATTATACATTTAAAATTGTATTTTCAACTAGGGCCACCCATGGGTAGTGGCAAATGAAAATTTTGATGTATAGTATAAGCTTAAAACCTATGAATATGTAAATTATTCATACTCGAATAAAGAAAATAACTGAAATGATCAAAGGTTGTGAGCGAGTGGCATTTTCCCTGAAGACTATCTTATTGGCAGAAAATAAAAGAATTAGCATTACTCCAATCACAGTAGGGAGAGTCAGCAGTAATCAAAACTTGTAGAATGGGGCTTCCCTGGTGGCACAGTGGTTGAGAATCTGCCTGCCAATGCAGGGGACACGGGTTCAAGCCCTGGTTTGGGAAGATCCCACATGCCGCGGAGCAACTAGTCCCGTGAGCCACAATTACTGAGCCTGCGCGTCTGGAGCCTGTGCTCCGCAACAAGAGAGCCCGCGACAGTGAGAGGCCCGCGCACCGCGATGAAGAGTGGCCTCCACTTGCCACAACTAGAGAAGGCCCTCGCACAGAAACGAAGAGCCAACACAGCCAAAAATAAATAAATAAATTAGTAAAATTAAAAACAACTAACCAAAAAAAACTATTCCCTTAAAAAAAAAATTGTAGAATGTACTCAGATGCTAGGCTATGCTAGGTTAACAAATTAACCTCAAAATCTTAGTGGCTTAATGGTACAGTGGCTAGTTTTCACTTGACCAGTCAACTGTGGGTCCAGTTGCTCTGCAGGGCAGCTCTGTTCCAAACAGGGACTCAAGAATCTAGTTTGCTTCCATATTGTGACTGTTATCTCAAAACGTGGCTTCCAGATTGGAAGATCACATACTGGCTCTTAAAAGCTTTGAGTTAGAAATGACATACCTTATTTTCTTTCCCAACCCAAAGCTAGTCACACAGGCTTATCTAACTGCAAATGTCTAAGGAAATGTGGAGTAGCACATGTATATTTGGTGAGGAGTACAGGACTCTACCATTGGTGCTTCTTCAAGCATGAGTCTTATTATTATGGAGGTGCAAAATAGCTTGAACCTTAGCGTGACTTATGGGGATAAAGTCAGAGTAACTGCATAAAATGACCCATCTTTCAGTGGTTTTTAAAAACCAACCCCACAAATTATGAAGAAAATCACTAAAAGTTTTAAACAAAAATGAAATAATTAAAGCTGCCTTTAAAATTATTTTCAGAATTCTTGTGGACAACGATGCTACTGAATGGGAGAATGTTTGGAGAAGGTTTGGTATTGCAGATTTAGCTAAAATATGTTTTGCCTCAAAAATTGGTATCCAAGCTGAAACAATTGACCTTTCTGAACTATACTGTTGAAGGACACATTTTTATATGCTCAAAACATGTATGCAAACATGTTGATGACAAACATTATTGATCTAGCTTCTCACTGATTTTTGTTTACTATTGTTTACAGTGAGAATATTTGTGAATTCATATTTATTTGCAAAGTACAAACAAAAATATTTTCAACAAGATGATGGATTTTTAGTGAACAGAATAGAAACTGAAAAAATTAATAAATGTGGTGAAATCTATCACATATAAAGTTGGGAGGTGCTTATCTCCTGAATTTATTAGCTAATACTGTAGAATTTATTGAGAACATTTCACAGGATGGTAAAAATGATAAATTGTGAATGTTTTTACTGAAAACAATAGTGTTGCTTCAATGAAAAATGAACTTTGAGGGTAAATCTTGAGGATTGAAGAAGAAGGTTGATCTTGAGGGTCATGAACCATTTGAGACTGTTAAATATACATGTGATTGGAAATTATAGCTTTAATGGTAAAATCTCACTTTCTTCATTGAAAAAGTCTTTTGACAAGTAATCCCCAAATTGTAAAATATACTGACCCTGGATTAAGGAGCCTATCAGTCTTTCTTATGTCACTAGTGACTTGTTCTTACAGAATGTCTAACATTAAATTAGCCTGATGTTTCTGCTTGCACCCACTTATCTTTGTAGCTGCATTCTGAGTGCCTCCTCTTGATGATTTCCCTTCATAGCTTGAAATGTAGTAAAAGCAAACACACACAAACAAACCTCTTGTAATCCCTACCTACACATTTATGGGGTTCTGGGTCTCCAAAATATTCTTACCTCAAGAGAATAGAGAAAATTGAGAAGAAATTGAAAATATGTTTGGTAGGAGCTTGCTTGAATCCAATTTTTCAAATTGGTGTTCACTGTTACAGAATTCTGTCAATTTACCACAAGACATGCTTTTACTAAAATTTTCCCTAGCAATGACTAATTCAAAACATTGTTTCTATATTCAAATAAACATATCATAAAGTAGGATACAAGAGTTCTAATAGGCATTTTTTTATTCTGGAGAGCCCCACTGGGTATGCCAAGACTGTCAGATCTACATTGGTTTTTGATGGATTTTCCTGCCTAGTCCTGCTTTATTCCCTCTAACTTTGATAGGTCTCACCCTCCAATAAAACTCTTGCACTCCTAATACTACCTTAGTGTCTGCTTACTCAAGGACCTGAAGTGATGCAGTAAGGCACCAGCAGTGAAGATTATGAATTGGATCATTCACCATTTGGCTGGCATCCCAAGTGGTATGTGTGGCAAAGATAGTTTCTAGCACAAGATGGCAGCCAAGTTGTTTACACTTTCACCATTGGTGATTTGGGAAAATGTTCTGGTGGAGAATGCCTTGACTGGTACAATAATTCAAGCTTTTGAAAAGTGCCAGGGTGGTAGTGGGTGAACAATGAAAACAATGACATGAAATTTGCTGACTGATAGTAAGTTGCATTGATGCTTTACAGGGGGCTAAAGAAATGTTGAGGGCATTTAACAAACACTTGAAAACTAAGTGTGAATGTCATAAGACCTCTTTGGTAATTACAAAAGGCCTTTATCTCCTGCAATGAGACAACAAAAATTGCTGAAAACCATACTCAGTACTTAGTTTGAGTCACCGGTCTTCAAAGACAATTGACTTCTTAGCTAAGGCAGGACTGCTATGTCAAGGTAGGGCTTTGGCTGGAAAACTTGGGTCCCTGATGTATGGGATGAGGATATTTGTGTGGATAACCTCAAAGATTTTGAATCCCCAGATTCCTCTGAACCGTCAGAGCCTGCAGAGATATCCTGCCCCTCCGTATTAAGAGCTAGTACTCCTATCTTCTATCCCCCATGGGGGAAGACACTACAGAGGACTCTCTTCTGCAAAGCAGTAGAGGCTCCCTCAAGATCTGTCCTTGCTTCCTCTTCTGGCTTCCAGACCAATAACTAAGATTAAGTCACAACATAACCCATCCAAGGACATGCTGGACTTGACATGGAAAGAAAGAGACCAACCAAAGGAGCTGCAAAAATGAGTCAGCATGTACTGACAGGAGCCCGGGAAGGTTCTTGATCAAAGTGACTAAAATTTAAGACTGGATAAGGAAGAGGTTATTGACTTGGGGCCACTTTCTTAGGATATGAGATTTAACATCCTGACAAGGATGCCAGAGGATGGTGCAAACTCAGAGCTAAGATGACTCTTAGAAGCTTGGAGAAAGCAATGGCCCAGGCTGAATGAAATTTAAATGCCTGAACTACCATGGCTGATGGTGGAGGAAGGGATTAGGGATTAGGAAGGCTTAGGGATTGGGCATGCCAAAATGTTTATATTATGCACCACCAGAAAACCCACCAAGGAATTATAGCCCAAGACCCAGAGGACACATCATTACCAAGACCATCATGAGTGCATAAGTGAGAGGGGAATAGCTAACAAGGTCAGTGGTGGCTCTCCTTTGTAGGTTATAACTGATGGAAGGAGAAGTTGTCACAGAGCTTGGCTCATGATAGCAATGGGAACAATGGGACCCCAAAGTTATAGAGGCCAGAGGGTGATGCTTATCTGCCAGAAGCCAGGGGGTTGCAATTATTGTAATGTCCAGAGGGGCTGGAATGGCAGCTGTCTTAGTCAGCTTGGGCTTTTATAACAAATACCATACATTCAGTGGCTTACACAGCAGAAATTTATTTCTCACCGTTCTGGAGGCTGAAAGTCGGAGATCAAGGTGCCAGCACGTGTGGTGGTTTCTGGTGAGGGCCCTCGTCCTGGTTTATAAACAGCAGCCTTCTTGCTGTATCCTCACATGGTAGAGAGAAGAAGCTCTGGTCCCCACCTCTTCTTACAAGGATGCTAATCTCATCATGGAGGTACTACCATCATGATCTCATCTGAATTTAATTACTCCCCAAAGGCTCCACCTCCAAATATCATCACATTGGGGATTAAGGCTTTAAGTGTATGGCTTTTGTGGGGACACAAACATTCAGTTCATAGAGGCAGGCTTGAACCCCATAACATTGTGAAGATGATTAACAGAGCATGGCATCCCTAGAGACAAAAGAGATGAGCAGGCAATGAAGGTGCTGTTTAGTACCTATAATCAAAAGAAAGTGGCAATGGATAAGCAGGAAACTAAGGGTTATCTTCCATTAAAAAGTAAAGATGAAAGGTGACCTATTATATGAATACAATTATATGAAATGTCTAGAATAGGCAAATCCATAGAGATAGAAAGTAGATTAGTAGTTGTCAGGGGCTGGTGGGGGGTTGGTGGGATAGAAAATAGTGACAACTACTTAATAGGTACAGATTTTCTTTTTAGAGGTAATAAAATGTTTTGGAATTAGATAGGGGTGATAATTGTACAACATTGTGAATGTGCTAAAAATCACTAAATTGTACACTCTAAAGTGGTTAAAATGATGAATTTTGTGCTATGTAAATCTTACCTTAATTTGAAAAGAGATGATCCCTTGCCCAGACCTGAGTCAGTGTTCAGGTCCAGAACCTGCTACATGAAGAGGTAGCTAGATTCCCAGGAGGAAGTTCTCTGAAATACCACACGAAGTACATGCCCTGATGGTAGCCTCAGTCTTTGCCCAAAGGGACCTATGGCCATTTATTCAGGTGACAGTTCTGTTCACTGAGGAAAGGGAACTGTCCAGACATGTTGAAGACTATTAACGCTGCAGGAAATAAGTTGACATTGATAAACAGAAACCCAAAGTGTCATAATGCCCCTATATTAGTCTGCTTGGGTTGCCATAACAAAATACTACAGACTGGATGGATTAAACAACAGAAATTTATTTCTCACAGTTCTGGAGGTTGGGAAGTCCAAGATCAAGGTGATGTCAAGGTAGGTTTTTTTTTAGATTTATGTATTTATGGCTGTGTTGGGTCCTCGTTTCTGTGCGAGGGCTTTCCCTAGTTGCAGCAAGCTGGGGCCACTCTCCATCGTGGTGCACGGGCCTCTCACTATCGCGGCCTCTCTTGTTGTGGAGCACAGGCTCCAGACGCGCAGGCTCAGTAGTTGTGGCGCATAGGCCCAGCTGCTCCGCGGCATGTGGAATCCTCCCAGACCAAGGCTCGAACCCGTGTCCCCTGCATCGGCAGGAAGACTCTCAACCACAGCGCCGCCAGGGAAGCCCCCAAGGTAGGTTTTATTCTGAGGCCTCTTCTCTTCGCTTGTAGGTGGTCACCATCTCCCTGTATGCTCACATGACCTCTTCTATGTGCACATGTGAAGAGAGAAAGAATGAACTCTCTGTTGTCTCTTCTTATAAGGGCACCAATCCTACTGGATCAAGTCCCCACCCTTATGATCTCACTTAATCTTAATTACTTAATTACTTATGTCCTTACAGAACTCATTTCCAAATAGAGCTACACTGGAGGCTAGGTCTTCAATATATGAATTTTTAAGGGACACCAACATTCAGTCCATAATACGCCCTATTAGTTTGGAAGCACATGGGGGGCAGGTAATGAATGGAGTCTTGATCAAAGTGTGACTTCCCACTGGTCCATTAGACTGCAGACCCACCCGGTGTTCATTTTCATGTTGCTAAATTGGGAACGACATTCTTGGTTATGTCAAGCATGTCATAGCCCCATAATGGGTCTTGGTTTGTGAGGTAAGAAATATCATACCAGGGAAAACTAAGGGGAAGCCTTTGAAACTTCTCACCCTTACCCCCAGCCAAAACAGTGAATCAAAAACAATGTTGCATCCCAGAGAAGACAGTGGAGTGCGTCCCTTAAATATCTAAAAGATGCAAAGATGATAATCTCGATTTAATTCACCAGACTGGCCTCTGCAGAAGCCATATAGATCCTGCAGAATAACTGTAGACTATCTCGCTGTAATAGCCTCGCTGCAGTAGTCATGCTGGGTGTAGTATTTTTGTTAGAACAGATGAATGTGGCTTCAGGTACATTATTTGTGGTCACTGATTTTGGTAAATAAATTCTTTTCCATCCCAGTGAGGAAAGAGGATCATGAACATTTGCATTCACATGAAGTGGATAACAAAACCTTACACCTAATGGAACTAGAAAAAGAAGAACAAACAAAACCAAAAGTTAGTGGAAGGAAAGAAACAATATAGATCAGAACAGAAGTAAATGAAATAGAGACTTAAAAAATAGAAAAGATTAATTTAACTAAGAGCTGATTTTTGAAAAGATAAAACTTAAAAAAAATTTTATTTATTTTTGGCTGCATTGGGTCTTCGTTGCTGCGTGCGGGCTTTCTCTAGTTGCGGCGAGCGGGGGCTACTCTTTGTTGCGGCGCCCGGACTTCTTGTTGCGGTGGCTTCTCTTGTTGTGAAGCATGGGCTCTAGGCGTGTGGGCTTCAGTAGTTGTGGCATGTGGGCTCAGTAGTTGTGGCTCGCAGGCTCTAGAGCACATGCTCAGTAGTTGTGGCACACGGGCTTAGTTGTTCCATGGCATGTGGGATCTTCTTGGACCGGGGATCAAACCCATGTCCCATGCATTGGCAGGCGGATTCTTAACCACTGTGCCACCAGGGAAGTCCCGAAAAGATAAACAAAATTGATAATGCTTTTGCCAGACTCATCAAGAAAGCAATTAAAAATTAAATAAATAAAATCATAAATGAAAGAGGTTACAACTAACACCACAGAATTACATAAAAGATCACTACAAACAAATACATGCCAATAAAATGGACAATGTAGAAAGAATGGATAAATTCCTAGAAATGCATGATTTCCCAAGACTGAATCAGGAAGAAATAGAAAATATGAATAGACCAATTACCAGTAATGAAATTAAATTAGTAATCTAAAAATCTCCAAACAAAAAAGTCCAGGACCAGACAGCTTCACAGATGAATTCTGCCAAACATTTAAAGAAATTCTGTCCTTCTCAGACTATACCAAAAAATTGAAGAGGAAGGAATGCTTCTGAACTTACTCTACAAAGCCAGCTTCACTCTGATACTAAAATCAGTCAAGGACACTTCAAAAAAACAAAATTATAGGCCAATATCACAGAATGTAGATGCAAAAATCCTCAACAAAATATTAGCAAACCAAATTCAGCAATATGTTAAAAGTATCATGTACCTTGATATAATGGGATTTATCCTAGGGATGCAAGGACGGTTCAGTATTTGTAAATCAATCAACATGATACACCACATTAACAAAAGGGAGGATAAAAATCACATGATCACCCCACAGATGCAGAAAAAGCATTTGACAAAATTCAATATCCATTTATGATAAAGATCTCTCAGCAAAGTGGGTACAGAGGGAATAACCTCAATATAATAAGGGCCATATATGACAAACCTATAGCCAACATCATATTCAATGTTGAAAAGCTGAAAGCATTTCCTCTAAGATCAGGAACAAGACAAGAATGTCCACTCTTGCCACTTTTATTCAACATAGTATTGGAAACCCTAGCCACAGCCATCAGAGAAGAAAAGGAAATAAAAGGAATCCAAGTTGGAAAGGAAGAAGTGAAACTGTCACTGTTTGCAGATGACACAATACTATACATAGAAAATCCTAAAGATGCCACCAGAAAACTACTAGGACTAATCAATGAATTTGGTAAAGTTGCAGGATACAAAATTATTATACAGGAATCTGTTGCAATTTTATACACTAACAACAAACTATCAGAAAGAGAAGTTAAGGAAACGATTCCATTTACCATGATATCAAAAAGGATAAAATGCCTAGGAATAAACCTGCCTAATGAGGTAAAAGACCTGTACTCAGAAAACTATGACACTGATGAAAGAAATTGAAGATGACACAGACAGATGGAAAGATATACTGTGTTCATGGATTGGAAGAATTAGTACTGTTAAAATGACAATAATACCCCTGGCAATCTACAGATTTAATGCAATCCCTATCAAAATACCAATGGCATTTTCACAAACTAGAACAAATAATTCTAAAATTTGTATGGAAACACAAAGACCCTGAACAGCCAAAACAATCTTGAGAAAGAAGAACAGAGCTGGAGGTATCATGCTCCCTGTCTTCAGACTATACTACAAAACTACAGTAATCAAAGCAGCATGGTACTGGCATAAAAACAGACAGATCAATGGAACAGGATAGAGAGCCCAGAAATAAACTCATACTTATATAGTCAATTAATCTATGACAAAAGAGGCAAGAATATACAATGGGGAAAAGACAGCCTCTTCAATAAATGGCGATGGGGAAACTGGACAGTTTCAGATGGAAGAATCAAACCAGACTACTTAAAAATAATGTGGCCATTTAAAAACTTGACATATAAAGTATGTATACATAAACAGAAAATTCGTTCAGAAAAACAATTTGTTTTCTACCTAAGCATGATGGATTACTCTCCCCAAATGGCCTGTGTACACTAGCTGTGGGTGTGATTGCTAAACAGTCAATGTATTTATTAAGTCATTTCTAGAAAACAGTCAATTTGGTGTGTTGGTGGTGGCATTGGATGGTGTGTTTCAACCAAAGAAACAGCTTTAATTTCCTGCAGTAGTTTGCCTACTACTAAGGCACATCTTTCTATAAGTAGCTCTCCTTGACATTTTAATTAATGATTAAAAAATAAGTACACAACGTTGTGAATGTACTTAATGCCACTGAACTGAACACTTAACATGGTGAAAATGGTAAATTTATGTTATGCATATTTTACGTGCCCCCCCCGGAAATATTCCTATGGGTTAATTTACAAGTTAACAGAATTTTAGAGCTGGAATTTTCTCAGCTCATCTTTCAATGTCAACCCTGAAAGTGTTGAGGTTGACTATGAGAGGATGTGACATTTTGGCCTTAGCCAGTCTCTTCCTAGTCTTTCCTGTTTTGCAGGCGAGGCTGGTGTGTGTATGTGTGTGCGCACGCGCGCGCGCTCAAGAGAAGGTCTTCTCTATCCCTTGCCCACTCTGATGCTGGGGAGAGGGCAAGTCTGTCTGTCTGTCTCTGACTCTCCTTCTCCCTCCGTGTTTTCTCGTGTGATTGGAGACCAATGAGTACGCAGCCGGACTAGTTTTCCTCCTTCCTGGGGAAAGGTGCAATTTAAAGGTTCTGTCGCAGCAGATTAAAAGATCCTGGATATTTTGGCCACTCCACTCTGCCGCCTTAGCCGGCAATCAGCGGACTGAGGGTGGGGCTGGAATGAAAAAGGTTTGGATCTCAATGACAGGAGATGAAAGTTGCAAAAACTCTGCCCAGGTTTCTGCTCTGGATCAACTTTCCAGGTTATATGATGAACAGGTCTTAGGACTCGCGGTGGTGCATCCTCCCTCTGACTCGTGCCTTGGTTCGCCGCTCCTGCTCAGCGTCCCTGCGCTCACAGTCCCCGCACCTGCCGGGCGCGCGCCCCACCAGCCCGGGGCTGGAGTCTCCGCCGCCGCTGTAGTTGCCGCCGCCACGGGGCCTGCTCCACCAGGCACATGCGCACTGGCGACGCCGGGCCGGCGCCTTCAGTCTCCTCCTCCGCCGCCTCCGGGTTCCGCAGTCACTTCCTGCAGCTGTTTCCCTGTGGGTCCGGTTGGACTGACTTTTGACAGTCAGCCTTTAGCTGCGGAGGGGGCTCGGCGGGACCAGCGAGAAAGTTGCGGGGAGGGAGGCGGAGTTGAACCGGGCCGAGCGGGGTGCGTAGGACCGAGGGCGGCGGGCGTCCCGGGCAGACGCGGCGCCCAGACTCCCGGAGCGTTCTGGGGGTTCCGGTAAGTGCGGGCGATCGCGAGCCTCGGGGCATTTAGGACGAGCACAGGAGCGACGGGACTAGGAGTTCCTTTCCGGTGCGGTCTTTCCACCTGCCCTCCACGTGACAGACTTGCGCTGCTTTTATTTATCTGTTTGTTTATAAGCATTTCACGTGTACTGTTTGGATCATTTTAGGCGTGCAGCTGCCTTGGCCCTCGCGCTTGCCCCCGCCCCGTGGGAGACCGGGGATTCCATCTTTCGTGATGGCATCCTTATGGGATTGAGGTGCGTGTGTATGTGTATGTATGTGTGCGCGCGCTCGTGTGTATGCATGCACATTTTAAGAATGTAAGGTATATGTGGGCGATGCTGAAGTATATGTAGCTTTGATTCAAATAACGTGAAAGGTTCCCTGGGATTAGGAACCGTCATAGCTGAGCCTAGAGAACATTCGCCAATCCACCAAGGCCTCTGCTCCCCCAGATTCTTCCGTTCTTTTGGGTCTTCCTTATGTGATATACCTTACCTCAACTGATTATTTTTCTATTTTCCTCTCTCTCATTCCTTCTCGCTGCGTTCTGATGACCTTTGAATAACGCTCACCGTCTTTCCCTCGTTTCCAGAATTCCCAATTACGGACTTCCCTAGTTTGTTGAGGTGCCAGTAACCTGTTCCTTTATTGTGTTCCCTTTCCTAAGAAGATTTCTCCAAATGAGAAAGTGGTTGTCTTTAATACAGTAAGTGAAGAGTAGGCCCCAGTCCGATCATGAAAACTATGCTATATGATCATTCGTTTTCTTTAAATAGGGTACACTGAAGCTTTGATTTTCTTTATTGCCCCTCAACCCCTTCCAAACCGGGATATTAACCACCATAAATCCTTCATTTATGCCACTTCAAGCATCAAATTGAATGGCTTTTATGATCCAAGGAATATTTTATTTACATCAGCTATCAAGTTAGTTTCTTTTAATCTAATGCAGTAGTTGAGCAGATCTGAGTCGCAAGTGCTTTGAGTCTCTTTATATTCCACCATTCCTGCTTTCATTGAAGGCTTCGTTTTAGTATTTCTTTTAGTTTTTTATTTTCTGCTAGTTTTTTTTTTTTTTTTGCAAGTATAGAAATACCTGATGTAATTGTCATGCACAGACGCTTTTGGGGGGAGTTGACATCGTTTCGATTGTTAAATATTACAAGAAAGAATTTTGGACTGTCTAGCTATTCTTTAAACATTATAAAGGTAAGATGCAATAATGGGTAAGTCTGTACTTGGTGAGAATTTTTTCTTCAATTCAGGGGATTTTATCAGGCCTTTATTTTGATGGAAGCCTGTAGACAACACTGGGGGAGACACATGCTGGTATTTCCTCAAGTGGGAGTAAACTTTCATAAAACAAGTCCAGACATGTCTAGGCATTTGGTAGCATTTGATTTTCTGTTTATATTGCTGATTTCCTTTATCCAGATGTTTTGACACCCTCCTCCACCATTTCTCTTCTGAGCTGACAGCTTGTCATTGGCACTTTGGTATCAGTATGTCTCTGTACAGGTGGTATGTGTAGTTTTTTAATATTATGAATTATTATAATTAAGTAGTTGAACTTTAAAAAAGTGGTCTTTGTCTCCTTAGTTTCCCTTTTCAAAATATCTGTATCTGCATTTGCTTTCTGAATGTCTTTGACTTAATTGAGAGAAATAATATGGTTATAGAGACCCTGACTTTTTAAATGTTCTAAATCTGTATTGCTTTTTAAAAAAATATTCTCAGAGAAATGGACAGCATACTTCTGCTTGAGAATAAAATAATATTGTTGTATTTCTAAATATTATGTTTAATGAGAAGTATTGTTAAGTACTATGACTAATAATTTATGTACTTTGTCCTTTACTATATTATTTTCCCATTGCACTGATGTCCTTTGCTACCCCAAGACCCTGAATTTAGTATAAAAGCTGTTACTTGGTTGCAATTTCCATGTGTATATACTTATTAAATGTGGTAAAAGAGACTTTTAACTTTTCGAAATGTTCTTGGTTAATTTTAGTAAATCTATTATTGTCATAAAATGTACACATTTCTATTGCAGATGGAAAATTCCAGCAGCTTAAAATAGCCATATTCTATTGACCAAGAAAAGAGGTTTTAATAGTATTGAGAGTGAAAAGAATAGAGGAGTTTGAAATAAGGATTTTAATTTGGGTTAATTAGAATTGTGGGAACTCAAAGTGCATACTGTGGTTCATTTTGAGATACTCAGGGTTAGAAGTTGCCATCTGGGTGGGAGACTGGAGAAATCATAGATAAAATTGAAGTGGGATTGGAACATACTGGGTCTTCTCTGAGGGAAACAGAATAGAGACTATCAGTTATTTAATAAGAAGGGGAAAGCAAGTAGTCGAAATACTGAGGAACGAGAATTATATTGAGGCTTGTGGTAGTGTGATTCAGTATGCCATTGGACATTTACTTGATACACTATTTCATGTAGGTAATTTACCTCTAGAGGGAGAGAAAATACTCTGATTTTATAGTGGACTCATGAATACCGTCTAAGGCTATATGAGGTGGGGTCTTAAACTCAAGCTTACGGGGAGCAGGCCAGTAATATGAATATAGGCAGCAGGCTGAGTGGGGACTGAGGTGGCCTAGAGAAGGCAAGCTTGGCTACCACGGGACAGTGCCTGTCAGCACTAACTAGCTAATTGTTGCCCGTGTAGGACCATGGGCCAAGTGTTGCCAGATCACCCTTTTATCAAGAGGAGCCACAAATCTTTTGATTTTTAAATGTTAACTTTAATTCAATTTAAAAATGAAAGCAAAACAAAACACTGTATATTCCAAGCAGAACACATCTGTGGCTGCATGTGGCGTATAGGTTGTCTGCTTGCAGCCTCTGCTCTGAGGAGTCATTGGCTCAATTATTTAAATATTACTAGTTGATCAGAAGGTACACTTTTATTTATTTTTGTCACAAGGTAACTCAGATTTTTTCCTAGAGTTCTGTGATATTTTAGCTAGTTCTAGAAGTGCTGGCAGTAATCTGAGCAGTGAAACTCTTTATTTCATTCTTTTTGATATCATTTGGATAGAAAGACTAGTTTGCACGGAAAGGAGATATTTGCTAAGGTTCTTTGCTGGTGGTGTTTTTTTTTTTGTCTATGCATTATTATCATCAGGAGTGTTTAAGTGTGCCTGAGGGAAGGGGTCTGGACTGGGTGACCTTTGATGTCCATTTCAGCCATGTGATTTTTAGATTTAATTAGCCACGGATGCAATACTGTTAATAATGTTCCTGGGCCAGAGGGACTGCATTTGGAGCTGTGCCAAGCAAAATCAAGCCAGATCTATAAAGCTGTTCTCAGTGGAAGAGCACTGTGTCAGTGTGGATTAACACACAGGGGCAGTCTGCTGGATGAGGTAAAAGGAAAGGAGTCCTAAAGATGGTTTGGAGAAGTAGAGGAAGGGGCAGATGGTGTGGTCATTTACACGTCATATTGCAGAGGACACATTTTTAAGTATTCTTTTGCTGTTGATTCAGATTTGAAGACCCGACTTCTCGTCACCCACTGGATTATGCCCAAGTCTTTCCTACCCAATGATCCTCTTGCAACACGCTGGGCTTCCTCCGCCTAAGCGGCCCTCATCCTCTCCTCCTATGTCAGTGGCCGCCAGGTCTACAGGAACCTTGCCGCTTCCGCCGCAGAAGCCTTTTGGGCAGGAGGCTTCCTTGCCTCTGGCCGGGGAAGAAGAGTTACCTAAGGGAGGGGAGCAAGACACTGCCCTGGAGGAGCTATGTAAGCCCCTGTACTGCAAGCTCTGCAATGTCACCTTGAACTCAGCACAGCAAGCCCAGGCTCATTATCAGGTAAGGGAAGAAGAGAAAAATCAGGCATTTAGTGGGAGAACATTTCAGGGCTCTGCCCAATTCAGAGTTGTCTCTGAAATGACCAGTTGTGCCTGGAATAATAAGATGGCTAAGTATTAGTTTGTTTGGCTAAAAACACAATGTTCCTACTTTAAAAAAAAGCATCGCTTTTCATAGGATGGCGTCTCTCTCAACCTCCTACACTTAGCTGTGTGGCATTTGACAGCTTACCAGTTGTTAAATGTAAATCGTCTATGCGCGTTTGAACCTGTGATCCTAAGGAGAACAGCTGTTTGAAACATGGTGTACCAAACTCAATCCAGTGTCAAAATTGTTTAGAAGAGTTAGTTTTATAAATATTCTCTTCTAGCTAATACAGTTTGTATCAGTTCAGGGTATTCTCTGTCTATGAATCTTATGCTTTTCCTGGTGACCTCTGTCACTGCTAAGGAAAACACAGGTATCTTTCTGTAGCGAGAATAAAATGACATTGCAGTATTGAACCCTGTTCTTCATTTTTAATAATCATACTCTGACTCCTTTTAGCCTTTAGTATGAGCTATTACTTATTTCTAAGATGTAAAGCTTCCACCTCCATGTAGAATAACTAGTGGAAAGGACAATTTTAAAGGATGTTATTACCTAAGAACAAATGGAAAATTAAATTTTGGCTAGAAAGAGAGTACAGTATTTCTTTTTATTCTAGATTGTTTTCTGTATATAAAATTATATCCTTTTTTTGAGAAAAGAGCTCAAAGAAGCAATTGAGGCCAAATGCCATTGAATGAAAGTGTATCTTCTGGGTCATCATTGATTTGACTATCTATTCTTTGCATGAATATCTAAAATAATAGGACAGTATGGTAGAAAGATGACTGTTACAAAGATGTTTCTTCTATTGTGCCTCTACAACTTTCTCCAACTTAAAGTTTTTATTTACTCTGGGTGCAAGTCTTTTTTGTTTTGTTTTGATCTTGAAGAGTGATAATTGTGTCACTTTGTGATTGTACATCAGAAACATTTTGGTGGTGAATTGTTTTCTCTGGGATTTAGGGGAAAACATGATATGTTACTTCTCTGGAGTTCCTGTTGTTTGGGTTTGTTTTGCCCTCTGGTGCAAAAAGTTGAGTTGATTATCACCCAGATCTTGACACGTGTCATTATTGGTTCATAAAGGCCTCTTCTGGTTTTAGTTTACATTTTTTTCCTTTTCCCCAACCCCTACTCTCATTCTGTCTGTGTACCACTCTCCACGACGATGGTTTGATACAGGGTCTTCCTTTGCCTGTTTTGCCATTCGGTTGGAGTCTATTAGGATGGATGATTTATCTCAAATCCAAGACACAGTGCTAATTTTTGTCTTCATTTGTTCCTGTGGAATATTCGGTTTTATGGCCTACGACTCACTATGAAAAATCAAGCCTGGGTTGTAAAGTTTTGATTTTTAGCTGTGTAAAGCCCCTAGTAAATCATTAACTTGGGAGCAAGCCCACTTGTGTGTCATACAAACATATAATTACTCTTTACAGAAGAGTTGTTTACTTTTATGAGGGAAGACTCTCGGGCAATGTGTAATTTTAATATGTGTGCATGGATTGTGCATACACCTCCTGCCTTTTTTTCTCCTAATATCACTTTGTGACTTCATAGACAGTGATGGATGCTTTTGGTTATACATAGAGAGAATTCAGTTTGAGCAGGGTCGTTGGATTCTAAGGCTTAAACTAAATAAGAAAGAGAATCAACCTTTATTTAGATTTTTTCTTTTCTTCTACATTTGTGTGTGTGTGCGCTCTGAACTTTTTAGCTTATGAGTAATATATACTTAATTTCAGCTCCCTCAGTGATACAGTGAATATATAAACTAGAAAATATAAGAAAATGGAAGTGAATTTTAGATAAATTTCTCAATAATCAGAATTTTTAAGTGGAAAAGTTGGAGGAAAAGGACAGCCTGTCATAGAAACAATTTAAGCAGCCAAAAACTAAGGAAGGTTAGAGTAGAGAAGAAGCAAGCAGGCATCAAGAGAGTGGAACCTAATGGAAAATGAAAAGTTTGGGTGTAATAAAAGCCTATTCCTAAGAGCTTAGAAGCAAAGATTTGAATGAAACCAATGTCACTGGTAATTCTTAAAGAAGAAGAAGTTTTCTGCAGAGGAACAAAGCAAAGCAGTTCATGTATACAAGTACAGAGCAATTTCATTAGGGTAGCATAGACGAAAGCTAATTTAGACGTGAAATCTGGATTTCAACGAGATAGAAATGTCAAGATGAGAGAGTGTGGATCAAAGAGTAAATCAGAATAATAAACAATCAGAACATGAACACAACCTAGAGGTGGATGAACCAACATAGAAGCAAAGCATAGAAATGTTAGCCTGAAAGATGCATCAGAGACTGCACCAAGGGTACATGAATAGGCTGTGATTTTAAAAGGCTGCTAAAGACAAGAGTAAGACTGATGAGTAAGTCTTATTGCGAACCAGAAATAGGCAGAATGGCAATGATTGTAGACTAATAAAGCTAATGGCTGGTGAGATGGTGGGAGTAAAGTTTTATT
Source organism: Monodon monoceros (assembly GCF_005190385.1). Classification (NCBI taxonomy): domain Eukaryota; kingdom Metazoa; phylum Chordata; class Mammalia; order Artiodactyla; family Monodontidae; genus Monodon; species Monodon monoceros. The sequence continues at coordinate 87,494,011 of NW_021703767.1, forward strand.
TCAACTCTAAACGCCTGCTTTGTAATTTTTAATACAGAGTGATACCAATACTACAAATTCATTATTTCAATTATGTGTGAGATAAAAGGGGTCAGTAGTAGCTTATTTATAAGCTAGAAACACATTCATGTGAGGTAATAAATCACGGTTGATTACACTACTCAAAATGTTTTAGTTAGTTGATGCCATTGTTGAAATCTCAAAGTTTCAAATTGCCCAGGGTATTGTAAACAACCTTTAGTCTGGTTTGAGTGGTGTTACACTAGAGTCTGACTGTATCATGTTCCAGTAATCCAGGACATACAATGGAAACTGCTCAATAAATACTTCCCTTTAAGCTCACTGCGATCTTTCCCTGCTATCCCTGTGTTCTTAAGTTGGGGCTGCCTTAGCAATGACCCATGCGTATCAGTGATCATCACAGATTTAGTTTTATTCCCAGAGCTTTTTAACCCAGTCAGCTTGCTTCAAAATACCCTTAGCTGTTGTTTAATTTTTAATGAGGGTACATATTTTTGTGGTCTCAAAATCATGGTTTTAGTTATAATTTAAAGTAAAACCATTGGAGGAAAAACATGTCTTCATTTTATTAAAATTCGTCTGCAGGCTTCAGGTTACTTAGGGTAAGCCTGTCATGGAGTAACATAACACTGTTTCAGCAGCATAAATGCCTAGAGGAAGAACCACTTTAGGATGGAAGGTCATTAACAGAAATTTAAAAAGCAAAAAGCATGGATAAATTTTGCTAAAGCATCTACATTTTAAAATAAAGTCAACAATTTTTTTTCTGTTAATTCCTGTACTCTTTTGAAAAAGAACTAGTTACTCAAGGTAAATTTTAAAAATCTGTCATAAACATAGATTTCTATTTGTAATATTTAGTAGCCAAATAATAACCTATCATAGTAATCAGGTTAATTTGAAAGAGAGATAGGGACTTCCCTGGTGGCGCAGTAGTTAAGAATGTGCCTGCCAATGCAGGGGACACAGGTTCGAGCCCTGGTCCTGGAAGATCCCACATTGCTGTGGAGCAACTAAGCCTGTGCGCCACAACTACTGAGCCTGCTCCAGAACCTGCAAGCCACAACTGCTGAGCCCGCGTGCCACAACTACTGAAGCCCGTGTGCCTAGAGCCTGTGTTCTGCAACAAAGACAAGCCACTGCAATGAGAAGCCCGCGCACCTCACTGAAGGGTAGGCCCCACTCGCCACAACTAGAGAAAGACCGCACACAGCAACAAAGACCCAATGCAGCCAAAATATATAAAAAAAAAAAAAAAAAGAAAGAAAGAAAGAGAGATAGAACACAGGGGGAAAAAGTAGCTCTAGAATTGTAGTACGGAAGGTAGTGATCTTAATTCATAATACAGAGAATGTAACTGATGTTATCCCCAAATTTAAAGTACTGATTTTGGCACATACATTTTCACATTGATCACCCAACTTTGGATAGCATAATCTCTAATTTCAGCTAATTTTTATGTTTTCAAAAATTTCCTATCTGATTGTTTTTCATATGAGCTTGCAGTGTACTGAGAATGGTCAAAATACACTTCATTAGTGGATGAAGAAGCTCTTTGTGATCCTGTTAGCTGGATCTTACCGCCTTTCCGCCTCCCAAACTGAATCCATCCCTACCTCATTTCTTTGTATTCCAGAAGAATAGATATCCCTTCTTCTGTACAAGGCTGATTCCTCATCCTGTACTCTGGATTTCATCACCTGTCGTCTCTTCTTTACCTTAGTCAAATTAAAAACATGCTTAGGTTTTTCCCCCATGTAAATAAAAATAGCAACAACAACCTTCCCTTTCTTTTTAATTCTTCTTGTTAGCAACCTTTCTTTTCTTCTCTCCTGTCCTTAGAGTTCTGCTGGGCATACTTGTCCTCTTCAGGTCTTCATTTCCCAGCCCACCGTACTCTGGTTTCCATTCCAATATTCTCATGAAATGGTCTTTTCAAGGTCATCCGTGATTTTACAGGCCAAATCTAGCTTTCTCACTTGACCTCTTTGTAGCATTTGCACTGGTAACAGCTTTCTCCTTAAAACATTAAAAGATATTTTTCACAAAATAATGCCTATAGAACAAAGTACTTATAATGAAAAGCAGTAATCACCTGTTCTCTCTTCCTTATCCATCCCCTACCTTTTCTTTCTTCTCCATTCTTCTTTCTACCTCCCATCTTGGGTTGGCTGTAGTTTTATTTTGACACTATCAAGGTTTATCACATTTTTGTTTATTCTGTAATCAAATTAAGTTTCCCATGCTTCATATTTGCAGGTTGATTCCGACCCTTGAAAACTGATATTCAGCTTTTGCATTATTAACAGTAGGGAAATATTCACTGCAAAGCTGTTTCTTTCTCTTTGTTTCCAATGTCATGATTCCATGCTACTTAAAAGAGGTGCTCAGATGGGTAGCCCTTTCTTTTAAGTCACCAGTTACTCAAAATCATGTCCATTTTAGTTTGCTTCATAGGTGGATTATAACTTTGAAATAGCTTTTTGTTTTTCTTTGAGTTTCTCACACTTTTAAAAAATATACAGAGAAGAATCTTATGCCTTAAAAAAATCTACTAGTTTCTTAATCTTTCTGTTTATTGTTTACAGTCCATTTCACTTATCTTCATGAAACCCACTGATTTCCTGTTCTAATTTGGACTAGATATTTTACATTTGGATCATGACTTCATTGTGTAGATTTTTGTATTCCCTATAGTTTTTTATTGCTTTTCTTTTCTCCTTTCTTTTTCTTACATAATGTATTTTTATCATATCCTCATTTTCCCTTCCAACTCTTGATCACTCTGTCTATTGTGTGGGATCCTTCCCCCCGCCCCGTCTTCTGGATCCCTCTATCTTCTTTCTCCAGTCTCAACTGGTTGCCCTCTGGCTTTGCTGCACAGCTGTTAATTTTGAACTTCTCTTCATTACTCTATAGCTTAGGCTACTATTTCTAAATATACATGTTTTCTTTTTTTTTTTTTAATCTTGTTTTGTTGGAGTACATCTTCACCTTACTTGAAGGAAGAAAGGATAAATATAAATTTATATTACAACACATCTCTCTCTTTAAAGTGAGGGAGGGACTTCCCTGGAGGTCCACTGGTTAAGACTTCACCTTCTAATGCAGGGGGTGTGGGTTTGATCCCTGGTTGGGGAGCTAAGATCCCACATGCCTTGTGGCCAAAAAACCAAAACATAAAACAGAAACAGTACTGTAACAAGTTCAATAAAGACTTTAAAAATGGTCCACATCAAAAAAAAATCTTAAAAAAAAAAATAAAAAAGTGATGGAGTGATGAATGGGAAATAAATTTTTCTGAGCCTTTGTGTTTCTAAAAATGTCTGTATTATATCTTCATATTTGACAGTTCAGTTCCAGGCTGAAAATTATTTTCCTAAGAATGTTAAAGGCTATACTGCATTTTTTTGTGTTTGTGTATGTGTGTGTTTTGTTTTGATTTGTTTTGTTTTTTGTCTTCCTAGTGTTGCTGAAGAGAAATCTTATTCAGATTCTTATTCTCTTATGGGTGACCCACTTTAATTTGGACCTTTTTTTTCTGGAAGTTTTTAGGCTTTCCTTTTTATCCTTGGTATCTGAAATTTCACAATGATGGATGTGTCTAGGTCTGGGTCTTTATTCATTTGTCCCTGTCAGCACTAGTGGATCCTTTCAGTTTGCATACTCCTGTTTCTCTTGAACTCTGGGGAATTTTCTTAGGTACTATTTCCTTGATAATATTCTTCTCTATATTTTCTCTCTCTTTTTTTTTTTTCCCAGTGATTCTGTTAGCTCTATCTTGGATTAGCTGGATTGATTCTTCATACTTCTTATCTCTTCTCTCTTATTTCTTTAATTTCTGAGAGATATTCTTAAATTCTAATGCTATGTTGAATTTTTTTTTATTTTGACAATCACATCTTTAATTTTTAAGGATCTTTTGATTTCTTATTATTTTCTTTTCTAGCATCTGTTTTATAGGATATTAGTTAAGAACATGAAATCATGGACTTTGGGGTTAGGCTAGTGTTCGAGTTGTAGTCTTACTACTTACTAGATGTATGATACTGGAAATATTTCCTCATTTCTCTGTGCCTCATGAAGATGATGATGATAATGATGATACTTATAATACCTGCAAGTTAGTATGTTTAAGACATTTAGAACAGTTCCTGGTACCTGAGTTAGTCTTTAATTGTGTTTAGTTGTCCTAAGGTGCAGTGGAGCATGTTGATATGGGCTCTGGAACAAGCGTGTTCCCAGCTCTGGCATTTACTTGTGGCTTTGGGCAAGTTTTATTTTATTTTATTAACTTTTTAATTTGAGTAACTTTTAACTTACAAAACACTTCTAAAAAATTTCTGAATGCACCTCATCAGATTCTCCAAATTTAATATTTTATGTAACTGCAGTGTAATTAGCAAAATCAGGAAATCAACACTGATAACAATATTATCTAATCCACAGACTGTTTACATTTCACCAATTGTCTACTAATGTACTTTTTCTGATTCCAGGATCCAATCCAGGATAAAATTTTGCATGTAGTTGTTATGTATTCTTTAATCTGGATGGGTTAAGTTTTCCTGTGCTTTTTACCATCTTGCAATTTTTGAAAAGTTGTTTTGTAGAATGTCCCAGTTTGGGTTTGTTTGTTGTTTTCTCATGCTTAAATTCAGGTTATGTGGTTTTTTGGACAGGAATACCATAGAACCAAGGTTGTGTCCTTCCCAGTTCCTCATATTGGGAAGGACATGATGTGACTATTTTGCATCACTGGTGCTGTTAACTTTGATCACTGGTTAATGTGGTGCCTGCCAGGGTTCTCCTTTATAAAGTTATTATTTTTCTTCTCATGTTTAATAAGTATCGTATGAGGGGATACTTTGAGACTACGTGAATATTTCTCATTATATTTTTACTCAGTGATTTTAGCATCTATTGATGATTCTTCCTGGCAACAATTATTACTGTGGTGTTTGCCAAATGGTGATTTTTCTGTTTTAATCATTCTTTCTACATTTATAGTTAGAATTTTACTTTAAAGGAGAACTTTTTTCTTCTTAATTAGTTAATTAATTAATGAATATCACTATGGATTATGGATTCTTATTTTATTCCAGGGATATAAACACTTACTGTAATTTATTTTGATGTTTTAACTGTCTCACGTTTGACCAGTGTGTGTCCCTTCAGGCTGCTGCTAATGTTCTTTTGATATGTCTCCATAATTTTTTGCATAGTTCCTTACTTTCTGACAATACAAAATGTTCCAGTATTTTGTTGTACCTTCCCCATGCCAACCATTTCTTCAAGGAGCCAGGTTTCTTTTATTGGAGAATGGTATTTAGAAACCAAAATCTAAGTGTTAGGTGTGCCCTTTGGTACTGCAGTGTCATTGCTTCTAGATCTTCTCATGACAGAGCTAGTAATATATATGTATGTATACATACATTTGTATTTATCTATACGTACACATATTGAAAACTGAGTTCAGGCTGATGCTTAAAATTTCAATACAACATGACAGTGTTCATTCCAGCCTTCCACCTTATCTTAATGTTTAACTCCTTTCTTTGATAGTGAGAAACCTGGACTTTCATTATTCACAACACAGACACACACTCACTCACTCACAGTACACATAAAGTAGTTCAGGGATTGATAATCTATGTCCTTTTGAAAAACAAGCCTACTAATGAGAAGAAAATATTTGTGCATTGTTCTTTTTGTCTTTAGCATTACAGTGTGTAGTTAAAATACTGTTTTACAAAGTTACTTAGTTTACAAAGGTGCTACCTGCTAGGTTTGTCCTTTGTAAAGCTACTGGTTTTCTTTTTGTGCTTAATAAGTATCATGGGGGAGATACTTTGAGACTATGTGAATATGTGAATAGTTTTTTTCTTCCCTCCGCCTTCAGTGCGGTTATGGTATTTATTTTTTCATATAGTTAGGCTTATTTCTGTTTGTATGTATTTCATTTCGGGTCTTCCCCAATTCTTGTTGGCTTTGATTCTTTTTCTAAGTCTGTAAAATGTTAACATAGTTCTAAAAGTCAGAATCATACATAAAGGTATATTTAGAAAAGTGTCACACCATACCATCCTTTGTAGTCCATTTTCATATTGTTTATACTATTTAAAATGATTTTACCAGCCTGTTTGGTTATTTAATGTTTTAATGTCTGGTTTGTCAGTTTTTAATGGTATCCCGACAGTTGCCTATTGCAGAATCAATAGCTTATTCTACTTTCCCCTGTCCTTTTTCTTCCCATTTTTTGTTGCATTATTTCCATTGTGTCATAATGTATAATATTTGAACATTGATCTTTCACCCTCATCTTCACCTTTTATTTAGTCTTTGATACAATTAGACATATGAAAATACTTACCATCAGCCTTTTTGCTGAAGTTTTCCCAGTCATTTCTTTGTTGAATGAAGCTCTAATAGGTTTCTGAAGAGTGACTTTTAAGTATTGAATTCCTAAGGTCTTATATATTTAAAACTGTTTTTCTATAGTCTTGACACTTGATATAGGAAGAGTTGGCTGGACATAAAATCCTTGTTTCACACTTTATTTTTTAAAAAATGCTGCTCCATTATTGCCTTGTTTTGCATATTGTGGATGCCATTCTAATTCTTTTGCCTTTGTAAGTTATTTGATCTTTTTGCCTGGAGAGCTTGAGGACTTTTTTCTTTTTCTTTGAAGTCTCATACCTTTTAAAAGATCTACCCCAGATTTGACTGTTCTGGGTTAATTTTCCCAGATACCTGGTATGCCTTTTCAGTATGTAGATTCAGATCTTCATTTACTTTTGGACAATTTTAGACAATTTTGGACAATTATAGTTTCAAATATTAGTTTTTCTTTTTTTTTTTTTTGGCCATGCTGAGTGGCATGTGGGATCTTAGTTCCCCACCCAGGGACTGAACCTGCACCCCCGGCACTGGAAGTGCGGAGTCTTAACCACTGGACCGCCAGGGAAGTACCTCAAATATTAGTTCTGTTTGATTGTTTTGCTTTTCTTCTTCAGGGACTCCAGTTTTACATAAGTTATTCCTTCTTTACTTGTCTTCATTTCCATTGCTTCCTCTCTGACCCATTAAAATTTTTTCTTTGTATCATTTTTATTTTCTTGACTGCTTTTCTGTCTTTCTTCAATGCCTCTTATTACATTTTCATTTGAGTCTATTCTTCTTTGACACTTGTATTTACTCCTCATTTTGGGCATAATTATCTTTTTCTTTCCTGGGTTTAATTTTCCTTCTTTTCATTTCTCATTACATTTTGCCCATTTTTCTTTGTACATTTTGAATTCCTGATTCAAGGTGATTTTTTATATCCTCAAAGTTTTGTTTGAATACTATATTTAATTCAGTTTGGAGTGTTGTTTTCTTCTGTTTTTTTTTTTTTTGCGGTACATGGGCCTCTCACTGTTGTGGCCTCTCCTGTTGTGGAGCACAGGCTCCGGATGCGTAGGCTCAGTGGCCATGGCTCACGGGGCCCAGCCACTCCGCGGCATGTGGGATCTTCCCAAACCGGGGCACGAACCCATGTACCCTGCATCGGCAGGCAGACTCTCAACCACTGCGCCACCAGGGAAGCCCTGTTTTTTTTTCCTTTGAGGGGTTGTTCATTTGCTGAGATGTATTGCTTTTTTTGGTAGTAACTTTGTATAGAATTGATTTGTTTTTGCCTGTTCATTATGTGGATTTTGGGTAGTTTATGAGATTCTTAATTCAATGGCAACCTCTTCTATTACTGTATCAAAGTCCAGTTCTTTAATAATTTGTGAGGTGTTTTTTTTTTTTTTACGGTGGTCAGGAGAGTGTTTGCATGTCCTCTGATTTTCGTTTTGTTCCGTTTTGTCCTAAAGGACGCTAACTTTTCCTGTTTTGCTTCTTTTCCCTTTCACCTGCCAGTTGCCAAAGGGTGCCTCTCCCTTCCTTTTTGCCTCTTTTCTCCTCTAGAAGCCACTTTGAAGATACCCACTTCAGATCATGTGTACATTTAAGTCCCTCTCCAGCAGTCAGTGACTGGATCATGTTTTAGTATTTATAAAATTAAGGGATTTACTTTTTCTGGTAGTGGTCATAAAACAATTTTAGGCCTGCTGCTAGCTTCCTCTTTTCTCTGTCCTTCAGTTTTTGCTGGACTGCTCTTACTTACTGTGAAGGCTTGTGGCAGGAGCATGAGTGATTACTCACTGGGATATGATGTTTTTTCTTTTTCACTTACAGTTATTTTGGAGTCTGGACATTCTGTGGCTTCTAGTTGTATGGAGGACATGGTTTTTGTGCAGTTTTATTTGTTTTTCTTATTGTTCTATATTGTTCATAGAGGATATATGTAGAAATGCAAATCTGGGCAGCCTCTACCTAGCTATCTGAAAGCTCTTGGGCAAATTTTTAACTCTCTGAACTTAGTTTCCTCATATGTAAAATAGGGATAATAATTATACCTACTTGATAGGGATTTTGTGAAGGTTAAATGAGATAATATTTATGAAGTGTTTATAATACTGCCTGTAACATAAGTGCTCAAAATTGTTAATTGCCATTATTATCATTATGTATGGATGCAGTATCTGCTCGAATACTACTGTGGATACTGCTTTGGAAATAAAATGCTTGACACTATCTGAAGTTGATCCCTCCTGTAGTCCTGTGTACCTCATCTTCTTCTGCCTTTTTATGGACTGTGCTTCTATAGCTATGCTTTAGCTCCTGCATCATCTGTTCTTTTGTTTTTATTGACTTCCTCCTGTTGTCATGCAAAGAAGCCTAAGCCGTCTTAAAAAAAATCTTCTGTTGACCCATTTCCCCTTCTAACTCTGTACCCTATTTCTCTGCTCCCTGTCATGGTAGAACTCTTCTATATAGCTGCTTATATGGGTTGTCTCCATTTTCACATCTCCCATTCTCTCTCTAAGCCGCTTCATATGACCTTTTATCCCCTGCTCCTCTACTGAAGTGGTTCTTACCAAAGTTATTCTTGACCTGTGTCTTTTCAAATCCAAGTATTACTTCTCTGTCCTGACCTGGTGAACCACTCCCTTTTTTGTTATTGGTGTTTTAAAATCATTTTGAAGTCCCTCAGACATAAGAAGTATTTAAAATAATATAATGAACATGTGTATTTGCCATCTAGCTTCAAGAGTGAAAATTATCAATTCAATTGAAGCTGTGTCCTTTCCCAACAGTAGATGCTCCTATGCTCCCAGATGTAGCCACTATACTAAGTTGGTATTTATTGTTCATGCCCCCCACTTTTTTGTACTTTTGCTACATATGTATCTTCCTATAAAAAAATGTAGTGGTTTTCATATTTTAACCCCCAGATTAAAATGATTACTCTTACATATCTTCTTTTCCAACATGTTCTTTTTATTCAGCATTTTGTTATGAGAATCATTTATGTTGACACGCATGGCCTAAGATGTGTACTTTCACTACAGTATAGTGTTACATTGTATGAACAGTTTATCCATTATCCTGTAGTTGGACACTTAAGTTGTTTCCACTTTTCAGTGGTTACAAACCGTCAAGTTGTTTCCACTTTTCAGTGGTTACAAACCGTCCTTCTGGGAACATTTATTATAGATACCTCCTTATATGTGTGTTTCTGTTTTGTAATACCTGGAAGTAAAAGTTCCTGGGTTAATAATGTATATACCTAGATTCTTCTTTTGAAACACCTTGTTCTAGGCTTCCACAATGCCACACTTCTCTGGTTTTCATTTTACTTCATAAACCAGGCATTCTCAATCTCATTTTTCTGGATCCTCATTCTCTACTGCACTATATTGTATCATCCTAGGGCTTTGTCTTTGACTCTCTTCTCTGTCTTCACATTTCCCATGATATTTACCAAATGTGATCCAATCATGTAACTGCTTTGCTTAAAGTCATTCAGAGGCCCCCCTACTGCCTCTAAAGTCTGAGTTCTGTATCATGGACAAAACCATGAATAATTAGCTCCCTGTGTATATCAATTCCTACCTCTTTTCCAAAGGATCCTGAAGACCATCTCTCCAGCAGACTGGGCCTTTGCTCACACTATTTCCTCTTTCCCAATTTTCGTTCCCCTCACTCCCTACCTGCCTAGTAAACTTGCTCATTTTAAAAGATAACTCACATGTCCCCTTTTCAGGGAAGCTTTCCCTGACACACTCAGGCAGAAGTAAGCCATTCCTTCTCTGTGTTCTCCTAATTAGTTTGTTCCTTATCTCCACTATAATAGTGATTCATTTATCCAGCAAATATTTATTGATTGCCTGCTATATGTTAGAAGCTGTTCTAGAAATTGGAGCTATACAAGACAGACGAGGCCCTTATTTTCAAGGAGTCTACATTCCAGAGGGTAGGAAAGAGAAAAATATAAGCAAACATTATCTCAGATAGTGATAAGTAGCACTATGATAAAGTGAGAGCAGACAGTGTGGCGGTGTGATGGAGAGTGTGTGTGGGGAGTGGGTTTGGGCGATGGGGGTGACACCTCAGGTTGAGTGAGATGCTGTTTGAGTTGCGACCTGAAAGATAAGAAGGAGCCAGCCATGTAGAGATTGGAAAGAAGAACATTCTAGGCAGAAGGAATAGCGAGTACACAGGCCCTAGAGTCCATGTGTTTGGCATGTTTAAGGACCAGCATGATGGGCCGTGAAGCAGGAACGTGATGAGGAGGAAGGGGTGCTGTGTGAAATCAAGTCTGAGAATAGACAGGACCAGATCAAATAGGACTTACAGGTAAGAGTTGTGGGAGGCCATCGGAATATTTTAAGTGAGAGGTGACAAGATGTGACTTATGTCTAGAATTGTCAGTATGGCTTCTATGAGGAGAATGCTAGGGGGATGAGAGTGTAGAGCAGAGACCATTAGGAGGTGCTGCCTACTACAAGTGAAAAAAGTTGGTAGCTTAGATTACTGTGGCATTTGAGTGTCCATGGAAAGAAATGGAATGACTTAGGAAACATATTTTGGAGGTAGGCTGACAAGACTTGCTGATGGATTGCATGTGTTGGCTTTAAGGAGGGATGGACTCAAGAAAAAGACCCCTCGGTTTTTCTTGAGTAACTGGGTGGAGAGTAGTGCCATTTACTGACATGTGGATGAATAGTGGTGGTGGCACTGATGAGAAAGTTCTGTGGTGGGGAGGGAACCCAAATTTATGTTTTAGATGTTTTAAGTTGGATATGCCTCTTAAGAATGCAATGTGTGGATCGCACGAAGGCAGTTGGGTATATGGCTCTGAAGGTCAGGGATTGTCTTAGTCTGTTGGGGCTGCTATAAAATTACATAGGCTGGGTGGCTTAAACGAGAAACATTTATTTCTCACAGTTCTAAAGGCTGGAAGTCTGAGATCAGAGAGCTAGCATGCGTGGGTTCTGGCAAAGTCCTCTTCCAGATTGCAGACAGGCTTATATCCTTATATGTAAGGATATAAGGAGATCTCCTTATATCCTTACATGGTGGAAAGAGGGCCGGGGAGCTCTCTGGCCTCTTCTTTAAAGGGCACTAATTAGGCTCTACCCTCATGACCTAATTACCTCCCAAAGGTCCCACCTCCAGATACCATCCCATTGGGATTAGATTTCAAAATAGGAATTTTGGAGGGACACAAGCAATTAGCTCATAACAGGGATGGATATAGGTAATTTTGGGAGTCACCAACTTATTGATTCTATTTTAAAGCTGGGAGACTGGGTAAAATAACCTAGAGTTTGTGTATAGATGGAGATAAAAGAGGGCTGAGGGTAGTGCATTGGACGCTGCAGCATTTAGAGAATGAGAGGTAGGGAGGTAAGAGGTAGTCATAGAAGACAATAGAAGGAGGGAGTATGAATAGTATGGTGCTACTTAGAGTTAGAGCATAATGACAGCACAGACGTGACTGTTGTATTTGACTCCTGGAGATCACTGTGACCATGGTAAAAGCACCTTTACAGCATTCCAGTGGCCAAAAAGTGGAACTTAGCTCATTCCTTTAACTGCTTACGTATCTGTCTCCTCCTCTAGACCATATGCTAGTCCTATTTATTTCTAGGGCTAAGCATGTAGTAGATGGTGAATAAATATTTGTCTACAGGTTTGGATTTTACAGTGCAGTTTAAAGAGTAATATACGGTTTTACCCTCATTTAGAATGCTTTTAGACCACTGACCCTTCCCACCAGTTTGTATCAGCTCAGCCATAAACTTGCGAATAATAAATTAAACGAAACATGATGAGAGAGGAAAGCCATTTTAATAGAGGTTCACGGTGTATCCTGAAGCCATCATGCTGTACTGAAAAAGGGCCTTGCTTTGGATTCAGAAGGCCTGCCTCAAGCTCCGGCCCCATTGCTAGACCTCCTGAAGGTGTTGGGGGCAAGTTCCCCACACTCTCTGGATTGCAGTTTCTCAGCTGTCATATGTGGATAACATTAACAAATTCCTCTTACAGGATTTTTGTGAGTGGCAAATGAGCTAATGCATATGAGAGTTCTTTGTAAGTAAAAAGATGCTCTGTAAGTGCTATTTTTGTAAAAGTAATTGGATTATCCATTTCATTACTGACTTACAAAGTAGATTAGATCAGAGTGTCATAAAATTCATATTTAGGCAGTGGCATATGAATGGCAACAAGTTGGGAGAGGACACAGATCTGGAAAATGTGGTACTTTTCCAGAAATATATAGGAAATTAATGTCTTTTGGCTTTGTTCTCTTATCGTTCCCAGATAAACTTAATCATTCTGTTAGAATCAAAGAGTAGACTCTTCTACTTTAAGATGTAATAATCAAATCTAGCTAGTGGTCTGTTTATCCCACTGTTGCATATCTCTGAAAGAATAAAATTTATTTATTAATAAATACATTAACTCAATTTGACAAATCTTCCTCACAGTGATTTCTCATTTCATGTTACTTCTAGGGTAAAAATCATGGTAAGAAACTCCGAAATTACTATGCAGCAAACAGCTGTCCTCCTCCTGCCAGAATGAGCAATGCAGTGGAACCTGTGGCTACTCCAGCTGTTCCAGTCCCTCCGCAGGTGAGACACATGTGTCAAGGTGGGCACTGTCCTATGCACAGATGGTCATGGGTAAAATTTGTTGTCTATGTGCCCATCAAGGTACAGTTGAGCAAATATTCCTAAAAGGTCCTACTTAGTGCTTTTAACTCCTTGAACTCCGTGGTGCTGGATTTAATGCATGCAAAAATCCATGAATCCCAAGATTTCTCATTGGCTTTGGTTACGGTGCATGAAATGACGAAACAAAATTATTTCATGAGTCTTTCTCTATGCATTTCTCAAAATTCTGGGTTAAATGGCCCTGAATGTCTAGGCGAAGCCCTGAATGAGAGATTTTTAAACATTTATATCTCTATCGCAGTTAATCCCATTGACTTTATATTTTGCCTTCCAGCAAGATCAGTTTCTTGAGGCTGCCCTTTTCTTACCTCTATGCAGAGAGCCTGTATAAACTCTTTCTGGACTTTGGTATCATGACACACACTTGAGAGCCAAGTTCCTTTCACTCTTTGGGAGATAGATCAGGTGCTTTGAGGCAAGATATTCCTGTACTTTAGTAGCCTCTGAAGTATGGATGCTACTCTGTCTTTGAAGTATTATTTTTCTATAGGTCATAAATAATAATAAATAATAATCACTTTAATTGAGTACTTACTATGCCAGGTACTCTGCTAAGCACTTTTCATGCATTACTTCATTCAGAGCTGGGCCTAGGGTGAGATGAGGGATGCACTTGACTTAGGCACAGAATTTAAGAGGGAGCCAAAATACTCAGTAATCAAGATAAATAATGTGATATTTTTAAAATTCAAAATTAATGTGAAAAAGTCAATGGTGAACAAAATGTCAAAAACTTAAAGACAGGATAAGTGTTATTAATTTTCCTTTTGCCTTAGGCAGCAATGTGGCTTGGCATGGCACTGTTGCTGATCCTGTCTTTATTTAAAATTTTGATTTTTGTTTTGTTCCTCATTGATTTTTTTGCAATAAGTTTGATTGATAAAAATATTCCATTAAGTATTTTTCTTTTATTCTATTTATTTATTTTTGGCTGCATTGGGTCTTCGTTGCCGCACGCGGGCTTTCTCTAGTTGTGGCGAGCGGGGGCTACTCTTTGTTGCGGTGTGCAGGCCTCTCATTGCGGTGGCCTCTCATTGCAGAGCACGGCTCTAGGCACGCGGGCTTCAGTAGCTGTGGCTCGTGGGCTCAGTAGTTGAGGCTCGTGGGCTCTAGAGCACAGGCTCAGTAGTTGTGGTGCTCAGGCTTAGCTGCTCCACGGCATGTGTGATCTTCCCGGACTAGGGCTCGAACCCATGTCCCCTGCAGTGGCAGGCGGATTCTTAACTGCTGTGCCACAAGGGAAACCCCCCATTAAGTATTTTTAATCCTGATTGCTGAGTTTTTTGATGCTCCCTTAAATTGTGTGCCCATGGCAAGTGCCTCCCTTGCCTCATTCTTGGCCTGGGTCCTGACTTCTTTTAATGCTTGCAACAACTCAGAGGTATTGACCTTATTTCTCAAAGTATGATCCATGAGCCAGCAGCATTGGTTTCACCTGGAAGTTTATTAAAAGCCCAGGTAAACTAAGTAACTTGTCCATCGTGTTACAAATTTTATAAAGTGGTGGAGCAAATGATTTCTCTTGACCTTAGACCTCTACTCCTAAACACCATGGTATAATTTTACTTTTCTGAGTGTCAGTTTTTCAGTACTTACAGTGTGGATAGCAATATCAGCTATTCATGTCCTCATGAGTTTGTGGGGAAAATGAGATATGTTAAAAAGAGAATCAGAGGACAGGAAAATACCCAGAGAGATCTTCAGGCTGAGTAGTTGTCACAGTGCTAATACCTGAAGGCTGCTCTAAAAATGGACAGCTGCTTCCTGTTAGGGACTGTTTTCAACTGGCTCCACCCTCCTGGGCAAACAGCCTTAGGCTTCTTTGATAGCATAGCCCTTTGTGATTTTTGAAAACAGTTATCCTGTCCCCAGAAAAATCTTCCCTTCCAGGTGAAACAGTGCTATTTCCTTCAGCTGGTCCTGATATGATATGCTTTCCAGATTCTTTATTGTATATTTTATTCTTCTTTAGCCAAAATCTAATGTGTCATGTTTTGTTAACCCAGCAATACTTACTGAGTTCATACTGTTTTCCAGGCACTGTGTTAGGTTTCCCTTAACTCACTGTTTCCCAACCTGAATACAATTGTCTGGATCTGCTGGTTATTTCCCCCCTAATTATATTATATCTGTAGCTAATTTACAGACTCTGAGGATAGGGGCTCATTTTTTAAATACATGTCTGTATATCACTTTTGCATTAGCTAGCAAGCCCTATAAACAGTAGGCATTCAGTAAATACTTGTTGGTGGATTCTGGGAGGACTTTGTTCTTTCTGGTAATGTGATTTTAGGCCTTACCTGTACTGCCCTAAATCTTCCATATTGGGTTTTTAAACTTCTTTTCTAAAATTTCTTCAATGGAGATAGCAATGAGGCATTCATCAGTTTGGTACACAGGTGACTGTAATGCAAAACCACGATTGTCTCCCAGCCATATTTTCTTTTTTTCTTTCTGGAATGAATTATTTCCTGTCCTTATAAAGCTGAGTGTTCGTGGTCATGCCATAACGTTCGGTTATTTTTCAACTCTTAGAAGGAAGGAACTTTGAGGAGAAGAAGAGAATAAAGTGCACATTTTTAAACCTTGTTTCTCGTGTCTTTGCTGTCAGATGAGCTCCTTTAAGCCAGGAGGCAGAGTGATTCTGGCCACAGAGAATGATTACTGTAAGCTCTGTGATGCCTCCTTCAGTTCTCCGGCTGTGGCCCAGGCTCACTATCAAGGGAAGAATCATGCCAAGAGGCTGCGGCTGGCGGAAGCTCAGAGTAACTCATTCTCGTAGGTATTGCTGTTTTCTCTTAGGCCAGCGTGTTATGTGAGACTAACTGTCTCTAGAGAGAAAAAAGTTGAAAGGGATCCTTGTTTAGAAGTCTCACTCTTAAAATTTCTCTTCTCCAGAGAATCCTCAGAGGTTGGTCAACGGCGGACCCGGAAAGAAGGGAATGAATATAAGATGATGCCTAATAGGAGAAATATGTATGCAGTACAGAATAATTCAGGTATTCTATGGATTTCCACATACCTTCACTACATTCTGCAAATGGTCTCCTCTATTTTTATTTCCTTTAATGGTAATAGATAGCCCTGAGAATTTGGGGTTAGCTGTTGTTTTGTGGAATTGGTCTAGTGGTTTTTCAAGCTGGTGTTTATTTCAGGTCTTATTTATTTATTTCCTATTTAGAGTATTATTTATTTTGATTTTAAACCAAGTCTATGTTTTAAGGTCTCTTATAGTACCTTTATGTTTCTTCTGGTATTTGTCAGCTGAGACATTTAAATGAGTTATAAAAATGGGCTGTTTGGTTTAAAGTTGCACCATATTAAATCCCCATTTATTGGGGAAAATAAAAATTATAGCAGTGGTGTTCAACCAGGATAGTGACTCAGATTATCTGGGGAGTTTTTATAAAATACACATGGCTGAACCATGACTTAGAGATTTTCAATCAGTAAATTTAGAGTGGTACTCAGACATATGTGTGTTTTTAAAATGCTTCCTCAGTGATTCTGATATATACCTTCAGTTCAGAATTACTAGTTTATAGGAATATTTCCTGCATTTTCTGATTACCTTCAGTAGGGAGAGTAGGACTGAGCAGTCCCTCATCCTTTCCCTACCCCAGCCTCCAATGCATACACATATGAGCAGAGGTCACTCATGTGAACAGTAAAACAAACAACAACAACAAAAAGCTAATTGGAAAGGCAAGAGAAGCATAGAAAAAAGGAACATATAGAAATCACAATGTAATAAGATTAATGAAAATCTACACATATATCAGTAATTGCAATAAATGTAAACTTACTAAAGTCCCAGTTAAAAGACAAAGATTTTAAGATTAGGTAAAAAATATTCAGCTGAAATGAAGGAAGCTGAGGTAGGTCTCTTAATATTAGATTAAAAAAACTTTAGGATAGAAGGTGGTTTAGACTTATGTTCTCTGATCAGAGTACAATTAAATGAGATGTCAATAATAAAAATATAAAAAAGCAAACAAAATTTTTATGTGTTTGGAAGTTTTTAAACATTTCTAAATAACTCATGGGCCAAAGAAGAAATCATACTGGTGATGGAGAATTCTTAGACCCAGATAGTAATAAAAATACACCAATATTTGTAGCATGCAGTTAAAGTAACATTTTGAGAAAAGCCTTAAATGTTTATTATTATAGTAGAAAGGAAAAGCAGAAAATGATTGAGCTAATGGTCCAACTTAAGAAGTCAGTTACGTAAAGAAAAAAATTATCAATAATTCCACCTACATCATTCCAATTCTTTGTGTATGTTACTTCTGTAAAATGGAAATGTAATCATATTTTGTGATATTTTTATTTTACTTAATAGCATATTATAATCAAATATTGTTACTAAAGAGTTTTCTATAACCTTGTTTTTAGTGACTGTATAGTTTTTCATTGCATTCATTACCATGATTTTTCGAGTTATATTTTTGGATCTTTCCTTTCCCCTCACCCTCCCAAAAAAGCTTTTATAAACTCTGATGAAATAAATGTCCTTGCTCATAAATCTCTATGCAAAAATTCTCAACATTTTCTTAGTATAATTCTTAGAATTTTTGGATTAAAGAATTAGCATAATTATACAGATTTTTATATAATGCTTGGAAATGAAAGTATTTTTTAAATTATATTTACTTTTTAGAGACATTGCCATTTAGAGTTTGGGGCTGGCTCTACAGTAACATTTCTGACGATAGTTGGAGGAATCATTTTAGCTTTTTAAGTTGAACCTGTATAAAATTGTAATTTAAAACACCCATTAACTTTACATTCTTTTAAAGCTAGGAATCTGTGAATTTTATACTTTGAGCTTAGAATTACAAATTACAGTGATAATTGGTCAGACCACCATTCACTTAGTGTGCTGAAGTGAGTACATTACTTTTGCCTCTTGCTTTAGCAGGTCCTTACTTCAATCCCCGCTCTCGGCAGAGAATTCCACGGGATCTGGCCATGTGCGTTACTCCAAGTGGCCAGTTTTACTGTTCCATGTGTAATGTTGGGGCCGGCGAAGAAATGGAATTCCGGCAGCACTTAGAGAGCAAGCAACATAAAAGCAAGGTGTCTGAACAGCGGTACAGGAATGAGATGGAGAATCTGGGATATGTATAGTGATTGTCATATTCAGATAGAGCAGCTTGTCCTGCCTGTTGTTTGCCTTCTGTCAACATGTTCTGCTTTGTGGTTCTTTTGATATGAGTACATTCCTCTGCTTAATGTTAATACACCTAACCTGCAGTGATACCACAAGGTGTCAAAACTGGGGAAGGAAGAGAACATGCTTAGGTCATGATGCTTTTTCAGGTCAGTTGTGTTGAGCTGCTTAAAGCCTGTGACCTACCTACCCCATGAGAAATAACTTTTTATCTTGACCGAGTTCTGGTCAACTAGTAGCCTGACCACATAGAGCTTTAGCTATTTAAAAACGTCATCTTTTTCTGCAATTTTAGTGTTACGTACTGCTAAATAAATAATTTTATTGAGTTCTTGCTTCAGATCATAGTAAAAACAGGTAAGCAAAGATTTTAGTTTCCCAAGGCTTCTTTGGAATCACCACCTCAACTCAATGCGTTGTCAGTAGGATATACTATGTAAAACTGCTTTAGAGTCCTTCCCAGGACAGTTTTTCTCTTTATCTTGTCCTCCAATTATTGAAATGCAGGTTTTCTTGGATTCAGACAGTTCTAATGTGCTTGTGTACTTCCAAACAGTGAAACTTCATTTCCAGTTGTGAATTTCACAAATTTAAATTCACCTTCTTCCCACCTCTTTTCTTCCCCCAGTTGAATTAGCTTATCCAATAAGCTCATTTTCATGCCGCAGCTATGTTGTGGGCTTTCCAAGCCTCACATTTGAATATCTAATGAGTTTAGAATAGATGTGACTTAAAAAAAAAAATACGTTTTTTTCAGTTGGTTTTAGGAAATGAAATGTGTTTGATATTTCAATTTAGAGTTACTTGATGATAATAACATGTACTTATATGATGGTCTCAACTGTAAGTTCAGATCCCTTGATGTTTGTTTTCGTAGACTTTTTAGGTAAACAGATCCTTACGTTTTACTTACATTCTTCTTTGTCTTGCTAGTTTGTTGACTGTCCTGAAAAATACCACACCTTTACTATTTCTGAGATAGAGAAGAATTTTTTTAAAAAGTTAATCAAATTTTAGTATCATCATTTCCAATAGAAAAATACCTGAACTTTGGTATTATTCTTTATAATCTAGCTTCCTTGAAGATAATAAAAATATATTATAGATTACTTTCATATCTGATAATTTCAACAGTATTATTATTTTTATTCTTTGTTTTTAAAATGAGAAGCTCTAGTGTTACATCTAGATTAAATAATGGAGGATTCTATGAACTTTCATTAACCATATTTTACCTATTTACTGTATTTACATGGATAAGACTGGTGCTCATCCATACTTCTTTTGAAAGGCCATGTTCACCAGGTAGTTTATATTGAGCAGTATCTGTGTACTATGGTAAATTCACTTTTGATTGCTTATATTATTAATTAAAAATAAAACTCCTATTTTTCCTTGAAAATTCTGTAGGCAAAGAGATGAGAAGAAGGAAAATTATAATCATCATTCCTCTCCTTTAGTACTTCTGAACAATTTTTAAATACCAGACCCATATTTAAAATTAAGTTTTGTGATTTACCTCTGGTACACCACCAAGTTGCCCTTCTGTTGAAGTGGTGGTTTTTTTAAAAGTAAAATTGCTTAGTAATTTTATTTTCTCCCAGAAACAAAAGAATGAAATAATATTCTGTTGAGGTTCTATGTAGACCTGTGACTCTTAGTATAATAACCCTTTTTGTAGTAACCTATAAAGTATAATTGATTATTTTAGGGCAATTTAGAGCCTATCTTATTGGTCAGTAGGTTACTCATTTTGCTGCTAAGTATAATTTTTTGGTAGATTTTAATATGACAGTTCTGGCCACATGGTTCTGTGATTATTTAAAAATCTCATTTTTTCCCCTCTCAGTATGTGTGACTATATATATGTATACACATGTATAGGTATGTGTGTGTGTATATATATGTATTTATATATATACACACATATATGTATAAAACTATGTACATATAGCTTTATGTGATACCATAGAGAAGATTTCATTGAATCCTTAGATAACAGTAAAAGATTGTGGATAAAAATTTACATTTTATAAAAGTGGCATTCATCCACTTTCAGTTTTTCCTTTGCAAATAAAATTAAAGGAAGGATTCCCTCTACTCTCCCCACGTAACAATTTCATTATATATATATAACAGCAGTGGACTTAAGGCCTTAATGTTTTTCCTGGCCTTGCATATTCAGGTTTCTCATCTCTCAGTGCCCTTAATGGATGTTATGAATCCATAAACTCATTTTCTTTTAAAGAAAAAAGTTAGATTTGTAGTGTTAATTCTTACTTGTTACATTTCTTTGCACTAAAAAAGAGTGATGTGTTTGTTTTATATGACACTTTAGATACCATATTGCCTACAATAGCTGGGTTTGCTCCTTAATTTCCAAACTCTAGGAAGTTGATAAATAACTTCTATGATCATTTATAAAGGTTACATACACGTCCAAAAAAAATCACACATCTCTGTGACAGTGGGTTATGTTTTGAGCTTGTTACCTTGCAATATTCTCCTGTGTTCCATAGGTGAAACAAAGTGTGACAAAGGTGTCAGAAAGGAAATGCCTAAATAAATACATCTCTTCATGGTACAATTTCTCATACTCATGCATTCCTTACAGACAGTGGGTTTTTTTCCCCTGTCAAAGAAGGCTATTGTTACTACTGCAGTCAGTGATACGTGATCTCATTTGGTTTCATTTAGTGAAATCGAGTCCTGCTCTTTATTGTGCTTTAGAATTTGCACTCTGTGCTCCCCAGGAATCATGTTAGTATCTTTTTATATTCTGTATATAAGGACGGACAGAGGCCTAACCAATGGAAAACCTTTAGTCAAGTAAGTAGCTTCCAGTAATTATCTGCAAGAAGAACTCAGAGCATCAACGTCTCTTTTCTCTGTGAATATCTTTGTGTAAGTTGTCATTCAAAAATCAGTGTTCGAAGAGAACAATTAGAAACTCTTCTAAGATATCGAGGGCAAGAAGTTGTGAAGGAAAAATTTTTGTGTTCCAATTAAAAGATTGGATTGCTTATGCCTTCGAAGTGTTTTTTCAAAAATGTTCAGCTACAGAACCGAGTGTGCCATGTAATCCTTTGGACCCCACATTGAAAACACTGTGTTGGTCTTGTCTTTGTGTATCACGTACCACAACTTGTAAATATGTGCATGTTGTTTATGACGTTTGTCTGCTTGTCTCTTATAGCACAGAATTCCGCAAGGTGAATACTTGTTTTATACGATTCATTTAGAAGAAGTTCTGCCTCCAACTCCTCCTCCCTATTGCCCCTTTTCATTAGTTGGTAAACTTAGAAAACCATTTAGAGTTTTTGAAACCCTGAGATTGAATGAAGAACCATGGCTATCAGAGATCATCCCCATGTCCCTCTTACTTAAACAACTAAAAGGAAAGCATGAGATCTTCCACTTTATTTTACAGAGCTGTTCTCCAGTACTGGTGTGCTTGCTTGTAGCTACACTATCTACACTTTGAACAAGGATAAAAGGATATATGTATATATCTATATCTGGTTAAATCTTCCTCTGTAGATAGATTAGTGGTGGGATTAATGATTCCTTCACTCCTGAATTGGCTGGGATTATGAGCAACGACAGTTTGAGGACTATCCAGTGACCCATGTGAAACGAGTCTTGCTTGTGTCAGGGGAGACAGGTAGCTGTTCTGCATAATATGCTCTACAGAGAGGCCTAGGAGTGATGGATTTGGAACCTAATCTGTTTTGTTTCCTCAGTGTCAGAACATAGGCTGGAAGTACCTTCTAAAAAAACTTGTTGGGACATGTACTAAAGACAACAGAGCTGCTTTAGAGATAGAGAAATGTTTTGTCAGTATAGGCAAAAGTTTAATGCAGGCTTTTGAACAGATATTTTAAAAATATTCCACCTTACCAACTTTTTTTTTTTAACCAGCAAAATCACCCTTCAGGAGCTTCAGGCATAATAAAGAATATTTTGTTGTTGCTTTAGTTTTTTGGTGGTGGACCCCTGCCATTGTGAGCTATTACTGTCAATCTAACTGAATGGACAAATAGCTGTGTAAATAGCTTCTCATATGATATTTCTACTGATAGCTGTTTGACTTTGCCTTCTTGTTATGAATGGGAGGATCATTTATCAACTCCCTTTCTGGGTAGCTACCAAAAAAAACCTGGCTTATGGTACCATGTGACCCTGTCTTTGATAAGCCCAGAATATGAGTGCCTTTAGCAAGTTTTAGCATTTCACAGAGAGAAGAGATGATAGAATTATTGCCATTAATCACGATTCATAAAACAGGAGCTTGGAATAACAAAGCTTTATGCGCATTCTGTGTTCTACATCTTTTTTTTTTCTTTATGCAATCTCAATTTGATATTGAGTAAGACTGTATCATTATTGATCAGGAACCATACATCCTGAAAATGAATCCAGTTGTCCCAGGCTGGCAACAGTCATTGATTTTTGTTTTTCGCCTTGATCTGTGTTACATTTATATTTAGTGAATAGTAGTGTGGTGGATTGGGAGAGCTTGATATTGAAGTCTGGAAAAACTTTATTCCAGTGTCTTTTTCAAACTTATCTGTAGAGAGGATAGAATTATGTATTTGCAAATGAAGTGTGTGAAGAGACTGTCTTCACAATACTTATTAATTGTACTAGTTCGTCTCTACATTAAAAACAGGCATCTTCACAAATCAGGTTCAAGGTGTTTTAAAACAAAATTTTCCTTGCTTCAATTAATTTAAAATTTTAAATTGCCTGAGTACTTTGAGTCTTTAAAACACAGTGCTAAATTAATTTTCTTGTAGAAATGTTAACATTTTTCTTGACATTTTATTATGAAAATTTTTAAACATAGAGTTGAAGAATTTTACAATACACTACCACTAG
Organism: Monodon monoceros; assembly: GCF_005190385.1. Classification (NCBI taxonomy): domain Eukaryota; kingdom Metazoa; phylum Chordata; class Mammalia; order Artiodactyla; family Monodontidae; genus Monodon; species Monodon monoceros. The sequence goes on from NW_021703767.1 coordinate 87,517,204, forward strand.
ATTCTACCATCAACATTTTCCAGTACTTGTATTACTGCATATCTGTCTATCCCTCTATTTATCCATCAAACAATGGAGTTTTAAAAAAATACACATTTTAATGTAAATTTCAGACATTTCCCTTAAACACTTTAGCATAGGTGGCATTAACTGTAGTTTAATATTTGTCTGCATATTAACATCTTTTAAAAAGCTGTGTATGAAGTTGAAAACCTGAGCCAATTAACATATGTCCTTTTCTCCTGTGGACTTTAGCCTTCCACTTTCAGTTTCTGTATGTGTTTAGAGTGAGGGAAGACGACTCCTTTTCAAACTGAAGTTTTCGGGTGTTGGTTGTTTTAAATGCTAATTGTCATACATTTTAAAGCTTCATGACAAGAATTTTTTCTTTACCCCTCCTCTTATGATGTATTTTTGCTGAACTATGCAGCTTCTTTAGAAAACTGTAAATTACTGATTGGGGTTTATTAAATCAGCTATACCTCATTTCAATCTACTGCTGCTTTTCCCCATGGTATCACTTCTTTTACTACTTTCACATGTTCTACCAGAAAGTAGAGAGGAGTAAAGAGTCAACCCCGTAGACTATTAGCTGTTTTAATCAACTCTACAGGAACAGATTGAGTAGTTTAGAAAGTGGAACCATTAATTTATCTAAAGCCTTTGACTTCCCTGAGAATTGTAATTGCCCGTGCTTTCTCTTAGCCATAATTAGCAGGATTAAAAATGATTGTACTGTACGATGAGTTGTTGAAATTGTGAGCCTTAGTAACCATCTTCAGCTTTACTCTAGTACTGTTTAGGGAAAAGTTTTGACATATGCCTTTATTTTTATGCCAATTTTTTTGTGGACAAAATCGGAAGAATTTAAGTGACTTATTGCAGGTCATGAAGATTCAGCGGGTAAGTCAGAACTGAAACGTCAGTATTCCTGATGCATGTTCTTGTGCTTGCTTGATAAAATTCATGGCTTTCAAAATAACACTTCCTTTGGGGCCCTTAAAATGAAAATATGTATTTTTACTAATTAGACTTTCACTTTTAGACATTTCACAATTCTTTGAACTTAAGATTTTTCCATGGTCAGAGTTCCTCATTAAGTCAATGCAACTGCTAAAAATCTCACTAACAATACAGGTTTTATCAGATTTCCTTTTGCATTATATAACTTTCTTATTCATTCATAACTCTTTCTATGTAAGTGCTTAAGTGACCCCCTCACTAGTGAAAATAAATGTTCTATATCGCTGATTATATGTATATTCTCTACACGATATATTTTTTTAAGGAAAAGTAACCCCATGTGTCTGGATGAACGATATTACCCTAGGGCAAAGCACATATAAAGCAGTTTATTTCTACTCTGAAAAATCTGGCATTTATGGGAACAAAACTCTTTTAGAGTGGCTGGTCATTGTTTTGCCTTCTTTTGGTACTTGAGCATATTTCTGTGGTTTTGTAAATTAGTGTGTCGTTTTGTAAGAATTTCATGTTATTCTGTATTAATTGGTGTTCACCTTGTGGTATCCTCGGCTGCCGTAATAATTTACTTTGGGTGTGGTGTGTCTGCTTTGAAATGCCTTACTAGAGTATGTCAGACTCTGCTCTACAGCATTTCATGTATCTGCTAGGACAATAAGTTGCCTCTCTTGGAAGTATGCTCTAGATCCAGAAGCAAAACTGATTTTGCTTTCACTGTTAATGTTGCGCAGCCATTGTTTTAAATTAGAGAATAAAATCGTGGAAAACCAAGGGAGGCTTTAGAACCCTTCATTTAATGGCATGGCAAACTTTTAAAACTGCTTTTACTGTTTCACTAGGACAAGGTCTCTGGTAAAGGATATAGCTAAAAAATGCCAGCCAAAACTGTATGAAATTGGGATTGTTTCCTACAATTTTCCCTAAATGTCATACAGGGGTTTAACATCTGTATATGCTGTATATGCTATGTGCCAGTCACCACTTTGGAAATCTGTTTGTGTTCTGAGGCTACATAAATGACAAAAGTGTCATGGGATTAAAACCACTCAACTGTGAATTGTGAAACTGAAATTGCTCTTTTGGTTTTATTTTCTTCAGCATATTGGATAGAGAAATCTGAAAGTTATTTAAAATTTACACTGCTTTTGTTGATGGCTCATTTTGGCTGTGTATACTCACTTATGTATTGATTTCTGATAAAGGCTTGACATTATTATAACAGTCATTTTGCGTTCAATTTAATAAAAGAGTTTCTGATTCTTGTCTGCACATCATTTGCTTATGAGTTGGAGATCAAGGAAAGAAGGTACATTGTCAGCACTGAGGTGCTGAGGTGTTATTTTTGATGCAGATGGTTGATGGCTGTGGATTCACCATTCATCAGTCTGCATGTACTCTACCACCTGCTTCTTGAACTCATGCAGAGTATTGTCAGCTACTTGGGCTTGCAGTAGAATTGACCCAGCTGCCCATGCTACCTACCCCTTTCCCCCATCACTGGAGTTCACCTGGGACTGGAGCGAGTTCTCAATTTTGTTGATGTATTTTAAAGTTTATCTTTCCTTCAAATTCTGAGAAAAGTTGCTTAGCGGGACCATAACTGCTGCTTCTGGAAATAAACACATATTAAAAGGCGTATATGCCCGCTAATCTTTTGTGTATTTCACATATAAAATACTCTTGCAAATATAATCAGCTTATATAAACAATATATTACTGGGGTATGGTCTTTTAAGCACCCTGGTTAACTGTATGCAATGTGCTTTTGAACTTGAATGCTTATTTTAAAAAGAAGATTATAGGCCTGGAAGGTGCTGTTGTGGTTTTTTTTAATTGGGATGCAAGACACATACGCTTACTGTCGTGGGAAAAATTCTTGTGTCTGCACAGAAAAAATGTTTCTGAATGAAGTGAACAGATTGTATTGAATCTGTCTGTGTGTTGTAAAATACTCAAGGCATCGTCACATTTTATTAAATCATCTACAGGAGATTTTTAGCTTAAAAGAAAGCCACGATAATGGGCATAAAAACAGAGTTTTAAACCACTTGAGCTTGTCAGATTTTCTTTCTTCAGGCATTTCTGAGGCTTATGTGTTTGCTGAAAATCTATTCAAGGTCAAGCATGGGGTATTATCTTTTAAAATTGCCTGTATGGCAAAGACTAACACTGAACTTTCCCAGTCTGTTATAAATTGATACAAGATTGTTAAGATCAGAAATAGATCTTGTTGTGATAAGTTTTAAGATTTTTATCATCTGAGTTGAAACTTAACCCACCAAGTTTTATTCCTACTTGTGAGACATTCATAGACTGTTGAAAATTGGGAACTTAGAAAAAGATAAAGACAGGTAACTATTTTGAAGTATAAATATTATTTAATAGAGATGTGATTATGAGTTCTTACCCTGTATCAGAAAACAAAAGTCACCTGAAAATACACTCCATAGTGTGTGTGTGTGTGTGTGTGTGTGTGTGTGTGAGAGAGAGAGAGACAGAGAGAGAGACAGAGAGAGAGACAGAGAGAGATGTGTATTGGGGGGAGTAGATGGAAATATGTTTTAAGATGATCAAATACTTGTAATGAAGTATGTCCAAAGGAACAGACGGAAATTTGCCACTGGAAGAAATATGCTCCACCACGGGCAGTCTATAACTTCTGCTTGGCATTTTGGATAAGTTTTTAAGTATGTAATTGGAGCTTCAAATGTGTTTTGGCTGGCAGCCAACCCTCCAGACAGGAACAAGATGTCTTTCATATTAGCCTCAATTTTTTAATCTTTGCTGATGATAGAGGGTGTTCTCTATCCTTGTTTTCTGGAAACAGCTTACCAGGTTATGGACTTTGACCAAAGGTATATAGTGCCACCCTGTGGACTCTTTAAATCTTGCAGTTAGCAGTTTGAATGTGGTTGGTACACTACCTTTGAAGCAGGATCTTTGGCTAAAAAACACCTAGTGGTGGAAAAGACTTTTTATCCATAAATAAAGCAAAGGCAGATATGTCTTTGGGAGATATTGAGGAGTGTATTCTTTTACAACTTTATCTGCTAAAGTGTGCAGAGTGGGAAAAGTGGCAGATCTGGATTCAGGATACATATGTATGTATATGTCTGTATATATATGCATATGTGTCTATGATTTTTTTGGTGATGTTTTAAAAAATGTCTATTTTGCTTTAAAGAATCCATTATCCATACATTTTTGGGTATGTGAACAACAAGCATGGAAACTACATTAAAATGATGGTCAACAAAGGTCCCAAACTAGAAGGAAAGGACTAGAAAAATCATCAAAGAAGATTGTTGAAAATTTAAAAAATTATATACAGGGACAAATGTTAACAGACATGTGTAAATCATGCTGACAATATACAAACTAAACTAGATAATACTGAGGTTTTCTCAAACATAATTTATTTTGGAGAACATAATGTTTTCTGCCTCAATAAGCTAGCAGTCCATAAAGAGACATATTTTTAAGTCTTTTATTAAATATTTCAAACGTTTAGAAAAAGTACATACTAAGATAACTGGTTCCAGTTCTGTTACCTGTGTGCTCTTGGGCATGTCACTTAACCTCTCTAACATTCAGTTACTCAGAATTGGGGTATTAGGTGCGAGTTCTAGTTATTTATTTTCATCCCTCTTAGTAGTATGGATAGTTTAGAGAATTGATCATTTAAAAATCAGTTGAGTTTTTTGAATAGATAAGTCTTGATCTCACCCCTGAACTCATGCTTCCCTGTTTCCTTCCTCAGAGGCGATCACAGTTACCAGTTTCTTAGCTATTTTCCCAGAGATATTCTATGCAATATGAATGGTGGCATTTCATACACTTTTTCCAGTGACCAATGTGCCTTGGCAGTCATTCTATACCAACACATGTGGATCTCATTCTTTTTGACAGTGTGGTGTTCCCTTGTATAATTCCAAAATTTCTTTTGTTGGTCCTCTACTGATGGATGTATATATTCTTGTGATTTGTTTAAGTTTAAAAACCTTTAAAAATCGTAGTAAAATATACATAACAAAATGTATCATTTTAACCATTTTTAAGTCTACAGTCCAGTGGCATTAAGTATATTCACATTGTTGTACAACTACCACCACCCTCCAACTCCAGAACTGTTTTCTTCTTCCTAAACTGAAACTATGTAACTCATTAAAAAACGCTCTTTCCCGCCCACCACCCCACCCCGAGCATGGCAACCACCGTTCTACTCTCTGTCTTTATGAATTTGACTATTCTAGGTACCGCATTTAAGTGGAATCATACAGTAATTGTCTTCTTGTGACTGTCTTATTTCATTTAGCTTAATATCCTCAAGGTTCATCCAAGTTGTAGCATGTGTCAGAGTTCCTTTCCTTTATAGGCCAAATAATATTTCATTGTATGTATATACTGCATTTTGTTTATCCATTCGTCTGTTGATGGACATTTGGGCTGCTTCTACCTTTTGGCTATTGTGAATAATGCTGCTATGAACGTGGGTGTACAAAAATTTTAAACTTTTAAAAATTATGAATTATTTCATATATGCAATATAGAGGAAAACCAAACAGACGTACATATACTCATCACAAAGCTTGCCAGCGCTATCAAATCCTAACATTTTGCCATATTTTATTCTGATATTTTGAAGTACAGATTCAGCTGTAGCCCACTGTGCACATTTTCCCAATTCTAATCTCATCTCTCCCCAGAAAAACCCACATCTTGAACTTGGTATTTATTATTCCACGTACATTACTATATTAATATCATATGTATCATAAACAATATATAGTATTGTTTATGCTTTCAAAATTAATATAAATGGCATCACAATATGCAGATATCTCTATTTTTCTTTTTTCTCATTGTTTTTGAGATTTATCGATATACATTTAGCTATAATTTATTCATTTTAAATACTATATAGTGTCCCACTGTCTGAATTCATCCTTCTGTTGATGAACATCTAGGTGGTTTTTCAATATTTCCTTTTTAGAAACAATACTGCAGTGGATTTTACAAATTTATCTCAATAGACTCTAGAAACTGGATCCTTGCTTCATCACCTCAGAACTTGTTACAAATGCAGCATCCCAGACTCCACTCCAGACCTACTGAATTAGAACCTATCTTTATGCAAGATCCCCAGGGGATTTGTAGGCATATTAAAATTTGATCAGTTGTCCTCAAACAGTCCCACAGTTGAATCCCCTGGGGAGTTAAAGCCAACAGCAATAACAATAACAGCAAACTTATGCCTGGGTCATTCCCCAAAGATTTTGATTTAATTGCTCTAGGATTTGCCTGCGTCTCCTGAGACTTCTAAAGCTTCTTAGGTGATTATAATATGTAGCCAAGATTTAGAATGACTGCTTGGACCAAAACAGCCGTGGCTGCATTGTGTGTGTTGCTTGGCTTTTACTGGGATGGCTCTTTAGAAAGGACAGTTTTACCAACAAGGGGCTAGAGCAGGCAGGTAGATATTATGATGGAATTTCTATTGCAGGAAATTTTCAAAACACTTGAGCAAATGCTTTGTCCTATTTTAAGTACAATTAGTTCTTAGTCCATAGAGCTTAATTTGCTTAACTCACACTTGTAAGGTACTAACTATATATCAGATAATCTTCTAAAGAGCACTTTGTTAATGTTATCTCTCTTAAAATTTGTTGCAAAATTTCCTTTCCACTTAAGAAATTTTGAGTGAAAAAGTGCAGTTTGACAGAAAGTTAGAATACGTTAGTCCTAAGAAAGATCACACTGCAGGATGCTGAGGCCCTGTGCTTTGTGTTCAGCGGGCTGTGAAGCACTCCATTTTCAGCATCCAGTCTGGGGCTCTTCCTGGGGGAAGCTGCCACCCACTTACTGGACAGGGCATAGGATTTGAGTGCATAAAAACTGCCGCTTCCCAAAGAAAGAGAACCTGGGACGTTGTCCCTTTAGTGATGTGGGCTTTTCTGCCCAACACTAAAATTGGAAACATTTCTGACCTTCAGTGGAGTCTTGGGAATAATTATTCACCTATCCAGTTACGCTGCATTTTTGCAAATAAGTTATAGAACAGAGCATTAAATCACAACTGGATCAGCTATTTTGAAGTGTATTTATGTGACCTGAAGGAACTTTCTCAAAAATTTGTTTTTTCCCATTACTTAAGTTCATGTTTAATCACGTAAGTAGACATACAAACATTTTCACTGTCAAATATTCCAACACTTTTGAAAAGGGAAAATGCTCCTTAAAATCCCCATTTCCCCAACCCCACTTTTCCCTTCCTAGAGGTAACTCGTACTACTAGCATGATGTGCATCCTTCCAAACCTATTTCACTGTATCTCTAAGTATATAGCTTTTATGTTTTACTGGAGAAGTTTTCTAAGCCCTTTAACTTTTAGTATCTGTTATAGTGCTTCTTATTTAACCATATGTTCTCATCTCTAGCCCAGATTTGCTAAATTCTTCCATGTGTGACACTAGATATGAATTTATTCACCCCCGTTACAGCTTAAAAATACACGCTAGAGAATTAAAACAAATGACCAAAGCTGAAGAGTTCACTGCTGTAGCAGAATTGTATTTTAAAAGGCAAGCAGCGACACCTTAGTTATATGTTTCCTGTTTTGGATGGATAAAACTATAAGGCAAAGCCTTTCCCTGGGACGAGAACTGTGCCTCTATTTCTGCGTGAGGACCCACTGTCGCTTTCCTCTAGTGCCCGTGGCTCGCAGTCAGCAGCCTGGGGGATTTTCGTTTGCTGAGTGTGACGCTGTTTTTCCTCTGTTCCCTTCCTCCACCTGTGTATGAGGATGATGAAGTTTGTTCCTTAGGAATTCTCTTTGATTGCTGACAGCACAGTATCCACCCAATGGGTTCACAAGCAAAAGCCTTAGGAAATGCTCATTGTGTTCTGCAGATGGGCACTCTCAGAATGGCTTTTGCCTGATGCCGCCATGTATTTCATCCACGTGCCCTCCTGCCAAGTCCTTCTTAGTGGACCGAGGAAGGAAAATGAGCAGCTTCATGTTTCTTTGCATGTGATCACCATTTTATCACTTGGTAGCTGGCGAGGAAAACAGGAATTCATCTTTGGGTTCAAGGACTCTACAGAGTCACTACCAGTTAGAAAAACTGTGGCCTGTGCTGGATTTCAAGAGAGATTTATGTGCTACCTTGTAATTGCCCTATCACAGGTGGTTGCCACTTTTGGAATTCATAGACTGTTGCCCTGAAGAGTAAAAGCCAAGCATCTGAGGAAGGAGCCTAAGTCAAATCTGGCCGTGTCATTCTTTGCCTTTAAAACCTTCACTGCTTCCCTATTGTCATAGAATTAAATCAAAGTCTTTTTAAAGTAGAGCTCACAAACCAGCAGCCTAAGGCTGAATTTGTCTTGCAGATATATTTTCTCTAGCCCCACAGTGTTTTAGAAAAATTAGAATTAGTTCCTAAGAGACTAAAGCCAATGGATTTACCATAAAAATTTGGATTTCTGGCCATATTGGGCAGCATTTCTGTATAAGTCAGGTGATGATGTGTGAGCTGTGGCTACACTTTTTGGATGGGGCATGAGCTCTCCACTTTGCAAAAACAGCCGGGCCGCCACCCTTTATTGGACTCTTCTGGGGCTTCTGGAACTACAAGCCTGCTCTCTGCCCCGCAGCTCCTCTGCTGCTGCAGGATGGAAAGCAGGAAGGAACTCTAACCTTTCTGTTATAGGTGCAAACCTGTAAGCGTCAAGGTGTTAATAACCTATGTGGCAGCCCTTTGGTAATGAGGATCAAGAGCCAGCTGATAAATACTCCCTATTTTTATGTCTTGGGGGAATAATTCCAAGCTGTGTTCCATGTAGTAATTCTCCATAGCTCCTGGAGAGTCCCCAGTGGAACGGAGCTGCAGTTTTCCACCGCAGTAACCAGATCACCTTCACTCTTGGATTGGTTTTCTCTCCTCGTTTTCACTCTTTCCAGCCCCTCACTCTCATTCTTTGGGAAGACCTCCTTAAGATAAACTGCTTGTACTTAAGCCCCTGTCGCAGGCTCTGCTTGGTGGGCACCAAGGCTAAGACCTCCTCCATTCCCAATTTTCTTAACCAGCCCACTTGACTTGTTCAGTTTACCTTCCTGGTTCTGCAGGTCTTTGCAGTTGTGACCGTGTCCTAGAGACTCTCCTTTAGCGACTCACTCCAGGTATTCTACACCATGACCACCCAGAGCAAGTCCTCAGGCACTCCAGGCAACATCAAAGCCCTTTGCTAGTGCTGTTTGCTTTGCTTGAAACCCCACTCCTGCAGCCCTATGCCGATTCCCTGCTCCCCTCCTTCCATCAGCAAATTCCTACTCAGCCTTCAAGGCCAGCTTCAGTTTAGATTCCTCTGTGGACCCTTACCTAACTCCTCCACACTCGAGCATCTTTAAAGGCTGAGGAGAAAGAACTAGGAGAGAGGGAGAGATTGCAGATAGAGGGAGAAGACACTGATGGAGTCCGCTCTTGTTGGAGATGATGGGAAGGGCATCAGGGGTGCAGATGCAGGTGCTTACCTCTAAAAGGTGAAGGATTCTTCATTCTCTGAGATAGGAGTAATGATAGCCAAAAAACTATCTACTATGTGCCTGGCACGTTCTGAGTGTTTTCAAAATATTTAACAAGTGTAAGCCTTTCTTCCTCACAAGGACTCTTGTATCCTGTGAGGTATGTATTATTATTATCCCCATTTTACAGATTAGAAAATTGAGGCACAGAAAGGTTAAGTAACTACCCAAGATCACACAGCTGGTACATAGTCAGATGGCCAGGTAATCTGGTTTCAAAGTTCATGCTCTTGACCACTATGTCTCATGGTTTCTTAAGGGAAGCTAATGTAGAAAATACATACTTAGGGAAAAGAAAGCTGAGATGGGTGATGTTAGTTGACCTAAATTTTCCCAATGGAGCAGGAGACAAAGCCAGCCAGTGTGATTGTAGAAGGTGGTGACCTTGTTTGAATTTGACTAGAAAGTGAAAAAGAAGGAAGAGTAAATTGGTCTTGGTCTTGTTTTTCAAAAGCTCCTAAAATATGAGTGACACTGTGCCTGCCTCTTAGAACATTGTCAAGTTCTTGGCAACTAAACTTCTACTTTTGCCAAATGGCACCATTCCTCTGTTGTTGGTTTTCCTTGTGGCACTTCCAGAAACCACAGTGCTTGAGGCTCTGACATATTCTGGAAATGATACAGGAATGGACAGACTGTCCAGAACATGGGGCAACATGCTTCTGGAAAAAGTACCTTTGCTTTCCCCAGCATTGCTGTAAACACCTAGGAAGGATTTGGGGGTGTTTGGTAGTCTGGCATAGTCCGGGTGGTTTCCAGAACAGAGAGGCACCAGTCTCCATGAGAGCGGAAAAGATGTCTCCTGCCCAGCAAATTCTCATGCCCAGAAGGGTGGTTTATCCACAGCCATGAATCTCCCTGTGGAATGTATTTGCTTCTATTTGTGTTATTGCCTGCTTTACACAACCATCTTCAAAGTTTTCACATCCTTACCATTAAATAAACGTTACATGCTTGATGTCTGTGGGAATCTTTCCATTGTCTCATAACCATCCTGTGAAGACATGCACAACTGATTCACCACAACACAGGCAGGAATATAGCTGCATGGAGTGATGGCAGGACGCTATGCCTGATTCAGGGATGCAACACTCGACTACGTTTAACAAATTTAGTCAGGAGCCTAAATCGAAGTAAACAAACCAAACAACCAAAAGTGTGGATGCATATATGGGTAAAGTAATGGGAAAAAAAATGTGGGAAAGGGAAATTGCATTTTCCCATTGAGGCTGGTTTTTCCATATTTAGTTTTGTGAAAATCTTGTTTGCATCATCATCTTTGCTTTATGAAGCAAGGCTAAAAGCCCTTTACTTACGGCAATTATTTTTCACTCATGGGATGGTAGCAAAAGATAGAACAAGAATGAAGAACGAAAGGTAATATTCTGAAAACAATCAGGCTGTTTTCACCTCAGGGCTTCTTGAGGTGAGGCTGGAGTTCTCGAGCTTCAGTGTGCACTAGAATCCCTGGGGTGCTGGTTCTTTAGCCCCACCTTCAGGGGTCTGGATTAAGTAAACCTGGGCTTGAACCCAGAAATCTGCATTTTGAGCAGGTACCTACGGTGAACCTGATTGGGGGGCAGTACCCACAGTGGTTTAGAGGGAATGTTTTTGTTTTAAAAGATAAGAAAATGAAAAGAAGGTATTGTTTTCAAGCTTCAATTAACTTATTGCTGGAATTATTATTAAAATGAGTAACCTAGCAAAATCTCGATACTTGGTTGAGTTTGCCTAAACTGTCAATGTTTGTTATATGTACTATTTCAAATGCATAGTATTCCCTTATCATCCTTTTGTTGGCTGCAGAATCTGTAGTGCTAGCTCCATTTTATTTGTAATATGTGTCTTTTCTCTTTTTAATCTTTGTCAGTCTTGCTAGAGATTTGTTGGTTTATTGATCTTTTCAGAGAATTACTTCTGCATTCGATTGATTTTTCTCTATTGTTTTTCTGTTTTCAATTTCACTGATTTCTTCTCTTCTCTTTACTATTTCCTTCCTTAGGCTTGCTTTGAGTTGATTTTGCTCTTCTTTTTCTAGACTGTTGAGGCAAGTGCTTGTATTATCAATTCGAGATTTTTCTTTGTATCTAATTATGCATTTAACACTGTAAATTTCACTTTCAGCACAGCTTTAGTGCTAATGTGTTGTGTTTTCACTTTGTTCAGTTTAATATATTTTTAAAAATTTCCCTTGAGACTTCCTCTTTGACGTGGATTATTTAAGAGTGAGGAGCATATTGCTTAACTTCCAAGTGTTTGGAGATTTTCCTATTTTTGATTTCTAGTTTGATTACCCTGTGGTCAAAGAATGATGCTTGATTTTTTTTTTTTTTTTGGCTGTGCTGCATGGCTTGTGGGATCTTAGTTCCCTGACCAGGGATCAAACCCACACCCTTGGCAGTGAAAGCGTGGACTGCTAACCACTGGACTGTTGGGGAATTCCCTGCCTGATTTCAATTTTTAAAAATTTGTCGAGGTTTGTTTTATGGCCCAGAATATGGTCTATTTTGGAATATATTCTTTGGGAACTCGAAAAAAATATGTATTCTGCTGTTGCATGGAATATTCTATGAATGAGTAGATCATGTTGATTGATAAGTTTTTGAGTTCTATATTCTTGCTGATTTTCTATCTAGTTGTTCTGGTAATTGTTGAGAAAGGAGTGTTGAAGTCTTTAACTATTGTGAATTTGTCTATTTCTCCTTTCAGTTTCATCATTTTTGCATCACATATTTTGAACTTTATTATTTGGTGTATCTAAATTTAGGACTGTTATATCTGCTTGGTGGATTGACCCCTTTATTATTATATAATGTCTCTAGTAATTTTCTTTGCTCTGAAGACTTATCTGATATTCATATAGCCACTACTGCTTTTTAAATGAATGTTTTCATGGTATACCTTTTTCCATCCTTTTACTTTCAACATGCTTATATTGCTATGTTTAAAATGAGTTTCTTAACACAACATAAAACAACTATAGCCCAATAAAAAAAGAAAAAGTAAAAAAAAGAAAATAAAGTGAGCTTCTCATAGACATCATATAGTTATGTCATGATTTTTAATCCACTCTGCCAACTTGTGCCTTTTAATTATTGTATTTAAACCATTTCCATGTAATTATTGATATGTTAGGACTTAAAACTGCCATTTTATTTTTTGTTTTCTGTTCTCTCTGCTTTTTGTTTCTGTTTTCTTTTTCCTACCCTCCTGGGGGTTACTTGAACATTGTTTAGACTTCATTTTAATTTATCTATAGTGTTTTGGTGATATCTGTTTGTATAACATTTTAAATGGTTGCTCTAGGTATTACATTATGTATACCTAATGTTACCGTTTGCTAGTGTTGTCCTTTTACTATTTCAAATGAAGTGTAGAAACCTTACCCCTGTTACTTTCCTTTACCCTTGCTTCCTTATAATTGTCTTAACTATTTCCTCCACATACATTTAGAACTATATCAGACAGTGTAATATTTTTTGCTTCAACTCTCAAACATAATTTAGAAAACTGAAGAGCAGAAGGAAAGTCTATTGTATTTACCCATATTTTTGGTCCTTGTATTTCCAAGGTTCCTACTATTATCATTTCCTTTTTGTTTAGAGAACTTTCTTTAGCTATTCTTTTAGGGTAGGTATGCTGGTGACAGATTCTCATAGTTTTTATTCATCTGGGAATGTACTGTCTTTCTCTTCCTTCCTAAAGGTTATTTTTGCTAGATATAGGATTCCGAGTTGACAGTTCTTTCTTCCAGCACTTGAAAAATGTTGTGCCACTTCCTTCTGGCCTCTGTGGTTTCGAATAAGCAATACACTTTCATTCAAATAGTTCGTTCCTATGGATGGCATGTCATTTCTCTCTTACTGCTTTTAAGAGTTTTTCTTTGTCTTTCATTTTCAGAGGTTTGACTATAATGTGTTTTGGTATGGATTTCTTTGGATTTCCTTATTTGGGATTTTCTCCCAAACTGAATCTGTAGGTTTATGTTTTCTGCCAAATTTGGGAAGTTTTCACCATTATTTCCTTGAGTCCTTTCTCAGCCCCTTCCTCTTTCTCCTCCCTTTTTAGAATTCTGATGACACAAATGTTCAATCTGTTGTTATCATCCCACGAGTCCCTGAGGCTATGTTCATTTCTTAAAAGTATGTATTTCTTTCTGGTTGTTCAGGTTGGGTGATTTCTATCATTCTATCTTCTATTTCACTGATTCTTTCCTCTGTCCCTTTCATTCTGCTCCTGAGCCCATTCACTGAGTTTTTTATTTTGGTTATTGTATTTTTCATTTCTAAAATTTCCATTTCACTCTCCTTTATATCTTCTATTTCTTTGTTGAGGCTTTCAATTTTTTTCATTTGTTTCAAGTGTGTTAATTATTGCTCATTGAACATTTTTGTGATAGATAATTTAAAATGTTTGTCAGATAATTCTGTCATCTCAATGTTGGCATCTATTAATTGTCTTTTTTATTCCATTTGAGATCTTCCTGTTTCTTAGTATGACAGATGACTTTCTAACAAAATCTGGACATTTGGGTAGCATTTTGTTATAAGACCTTGGATCTTAATTAAACCTTCTGTATCAGCTGGATTCGTGAAGCCCTGCTCCAGCAGGGAAATGGTGGCAGAACATTGAAACAGCCAAGTGAGGCTGGAAGTTCAGGTTTCCAACTTGGCATCTATTGACATTCAAGAAGAGGCTCTTTATTACTGCCTTTCAGGGGTGGGAATTCTGGCTCCCCATTTGGCCTCCACTGACACCTGCCTGGCTGGAAGGGGTTGGAGTGCCTTGTTATTGCTCCCCAGATAGCCTCAACTGACACCCAGTGGCCTCATCACTGCTGGGCAGTGGTGAGGATCCTGACTCATCAGTAGGCCTCCTCTGATCCGCCACTGGGGATGTCAGGGGGCACTAAGTGGAGGTGGAAGTCCAGGCTCCCATGTGATCTCCAATGATACTGTTAGAGTGGGGGCTCATTACTGGCTGATGGGAATGCAAGTCCAGGTTCTCTACTTGGCCTTCTCAGATGCAACTCTGGCAGGGGTGTTGGGGTGCCTGGTGAGGGTGGAAGTCTAGCTCCCCACTCAGCCTTGGCTGGCATGGGTGGGGTTGGGAACCACAGGTTTTTCTGTGGTATTTGCCTAGAGTATAGCTGTTTCTGTCTGAACATTTACTATCTTGCTTGGCTCCCCCTCTCCTAGTCCTTTGGCTAGAGACAGCAGGCTTTTGTCGGAGTTTTTTTTTTTTTTTTTTTTTTATAACAGCTTTATTGGGGTATAATTGCTTTACAGTGGTGTGTTAGTTTCTGCTTTATAACAAAGTGAATCAGTTATACATATACATATGTTCCCATCTCTTTTCCCTCTTGCGTCTCCCTCCCTCCCACCCTCCCTATCCCACCGCTGTCGGAGCGTTTTAAATATCTGCCCTTATTTATTGAGTAGCTGGCTTCCTTAGCTGTTGTACAAGTCTGGGATATATGAGGCAAACAGAAAATCCAGGGTACTCACGACCATATCATTCCTTGCATCTTGAGGTCCCTAGCCATTGGGCCTTCCTTTCTCCACCTTTCTGATTATTCCTATGATTGTCTTACATATAACATTTTCCTTAGCAGGAGGACTAGAGAAAAGTACATCCTCCCCACCTTCCCAGAAGCAGAAGCCCAGGGCTTTAAAAATACATCTCCACAAAACTAATGTGAGGTATGAGCTATAGCTACTATTTCTACTTAATATTTTATTATAGGGATTCTCTTTAGGCTATAAGTCCCTGAAAAGCACCACTTTTAATTGTTGTATAACATAGCATTGCTTCAATGGCCTTTTTGTGACATTTAGTCTGTTTTCAGTTTTTCACTAGTGTAGATAATATTAAGTAAACATATTTTCCTGATAACTGTCCAATTCTCTGATTATTTTCTTAGGTTATATTTCTAGAAGGGGAGTTGCTAGATCAGAAGGGGGAAAAAAATTAAAAGGCCCTTGATATATATTTGTTTCCAGAACAGTTGTACTGATTTTGACTCCTAGAAGCAGACCATGAGCACGCCAGACTTACTATACTCTAACGCTGAATATTATCAGTTAGGAAAATTTGCTGATTTAAAAGGAAAAAAGAGTCTTTTAAAATTTTACACAGGATTTCTTTGATTAATAGTGAGGTTGAACTTCATTACAATACTAGTTCCATAACTTCACCAACAACGTGGAAGCTTAAAAAATAAATCATCATGTTCCTATTTAAAGCTTGATAATATTATTATGGTATGATATGGTATCATAATATCATGATAATATATCATAATATTATAATATTACATGAATCTCCATATGTGATAAAATTGCAGAGAACCATATACCCACATAGAAACGTATACAAAGGAGCACATATAAAGCAGGTGAAATCTGAATAAGGTCTGTGGATTGTACCCATGTTAATTTCTTGATTTTGATATTGTACTGTAGTTATATACATTGTTACTAGTAGAGGAAACTGGCTGATGGCACCTCTCTGAACTATTTTGTAAACATTGATGATCGGTATCTTCTGTTTTATTTTCATAAACATTATTCTTTTGGGGTGTCTGAACCAGTCTGGCTCTTAAATTAGTTTCTTTCAAAGTTTCTCTGTTTAGATCAGGGACAAGGGAAGCCTCTATTCTCTTGTCACACCTGAAATCTGATATGGGGACTTGTCTCTGGTCACGCGGAGGCCTCGCTCCAATTGGGCATATCCGATGTCCGGCCAGGACATTGCTTCATGCCTTGTTCCTGATTCATACTTGAACCTGGAGTTGCTACTTTCCACTTCACTATTCTGCTGGGTAAGACATTGTGTCTCCACCCATTTAACCCCAAATGAAAATGGAGTCTGTACTGTCTTTTGTTTTTCCTAGAAGGAGCTCTTATAATTGTCCACAGATCCTATGACACTGGGGACTTATGAAGAATACTGACAGGGTGGTCTCTGATCAAAAGTAAGAATAGGCACATAAAATGATTAAGTTTTAGAATAGTAAATAATTCTCCAAAGACTATAATAATAGTAAAAACGTTTCAACTAAAAAGAGATCAGTGTGTAAGAATATTCCTAGGCTGTCAGGATCTTTCCTGTCAGGCAGGACCAGGGTCAGGACTTAAAAGACTGTTTTTGAATTATATCTGCTCCCATCATAATAAAACTCCAAATACAACTTTCACAGTTATGATTTGGGTCATATAAAACATATTCACTTAGACATTAAAGTTAATGTGCTCTGTAGTTATATTCCCAAAGGACAGAATTGACAAAATATTTTATCCAAAAGAGGTGAGGCTTTGAAAATAGGCTTGTGTGTCCAGATCAGAGAGGGTTATTGTTTCACTCGACCTTGGATTAGTAGGAGGGAGTTTGAAGTGCCACATCCAGTTTGTGACATCACACTTTAATGTGGCAAGAATATACTAGCAGTTTCTCAAGTGTGGGTCTTAGGCCACCTGCATCAGGAAGAGAGACCTAAACATTCTGATTCAGGTCCCATTCTAGATATTTGACTACAACAGAACATGGGGGTGGGGTGTGGCTGGCAGGCTTCCTCTCAACTTTACAAGCATTCCAGGTGATTATTAGGCCACTGAAGTTTGACGCCAAAACAGAGCTCCTAGGGTTTTGAGAGACCCTAGGAGCCATGTCATCTGACTTTCAAAGGGAACTGTAGCTATTTGGTTTGGAGAAGAGCAGGTTTGGAGAGGGATTGATAACTGCCTTCATTTTTTAAGAACTGTCACAGAGACTTATTCTCACTACTCCTAGGATCAGTAAATGTGAGTTATATGGAGGCAAATTTCATCCCAATGAACAAAGAAAAATTTTCAGTCAAAGGCTACAGAATCATGTGGAATGGAACAAGGGTCTACATCTCTAAAACATTTTCCAAGAATCTGTGATCCTATGTCATTTAATTGGTTCTTCTGCCTTTGGAAGAATGTGTGTTCCAAAAATCTACAGAATTCACATCTTCTCTTGTTAACCCTTGGTTACCAGTGTGTTAACTGCTCTCTCTTTTCAGGTGCTTTTTAAAGATGAGACCTAAATCCCTCTTGATATGTTGAGCCTCCTTCGGACCCCAAACCTCTATCTAAAGCTGAATTTGAAAAGTTTCCAGGCATCACAGTGTCATGGATGCTCTCTGTTTTCCTTCTGCTTCTTAAATGACAGCCCTACTCAGCAGAAAAGCACCACTGGCGATGAAGCCTCACTCTTCTTTTCCATTTTATAATCCCCCACACCATTAACCCCTCAGTTTGCTTTTGAATAATATCTGTAGTTATTTCTGTCTACTCTTTCACTTTTCTGAGATGATTTTGATGTGTTGTTTTGAGTAAATGTCTGAACTCTGGGGCCCAGGATTACCCTTGGACTGCTTGACTGGCCTCTGTGAACTTAGTGCACCTCTTACTCATTCCACCTGTGTCTTTGAAGATTACCAGCTTGTTCAGGGTCAGGATGGTGTATATGCACTCACACACTCTGTGTGTGTGTGTGTGTGTGTGTGTGTGTAGTGTGATAGAGAACTGATTGACAACAATGGTCTCCAAGATCCTCCTCTTTCCAAGTGTCCTAGAAGATGGGGCAAAAAGTATGGTGAGAGAGGGATGTTGCGCTTTCCAAGTTAATACTGTTACTATTCATCAGAAGGGCAGATTATGGGAGAGGACAGAGCCCATACTTAGCCAGAATTTTCAAAAAGGAATCGACATTTTCAAGTGAAGAAAGTGTGCATGTTCCCTGATAGGGGAATCTTTTTCCTGGCAGGTGACATTTTGTAGCTTCCGGTAGGAATGCCTGAATGTCTCTGCTATTATCTGTGTTTACTGCCAACAATTCTGACACCAAATGTGTAGGTTTTCCACACCAAGCAATTCTCCAATTCTCTGTGGACTCCAATAGGGCTGTCCTACAATTTAATTCAATGTGACAATAACTACCCAGAGTTAGAGAACCCTGAGGTTAAGGACTCAGTCCCATAACACTGCCCTTCACTTCAAAAGCCAATTGCACGTAGTGGGCCCCCAGGTAACCCAGACTTCTGTCTGACTTGGCTACAAATTGGAGGGTCCCCTGAGCCCCTCCTCAGGCTCAATAATTTGCCATAACAGCTCAGAGGACTAAGGAGAACATTTTACTTACTATTATTGGTTTATTATAAAGGATATTTTGAAGGATGCAAATGAACAGCCAGATGAAGAAGTATACAGGGTGAGATTGAAAGGGCGCAGGGGCTTCTGTCCTCATGGAATTTGGGATATGCCCCCTTCTTGGCACATGAATGCATTCACCAACCCAGAAGCTCTCTAAACGCTGTTGGTTAGGGTTTCTATGGAGGTTCTATTATGTAGGTATGACTGATTGAATCATTGGCCATTGGTGATTACTCAATTTCCAGTCCCTCTCTTTGCCTTGGAGGTCAGGGGTGGGGCTGAAAGTTCCAACCTTCTAATCACACTATTGGTTACTCTGGTTACCAGCCCCATCCTGAAACTATCTAGCAGTCTGCTGAGTGTCACCTCATTAGCATAAAGTCAGGTGGGGTTGAAAGGGGCTTATTATGAACAGCAAAAGACACTCCTCTCACCCCTATGACTTAGGAAATTAGAAGGGTTTTAGGAACTCTGTGCCAGTAATCAGGGATGAAGTCCAAATATCTATCTCTTATTATGTCACAATATCACAATCCTATTTATTCTTGATCATTTAAATTTTCCCTTTCTTAAAAGTAGGGTAAATAATAGCCAAGATAACTTACTACAGGGGAAGGTGATTGACTAATGAAGTTAAACTTATTTGACGTTCTTGATTACTTTGGAAGAGAAAGCCTTATTAGCATTAAAACAATTAATTATCCTTTTTCTAATGATTTTTTTTTTCTAGATGATTATAAGTAAATTCTGGGACTTGAATCTCCTTTCCCTCGTTTTACAAATTAAATACGACATCTGTGTCTCCTGTATAGAGCTACCAATTTTGGAGTCCTTGCTGAGGTGGGGGTCACTCACTACAGGTCGCCTGGTCATTACATCTAACACCATAAGCGCTTTCCGTCCAGCAAGTGTGTTCAGAGTTCACGTTGTCTCCCTGGATCTTCTAGAACCTAGTGAAGCAGGCTGAAGATTAGTGGGGCTCTGGGGTTTGCTGCTTAGTGATTCTGCTGTTCAGTGAGCAGGAAATCCTGGTCCCGATTTAGCTTGCCTGTGCTTTTGTGGCCTTCCCCCCTCTGCACCTGCTGTGGAGGGGGAGGCTGTCTGCTGTGCACCATTGTCTCCCCCACCCCTAGACCCTCTTATCAGCAGTAACTGAGTTTGCGCCACAGAGGGGTCCTCTCCTCGGAACGGTAGCATCGTAAGGTTCTATGAGACTATCTTGAAAAGGGTCTCAGTGATGGGTTCTTTCTTCTTCTCCTTCTGCGTTTTGTTCATTTTCTGTAGGGTGAAGAAAGTGAAAATGAAAAGTAATAAAAATCTTATTGATTTGATCATTTTTCATTTATAATCAAAGAGTGTGTGGCACATGGTAGATGGCCAATAAATATCTGCTGAACAAATGAATGAATGACAACCCTTGACATCCATACTGGAAAGCGGTGTGCGTAGTTGTAAAAAGTCTGAGCTCTGGAGCCAGACTACCTGGGTCTGAGTGTCAGAGATTCTGACATTAGTAGCTGGGAGAACTTAGGCAAAATACTTAATTTCTCTATCTCAGTTTTCTTATCTGTAACATAGGAATAAAATAGTCTTCACTTTGTAAAGCTGTTGCGAGGATTAAATGAGTTAATAAATATAAAGGGCAAAGAATAGTGTTAAAGTGAACTTCCATATATAATCTCATTTTATCTTAACAGCCACTTGATAGTGTAACAGGAAACATCTATTTCTGAATCTTACAAGTTCAAAGGACTGGTAAGTACTAGAGAGGTGTCTAAAATTCACTTCTGATTCCGAAGTCTAGTTTTCTAGATTAGAGTTATTTGTTTAGTTTTGAAGATGATTAAAAGACAAAAAAAAAAAAACGAATAGCTTTGATGTTGGCAAAGGTTACACATCCTACATAAGGACAAACTCACTTTCTGTAGTTGAATGAGATGAGAAGAGGTTGTATGAAGTACCAAGGGTGAGAACAGCCCGCTGCTCTTATCAAAACCCCTCAGTGCCTCCAGGGAAGAGGGAAAGAAGCAGTTTAGAAGAACCCAGGAAAAGAATCAATTAATTCAATTTAAAACTACATAATGCCTTCTTTATTCTTTAGTGTTAGCACTGAGCGTTTGCTGAAAAATGGCTTTGCTCTAAAATGGCCTAATTTTTCCTTTTAATTTGCATTTCCTTCCTGCCCAGAGGCTACTGGCAGCGGCCCAGAAGCAGTTCCACTAAAACTGTGCTCCAGCACCTCAATGTGGATCTCGGAACTCTCCTTTTACATTTGGTTCTTTGCATAATTTGTCAAACTTTGCAAGTTGCACAGCAAAACTCTGCCAACAAAGAACAGGAAGTTTGGGCTGCCCTTCTGGGTTTACTGTTATCGTATTGGTTTTTCAGCAACTGGAATCAAGCCCTGATGAAAATATTTAACACATTAACAGTTTGGAATTGTGCTCAAGGCTGTGGGCAGTGAATATAAAAAAACTGAGCAACAAGGGGACTTGGGCACATTATTTATACATTTGGTGAGCTCATTCACTCGCCCAGGGAAATCAGGCACACAGCCTCCAGCCCAAGGTTAATTTTATTTTCTTCTCAGCCAGGAACAGGGTATACTATTACACAGAGAGAGGAATGAGGACTCTTTAATTGGCAAAGAGGAACTTCTGCTGCATAAGGAGATATTCCAATTGCTGGAGGTCAATAGAGTAGGATTTTAAAATCCTGCTGTGTTCACAGTTTAATATGAAATCCTCCAAAAATTGCTTGGATTCAATAACCCTGCATTAACTGTTTAGAAACAGAAGAGGGCACCTCATCATGCCTTTTGTCAGATTTATTTATTTTTTTTTTAAGAATGAAAAGGAAACTGGTCTTTGAATGAAAATGAACAGCGTTTCCTTTTCGGGATGAATGAATGAAAATATTATGTTAATGTTTTCAAAAGCTGGAATGTGACTAAAAATGCCGTATTTGCCTTCTAACTGAAGACTAGTCATAATAAGCTTTTTATATTATAAAGTAGCTGTCAAATACAATGCATTTAGACTTTAAGCAAAGTATCACATAATACCCTTGTCCCACACTGGCTAGGTAGCCCTCATTAGGTCACCCTCCTCTGTCCCCTTAATTTCTCATGTTCAGATTCCAGTTTTTCTCAAAACTTTCTAAGGGTCAGTGAGTCTTCTAAAATTGTATGCAAAATGCGTGTTTGTGTATTTTTATTCTGGGGGAGATTTGTAGTTTTAAACATACTGTTTACTTTCTTTCACAGATTATGCCCCTAGGAAGTTTCCATGTTTAATTCTACTTTATACTAATTGGTTCTTTACTCTACGTTCTGTGTGTATTTAAAGGCTCAGTTTATGATATCCTGGACAAAGCCTGTTATAAGAAACACCACTGAACTGAAAAGCTCAGGATTTTCCTAATAATTTAAACCGTACCATTATGGAATACAGCAACAAGCCTTTTGAAGGTCTTTGGTATTCTTCGTATTAAGTTCTAGTCAGAGCCGAAAGGGAACTTTTCTTGTTTTTTCTTTTTTTTTTCATGCATACATGTTCAATTTATTTTCAACAAATGTGCCAAGGTACTTTAATAGAGAAATAAAAGTGATTTCAAAGATGGTACTGCAACAATTGGATATCTAAAGAAACAAACTTTAACCACTTCTATGTATCATTTATAAATATTATTTGAAAATAGTAATGTCTTTTGGAAAAATTGAAAATTATTTTTAGCAGCACACTTGCTGGGGTACTTCAATATGAAAGAAAACTTCAGATCATCTATAATTTTTTTTAAAAAGTCAGAGGTATGTGTAGAATCTAAGGCATTCACTAAAAGGCTACTTGTGGAAAGTATAAATTATCAAGCTAACAGAACCACAAAATAATGAAATGTAATGTAAAACAAGGCAAAAAGGGAGAATATAAAAACATCTCAGAAAAGAAAATAATTAGAAAACACATGATAAGTTACTTTCATAGAAAATTGTAAAATTAATTTCCTTAAAAGGGAACTTTTCTATCTAATCTGGTCACTTCACTCACTGGTGTCAGAGAGGAACAATGTTCTGTGCAGGGTTACACAGGCAGTGCGTGTTGTGTAAGCATTCAGGATTACAGCCCATTCTTTTACCTTTTAGTTCACTGTTCTTTTCCCTCAGTCTTGCTTGGTCCAAAGCTTGCATTGATCCAAAAATACATGGGGCCCTTCAATTGCTCTGCTCATGCATATATATTGTTTGTCTGTGTTTTATAGTGTTGTGGGTAGTTTGATTCTCTAGGTGAACACTTTGCAGAAAAATATATTTTGGCTCTTTTCCAGGAGTCCAAATTGTTTCACCTGGCAGTGCTTAATTCAGTTTTATGAAATAATTAATTTAGTGAGGGCAAAGTGAGTTTGAAAGCAGGGAGGAGCTGTTGGACAGATGGGGTAGGAAAAGTTAGCTCCAATTTGACCCCTGAACTTTTAAAATACTTATTGTATGGTCAGAACCTGGTATTCATTGCTTTATTAACGTCTTCATCAGTGGCCCCATTTGAAACTTGAAACTGGCCCTTGGTAGTGTCCTCTCTATTTCTATGAGAGCGTCTAGAACACCCAAGTTGGTCATTTTCTGAGAACCATTAAACTTGCAAGAAAAAAAAATTCCTTGTCATGTGAGACGTATCATTCCTGAAGCTGACCCTCTATCCCTGAGCTCCAGGATTGGGGTAAACATGAGGAATGTTTGTCGCACACATTAATTGGTAATTTAAAAAAATCTTTTACATTTTGATGTAGCTATTTTGATTTGGTTGATCAAATCCACCAACATAATGTCTAGTTTTGCCCTGGGAGTCTCCAGTGGACATCACAAATTATTCTGAAGTTGCAAGTAGAGCCTTTGGAAACCAGAATGGCCTAGGATGGGTCCTTCCTGGGACTACAGATTTCATAGTTAGGGCTCTAGTTGGGGCTGAGGTGCAGGGATCTCCCTGTATTGCTGGGCAATGTTTAAGCGAATAGGTTGCTTCCAGGACAGATAATTAAGACTCACTCTGTGTTATTCAGTGGTATTCATGCCCTTATATTTTCCCCTTACTGCATTAAAGGAATGCATGTATTGGAATCTAACAGCTGCCTTTGATCTATTTTTGTTAAATTATAAATGATGCTTTGTGTATTCCTTTGAATTAGGTACATTTTTACTTTCTTTCCTTTCCTTGCCTCAGATTACCATAAATCTCTAACCGTCCAAGCAGAGGTTCTAAGGACAATGGGAAGGAAGTTGAGTTGTAAGCACATCCTTTCAGAAAGGAAAAATTCAGAGGTAGAGTAGGGAGCTCAAGGGACTTGTACTTAGATGGGACGTTAATATTTGTAGAACTTCAACTTTTTGTTGAAGACATAATTGTTATTATTTTTAAACAAATTACTTAAAAAAATAACCAACTAGGAATATGTAGGCAAAGTGAGTAATTTGGAGATTTGATGTAGATATTTAGACATTTCAGGATCCAAGCTCTACTAGTTGCTTCGAAAGGTTAAAAAAAATTAAGACCTGAATTAATTATCCAGGCAAATTAACTGTCTACATTAGTTCAATTTATTAGTTAATTGCTTTGTTCTCTAACCAATTTTAATTGTGTAGACATAATTTCATAAAAATGTTTATATGTGTCCTGGGGATAGATTAGTTTTACAAAGCATGATTGTTTCCACTGACACTCGACAATGTGGGAGTGCTTATAGGGGTGGTTGCTTTTCTATAAGAATAATAGCAAAGATGTATATAGCATTTACCACTTACCAGGCACAGTTCTGAGCACTTAATTTCACCCTCAAATGACCTTACAAGGTGGATGCTATTATTTTCCCCATTTTACAGGCAGGACAACTGAATCTCAGAGACTTTAAGTAATTTGCCCAAGGTCACAAAATCTATAGTGGCAAAGTCAGAATTTGCACTCAAATAATCTGGCTCTAGGATCTAGGCATGTAACCACTATACTATGCAATCAATTGATTTTTGGACAGCTTCTGGACTACCTTCTGGCATAGGCCAACCTGATAAGCAAGAACCCCACAATCTTGAATTATTTTTATTTCAAGAGATTATTTGGTTTTAATCTAGGAACAAAAAGGGAAGATCACAAATTCAAATGCCTATAGGGGTTAGACAAAGGGCATTAAGTGAAGAGAACAGGGTGAAGGATAATCAAATAGCCCTCTTAGTTTCTATTTTGTCTTCCTATTTTTAATAAAGATATTTTTACAAAAAATATTTCTCTACCATAAAAAGAAAAATAACACAAGTGAAGTGATTGATGGCAGCTGACTTTGGTTCTCGATGTCAGCGAAACTACCGGGATAGGTGGAGGTTGCAACATGTTGGAGACTGCTTGCCCTTTTTTCAAAATAAAAGCAGGTGCTCATTTTTTTATGTGAAATATGAGGATTTTTAATTATTAGCTCAATATTTTAAAATGTATTATAAGAGCTAAATAAAACCTCTGTTTCAGCCAGAGTTTACTAGTTTGTAGCCTCTGAAATAAAGACTATCTTGCAGTTATGTTTATGGGCATGTGCAGGTGAAAGAATAGATGGAGAAGTAGATACAGTTACTTTGTACCTTAATAGCCCCAAAGTCAATAATGAACGATTGCATTTATCACCTTTTAACTGGACTATATTATAAATAGGAGTGGTTTTCAATGATTTGGCTTCCTCGTCAGAAAGAAGAGCTATGGAAACTTCATAATAACAGGTTTATAGATTTATAAAACTAAAACAAACCTTCATAAATATTTAAAATGCATCAGTATGGTCCCTGGACAATGACAATAGGTGAGAATTTTTTGACTATGTATACAGAGTAACCTGCAATTGCTGTAGCAATTTGCATCTTGATGGATGGATTATTTTATCTAGATCTTGAACTCTTCCCTTCATCTATAAAATATAGGCTTAGGCAATAATACTCTTTTCTTTTACTATTGAGATATTGAGAAATGTAGACAATAAATATGCTTGAAGGGAAAAAGAAACTATTGTCAGTTCCCACTCCGTCTAGTCCCATCCCAACTGTGCAGAGAGAGCATTTCTGGAAACTTCTCTGCCTCTCTCCTTTCACTACTGAGAGTACGATTGCAATGTGGCAATGGCTCTATTTTTTTTTAAATTAATATTTATTTATTTATTTATCTATCTATCTATCTATTTATTTATTTATTTATGGCTGCGTTGGATCTTCATTGCTGTGCATGGGCTTTCTCTAGTTGTGACGAGCGGGGGCTACTCTTCACTGTTGTGCGTGGGATTCTCATTGTGGTGGCTTCTCTTGTTGCAGAGCACGGGCTCTAGGTATGCGGGCTTCAGTAGTTGTGGTGCACAGGCTTAGTTGCTCTGCGGCATGTGGGATCTTCCTGGACCAGGGCTCAAACCCGTGTCCCCTGCTCTGGCAGGCGGATTCTTAATCAGTGCCCCAAGAGGGAAGCCCAATGGCTCTATTTTTAGTTAATATTGAGAGATTGGAGCAGTAGAGTAAGGAGCATAGCAAATCCTCTTCTCAGAAAGCAATGATAAAACTGGATAACACTACCAAAAACAACCATTTCAGAGATCTGTAAATTGACTTAGGGCATACAACAAATTGATAAGTATTTATTTTACAACAACTGCTGAACCTCGGGTACAAGCAATGAGTCTGTGCTGTATTAACCTGGGCTGCTTCCATTCCACCTCCCACAGTTCTAGCATGTGATAGTTTGGTCAGGGTGGAGCAAGCCATGAAAAAGAGCAGGTTAGCCACTAGAGGGGCCTGACTTGATTTGGAGAGGAGAGTGGGAAACCCCATGCCCTCAATTATTGTCAGAAATGGCAAATAAACGGAAGGTTAATGATGCAGCTAGCCTGATGTTGTGCTCCTAGTTGGAATAAACAAGAAACCAACAGACTAGTGAGAAAATTACTAGGGAGATAAAGGGAATGAGGCAGTTTACAGTGGGTCTTGGTAAACTCCCACTTATTCTTGGTGGTCTGGAAGATGGCCTACATGCCCAAGTCTTTGCACATGCTCAAGAATTCTTCACAAACCCCTGGATGAACTTGAGGCCTGCAGCCAAGAAGTAAAAGTTAGAACAGGCTTGTAAACAATGTGCTTTGTGTAGTGAGATGAATAATGTCTCCCACAAAGGATAAGTCCAAGATCTAACCCCAGGTACCTGTCAATTTGACCTTAGGAAAGGTCACAAAATGTGATATTTGGAAATAGGGTCTTTGCAGATGTAATTAAGTTAAGGTTCTTGAGATGAGATAATCCTGGATTTAACATGGGTCCTTAATCAATGACTAGTTTCCTTATAAGAGAAGGGAGGGGGGATTTAAGATAGACACAAAGGAGAAACATGGAGAAGGCCATGTTAAGATGGAAGCAGAGATAGGAATGATGCACCTACAAGTCAAGGAGCACCAAGAATTGCCTGTACCTTCCACAATCTAGGAGAGAAGCATGGAATAAATTCTCCCTCTAAGGAACCAATCCTTCTGACATCTTGATTTTAGGTATCTGGTCTCCAGAACTATAAGAGAATAAACTCCCATTGTTATAAGCCACCAAGTTTGTGGTAATTTGTTACAGCAGCCCTAGGTAACTGATACACTTAGTGTTGGGAACGTACAATGAATATGTTAACTTCCCATAGTGGAAAGAGGGGGAATGTTGGGCTCAGACAGACCTGCTGTGTCTGCTTTCTGGCTCCACCAATTATTAGTTTGTGATCGTGAACATTTAACCTCTGTGAACCTGTTTCCTTGTCTGTAAAATGGGCTTCCTTGCAGGGGTTTTCCCCCAAATCCAGGCTATAATAAACTCTTATTCTCTGGGCAAATTCTCCCTTAGCCCTTTGTGTGAATTTGCACAAATTTGATTCCATCAGACTGAAAGTTCTCTAAGGTCACAGAATGGTTACATTGTCTGTAACATGATAGTTATAATCATTCCATGCTTATAAGGGTGGTATGATGTGAAAAGTAAATCTGGTACTTGGTAGCAGTGGTACCTATGATTATTATTTATATCTGTCTTCAAGGCTTGTATTCCCCTTTTTCATTTTTAGCTACACATTTGTATATCTCTCAGGAAAAAGGCAGAATTTGAACTGATCTTTGAGCAATGTGTAGGCCTTAGGCTGGTGGAGAGGTTCAGGGAGGATGCTCCAGGTGAAAGAAACAATAGGAAACACCATGGTCTGCTCACAGGATGCTAGGAGCCTACTGACCTGGAGGGGAAACTTTGTCCCTGCCTAAAACGGTGCCAAAGATACTCTTAGCTGTACTATCAGTCCATTCTCCCTTAAAGTATGGTATGCAATTTACAATATAGGATCCGTGTTTGTGCACATATGCTTCATGTTTATTAAACTTCTTAGTTCACATACATGCCCTAATGTGTTTGTGGCCTAGAGTCATATGTGGTAAAACTAAATGAGATTATAGATCTCCAAACAAGACCAGCTGTCCGAATCTGGGATTATTTCCAGCTATAAATAGTGACTGGGCACAGAATTAACTAGCAAAATTAAGGGGTAGAGGGCTTGGGTATTTGGGGAAAAGAAAGAAAGAGTGCCAAGAAATCCAAATGTTATAAATTAACCCTCCAGGAGCAAGAGCAGTAGAGAGTTATAGGCAACTGCAATTGAGGGTAATAAAGCTTGTCAGGAAAGGAAATGTATGAATTGGTAAAGAGAAAAATACAGGGTGTTTTGACAGGTTAAACTCCCTCTTAACCAGAACTGTGCCCCCTCCTTTTAAAAGTAATTTAAAAGATTCCAGTCTTTAAGGAAATTATTTACAGAAAAATGTGAATCTTTAAGTTTCTAGAACAACTGCAAAAATAAAATTAACATTTAAAAGGGTTTTTTTTGGTGAATGTCATAAAATGCTATACGTGCTCTCTTAGAAAGCATCATATATTGTTAAAATCTCTGGAATCATGTAAAATTACCAGTAGAATTAGAAAGCTCTTCCCTTCATTATTATTTTGGTAAGAAATTATTACATATGTAATACATATAAGTGTATATAAGTGGCAGAAAAATTTAGAAGCTCTAGCTGAGAGTAAATTTGTCAAAATTACTCATTTCCCACCACCCAAAGATGATAGCATAAATGTTATAATGTGGATCTTCCTATATATATTATATGTACCATGCTATAGTTGGCTTCTACACTATTATTAAATTCTTGAGGTTAGTTGGAATATTGCATAGTGATCAGTTTCAGTCACCCTTAGAGGGGCTTAATTTTTGTAGACATGGATGTATTTCTTTAAGTTTCTCAAATATATTACTTGTTGTGAACAAGGGTTTATTTATGTCCATCAGTCCATTTTGTCTAGCTAGCTGGTTAGCTTCTCTGGATCTGACCCCTTCCTATATTTGGGGAATTCCTGTGGCAAAGCTTGCGTTCCATGCTAGAAGCTGAAAAGGCCAGATGCATGTTCTTCAACCTGCCATGTAGCTAGGGCTTAGGTGCAGGGCTTCACCTTGACTGTTCTTTGGATTTGCAGCAAATAACCAAGGCCAGTAGAGAATCCAGTCTAGGGTGATGGCAGCAGCATGCAGGGTCTAGAGTGTGGGGACTGCTGTGGTGTTGTCGCCACCAGTCTGGTCTAGGACCTCAGTTTTGTTTTGGTCTTGGCTGCTGTCAAGTTCCCCTTGTTTCTATTTTCCTACCCCCTTTTCCCCATATTTTCTGATGATTCTAGAAACTACCCAGAAAGCCTTAATTTTTTTTTTTTTGTCCTTCTTAAATCAGCTGAAGTCTTTTGTTACTTGCAACTAAGAACTCAGATTGACAGAGTGCTGCTCTCAGTTCCACTCAGAAAATGGAAGGCCTAATTGTGTTCAGTAGTATACGAACCTTCTAGATTTTAACCATCTCCAGGGAGCCTAGAAATTTAGACTAGAAAGAATTTTGGATATGGTCTTGTCATTTGTGTATATTGAGGGATTATTTTCCCTTAATGGAAAGAGCTAAAATGTCTGGGTTCAGGTCCTCAATGTCACTTGCTAGCTATAGGATATTGGGAAAATCAGGTAATTCTCTGGGGTATATATGTATGTGTATGTGTGTATATATATGTATATAACCTTTAAAGTGAGGGAGTTAGACTTGAATTTCTTCCAGATTTGGGATTCTATGACTTTTAAGCAGACCTGGAAACTTTAGATTTCAGATCATAGCTCCTAATTCTGAATTCTCAGTCCCACTAAATACACGACGCTGAATAAGTATAAATAATAATTAAAACATCAAGGAGGTATACAGGGAGTAAATCTATATTCTTCTTTTGAAAGTTGAAACTCATTTGACCTTTTGATGAATTTAGTAGCAGCACAGATATCCAGATGGAATCATTTATATGGATGAAGGGGCACTGTGTGTTCATGTTCACAGCTGAAGACATGAATTAATCCTTCACAATTATAAATTATTAGCCCCCTCTGTTATTGCTTCTCAACTCATAAAAGAAAGTTCTTAAATGTTAATACTGTGTGTGTTAAGTATGATGTTTTTTTCCCAATAGCATTCAAGGACCCAAAAGTCTTATCTGAGGTGAAGCTTTAAAGATTAAAACTGGACATAGTTGACCTGTGTGTTCATGGTAAGACACAAGTCAGTAAACTTCACACTGTCCAGTTGATGTTTGGAAAATGAATACTTCAGTCTGCTTCCTGTGATGCAGACCCAGCAGCGGCAGCAGTATGAATACCCGTAGTATTTTAGTGCTCGTAAGGATCTGGTCCAACTTCTATATTTTACAGATGAGAAAAAAGAGGCTGATAGATTAAGTGACTTGTCCAAGATCATGTCACTACCTTCAAGCTGAGTTGTAGATTTGAGACTAGAAACCAGAACTTACACCATAAGTAATATGATGGCTGAGATGGTGTTTCTCTTGATCACTGTTGAGACCCAGAGTCTTGTACGTAGTGGGCACTCAATCATTAAATGTGACTATAAGTCAATTCCAGCACAGTGGAATTTTTGCTATGACATGTGTACTGAGGAACCTGAAAAAATATTCAAAGATTTAATTTTTTAAAAAACAGGACTGAATATTTTAATGCCGGGAGCCCGTGATTTATTTTAGTACTTAGGTTTAGATTCAAGTTGCGCAAATCCATGACTGTTACTGCTATGTGGAAATAGTTGATAATTGACCCAGTGTCTTTCATTCTGAAAGCGTGGGTTGGTATAGGATGGTAGTGACATTGCTGTTTCTTTAAATAGTTTATCAGAATATTGATGTAGAGCAGATGGTGGGCCCATTTAACCTGTGCTCTGATTAATAGGCCATTATTACTCTATCAAGGTATTTGATATATACTCAGCATGGCTCAGTGATGGTGCTCCCTTCCCAGTTGTGTGAGGATTATTTGGGTAAGGTTTATATTTTGTTGTTGTTTTAAAATTAATTAATTACTTATTTTTTTTTGGCTACGTTGGGTCTTCGTTGCTGTGCATGGGCTCTCTCTAGTTTCAGTGATCTGGGGCTACTCTTCGTTGTGGTGCACGATCTTCTCATTGTGGTGACTTCTCTTGTTGCAGAGCATGGCTCTAGGCACACGGGCTTCAGTAGTCACAGCACTTGGGCTCAGTAGTTGCTGCTCTAGGGCTCTAGGGCACAGGCTCAGCAGTTGTGGTGCACGGGCCTAGCTGCTCCGTGGCATGTGGGATCTTCCCAGACCAGGGATCGAACCCATGTCCCCTGCATTGGCAGGTGGATTCTTAACCACTGTGCCACCAAGGAAGCCCTTGGGTAAGGTTTTGATTTGAAATATTTACAGTGTATTAAATAATACTGGCACTTATTTGAATGTGACTAAAGCAGAATAGCAAATCTTCTCCAACAGCATATAATGACTTAGTTAAAATGTAGTTCATCACATGAGACTGCTGTGTTCTGACAATAATGCCCCAATTGAGTTAAAATAAAGGGGAGCAGAGATAAAATCCCACTGAAAATGAATTCAGAAATATGTGTCTAGATTAATTTTGGAATCTTGGTAATTAAGACACAGCTAATCTGATTTCTTAAATCTCCTCTGCCTCCTTCCACATTTCACTGTCATCTCTTCCCAAGTGGTGGCTCCTGTTTCATCTTCTGAGTTAGTGTGCCGACATTTTCTTCATCTCCAGTGAGAAGTGGTTGGACTTCTTTTCATACATAAAAAAGCAGTCTTTTACATCTTAAGGTTTGCAGTTAGTTCTCTGGAGTTAGAAGATCTTCCTGAATAAGATAAAAATGAATATTCTTCAATAGTTATAGATCTGGAGTTTCCATATGGGGGCTATTTCCTGGCAAAAGAGAAGTGTCTTTGAATACATAACAGAAGAAGGTACTCTGCTCTGAGACTTTTTGCTGTGGGATTGCCCTTTCATAGAATTCAGACTGTGGCTGGAAACTTTCTAGGGTCTGTGTTCTACAGAGTACTATGAACATTATTTATACACTGATGTTAGTTAGAAGACAGGAGATTAACAGAAATGACCCGGGATATATAGTTACCACTATGAAAGGAGGTAAAAGGAAGTGGGATTTTAAACTGCTATAAAAGAATCACATTGTACGCAATGAATTTCAACAAACATTCTGTTATCTAACATGCTAATTACTCCATTGCTCCATTACCTGATACTTCTGTGCAGATACAGTGCAGAAAAATTTAAGATAATAATAATGACCTGAGGAACTGTGAGATCACTGTCTTATTTCAAACAAATGGGTTTTCAAACGAAGAAAATTAGTGGAAACCTTTTAAAAATGAAATGAGAAAAAATGCCTGGAACTGCCTAAGAGGCAAAAGACAATTGTTTCCTGGTGCGTGAGGAGAGGGGATTCAGAACACCGCCTAAACCAGCTCCAGAGAGGGGCACGGGCCGTGGCTATCTGTGTGGACACCAGAGACGGGCATGAAATGCTAAGGCTGCTACTGCAGCCACCAAGAAGCCTGTGTGCAAGCACAGGTCACTATCCACACCTCCCCTCTCAGGAGGCTGTGCAGCCAGCCACTGCCAGGGTCCCGTGATCCAGGGACAACTCCCCTGGGAGAACGCACGGCGCACCTCAGGCTGGTGCAATGTCATGCTGGCCTCTGCCGCCACAGGCTCGCCCCGCACTCCGTACCCCTCCCTCCCCCCGGCCTGAGTGAGCCAGAGCTCCCTAATCAGCTGCTCCTTTAACCCCGTCCTGTCTGAGCAGGAACAGATGCCCTCAGGTGACCTACATGCAGAGGCAGGGCCAAATCCAAACTGAACCCCAGGAGCTGTGTGAACAAAGAAGAGAAAGGGAAATTTCTCCTAGCAGCCTCAGGAGCAGCGGATTAAATCTCCACAGTCAACTTGATGTTCCCTGCATCGGTGGAATACCTGAATACACAACGAATCATCCCAAAATTGAGGCAGGGGACTTTGGGAGCAACTGTAGACTTGGGGTTTGCTTTCTGCACCTAATTTGTTTCTGGTTTTATGTTTATCTTAGCTTAGTATTTAGAGCTTATTACCATTGATAGATTTGTTTACTGATTTGGTTGCTTTCTTCCTTTTTCTGTTACATATATAATTTTTTTCCTTTTTCTCTTTTTGTGACTGTGTATGTGTATGCTTCTTTGTGTGATTTTGTCTGTATAGCTTTGCTTTTACCATTTGTCCTAGGGTTCTGTCTGTTCATTTTTTTGTTTTTGTTTTTAGTATAGTTTTTAAGACTTGTTATCATTGGTGGATTTGTTTCATGGTTTGGTTGCTCTTTTCTTTCTTTCTTTTTAATTACTTTTTTATTTTTAACAATTAAAAAATTTATTTTAATAACTTTATTTTATTTTCTTCTTTCTTTCTTTCTTTCTTTCTCCCTTTTTTTTTGAGCCGTGTGGCTGCAGGGTCTAGGTGCTCTGGCCAGGTGTCAGGCCTGAGCCTCTGAGGTGGGAGAGGCAAATTCAGGACATTGGTCCATCAGAGACCTCCCAGCTCCACATAATAGCAAATGGTGAAAGCTCTCTCAGAGATCTCCAACTCAACACTAAGACCCAGCTCCACTCAATGACCAACAAGCAACACTGCTGGACAACCTATGCCAAACAACTAGCAACACAGGAATACAACCCCACCCACTAGCAGAGAGGCTGCCTAAAATCATAATAAGGTCACAGACACCCCAAAACACACCGCCAGATGTGGCTCTACACAAAAGAAAGACAAGATACAGCCTCATCCACCAGAACACAGGAACCAGTCCCCTCCATCAGGAAGCCTACACAACCCACTGAACGAACCCTACCCACAGGGAGTAGACACCAAAACAATGGGAACGACACATCTGCAGCCTGCAGAAAGCAGACGCCAGGCACAGTAAGTTAAGCAAAATGAGAAGACAGAGAAATACACAGCAGATGAAGGAGCAAGGTAAAAACCCACCAGACCAAACATATGAAGAGGAAATAGGCAGTCTACCTGAAAAAGAATTCAGAGCAATGATAGTAAAGATGATCCAAAATCATGGAAACAGAATGGAGAAAATACAAGAAACGTTTTAACAAGGACCTAGAAGAACTAAAGAGCAAAAAAAATGATCAACAACACAATAAATGAAATTAAAAGTTCTCTAGAAGGAATCAATAGCAGAATACCTGACGCAGAAGAATGGAGAAGTGACCTGGAAGATAAAATAGTGGAAATAACTACCGCAGAGCAGAATAAAGAAAAAAGAATGAAAAGAATTGAGGACAGTCTCAGAGACTGTCTGGGACAACATAAAATGCAGCAACATTTGAATTATAGGGGTCCCAGAAGAAGAATAGAAAAAGAAAGGGACTGAGAAAATATTTGAAGAGATTATACTTGAAAATTTCCCTAATATGGGAAAGGAAATCATCAATCAAGTCCAAGAAGTGCAGAGAGTCCCATACAGGATAAATCCAAGGAGAAACACGCCAAGACACGTATTAATCAAACTATCAAAAATTCAATACAAAGAAAAAATATTAAAAGCAGCAAGGGGAAGGCAACAAATAACATATAAGGGAATTCCCATAAGGTTAACAGCTGATCTTTCAGCAGAAACTCTGCAAGCCAGAAGGGAGTGGCAGGACATATTAAAAGTGATGAAAGTGAAAAACTACAACCAAGGTTGCTCTACCCAGCAAGGATCTCATTTAGATTTGATGGAGAAATTAAAAACTTTGCAGACAAGCAAAAGCTAAGAGAATTCAGCACCACCAAACCAGCTTTACAACAAATGCTAAAGGAACTTCTCTAGGCAGGAAACACAAGAGAAGGAAAAGACCTATAATAACAAACCCAAAACAATTAAGGAAATGGTAATAGGAACATACATATGGATAACTACCATAAATGTAAATGGATTAAATGTTCCCACCAAAAGACATAGACTAGATGAATGGATACAAAAATAAGACCCATATATATGCTGTCTACAAGAGAACCACTTCAGACCTAGGGACACATACAGACTGAGAGTGAGGGGATGGGAAAAGATACTCCATGCAAATGGAAATCAAAAGAAAGCTGGAGTAGCAATTCTCATATCAGACAAAATAGATTTTAAAATAAAGACTATTACAAGAGACAAAGTAGAACACTACATAATGATCAAGGGATCAATCCTAGAAGAAGATATAACAATTGTAAATATTTATGCACCCAAAATAGGAGCACCTCAATACATAAGGCAAATGCTAAGAACCATAAAAGGGGATATTGACAGTAACACAATCATAGTAGGGGACTATAACACCCCACTTCCACCAATGGACAGATCATCCAAAATGAAAATAAATAAGGAAACACAAGTTTTAAATGATACATCAAACAAGATGGACTTAATTGATATTTATAGGACATTCCATACAAAAACAACAGAATACACTTTCTTCTCAAGTGCTCATGGAATATTCTCCAGGATAGATCATATCTTGGGTCATAAATCAAGCCTTGGTAAATTTAAGAATATTGAAATTTTATCAAGTATCTTTGCCGACCACAACACTATGAGACTAGATATCAATTACAGGAAAAAATCTGTAAAACATACAAACACATGGAGGCTAAACATTACAGTACTTAAAAACCAAGAATTACTGAAGAAATCAAAGAGGAAATTAAAAATACTTAGAAACAAATGACAATGAAAACATGATGAACAAAAACCTATGGGATGCAGGAAAAGCAGTTCTAAGAGGGAAGTTTATAGCAATACAATCCCACCTCAAGAAACAAGAAACATCTCAAATAAACAACCTAACCTAAAGCAATTAGAGACAGAAGAACAAAAAAACCCCAAAGTTAGCAGAAGGAAAAAAATCATGAAAATCAGATCAGAAATAAATGAAGGAAATGATAGCAAAGATCAATAAAACTAAAAGCTGGTTCTTTGAGAAGATAAACAAAATTAATAAACCATTAGTCAGACTCATCAAGAAAAAGAGGGAGAGGACTCTAATCAATAAAATTAGAAAGGAAAAAGGAAAGGTTACAACAGACACCACAGAAATACAAAGCATCCTAAGAGACTACTACCAGCAACTCTATGCCAAAAAAATGGACAACCTGGAAGAAATGGACAAATTCTTAGAAAAGCACAACCTTCTGAGACTGAACCAGGAAGAAATAGAAAATATGAAGAGACCAATCACAAGCACTGAAATTGAGACTCTGATTACAAATCTTCCAACAAACAAAAGCCCAGGACCTGTTGACTTGACAGGCGAATTCTATCAAACCTTTAGAGAAAAGGTAACACCTATCCTTCTCTAACTCTTCCAAAATATAGCAGAGGGAGGAACATTCCCAAACTCATTCTACGAGGCCACCATCACCCTGATACCAAAACCAGACAAAGATGTCACGAAGAAAGAAAACTACAGGCCAATATCACTGATGAACATAGATGCAAAAATCCTCAACAAAATACTAGCAAACAGAATCTAACAGCACATTAAAAGGATCATAAACCATGATCAAGTGGGATTTATCCCAGGAATGCAAGGATTCTTCAATATATGCAAATCAATCAATGTGATAAACCATATGAATGAATTGAAGGAGAAAAACCATATGATCATCTCAATAGATGCAGAGAAAGCTTTCGAAAAAATCAAAAGCCATTTATGATAAAAGCTCTCCAGAAAGTAGGCACAGAGGGAACTACCTCAACATACTAAAGTCCATATGTGACAAACCCACAGCCAACATCATTCTCAATGGTGAAAAACTAAAAGCATTTCCAGTAAGATCAGGAACAAGACAAGGTTTCCCACTCTCACCACTATTGTTCAACATAGTTTTGGAAGTTTTACCCACAGCAATCAGAGAAGAAAAACAAAGAAAAGGATTCCAAATTGGAAAAGAACAAATAAAACTGTCACTCTTTGCAGATGACATGATACTATACATAAAGAACCCTAAAGATGCTACCAGAAGGCTGCTAGAGCTAATCAGTGAATGTGGTAAAGTAGCAGGATACAAAATTAATGCACAGAAATCTCTTGCATTCCTATACACAAAAAACGAAAAACCTGAAAGAGAAATTAAGGAAACACTCCCATTTACCATTGCAACAAAAAGAATAAAATACCTAGGAATAAACTTACCTAAGGAGACAAAAAAACTGTATGCAGAAAACTATAAGACACTGATGAAAGAAACTGAAGATGATAAAAACAGATGGAGAGATATACCATGTTCTTGGATTGGAAGAATCAACATTGTGAAAATGACTATATTACCCAAAGCAATCTACAGATTCAGTGCAATCCCTATGAATCTACCAAGGGCATTTTTCACAGAACTAGAACAAAAAATTGCACAATTTGTATGGAAACACAAAAGATCCCAAGTAGCCAAAGCAATCTTGAGAAAGAAAAACGGAGCTGGAGGAATCAGGCTCCCTGACTTCAGACTATACTACAAAGCTAAAGTAATCAAGACAGTATGGTACTGGCACAAAAACAGAAAGATAGA
The DNA here is from genome assembly GCF_005190385.1 of Monodon monoceros. Taxonomy (NCBI): domain Eukaryota; kingdom Metazoa; phylum Chordata; class Mammalia; order Artiodactyla; family Monodontidae; genus Monodon; species Monodon monoceros. The sequence continues at coordinate 87,554,965 of NW_021703767.1, forward strand.
TCAATGGAACAGGATAGAAAGCCCAGAGATAAACCCACGCACATATGGTCACCTTATCTTTGATAAAGGTAGCAGGAATGTACAGTGGAGAAAGGACAGCCTCTTCAATAAGTGGTGCTGAGAAAACTGGACAGATACATGTAAAAGTATGAGATTAGATCACTCCCTGACATCATACACAAAAATAAGCTCAAAATGGATTAAAGACCTAAATGTAAGGCCAGAAACTATCAAACTCTTAGAGGGAAACATAGGCAGAACACTCTATGACATAAATCACAGCAAGATCCTTTCTGACCCACCTCCTACAGAAATGGAAATAAAAACAAAAATAAACTAATGGGACCTAATGAAACTTCAAAGCATTTGCACAGCAAAGGAAACCATAAACAAGACCAAAAGACCACCCTCAGAATGGGAGAAAATATTTGGAAATGAAGCAAATGACAAAGGATTAATCTCCAGAATTTACAAGCAGCTCATGCAGCTCAATAACAAAAAAACAAACAACCCAATCCAAAAATGGGCAGAAGACCTAAATAGACATTTCTCCAAAGAAGATATACAGACTGCCAACAAACACATGAAAGAATGCTCAACATCATTAATCATTAGAGAAATGCAAATCAAAACTACAATGAGATATCATCTCACACCAGTCAGAATGGCCATCATCAAAAAATCTAGAAACAATAAATGCTGGAGAGGGTGTGGAGAAAAGGGAACACTCTTGCACTGCTGGTGGGAATGTGAATTGGTTCAGCCACTATGGAGAACAGTATGGAGGTTCCTTAAAAAACTACAAATAGAACTACCATGTGACCTAGCAATCCCACTACTGGGCATATACCTTGAGAAAACCAAAATCCAAAAAGAGTCATGTACCAAAATGTTCATTGCAACTCTATTTACAATAGCCCGGAGATGGAAACAACCTAAGTGTCCATCATCGGATGAATGGATAAAGAAAATGTGGCACATATATACAATGGAATATTACTCAGCCATAAAAAGAAACGAAATTGAGCTATTTGTAATGAGATGGATAGACCTAGAGTCTGTCATACAGAGTGAAGTAAGTCAGAAAGAAAAAGACAAATACCATATGCTAACATATATATATATGGAATTTAAGAAGAAAAAAAATGTCATGAAGAACCCAGGGGTAAGACAGGAATAACGACACAGACCTACTGGAGAACGGACTTGAGGATATGGGGAGGGGGAAGGGTGAGCTGTGACAGGGCGAGAGAGAGTCATGTACATGTACACACTAACAAACGTAAGGTAGATAGCTAGTGGGAAGCAGCCGCATGGCACAGGGATATCGGCTCGGTGCTTTGTGACCGCCTGGAGGGGTGGGATAGGGAGGGTGGGAGGGAGGGAGACGCAAGAGGGAAGAGATATGGGAACATATGTATATGTATAACTGATTCACTTTGTTATAAAGCAGAAACTAACACACCATTGTAAAACAATTATACCCCAATAAAGATGTTAAAATATATATATATTAAAAAAAAAAAAAAACCACTGGGCCCCATGGGCCTCAGAGTTCCTTATTCAGTGTGCCTGAAGCATATCTCAAGAATTTGCATTTCTAATAAGTTCTCAGTGATGCTAAAGCTGCTGGTCCAGGGACCACACTTTGAGAACCACTGACATGTAGGAACAAAAACAGTATTTGAGAGTAAATAGGATCCCCGGACCAAATACCAACGTGTGTGTGGGCTTCTCCACACCAACAAGAAATTCTCAGATGCCAGCAGAGTGTCTGAGAATTCAACTCAATTCGGATACTCTTTACCCAAAGATAGAATCACATTCCACAGATAAAGGGCTCAGTCCCACAAGACCGCCCTCCACTTAAGATGCCAGTCACAAGTCTATGCTGTTACCTGTACTTCTGACTGACTGACTATCAATCAGAGGTTCCCATGACCTTGGGTTCAATTAATTTGCTAGAATGACTCACAGAACTCAGTAAACTTGTTTACTAACTAGATTGCCTGTTTTATTGTAAAAGAATATTGAAGGATAGGAATCAACAGCCAGATGAAGAGATAGATAGGGAAAGGTCTCAAACAATGGAGTGTCTGTCCTCATGGAGCTTGGGGCCCGGCAGAGTGGCATGCAGAAGCATTCTGTTTCCCTGATGTGGAAGCTCTCCGAAAAAAGGACCAAAAACTGTCCTTTTCAGTTTTTATGGTGACTTCATTACATAGTCATGATTGAGTAAATCATTGGCCAATGGTGATTGGTTCGACCACCAGCCCCTCTCCCCTCCCTGGAAATCAAGGGGTAGGACTGAGTCCCAACCCTCTAATCACTGCTGGTTCTTCCAGCAACCAACCCCACTCCTTAGATGCTTCAAAAAGTCAGTACATTCACATAACAAAAGATACATTTATCACTCTCAACACTTAGGAACTTCCAAGGGTTTGGGGAGCTGTGAGCCAGGAACTGTGGATGAAGACCAAATATATATGAGAAATACCTTTTGGTCATCTGAATGACCAAATATATATATTTCTTACAACATCACAGAGAGTATATAAGAAGTGGAATCAAGGACTTCCCTGGTGATGCAGTGGTTAAGAATCTGCCTGCCAAGGCAGGGGACACAGGTTCGATCCCTGGTCCAGGAAGATCCCACATGCTGTGGATCAACTAAGCCCGTGCGCCACAGCTACTGAGCCCACGCACCATAACTACTGAAGCCCGTGTGCCACAACTACTGAAGTCTGCATGCGTTAAGGTCCATGTGCCCCAACTACTGAGCCCACATGCCACAACTACTGAAGCCCTGCATGCTTTCGGGCCCGCGTGCTGCAACTACTGAAACCCGTGCACCTAGAGCCCGTGCTCTGCAACAAGAGAAGCCACCACAATGAGAAGTTCGTGCACTTCAGCGAAGAGTAACCCCCACTTGCCACAACTAGAGAAAGCCCACGTGCAGCAACCAAGACCCAATGCAGCCAAAAAAAAAAAAAAAAAAGTGGAATCAACAATACTTGGTGATTGATCCAACGATACCACTACTGGGCATATATCCAGAGAAAACCATAATTCAAAAAAACACATGCACTCCAGTGTTCATAGCACCACCATTTACAATAGCCAGGACATGGAAGCAACCTAAATGTCCATCAACAGAGGAATGGATAAAGAAGATGTGGTACATATATACAATGGAGTATTACTCAGCCATAAAAAGGAACGAAATTGGGTCATTTGTAGAGACGTGGATGGACCTAGAGAGTGTCATACAGAGTGAAGTAAGTCAGAAGGAGAAGCAAATATTGTATAATAACGCATATATGTGGAATCTAGAAAAACGGTATAGATGATCTTATTTGCAAAGCAGAAATAGAGACACAGATGTAGAGAACAAATGAATGGATACCAAGAGGGAAAGGGGTGGGGTGGGAGGAATTGGGAGACTGGGATTGACACATATACATTATTGATACTATGTATAAAATAGACAACTGATGGGAACATACTGTATAGCACAGGGAGCTCTACATAATGTACTGTGGTAACCTAAATGCAAAGGAAATCCAAAAGGGAGGGGATATCTGTATGTGTACGCCTGATTCATTTTGTTGTGCAGTGGAGGCTAACACAACATTTTAAGACAACCATACTCCAATAAAAATTAATTAAAAAAATTTTGAAACTATTAAAAAATAAAATCAAATCAACAGTTCTCAATGTATACTATTAAGAATAAATGTTTTGGTTGTTATCAGGAAAAAAAAGCAACATTCTGACTATTCTAATTAGGACTGTAGGAAGAAAATGCTTTCAACTCTTTCTCAACATTGCTTCAACACTTACTAAAAAATTAAATGTAACACATTCAAAAAAAATGGAAAACAATACTTGGTGACTGGATGAAGATGTTGAAGAGGAGTCATGATTCTTCTCAACTTTCTACCTTGGGCAACTGGGAGATTGTGGAGTCAGTCATCAAGGTAGGAGGAATACTAAGGAAGAACATATTTGATGGGGGCATAGGAGTAGTGAATATGAAGGGATCCATTTGAGCACATATCAAACTTCACATTCACATTGGACATCCCAATGAACTGTACAGCAGGCAATTCATATACAGTTCTGGACATGAAAAGAAAGATATGGATTAAAAATACAGATGTAAGAAGCATCAGCATATAGACGATAATTAAAGCCATGAAAATGAATATGATTTGCCAGGGTCAGTGAGTACTGTGAGAAGAGGATAAAATCTTGAGGAACATAAAATTTAAGAAGAAAACGAACTGGGACTGCTAAGCCAACAGAGACAAAGACATTGAAGATATGCCATTGCTACGTGGTTTGTAATATCAAAAGACTGAAATAATGAAATGCCCATCAGTATGGGACTGGTTAAATAAATCATGACACTCTCTACAATAGAATTTTTCACAACTATAAAAAAATGGAATAAGTCAGTACTTTAGCTACTCATAGAAAATATGTCTTAAACATACATATAGTATTGTTTCATAAAAAAAGCAAATTGTAGAATAGCGTGTGCAACGTGCTATCATTTAGCTGAAAAGGGGAGAAATACATGTATATAAATATATATTTGCTGGTATAGCCGTAGAATATCTCTGGAAAGATGCACAAGAAATTTATAACGTTAGGGGGAACATAGTGGGGAACCTAGTAATTAGGAGACTCAAGATCTAAGGCAGAATTTTGACCCAAAGTTCCAAATGTCCTATAAGCCACCAGTTACAGGCCTTTTGTTAACTGATGGAAGCATCAGAGTCTGATGCTATTAAATATTTAAACTACAAAAATAATTGTCCTTATTCTGATCTCATGATTACCTAACAACATTCTGAAACTTTTCCCACAGAAAGAGAATTCATTCTGTATACTATGAAAATTGACTTGACAATCATATATTTTTATGACAAATTAATCATTGGCATTCTATTGTGGCTTTAAACACACATCTCTTGTAAGCTTTGTGAACCTAAGGCAATATCCATGGGTTTAATTAGTTCTGGGAGATCACACAGAGATTCTGAGTCTACAGAGCTAAGAACTAAATCCTAGACTGGGGTAAATTAACCAAGGTATATTCTACCTTGTTAGGTTTCTTGACAGCCAGTCAGCTGGTCTCTCCTGGCCACACTCCAACAGCACTATGATGTAAAATTCAAGCTTCTAGAGGAAACAAAATGTGTTTATAACACTCCTCATCTTATCTTTTTGGTACACATTTCATTGACTGATACCAAAGTCACCAATCTACCCATGAATTCCATATGACTGTAGCCTTCAACCTCTCCCAGCAGCATCCACACCTCTTCTCAAAGTTCACCAGTATCACCCATCAAAATATTTCTTCCTACCATAAACAAAAAACTATATCATGTAAGTAGATGTACACTTGCCAGAATCCACCACCAAACCATAAGCTTTCTGAGGGAAAGATGTTTTATTCATCCTTGTATTCCTAAAACACATTATATTCCTAAAAATATAATGCCTTGTACATCATAGACATTCAACACATTCACATTGAATTGGATTGAATTCCCTGCTAATATATTACTTGCCTAGATAAGGTAAATTACTTAACCACTTAAATCAAGGGTCCTTATAAAATTCTCTTTCAGGTGTGACCTGTAAAATATAAGGGAGATATTTTTGCCCAGGGGCCATTTGACGCTTCAAATGTAATCACAGGTGAAGCCACTTACTCAACCTACTTTTGAAATCTGCTCAGATAATATACTGTTATCTAGCAAGGTCAGAAAGTGGGTTTTCTATTCTAGTTAATAGAGAATCTCAAATATGTGAAATATAGAATGATTTTCCAAATTAGAATTTGATTTTTAAATACGTTGACACTAAAATGATGCCAAGCAACATGTAAATTTTCTCTGAAACTGTCAAAAGGTGTTTGCAAATGCTACATAGGGAAACCATGCATGGGGCGAGCAGACTCAAGCAGCTAAGTGAGCCAGGCTCAGCCCCTCCACTACTGCAATCCACACAAATAGCAAACTGCTCTAAATTTTCTGCCTACTATGGTGGTCTCATACATGATTTCATTTTTTTTAACAACCTTTTTTGAGTATAATTGCTTTACAATGGTGTGTTAGTTTCTGCTTTATATCAAAGTGAATCAGCTATACATATACATATATCCCCATATCTCCTCCCTCTTGGGTCTCCCTCTCACCCTCCCTATCCCACCCCTCTAGGTGAACACAAAGCACCGAGCTGATCTCCCTGTGCTATGCGGCTGCTTCCCACTAGCCGTCTATTTTACGTTTGGTAGTGTATATATGTCCATGCCACTCTCTCACTTCGTCCCAGCTTACCCTTCCCCTTCCCTGTGTCCTCAAGTCCATTCTCTACATCTGAGTCTTTATTCCTGTCCTGCCCATAGGTCCTTCAGAACCATTTTTTTTTCTTTTTAGATTCCATATATATGTGCTAGCATACGGTATCATTCTCTTTCTGACTTACTTCACTCTTTATGACAGTCTCTAGGTCCATCCACCTCACTACAAATAACTCAATTTCATTTCTTTTTATGGCTGAGTAATATTCCATTGCATATATATGCCACATCTTCTATATCCATTCATATGTCGATGGACACTTAGGTTGCTTCCATTTCCTGGCTACTGTAAATAGAGCTGCAATGAACATTGTGGTACATGACTCGTTTTGAATTATGGTTTTCTCAGGGTATATGCCCAGGAGTGGGATTGCTGGGTTGTATGGTAATTCTATTTGTAGTTTTTTAAGGAACCTCCATACTGTGCTCCATAGTGGCTGTATCAATTTACATTCCCACCAACAGTGCAAGAGGGTTCCCTTTTCTCCATACCTCCTCCGAATTTATTGCTTGTAGATTTTTTGATGATAGCCATTCTGAGTGGTGTGAGGTGATACCGCATTGTAGTTTTGATTTGCATTTCTCTAATGATTAGTGATGTTGACCATCCTTTCATGTGTTTGTTGGCAATCTGTATATCTTCTTTGGAGAAATGTTTATTTAGGTCTTCTGCCCATTTTTGGATTGCATTGTTTGTTTTTTTGATATTGAGCTGCATGAACTGCTTGTGTATTTTGGAGATTAATCCTTTGTCAGTTGCTTCATCTGCAAATATATTCTCCGATTCTGAGAGTTGTCTTTTCATCTTGTTTATGTGTTACTTTGCTGTGCAAAAGCTTTTAAGTTCCATTAGGTCCCATCTGTTTATTTTTGTTTTTATTTCCATTTCTCTAGGAGGAGGGTCAAAAAGGATCTTGTTGTCATTTATATCATAGAGTGTTCTGCCTATGTTTTCTTCTAAGAGTTTGATAGTGTCTGACCTTACATTTAGGTCTTTAATCCATTCTGAGTTTATTTTTGTGTTTGGTGTTTCGGAGTGTTCTAATTTCATTCTTTTACATGTAGCTGTCCAGTTTCCCCAGCACCACTTATTGAAGAGGCTGTCTTTTCTACATTGTATATTCTTCCCTCCTTTATCAAAGATAAGGTGACCATATGTGCATGTGTTTATCTCTGGGCTTTCTGCCCTGTTCCATTGATCTATATTTCTGTTTTTCTGCCAGTACCATACTGTCTTGATTACTGTAGCTTTGAAGTATAAGTGTGAAGTCCAGGAGCCTGATTCCTCCAGCTCCGTTTTTCTTTCTCATGATTGTTTTGGCTACTCAGGGTCTTTTGTGTTTCCATACAAATTGTGCAATTTTTTGTTCTAGTTCTGTGAAAAATGCCCTTGGTGGATTCATAGGGATTACATTGAATCTGTAGATTGCTTTGGGTAGTATAGTCATTTTCACAATGTTGCTTCTTCCAATCCAAGAACATGGTATATCTCTCCATCTGTTTGTATCATCTTTAATTTCTTTCATCAGTGTCTTATAGTTTTCTGCATACAGTTTTTTTGTCTCCTTAGGTAGGTTTTTTCCTAGATATTTTATTCTTTTTGTTGCAATGGTAAATGGGAGTGTTTCCTTAATTTCTCTTTCAGATTTTTCGTTTTTTGTGTATAGGAATGCAAGAGATTTTTCTGTGCATTAATTTTGTATCCTGCTACTTTACCACATTCACTGATTAGCTCTAGCAGCTTTCCGGTAGCATCTTTAGGGTTCTTTATGTATAGTATCATGTCATCTGCAAAGAGTGACAGTTTTACTTGTTCTTTTCTGATTTGGATTCCTTTTCTTTCTTTTGCTTCTCTGATTGCTGTGGGTAAAACTTCCAAAACTATGTTGAATAAGAGTGGTGAGAGTGGGAAACCTTGTCTTGTTCCTGATCTTAGTGGAAATGGTTTCAGTTTTTCACCATTGAGAACGATGTTGGCTGTGGGTTTGTCACATATGGACTTTAGTATGTTGAGGTAGTTCCCTCTGTGCCTACTTTCTGGAGAGCTTTTATCATAAATGGGTTTTGAATTTTTTCGAAAGCTTTCTCTGCATCTATTTAGATGACCATATGGTTTTTCTCCTTCAATTCATTCATATGGTTTATCACATTGATTGATTTGCATATATCGAAGAATCCTTGCATTCCTGGGATAAATCTCACTTGATCATGGTGTATGATCCTTTTAATGTGCTGTTGTATTCTGTTTGCTAGTATTTTGTTGAGGATTTTTGCATCTATGTTCATCAGTGATATTGGCCTGTAGTTTTCTTTCTTTGGGACATCTCTGTCTGGTTTTGGTATCAGGGTGATGGTGGCCTCGTAGAATGAGTTTGGGAGTGTTCCTCCCTCTGCTACATTTTGGAAGAGTTAGAGAAGGATAGGAGTTACCTCTTCTCTAAATGTTTTATAGAATTCACCTGTGAAGCCATCTGGTCCTGGGCTTTTGTTTGTCGGAAGATTTTTAATCACAGTCTCAATTTCAGTGCTTGTGATTGGTCTGCTTATATATTCTATTACTTCCTGGTTCAGTCTCAGAAGGTTGTGCTTTTCTAAGAATTTGTCCATTTCTTCCAAGTTGTCCATTTTATTGGCATATAATTGCTTGTAGTAATCTCTCATGATCCTTTCTATTTCTGCAGTGTCAATTGTTACTTCTCCTTTTACATTTCTAATTCTACTGATTTGAGTCTTCTCCCTTTCTTTCTTGATGAGTCTGGCTAGTGGTTTATCAATTTTGTTTATCTTCTCAGAGAACTAGCTTTTAGTTTTATTGATCTTTGTTATCATTTCCTTCATTTCTTTTTCATTTATTTCTGATCTGATGTTCATGATTTCTTTCCTTCTGCTAACTTTGGGTTTTTTTTGTTCTTCTTTCTCTAATTGCTTTAGGTGTAAGGTTAGGTTATTTAGTTGAGATATTTCTTGTTTCTTGAAGTAGGCTTGTATTGTTATAAACTTCCCTCTTAGAACTGCTTTTGCTGCATCCCATAGGTTTTAGTTTGCCATGTTTTCATTGTCCTTTGTCTCTAGGTATTTTTTTTATTTCCTCTCTGATATCTTCAGTGAACTCTTGGTTATTTAGTAGTATATTGTTTAGCCTCCATGTGTTCATATCTTTTACAGATTTTTTCCTGTAATTGATATCTAGTCTCATACCATTGTGGTTGGAAAAGATACTTGATACGATTTCAATTTTCTTAAATTTACCAAGGCTTGATTTATGACCCAAGATATGATCTATCCTGGAGAATGTTCCATGAGCAGTTAGAGAGAAAGTGTATTCTGTTGTTTTTGGATGGAATGTCCTATAAATATCAATTAAGTCCAACTTGTTTAATGTATCATTTAAAGCTTGTGTTTCCTTATTTATTTTCATTTTGGATGATCTGTCCATTGGTGAAAGTGGGGTGTTATAGTCCCCTACTATGATTGTGTTACTGTCAATTTCCCCTTTTATGGCTCTTAGCATTTGCCTTATTTATTGAGGTGCTCCTATGTTGGATGCATAAATATTTACAATGTTATATCTTCTTCTAGGATTGATCCCTTGATCATTATGTAGTGTCCTACTTTGTCTCTTGTAATAGTCTTTATTTTAAAGTCTACTTTGTCTGATAAGAGAATTGGTACTCCAGCTTTCTTCTGATTTCCATTTGCACGGAATATCTTTTTACATTGCTTCACCTTCAGTCTGTATGTGTCCTTAGGTCTGAAGTGGTTTTCTTATAGACAGCATATATATGGGTCTTATTTTTGTATCCATTCATCTAGTCTATGTCTTTTGGTGGGAGCATTTAATCCATTTACATTTATGGTGGTTATCAATATTTATGTTCCTATTACCGTTTACTTAATTGTTTGGGTTTGTTATTGTAGGTCTTTTCCTTGTCTTGTGTTTCCTGCCTAGAGTAGTTGCTTTAGCATTTGTTGTCAAGCTGGTTTCATGGTGCTGAATTCTATTACCTTTTGTTTGTCTGTAAAGTTTTTAATTTCTCCGTTGAATCTAAATGAGATCCTTGCTGGGTAGAGTAATCTTGGTTGGAGTAATCAAACCACTCCCTTCTGGTTTGCAGAGTTCCTGCTGAAAGGTCAGGTGTTACCTTATGGGGATTCCCTTGTATGTTATTTGTTGCTTTTCCCTTGTTGATTTTAATATTTTTTCTTTGTATTTAATTTTTGGTAGTTTGATAAATATGTGTCTTGGTGTGTTTCTCCTTGGATTTATCCAGTATTAGACTCTCTGTGCTTCCTGGACTTGACTGACTATTTCTTTTCCCATATTAGGGAAGTTTTCAACTACAATCTCTTCAAGTATTTTCTCAATCCCTTTTTTTTCTCTTCTTCTTCTGGAACCCCTATAATTCAAATGTTGGTGTGTTTAATGTTGTCTCAGAGGTCTCTGAGACTGTCCTCAATATTTTTCATTCTTTATTCTGCTCTACAGTAGTTATTTCCACTATTGTATCTTCCAGGTCACTTATCTGTTCTTCTGCCACAGTTATTCTGCTATTGATTGTTTCTAGAGAATTTTTGATTTCATTTATTGTGTTTTTCATCATTGTTTGTTTGCTCTTTAGTTCTTCTAGGTCCTTGTTAAACGTTTCTTTTATTTTCTCCATTCTATTTCCAAGATTTTGGATCATCTTTACTATCATTACTCTGAATTCTTTTTCAGGTAGACTACCTATTTCCTCTTCATATGTTTGGTTTGGTGGGTTTTTACCTTGCTCTTTCATCTGCTGTGTATTTCTCTCTCTTCTCATTTTGCTTAACTTACTGTATCTCTGGTCTGCTTTCTGCAGGCTGCAGGTTTGTAGTTTCCCTTCTTTTTGGTGGCTGCTCCCTGTGGGTAGGGTTGGTTCAGTGGGTTGTGTAGGCTTCCTGATGGAGGGGACTGGTGTCTCTGTTCTGGTGGATGAGGCTAGATTTTTCTTTCTGGTGGGCAGAACCGCCCCTGATGGTGTGTTTTGGGGTGTCTGTGACCTTATTATGATTTTAGGCAGCCTCTCTGCTAATGGGTGGGTTTGTGTTCCTGTCTTGTTAGTTGTTTGGCATAGGATGTCCAGCAGTAACTTGCTGGTCGTTGAGCTGGGAGCTGGGTCTTAGTGTTGAGATGGAGATCTCTGAGAGAGCTTTCTCCATTTGATGTTATGTGGAGCTGGGAGGTCTCTGATGGACCAGTATCCTGAACTCGGCTCTCTCACCTCAGAGGCTCAGGCCTGACACACAGCCGGAGCAGGAAGACCCTGTCAACCACACGGCTCAGAAGAAAAGGGAGAAAAGAAAAGAAAGAAAGGAAGAAAAAATAAAATAAAATAAAAAGTTATTAAAATAAAAAATTGTTAAAAATAAAAAAATAGGGATTCCCTGGTGGCGAAGTGGTTGAGGGTCCGCCTGCCGATGCAGGGGACACAGGTTCGTGCCCTGGTCTGAGAGGATCCCACGTGCCGTGGAGCGGCTGGGCCCGTGGGCCATGGCTGCTGAGCCTGTGCGTCTGGAGCCTGTGCTCCGCAATGGGAGAGGCCATGGCGGTGAGAGGCCTGTGTACCGCAAAATAAATAAATAAAAATAAATAAATAAAAAAGTAATTAAAAAGAAAGAAAGAAGAGAGCAACCAAACCAAAAAACAAATCCCCCAATGATAACAAGTCCTAAAAACTATACTAAAAAAAAGAAAAAAAAAAAACGGACAGAACCCTAGGACAAATAGTAAAATCAAAGCTATACAGACAAAATCACACAAAGAAGCGTACACATACACAGTCCCAAAAAGAGAAAAAGGAGAAAAAATTATATATGTAAAAAAAAATGGAAGAGAGCAACCAAATCAATAAACAAATCTACCAATGTTAATAATCTGTGAATATTAAACTAAGATAAACATAAAACCAGAAACAAATTAGATGCAGAAAGCTATCCCCAAGTGTACAGTTGCTCCCAAAGTCCACCGCCTCAATTTTGGAATGATTCATTGTCTATTCAAGTATTCCACAGATGCGGGGTATATCAAGTTGATTGTGGGGATTTAATTCGCTGCTCCTGAGGCTGCTGGGAGAGATTTCCCTTTCTCTTCTTGGTTCACACAGCTCCTGGGGTTCAGCTTTGGATTTGGCCCCGCCTCTGCATGTAGGTCGCCTGAGGGCGTCTGTTCCCACTCAGAGAGGACGGGTTAAAGTAGCAGCTGATTAGGGGGCTATGGCTCACTCAGGTCTGGGGGAGGGAGGGGTACGGATGCGGGGCGAGCCTGCGGCGGCAGAGGCCAGTGTGATGTTGCAACAGACTGAGGCGCACCATGTGTTCTCCCGGGGAAGTTGTCCCTGGATCACGGGACCCTGGTGGTGGCTCCCAGGAGGGGAGGTGCGGACAGTGACCTGTGCTTGCACACAGGCTTCTTGGTGGCTGTAGCAGCAGCCTTAGCATCTCATGCCCATCTCTGGTGTCTATGCTGATAGCCGTGGCTCGTGTCTGTCTGTGGAGCTGGTTTAGGGGGTGCTCTGAATCCCCTCTCTTCACACACCCCAAAACAATGGTCTCTTGCCTCTTAGGCAGATCTAGGGTTTTCCTGGACTCCCTCCCAGCTAGCTGTGGCACACTAGCCCCCTTCAGGCTGTGTTCACGGAGCCAACCCCAGTCCTCTCCCTGGGATCTGACCTCCGAAGCCCGAGCCTCAGCTCCCAGCCCCCACCTGCCCTGGTGGGTGAGCAGACAAGCCTCTCAGGCTGGTGAGTGCAGGTCGGCTCTGATCCTCTGTGCGGTAATCTCTCTGCACCCCTGTGGCTGCGCTCTCCTCTATGGCTCCTAAGCTTCCCTGCTGCCAACCCTTCATCTCTGCCTGTGAAGGGCCTTCCTAGTATGTGGAAACCTTTCCTCCTTCACAGCTCCCTCCCACTGGTGCAGGTCCCATCCCTATTCTTTTGTCTCTCTTTTTTCTTTTGCCCGACCCAGGTACATGGGGAGTTTCTTGCCTTTTGGGAAGTCTGAGGTCTTCTGCCAGCATTCAATAGGTGTTCTTTAGGAGTTGTTCCACATGTAGATGTATTTTTGATGTATTTGTGGGGAGGAAGGTGATCTCTACGTCTTATACCTCCGCCATCTTAAAGCTTCCCCCCTCTTTATTTACTGGCTGGAATACTTCTCTAAAGAGAAAGATCCTCTTGTGAACTGTTTGGTTAAAACAGAGAGTAATAAAGGCAGAATCAATAATTGATTCTTTCTCTTTATTTACAGGTTTTCAAAATAATAAGTTGGTTTTCTATCATCCCCCAAGGGGACCAATAAGGGCTTTTTTTCCTTAAGCATTACTGGGACTTACGGGATTTAAATGAATTTGATGTTTTAATCCACTAAACTATTTTCTTACTGATGCACAAATTTCCATTTTTGGCCAGTGCAAGTCCCTTCACATTGGCTCCTGAGTTCTCTCGACCTGACCTCAGTAAGTGTTTGATAGTTACCTTGCTATCTGGCATGACAAGATTTTCCAGGTTTACCTTCTATATTTCCTGCTCATTTATCAAAATTTAAGAGGAAAATACAGACTTTTCTGAACAATTTTCTTGACTCAGAATGCCAAGGTTTGATTTCAGTGGTTCTTAATAGTATTAACTTTTGCAGGACATATCTTCAGAGTTCCTGGTTCTGAGTTTGAGTTTGTGTTACACAGAAGCATAGCTACCTTGGGTCACTCCTACATTCATTGACCATGCTAGGGTCTTGTCTGAACCACTTTGTTAGACTTACGTTTTGTTGTTTCTGTACTGAATAAATATTTCCTTGCCATGGGATTTTCCTATAAAGATACCATCATTCAAAAGGAAGGAATTCATTACACATATTCTGTCCTTTAAGTGACCTGAGCTGCAAGTGACATTGCTTCTCTTTTTAAACTGTCAAGTTTCTCTGACTATATATTTTCCCTATCACCACTATTAAAGAATTATGTACCTCAAAAAGATATGTTGAAAGACTAGCCCCAATACCTTAGAAGGTGATCTTATTTGGAAATAGAATCATTGCAGATGTGATTGGTTAAGTTTAATGAGGTCATACTAGAGTACCGTAGATTAACCCTTAATCCAATTTAACTAGCATCCCAGTGAGATAAGGGAAGATGATGTGAAGAGAGATATGTAGGGAGAATGCCATATGACTATAAAGGAAGAGATCAGAGTGATGCAGCTACAAGTCAAGGAATGACAACATTGATGGCCACCACCAGAAGTTAGGAAGAGGGAAGGGAGGATTCTACCCAGAGTCTCAGAGGGAGCATAGTCCTGTTGAGACCTTGATTTTGGACTTCTAGCCTCCAGAACTGTGAAAGAAAAAACGTCTGTTGTTTTTTAAGCCACCCAGTTTGTGGTACTTTGTTACAGCAGCCCTCGGAAACTAATAAAATCATCTTCATCAGTAATGTACTACCCTGATCAGTCTAATTATTGAGTCATTAATAGAAAGTGTTTTTTAAAAAGGTAGATTCATAATTTTTTAATATTAGAAAATAAATTATAAGCATTTCTTAGCTTGTATTTAGCACAGAGTATCACAGAATTTGCTTCAAACCCTCATTTAACTGGTGGGAAAATGAAGCCTCAGGAAGGAAAGTGGTTTGCCCAAGGTCACACAGGTATTATGCAGAAGAAGCAGAACCAGTACTCAGATCTCTGGATACATAGTTCACTGACTTTTCCATTACATACATTTGAACAATTTCAATTATTTTCAAGTTCCTTTTAGCTCTAGTCTTTCTCTTTGCCTCTTTCTTTTTATCTTTGAAGTGAAATTTAATAACATGCAATGCAGTATGCTTAGTCAATGGAGTGTTGCCCAGAGCTCAGAGGACAGTCCATCCTTACGCTGCAAAATAAATCCTTTTATTATATTCACACTGATTTTATGAAGGTGGATTTTGGTTTTTCTTGAGCATCTTTGAAATCCCTTTATGTCTCTAGAGGTCAGTGTGGCTTAAAGAAACTTTGTTTTAAACTATATTCAGTTAACATTTAATTCGAGGCAACTTAATCAAAGATGACAATAAAGTGATGGCCCAGGGGAACAGAAATTAATTCAGAATTACAAATACTATAAACACTAACATATACAGTCATATTGATTTTGGCACATGAAAATTTTCACTGAACCTATACACCTTAATATTCTTAGAAATAATTGAATTGATTCCTATACTTTTTAACATGTAAAATAGTATCATTTTTGCTTAAAAATATATGACTCAACCATTCTAAATTCCTTTTAGAATGAGATGTTTGTACTTATATTGAAGGCTGTTTGAATGAACATTTGTGACTAGTCATATTTCTCTAAGATGACACTTCGAAGCTGTTATATGCCTTTGTCTTCATATGGCATTCAATGCAAAAGAGGCTTTGTGAGCTACTTGGGATGGAGAATTTCCATGGGGAAAACAGGGATATTATTGAAAAGTCTAGTAAATCTCTGACAACTGTGGATTTTATTATTCACAGAGCTTTCAAAATTCCTTTCCTATTCCTCTTCCTCACCTTTTTTTTCTTTGTTGGGATGGGGTAAATGTGAATTGCTGACAAAATTAATAGTTTTTGTACCATTAATAAGAAATCTTAGCTAAGTTTGTCCATTCAAGTGCCTTTCAGTGAGCAAATAGTCACACTGAGACAAGGAGAGGAGAGGAAGGGGAGCTTATGTTTACTGAGTGTCTCCTTGGGGCCAGGCAGCTGCTAAGTGAGCAAGTGCCCCACCTGCCACAACCTGAACCATTCTGCCATTATTTTTTCCCTTTGTGGGGTTTCATGGATAATTTTATTTGTAGAAAGTTTCCCATTGCTAAGATTTCAAATGCACTGGATAGCAGATTAGAGACAGTAAGTTATAAGTAGAGTAAGGAGTGCTGACTGGAAGAGGCAAACACTTTGGAGGCAATGAAAAGCAGGGGCTAAAAATTGACTATAGGGCAAAAGAAAGAAAAGCCAAAAGTGTGGCCCAGGAACTCCCTAGCATAGCAGCCTGGGACATGTCGTGTACAGGGAAATGGCTTTGCTTACCTTAGGAGCTCCTAAGGGCACTATTTTCCTTCTCATCATTTGACACTGTTGAACTCTTATTATAGTGTGCTGGGCATTGTTCTAATAGCTGGGGATGCTAAAAAATACTTAGCAGAGATTCTGCCCTAAAGTTTAGTTGCTGTGGAAAGGAAATATTTTAAAAGAGAAAAAAACCCCACCTAATTTACCACAGCCTATATGGTACCAGAAAGTAATAGAAAATTTCAGAGGAGGGAGGAATTATGGAGAGTTGGATTTGTCAGGAAAGAAGTCATAAGCAAGTACAACAGACATTGATGGCTATTTATCAAACCCATTTTCTCTGATTCCTGGGCTCAAAGACTTCCTTGCAATTTTAGATGTGGTTGTGTAAATGAGTTTTAGCCAATGGGAAATTAACAGCCATTATGGGTGCCATTGTCAGTCCAAGTCCATAGAATCCTCTAAATATGATCCTCCACATGTGCTTTCTCTTTCTATAGCAGCAACATTGGAAGCCAAGTGTTAAAGATGGTAGAGCAATCAGATGCAACGAGCCTGGGTTCCTGAGTGTCTGAATCACTGCTTGGAGGGGAGACCCCTGACAATCAGGAACACCTAATTTGGACTTAATGAGAACAAGAAATAAACTTCTGTTGCATTAAACCATTGAGATTTTGGTGTCTTTATGTCACAGCTGTTTATGTTACCTAAATAATATAGAATGTGAGACTAAAACAGAATGTTAAAGGATGTGTAGGATATAGATAATTACAGAAGATGCTGAGGTTATCTCAGACTGGAAGGATGAAATGAGCAATGTCATGGGGACAGGAATGCAACACAATTGGCTGAAATGTAATGTTAAAGAAGGTGATCAGAGCGTTAGGTAGCACCTGTGCTTGTGCACAAGTTAAGAGTTTGGACCTGACTTTATTGCTGAGGGGGGCAATTGGAAAGATAAAGGGAAATAGAGTTATGCCTTAGGATAATGAAGGCTTGTTTTTTCAGTGGTGGTTGAAGCATGTTCTAGGACGATTCATTTGGTGGCAGTGTATGGAATGGTTTAGGTTGTTGGTCAGGTCAGGGTGCACTCAGAGAGATCTTCTAGGAGACTGTGGATGAGCACCCAGACTGGGTGACTGATGGTGGAGGGGATCAAAGAAAAGGCTGAATGAATGAGGCATTATCAATGGTGAATGTGAATGACCAACTGTGGGAGCGCTGAGAAAGGAAAGAAGGACTTCCAGGTGTGTATGTTAGCTCACAACAGTGAGTAATGCTTGCAGTTATAAACTTGGCACAAAAAGAGTGTAATGTTTATTGTCTTTAAGATAGCAAGGTAGTATATAATATGTTCTAGAAAGACTACTATCAAAATAATTAACGTAAAAAATGTCAGCATGGGCTTTCCTGGTGGCGCAGTGGTTGAGAGTCCGCCTGCCGATGCAGGGGACGCGGGTTCATGCCCCGGACCGGGAAGATCCCGCATGCTGCGGAACGGCTGGGCCGGTGAGCCATAGCCGCTGAGCCTGCGCGTCCGGAGCCTGTGCTCCGCAACGGGAGAGGCCACAACAGTGAGAGGCCCGCGTACTGCAAAAAAAAAAAAAAAAAGAAAAAAAAAGTCAGCATATGGCATGCTCACAAATTCGTTTTATCTTCCTGGGCACACAGAAAGACTACATTTCCCAGCTTTCCTTGCAGCAAGGTGAAAACATGTTGCTGAGTTCTAGCCAAACAAATATCGGTATAAATTGTATATACCACTTCTAAGTCTATCCATAAAACCCTGCCTTTGATTTCCCAGCCTCTCTTCTCCTTCTGTGGCAATCTTGGAGGCTACATAGGCCAAATGAAGAGCTGCAGTATGGAAGAATCCTAGATCCCTGAGTCATTATTTGGATGAGAGCTTGTCATTCAATCACACTGACCATGACTTGAGAGAGAAATGAATCTTTGTTGTATTAACCACTGAGATTTTAGGGTGTATTTATTATAGCAGCATAGCTAATCTCTTTTTGAACTACATAGAACACTTATTCAATCATTCAGCAAAGCTTCATTGAGCATCTAATATGCTCAAGGGATGGGCTAGCCCTAAAATCAAACTTTCTTAATAGTATCTCCTGGTGGAATATTCTCATGACAGCACTAATCCAACAGATTTTTATTATCTAGAAATTTATTAAAATTTCAAAGTCATACACTTGTTTACTGTCATCCTCCCATTCTTTGGATTTCAATTATTAAATTTTGGTCCTGTGTCCGTTTTTTAAACAGGAGAGTTGACAGTACATTTTGACTGCCTTTTATTAAATTCCTTTTTGACAAAACTTCTAGTGACCAGGTGAGAGAGGCTTAAAATAAGGAAATCTTATCTCACAATATCTTGCCTGAAATAGTTTTGGGGGTATTGACAGATACAGTTTAGAGCTTCTTTTATTTTTTCGTTATCTGACAGCCAGTGACTTAATGATGCCAAGACACCTGCCCACATGTACTGGAGATCTGTGCAGAGATTGAAAACCTTGATCACCTTGGGAATTTCAGTTCCACAACAAGAAGTTAAAAACCTGAAGTTTTTATTGAAATGGATTTATATGTCTTCTCTCTGTCAAATCCTCCTTCACATTTGAATGTGAGAGTCTGATGTGAACACTCATCAAAGAATAAATTAATTTCCAATGTACGTTTAAATCCTTATCATTATTTTCATTGAACAGTGTCAGAGTAATGACCAGGTACCATTCTTGGTATGGAAACTGTAGGCAGACCTGATCTCTGGAAAGCAAACTGTTGCTCTTAATTAGTGCTACCCTTCAGGTGGGTTGGAAGGTGATAGTTCATATACCATTTTAACATTTTCCCCCCAAATAAAAGCAGTTTCATTATTTTTATGATTATAAATATACTATGTGAACATTTAACAATTGAAGCATGCAAAAAAGCATAAGGAAGAGTAGAAGAATACCCCAAAACCTACTAAGAGAGAACTGCTGTTAATATTTTGGAGTACATCCTTTAAGCCTCCTCTATTCACAAACAAAAAACACATACACACAAAGGCAGACAGTTCTGCATAAACAGAATCACAATACAGATATTTTTATAATCTAAATTTTCACTCACAAACCTGACATAGATGTCTGCTTGCCAATTAATCTAGAGCTACAAAATCATTTTAAAGACTATATTCCTTTGTAGGAAAATATCATAATTTAACCAGTCTGCTGTTGATGGACATTCAGGTTTTTTCCAGCTTTTCACTATTATAAAGAATGCTGCCATGAGCATATATGTATATATATTTGAATTTGTGTGAGTAGTGTAAATTACTAGGGTGAAATTGCTGGGAGGAAGGTAAGCACATTTGCTATTTCCAACTTTAACATTGCTGGAAGGACAGCCTATTTATCATCTTGGCTAATGCATTGGAAAGGCAGGGAGAGGAAGACAACTAAATTCAAAGGGACTGAGAGAAGGAAATTCACTCTTCTAGTCTACCAAGAATAAGTCAAAACTACCTGAGAAAAATGAGAGAACACATGTTTCTTCTAAAGGCTGTTCTGTTGTTCTTTAAAATCTTTGTTATGGAGCCTGGTATTCCAATGTATGGCAATCTTCAGTGTATCATGACATTTATTAAAGTTGCATCCAAGAGGTAAATTTAGTGTGAGTGGCAAGAAGGGGAAAGATTTTATTGGAGCAGAATAATTTCACAGCTCTTTCGCAGTTCATCTGTCTCTTCTTTTCCTCCAAGTCAGTCTGTGGAATCCCTCATGACACTGGTTTTGTTGGTGTATTGTGAAGCTGTCCATGAGTTCCTCATGGTTTCCTTCTGGCTGCTTCACAAGCATTTTATTCCCATGCCTCTGCTGAAGAAAAGGGCGCCTTTAGATGTATTTATTTCCTTGTCTCTTTCCTCTACCTCACATTGATAAGTGCTCTGAAAAGGCAAGGCAGGAGAAGTTGGAGTTTTAGGGTTGAGAACGTAGGATTTGGAGTCTGTATTAATCAATGTTATGGTAACAACAACAACAAAACCACAAAATCTTTGGAATCGTAGGGGGATTAACACAACTAAAGTTTTGTTTTTTGCATTCAGAAAGTTTGATGCACATCTCAGAACTCCTCACAGCAACTCTCTTCCAGGTAGTGTCATCTGGATCCAGGGTATCTCTGTTTTGAGATCCTGCCATCTCCCCTCAACTCATGGCTTCCAGGGTTGCCTCTTAAATGCCTCAGTTCAGAAGTGACACACATCATTCTCATCTTCTCATAATCTTTTCTGCTCATGGCTCATTGGGCCCATGGCCCCAGGCTAACTGCACGGAGGCTGGGAAATGTAGGGTAACACTACTGTTTGGTGCAGCCAGCCCTAGTATTACATAGTTCTGTTTCTTTTTTAAATTTATTTATTTTTGGCTGCTTTGGGTCTTCATTGCTGCATGCGGGCTTTCTCTATTTGCAGTGAGTGGGGACTACTCTTCGTTGCGGTGCGCGGGCTTCTCATTGCAGTGGCTTCTCTTGTTGCAGACCACAGGCTCTAGGCGTGCGAGCTTCAGTAGTTATGGCATGCAGGCTCAGAAGTTGTGGCTCACGGTCCCTAGAGCTCAGGCTCAGTAGTTGTGGAGCATGGGCTTAGCTGCTCCCTGGCATGTGGGATCTTCCCGGATCAGGGATCGAACCCGTGTCCCCTGCATTGGCAGGCAGATTCTTAACCACTGCACCACCAGGGAAGTCCCAGTTCTGTTTCTTACTAGTGTGTGAACATTTCTGTGCCTCAGTTTCCTCATTTGTACAATGGGGATCAGACTACCTCTTTTATACCATGTTAAATGAGATAATATGCATAAAGGCACATAGGAAGTTCTCAAGAAAAGAAATGATAGCTGCTGATATTAGTGTTAGCTGCCCTGGGAAATGAATATAATTACAACTAGTCAGGGCTTGAATTTGTACAAAGAATGCGTACTAGGATATAAGAGAGAGAGCTCACTTCCAAGGAACATTGACAAAGGAAAGCTTCAATGTGGAGAAAGTATTTGGGTTGGGTTCTGAAAAAATTTGCTCCATTTCCTTTAAATCCTTGGAGGAAAAAAGCAGACTTGCAGAGACTGGGGCAATAGAGGGAAAAACAACTAGTGCTGAGGATCTTTCAGTGAGTTATGACCTGAGATGGGAAACGAATTGTGAGCAAATGACAAGTAAGCTGGTGTTAGTTACGTCTCAGTAGTCTGTACTTTATAAACAAAAGACTTCAATCCTGGTTACATTATTTTTGGGGTCTGCTAAGAGGCTGGGTGAACCATGTTCCTCTGAGTTAGGACCACCTCAAGGTTTCACCTTTAAAATTCTGAGTTGGGGGATGAAACAGCCCTCTAAGGAGGAGCCTAGATCTCCCACAGGAAGTTTGAAGCACAATGAGAGCTAGATTTATTTTCACCTTTTCGAACAAAAGTTTACAGGGCTCAGCTGTGGGGACAAAGGGTATATAAGGCATTTCTCTCCTTCTGGAACCAGCCCGGTCCCCAGTCCTCTGATGTTTGATTTTAGAGCTAAGCTTCTGACCTTTGCACTTGTCCCTTGGTTTGGAGAACTTGTAAAGTCTCTCCTCTGGTCTGCTTGGCTTGCCTGCCCCCTCAATTCTTGGCCCTGCTTATTTTCCCAGTTTTGGTGAGAAGCAATCTTAATTTGCCCCTGCCTCAGGGAACCCCTTTGGTGTGGCTGAGCCCTAGACTCCCTCCCAGCTTGATCCCAGGAGCCTCAGTCTTGGTGGTGGTATGGTGGTGTTGTCAAGAGTGAATGTCCTGGGGCAAGGCTGCCTATGTCAGAATCCTGTGTCTGCCACTCAGTGGCCAAATGATCTCAGTCAAAACACTCAGCCTCTTGTCCCTCAGTGTTTTCATTTGGAAAATGTGGATAGTAATAATAGTACTGGCCTCATAGGGTTGTGAAGATTAAACAAGGGTTAAGTTGAGTAAAAGTTACATAGAACAGTGCCTTGCCTATAGTAAGTACTTAATTTTCATCTATTATTATTTAGGACAAGGGTGCCCTGGGGCACAGGAAGGAAGCAATTAATTTGGCCCAGGAGAGCCAGGAAAAGCTCCATAGAAATGATGACACTTGAACAGAGTTTGGATCAATGAGTTAATTCCCGGGGAGGGCTTGGAGGGAGGGCAATGTAAGAAGAGAGAAAGAATGATATAAAAGCTCAGGTATGAGACATAAAATAAGAAGTTCACATGCACGGAGCATTGGATGAATGGTGGGGGTGTGGGAGAGGGAGACAGTCCAGGCTGGAGAAGTGGGAAAAGGGGAAACTGAGAAGGACCTTAATGCCAATCCAGTAAGTTGGTACCTGACTCCTAGGCAGCAGGAAGCCAACAAGGATCTTTAGGCAAGGAAGTGATTATGGTCAGTTTTGTAAGATCACACTGACTGTGATGTGAAAGGTGGATTACAGTGGGCTGAAGTGTTGTCAGGGAGTCCCGTGGATGAGGCTCTTTCATTAATCCAAGGGGAGAAATCATATGAGAGCTTTATATAATGGGCCATTAATAATGACTACTCTCCCCTTCCCTTCTGTCTATTGGGATTTGGATGGGTATGAGGTTTTTTACTTGTTTTGTTTTTCTGTTATTTTAATTTTAATGTTTTGCCCCAAAAACATAATGTGAAAAAAGTCAGACCTTCTTATACTAATAATTCACAGTGTAAATCCAATACACTGCTTTGTCTCCACTCACCCACTGCATCCATCAACCTTTTCTGGCCAGTGTAGTCTGTTATGAGTTAAAATGTATTTGATACGGCATTGCAGCTTTAAGTATGCAAGAGCTTGGATGGCATCAGAATTTAGTTTTTCCTTTGTTTCACTTGTCACACCATTAGCAATACGCCTGGGTGAGTGACCTAGGGTAAAGGATTAAGTTTAAAAACCATCTTGGCATTTTTCTGCTTGCATTGGTTGGACTTAGACTGAGGTTTCATTAAATATTTAATTTTATTTGGTTTGCTGCAGAGTAAAGTCTAAAAGAACTCCAAACGGTCTTTTATTTTTACAGTTCACCTGCACTTCTTGTTATTCTCAAACGAAAGAATCCTGCCTTCAGACACAAAGTTATTTCAAGAAATTTTACGAGCATATGCCCTACCTCATGTGTTTTGAATTATGTTATCTGTAGAACCAATCCATCAGGAGCTTTGTAAAAGCACTGCATAGGTCTGGAGAGTGTGTCCAATTGGAATTCTAAGCTATATTTCCTATCTAACCCTTTCCTTCATTTATAAAACTTATGTATTTTTTTCCCCCTTGCTTTGTACCTCTTGAAAAAGTAGCAAAGTTACCCATGGTTTTAGAAGTTTCTTTTCTCAGAGCAGCTAGTGTAAAAATCTACAAAGATAGAAGAAAACCTGGCAGATTTTTTTCCCCAAACATGTTTCTGTTTAGCTGAGAAAAAGACTCAGCTCATGCCACTCAATTCAGCGTTCCTTTTCATTAATACTGAATAAAATGTTTTGAGAGTTGGCTTGTTCACCTTCTTTGAAACATTCCTCTTCTTTAAACAACTTTGGGAGATGTTCAATCCAACCTGAATAGTAATCAGGTTCTTCTTCCCTTTCTCTTTTTGCGTGGGTCTTCCGAGTAGAGAAGGTAACTGGTGCTGACTCCCAAAGTGGTTTTTCCAGAGGCAATAAATTAATCTGGTAAACCACTGTTAGAAGTATCCTCACCCTTCCTTTTCTCAGAGGATTGCTGGGTTTTTCACTGGGCTTTTTGTGGGACCTCCAGCTGACACTGAAGACTTCTCTATGCTGTGCCATCTTTTGTGAGTCTCTCTGGGTGTGCCAGAAAGATCTAAGGATTTAAAGATCATCAGTGCCTCCAAAGTCACTAGGGGTTCCACTTTATTTTTCTTTCCTTTACACCTACATTGCTATATTCCTTTAGAAAAGAACTCTCAGCTTACATGCAGCCAGCCTCTGGAGGGTTCTAGAAAAGTATGAGAGCAGTCTCAGTTACTTGAAAGTCCATCAAGTGGAGGAGGATTTAACATATTTGATATACAGCTCTGAGTGATAGTGCCAGGATAAGTAGGTTAAAAAAAATATCGAGGCAAACATTTTCCCCAGTGTATGTTCTGCAGGTCTGTGGAATGCTGATGGGTATTGGGGTTGGTGTGTGGAAGGTTTCAAGGTAAATGAAATTAGAAAATGCTGTGCTAAGGCTTCCCTGGTGGCGCAGTGGTTAAGAGTCCGCCTGCCGATGCAGGAGACACGGGTTCGTGCCCCGGTCCGGGAAGATCCCACGTGCCGCGGAGCGGCTGGGCCCGTGAGCCATGGCCGCTGAGCCTGCGCGTCCGGAGCCTGTGCTCCGCAATGGGAGAGGCCACAACAGTGAGAGGCCCACGTACCGCAAAAAAAAAAAAAAAAAAAAAGAAAATGCTGTGTTAATGCTGTTAAACATCAAAGCTAATGAGTATTGTAAATATCTAGCTTTAAACATCAAAGCTAATGAGTACTGTAAATATCTAGCTTTAAACATCAAAGCTAATGAGTATTGTAAATATCTAAGAGGGGCATATAGTGTATGCTTACTTGACCGTGGAATGTTTTTCATGGAGCAGGTTAAAGGACAGATGCTCCTCACTGAAGCACCAAGAAAGGGCTCTGCTGCCTAACATGAGAATAAATTTTACTATTATAATTTAGAAGCCTTAGCTGTGAGTCCTAGCACAGGGAAGTCATGCTGCCTTTAAGCATTTAACAGCATACTCCTTCCAGAACATTACCAAAACGTTATCTTTCAGATGTGTCTTCTGAAGTTGTACATGACATTGTCAATATTACTATTACATTAACTGTACAATGAAGTTAATAATAGTGCTGATTTCACTGCTATGTATTTGGGGCTTACTCTATTTACTAAGTGATAAAAGATAGATTCAAAAATATATATTATTTTGTTAGAATTTGGCTATTATGGTGATGATATTGCAGTGACTCATTTTAGTTTGGAATTTCAAAGACTAGAAGAGTTTGTATTACTAACATCCATACGACTTGAACCAAATAACGTGGTATATTTAAAACTAGGTTCTTTCTAGCCATGTATAATGGACATTTAGAAAGGGAGAAAGAACAAGAAAAATTTGTGTTTTACAGCAAAGACATTTTATCTCCTCTTGTGAGTAAGTCTAACCCAAAGTATTTCTTAACTCTGCCTTAATAACTGTGGGGGGGGAACTATTTTAATTAGCAGTGAGTACCAAAGGTCCTGTGGTTACCAACAGAAAAAAATATGCTCTTAGATGCAAGTGGAAATCTGATATATGAGACAGAGAGATGGCAATCATGTTTAACCCAACTTCGAGCAGTTCAGACTATCTCTTGGCTATCACTTTAAAAGAAGACTTAATTTTTAGAGAACATTTTTAGGTTTATGACAAAATTGAGAGGAATGTAAAGATATTTATATCCCCTGTTCCAACACATGCTTAGCCTCCTTCATTATCAACATCCCCTACCAGAGTGGTACTTTTTTTTTTTTTTTTTAACCAAGGATGAACCTACAATGACATCATTATCACCCAAAGTTCATTATTTACCTTAGGGTTCACTCTTGGTGTTGTACATTCTATGGGTTTGGATAAATGTATAGTGACATATATCCATCATTATAATATCATGCAGAGTATTTTCACTGCCCTAGAAACCCTCTGTGCTCTGCCTATTCATCCACCCCACCCCCTGGCAACCACTGATCTTTTTATTGTCTCCATAGTTTTGTCTTTTCTACAGTGTCATATAGTTGGAATCATACAGTAGACCACCTTTTCAGATTGGCTCCTTTCACATAATAATATGCATTTAAGTTTCCTTTTCATGGCTTGATAGCTCATTTCTTTTTAGTGCTGAATAATATTCCATTGTCTGGATGTACCACAGTTTACTTATCCATTCACCGTTTGAAGGACATCTTGGTTGCTTCCAGGTTTAGACAATTATGAATAAAGCTGCTATAAACATCCACGTGCAGTTTTTTAAATGTGTGGACATACGTTTGCAACTCCTTTAGGAAAATACGGAAGAGCATAATTGCTGGATTGTATAGTAAGAGTATGTTTAGTTTTGTAAGAAACCTCTAAATTGTCTTCCAAAGTGTCTGCTCTATTTTGCATTCCCACCAGCAACATATGAGAGTTCCTGTTGCTCCACATCCACACTAGCATTTGGTGTTGTCAGTGTTCTGGATTTTGGCTATTCTAATAGGTATGTAGTGGTATTTCATTATTGTTTTAACTTGCATTTCCCTGATGACATAAGATGTGGAGCATCTTTTCATATGCTTATTTGCAATCTGTATTTCTTCTTTGTGAGGTGTCTGTTAAGGTCTTTGGCCCATTTTTAAATCAAATCATTTGTTTTCTTATTGTTGAGTTTTAAAATTTCTTTATAAATTTTGGATAACAGTTTTTTTTTTTTACTAGATGTATCTTTTGCAAATATTTTTCCCCCATCTGTGGCTTGTCTTCTCATTCTCTTGATACTGTCTTTTGCAGATCAGAAGCTTTTAATTTTAATGAAGTCCAGCTTATAGATTATTTTTTCATGGATCATGTCTTTGGTATCATGTCTAAAAAGTCATTGCCATACCAAGGTCATCTAGGTTTTCTCCTATGCTATTGTCTAGGAGTTTTATGGTATTGTGTTTTACATTTAGGTCTATGATAGATTTTTCGTTAATTTTTGTGAAGCGTGTAAAATCTGTCTAATACTTTTATTTTGCATTTTGATGTCCAGTTGTTCCAGCAGAATTTGTTGAAAGCTCTTACAATTTAAGAAGGATAGAAGTAATCTTAGTGTATTCAGAGGAAAGAGACCAAAATAGTGAAGGGACTTTAAATTGTGCTTTAGGGAAACAATCTTAAGTTTCATGAGATGCTGAAATTTGACAAAAGAAAATCTTGATGGGACATAATGCCTGTCTTTGATGTTTGAGGGATCGTCAGATGTATGAATGATTACTTATGGCCTCAATGGGTGGAATTTGACCAGCAGGTAGAAGGAAGTAGTTTGCAGCTCTTTTTCAACATTTTCCCGAAAACCAGAGATTTCCAAAAATGGAATGGGTTGGCACAAGAGGGAGTGAATTCCCCGTTACTAGGTGCCTCCCTTGTATGTAGTTCAGCTTTGGGAAGTATAAAGAACTAGAACATCCAAAACATCTCTTCTAATTTTGTGATTCTGGGCTGTTAAGCCTTGCTTAGATGAACCAAGGAATCCTTGTAAATGCATAGCAGTGAAGGAGAAGGGCAGCACAAGTTAGACATGTTTTAGAGTAACTTGGAAATAATACTAGGAAACAAACAAACAGACAAACAAACAAATCACCATTGGGGCAGGTATATGAGCTTATTCTTGGGGATGGTCTGACTTTGCTGTGGATTTTACCAGAAGGCTATCTGCCCACTTTATGGCTGTCCACTAACCCATAGCAATGGATAAGCTTAGAGATAGATGTGTTTAGACCTTTTGGGGCATGCGAGCCAGGGTCTGGAAATGCTAACTAGAGGACTGCTCTGCTGTCCAGCCACATGTCTATGCAGCCTGGAGTCTTCTGCATATGATGTCAGGATATCATAGCCTGGAATAACTTAAAAAGACATTCATCTTTTATTTTTTTTAAAGCAAGTACATATTAAGCATCCGTTATATGCCAGGCAGACACTATATTGAAGTTGGCCATGTTTCATATTGTTATACAGAGAACAATTTTCACTCATCATTTCTTTGGAACTGATTTTCAATTCAGTATACCAAAGATTTCTATTCACCGACTATTTCAAAACTAAGGATTTTGTTCCTTCAACTGAGGAATTCCATAAAGCCCTGATGTACTTCAGAAATGTCTTTTTTGTACACAATTGTGAGGGAAAGTGGTCAGGAAAATATAGGTCTAGTTCCTAGTTGGGAACACTGAGATAAGACTAATTTTTATTGAATTGGTTGCATTAATTTATAGTCATATAAATAAATATTATGATTGAAAACCATAATATTTGCTGATGTTTGGCAGTGTGGATGATTAACTAATTAATCATTCTCTATGCTTTAGATAAGCATGGTTTGCATATTCATCACAGGCCATGAGTGACAGTCCAAAGAGGTTGGAGTTAAAGTTGAAAAACATGTCGATTGTTATGGGACCAAGTGTCTCCTGGGTGAGGATCAGAGTGATAATAAATTTAATTTATTAATTTATCTGGAAGTTAATTCCAGGATATTGTCTTTTCAAATATGCTTTTCCCTTCTACTTTCCCTTCCTCTTCCCCTTCTTCTCTATAATGAAATTGGTATCAGCCAATATTTCTCAACTTTTTCATTGTTTGCCACAAAGCTTAGAACTAAATTTAATACTCAGTTATAGAAATTAAGTCACTCATTCATAATTCCTAGTTCACTGTTCTCTCATCTTTTTAATGATTAATGATTATTATTTTATGTCTATTTCAGCTATTTGGCTTCATATACATCTTTATATATGTCTTTGAATTATTTTTAGAAATGGGCAGAATCTACATGTCATATACATTGTATATAAAAATGAAGGCCAGAAGGCACCATTAATAGATGAAACTTGGCATTTCACGAGTATTTTTGAATGTCTTAAGCTTTGCATTTCACACCAGAGAATCAAGATCTATCATAAAGGGACATCTAGTATGAAGATATCAAACATGACTTAAAACAAGGATGGGTGCCATATGCTTTAGTGTTTTCATATAAAGTAGAATTTTCCTCTACTGGGAGAGTTTTTCCAAAATAAATACTCTGACTCTCTTTGCCAGTCTCCCCAACCACCACGATAAACAGAAATATTTATATAGTTGTACATAGGTCTTCAAATTCAGAGACCTACTACATCCTACACATGGTTAGAGAGGTTGGAGAGGGGCATATGGACTATGAAAGAGAACTGATGTCTGTGTCACCTAGACAGAGGCTGGTTCAATGGGTTCAGCAGAAGCAGTGGTCCAGAGAGGATTGATGGAATGAACTGGTCAAAGCTTTATTGCAGAGAAGTCATCAGCTGGGCTGAAGAGGTCCAGCAGGTGCTTTGGAGTGCTGGTATCAAACTTGGCTATGCACTGGCATCACCTGGGAAGCTTTAAAAACTACTGAAGCCTGGATAAGTAGGCAGAAGTCAGTTTCTCTGGGGTGTGTGTGTGTAGAGGGTTTCCTCTGCAGGAAAATATCTAAATCATCACTAGCCTCTGGAGAATGTGGGGTTGCCTTCCAAAGGGCTTAGGAGTGGAGGGAAGCTGGGCTTTTTTTTTTTTCTCTTTTACTTTAGAAAGACACTGGTGACTAATCCTCATGTATCTGCTCTAGGTAACTGTTCTATTTTTCTTTGAACAATGTGGCCCCTTTAATGCTGGCTTTAGTGTAGCCCCTGATTTATCTGTCAGAGACAGATATTGTTCCCAAAGAAGGAACCAATCTGTTTAATTATTTCAAATGACACTTTCACAATCAATACATATGAAATACTCGTGATGAAACATGCAGGACTGGAATTGATTTCCTAGTTTTGAATGCTTTCTCCATTGCTTACTAGCCATGTCTCTGGGCAAGTTACTTACCCTCTTTATCTGTAGAGTGCATATGTTAGTAACGCCAACCTCTTAGGTTTTCATTGTAACTACAAAATAATATTATATAGGTAAACAATGTAGAATATGGCCTGGGATATAGTAAACACTAGGTCAGTGGGTCTCGAAGTGTGGTCACTTGACCAGAAGCATCAGTGTCACCTAGGGACTTGTTAAATATGGAAATTCTCTGTTCCCACAACAGATTTACTGATTCAGAAACTCTGGGGTGGGGGTCTGGCAACTTGTGTTTTTAACAAGCCTTCCAAGGGATTCTGATGTTGACTATAGTTTGAGAACTGTTGTGTTAATGATTACTTGTGGTTATTTAATCAATTCCCACCAGCACACATTTCAAATAACAAACTCACTCTGGTGGTTATTACATTATCTAAAAAGAAACATCCTCTTATAACTAAAGAAACGAATTACATTTGAATAGTCAAATTATTCTCCTTGATTCACAATTCAAACAATAACTTTAAAATGACTTATTTATAATTATCACCACCATCACTGCAAAGTTTTCCAACTGGAATATACCAGTCCAGGAGAAACATTTTCTGCATTGCTCTGGGATGCAGATTTGGAAAATCTTAGGAACAAGGGTAGCTGTCTCAGCCTGTGAAGTGATGGGCCTGACTAGAGCCCTCCAAATTGTGATAAATCAGGCTGACCAAGTGGGATGACAACATTTATGAAAGACCTTGAAAGTCAGTAAAATTAAGCTTGATCTAGTAAAAATCAATATTGAACTTTTTTGAGTGTGGGAGCGATGCAATGAATGGAAAGTGGAAATCTTGAATTGTAGTGGGGAGGGCTGGGTACCCAAGGCCAGTGTCCTAGAGCTGGACACCAGAGGTCTTAGATTATAGGCATGGTGAAGAGGTTGGGAGAAAAAACTCACTGTCCTCTGCCAGTGACCATATGTCAAATTACAATATAAGCAGTGACAGGATCAGGCTCAGGGATGTCATCTAGTGGGGTATTTTCATTCAAAAAGCAGTTTCAGTGAAACACGGGTGAGTCTGAATGTAGTGCTGGTTCAGTGTTTTCCCATTGGCCAAGGTGTTACTTTTTTTTTTTTTTTTTCGGTACGCAGGCCTCTCACTGTTGTGGCCTCCCCCGTTGTGGAGCACAGGCTCCGGACGCGCAGGCTCAGCAGCCATGGCTCACGGGCCCAGCCACTCCTCAGCATGTGGGATCCTCCCGGACCGGGGTACGAACCCATGTTCCCTGCATCGGCAGGCGGACTCTCAACCACTGCGCCACCAGGGAAGCCCGACTGACCTTTTTGAGTCTGGTGCCAACATGGGTCCTCCCGCCTGGTGTCGCTCACCCCAATAGAGCAAGCCCAAGTTTGGTTCTGAAGCAAAGAAAAGCTTTCTTCTTTGATCAGCGAACGGAGAGGTAGGAGATCCCGCTCTAGAGCACACTCTCTCTCCACAGGCGGTGGGCGGGGCTGCTTTATAGGGCTCTCGTTTGCGGGGTGGGGCGGAGTTCTTGTTGGGCTGGCACAGCTGCGCTGCTCAGGGCTCCAGATAGCGGTGCCGGACACCTCGTCTCTGCACACGACCCACCGCCACCCCACCGAGCCTGTCAGGCACAGCCTCTCTTCACACGGCCCGCGGCCGCCATCTTGAATTGTGGTGTCCTGCTCAGCGCTTCCGCACACAGCCCCACAGGTGAGCTGTCGGGTGCAGCAGTTTCCCACAAGAAACTCTGGTTTGAAGTGCCGGGTGCGAGGCGTCTGCACACAACGCCCTATGAGCAAGTGGAACTAGACGAATTACAAAAGAAAAGGAAAAGGTTAGACTTTATCACCCAGATTCTATTTTTATTTCCTGGGAATTGTTAATGGGCTTTGCCATGACAAGGTTCTACCAGTCTTTCTCTCTAGCAGCTCCCGCCTATTGAGATAAGCATCAGGGTCCTTTGATGCAGAGGAACAATGAAGAGGTAGAAACCCCCTTTTAAGAGGATAATGAAAGAATCAAGATGGGTTTTTAGTTTTCTTCTTTTCCTGATTCATTCTTCTTAGTAATATAATAGCTGAAAGTTCACCCTTATAGTTCAGGAAAGTCAGAATGTTACAAGTGAGAGAGGATCTTAAAAAGAACATAGAGTCACTAGGAAGAAAAGAACAACTGGTTGTTCCGGTGTGTGTGTGTGTGTGTGAGAGAGAGAGAGAGAGAGAGACAACGTGTGTGCATAGAGGGTCTCATGCATTAAACATTTACAAAGCTTAGGCACAGCTGGTGCCCGGACAGTGAGTCATGCGGTCTCTGACACATCAAGTAATCCTTCTCTGTTCATCGAGTTTGTAATTATGGCCTGTCAAATTTCCTTGTGGTATTTGTTTTAAAAATAAATATCCAGCCAGAGGAATTTAACGCTTTCCATGCCTTCCAGCTGTTCCATTTGCATCATTGACTCAAATGTCACCCTGAGCTGTTGAAACCTGCCTATGTGGCATTATATTCTGTAACCTTTCATTTCACATAGGTCAACGTTTGGCTTTTAAATGGTAGTCAATTTCAGGCACTACTGATTCAGGCTGGGCAGCTAGAGGTGAAAGGCTTTATCTCTCTGGAATTTTTGTGAAATAGCCAGTCACTCAGAAATCAATTTTGAATCCTTTACTAAAGCAAAAAGATTAATGCTGTTACTGAGGTGACGTAAAGGGGATATGTTGCCTCACAAAACTAGTAGCTTTTTCATTGTCTCATTCTTGTAATGGAGGTTACTCCGAGTTGTTGGCTGTGTCCTCTGGTCTTTTGGAAGCTTGGCCATGGACAGGTAAATGTGTTATTTAGTCTTGTCATTATTACTGTGAGTTTTTTCAGTCAATATTTGGATGGAAGAACGTCAGTCCATTAACTTTATCTTCTCATATGAAAGCCACAGTTGAAGTTTCTTAAGTTTATCACTATCCCAGATCTGAGTCTGGTGCCTGAGTCTGTTTAGTACCTACCTAGC
Organism: Monodon monoceros; assembly: GCF_005190385.1. Lineage (NCBI taxonomy): Eukaryota > Metazoa > Chordata > Mammalia > Artiodactyla > Monodontidae > Monodon > Monodon monoceros. The sequence continues at coordinate 87,588,042 of NW_021703767.1, forward strand.
ATTACTGGATTTGCATCATCAATCTAATTCTAGTGAAAATGTGAATTATAGAGTATGTGCCTTCTACCGTCTTCTCTTTGCAGATATTCTCTAATATTTTAAGATTCAGAGTAGCTTGGACATGTAAGGCTTCCTGGCTGTGGAAGCCTTATACTATGAATTTCTTTAGGAAGAAGTCTACTTACTCTAAATACCTCTATTTCATGATACTTCTTTGGTCCTATTTTCGTTTAAAAACTATTTACTACCTCCTAAGAAGGAAGGAGAAAGAGGTTTGTGGATGAACTAGCTCCCACCTGGAGGATACTTTATATGGAAGCCTGGAACCAATGGAATGCAAAAAGTAGAAGCTCTGTGCTTGGCTTTTTTGTGCTATATGCCTTCCTGCCTATATAAAACTTGGCAGGAATTCTGACTGAAACTATTAAAAAATTGTGGAATGTATTTTTTGGTGCCAGTTGGTATGGTATTTTCAACATTATGAAATTTATTGGACAGTTATCCTCACTTTATAGATGAATGTACTGAAGATAAGAAAGATTAAGTGAATTACCCAGGATCACATGGCGTCTCAGTGGCAAAGCTGGGTCGGAAACCGATTTCCTCTGACTACACATCAAGTTCTCATTTTGCGTATTCAGTAAGATAACATAGGCCAACTTCTTGATTCTTAGTTCCCTCTGCTTCCTCCTCTCCTGTTCTACCATCAGATCCTCCTTCCACCTGTCTCCCTCTTCAGGTCACAGTATAGTTAACAATTTGTTGAATGTTAATTCTTTAGGGAATTCTTAGCTTTCCCAGACAGAGGAGTCCCTCTGTTACATGCTCTCAGTTCACCCTGCACTTTTCTTTCAGAATGTATATCACAATGAATAATTATTTGTGCAATTATTTTCTAACTTGTCTTTACATACGAGACTTTATAGTCCATGAGAACATAGATTACCTCTGTCTTGTTCATCATCATATCTCTAGCCCTTGGCAGAGGTAACATACATAAAAGCAGCTCAGAACTTCTTTGTTAAATTAATAAATGAATAAATAGCACTCTCTGAGTGGTAGTTGTTGTGTTATATTTATTATTTTTGTTAATCGAATATCATGGTTTATATGGATACTCAGTGAGGTAATTGAAGGACCTGTCAGAGTAACAGGGCAACAAAAGAAGTGCCAGGGTTAGTGATTTCTGAGCACAGCCTGAGGTTGAGACAACGAAGGATGACATGTCCAAAGTGGAATCAGGATGGCAGAATCAGGGGAGAGCAAGTTAGCACATGCCTTGCCTTTGACCTACCTGCCAGTCAGTTCTCAAATACTTCTGAAAAAGAATAGCCTTTCAACCTATAGCTTTGACTTAAGGGAAAGAATCAATTCATCTCTAAGCTTAGTATGTTAATTAAAAAAGGAAAGATTTAGAGGCAGTTTCAGTTGTATATTTTTTTCTCCAAATATTTTCCAGTTTATCTCATTGTTTTTCAGTGCTAGTAATGGCTTTCTACATTCTAAATCAAAATTTATTTTTGAGCCAATGTCTTCATGTCTTATAAACCTGAAACATTCTCTTTCATGTCTGTGTTGAGGTTTAGGGAGAGATTTTATTTTTCCCTCTAGGTTTTGCTGCTTAGTTAAAGTCATGGGATATAACTTCTATTGTATTTTTTTCAGGTCTGTTTCACAGTATATCACCTTTGTGGTTTTTGCAAGATCTAAGGCAAAGATAATATAATCTGACTCAAACTGCCTCTGATTGATTAGTCTGATTTGTAGATTGAAGTTTTGTACTAGAGAGATGTTAAGAATGTCAATTTTTAGAGCATTCAGGCTAGCTAAAACAACTATTGTAGCAGTGTTTTTAATCCATTCTAGAAAATTGTGCCCAGTGAATATTCAGTGCAATCACAGGACATTAAAATATTTTAAACCAAGGAAATCTGATTTTACTACACCAAAACCTAATTAAAATAATAAGAAGACAGCAGAAACAATTTCTTTTTCCGTATAATAGAAAATTATGGTTATAAGCAAGTAAAATTGAGGTAGTCAGATATATAATAGGAAACACAGGCACACAAATGGCTTTTAACACAAAGAGCAAGAAATTAAAGCTAAAAAACAATTATTCCACTCATTCAAAGAAAAAATTAGGTAACTTCCAGAAATACACAAAATACAACAGGTTGAAAACTAAGCAGAAGCATTTCTATTCAATTTAGGACCAACATGAGAGGAGAGAGTTTGATTAAGTAGCAGTAGATTTTTAAATTTTTACTTAGATGGTGTCAGGCTTTTCCAGGTGCAGTGAAAGGAATATAATGTATCATTATATACTTGATTTAAGAATAACCAATTTAGGAAGGATTTGCCCATGCAAACAATGTCAGCTTTTCTTCTTCATTCCCTTTTAGAGACAGTGGCCCACTGGTCCCATTTAAGGACTACTAGGAAAAAAAGTAAATAAGCTGGAAAAATCTTTTGTTATAAAAATATAGAGGTGTAGAATCCAGAAAGGCCGGTTCAGTCCCTCCCTATTCTGACTCTCTCACCAAAATGATATTCGAACCTGTTTCTGGGAATTGTTAATGCTAAAGTGAGTGAGGAACAGAGAAGTACAGGATCTGCTCCATTTGAAGTTTATTTCCCTTTGTTTTTATTTCATTATATTTCATTTTAAAATTTAAAAATGTAGACAAATGCAAAAATCACATACCCACCTCACAAGCAGGAGACAGAAAAGTTCCCTTGTCCTGCCAAATTCCCTCCTGCTGCACCATGTATTAAAACTCTTTAAAACTTTTAAAAACATTTAAAACCATGTATTAAAGGTGTTTTTTTGAACATAAGTTTTCAGCTTTCTTGTGTAAATAATAGTAGAATTTCTGACTTTGAGTTATATGGTAAGTATATGTTTAATTTTATGAGAAACTGGCAAATTGTTTTCCCAAGTGGCTATACCATTTTGCATTCCTACCAGCAATGTATGAGAATTCCAGTTGCTTCAAAAAATATATATAATAATTCTATTGGGAGTGTAGTTATCTTTGTGTGATTTTAGTTTGCTTTTCCCTGATGTCTAATGATGTTGAGCATGTTTTCATTTCCTTTTTTGTCATTTGTACATCTTTTGTGAAATGTCTGTTGATATATTATGCCCATTTCTTGTTTTCTTGTTGAGTTTCAAGTGTTCTTTTCTTTTTGTTTGCGGTACCTGGGCCTCTCACTGTTGTGGCCTCTCCTGTTGCGGAGCACAGGCTGTGGACGCGCAGGCTCAGTGGCCATGGCTCACGGGCCTAGCCGCTCCGCGGCATATGGGATCTTCCCAGACCGGGACACGAACCCGTGTCCCCTGCATCGGCAGGCGGACTCTCAACCACTGCGCCACCAGGGAAGCCCCAAGTGTTCTTTATATAGTCTCAGTACAACATTGTTAGGTATGTGATATGCAAATATTTTCTCCCAGTGTGTACCTTGTATTTTCATTCTCTTAATAGTGTCTTTCACCAGGCAAAAGTTTTTAGTTTTGGTGGAAGACTAATTTATCTTTTTTTTTTTTTTTTTCAGTGGATCATGCTTTTGGTGGTGTATCTAAAAACTCTTTGTGTAACCCAAGGTCATAAAGATTTTTTTCCTGTGTTTTCTTCAAAAATGTTACAGTTTTCTGATTGACATTTAAATCTATGATACGTTTTGAGTTAATTTTTGCATGAAGTGTGAGATATAGGTTCTTCTTTTTTTTTTTGAATATATATGTCTATTGTTCCAGCACCATTTGTTGTGAAGATTATTCTTTCTCCATTGAATTTTACTTTGCATCTTTTAAAAAAATCAGTTGGTAGAATTCACTGGTAAGAGCATTTGGATTTGGAGTTTTGTCAGGAGGATTTTAATTACGAATTCAGTTTCTTTAGTAGATATAAGGATATTCAGATTATTTATTTGTTTTGAGTAGGTTTTGGGTCATTTGAATCTTTCAGGGAATTGGTTGATTTTATTCATGTTATTGAATTTATAGCTATGGAGTTACTTTTAGTATTCCCTTATTTCCTTTTAGTGTCTCTCAGGTTTATGGTGATACATCCTCTTTTATTCATGACATAAATAATTTGTATCTTTTCTTTTTACAAAATTGATTTATCTAGCTAGATATTTATCAATTGTATTGATTTCTTTATAGAACCAGCTTTTGGTTTCATTAATTTTCTTTGTTTCCTTTTTTCACTTTCATTGGTTTCTGGTATTATAATTTCTTCTACCTGCTTGGGGTTTAGTTTGCTTTTATTTGCTAATTTCTTAAGTGGAATATAATTTATTGATTCGAGATTTTTGTCCTTTTCTAGTATTAGCATTTAATACTATAAATTTCCCCTCTAAGCACTGTTTTAGCTGTATCCTTCAAATTTTGATAAGCTGTATTTTCATTTAATTCAGAATATCTTCTAATTTTTTTTGACCCATGGATTATTTAGAAGTATACTGGTTAATTTCCAAATATTTGGGGATTTTTTTCCCAAACATCCATGTTATGGTTTCTAGTTTAATTCCATTATGGTAAGAGAACATATTTTGTATAATTTCAATTCTTTTACATTTCTTAAGTTTCATGTTACAAGATAGAAAATGGTCTATCTTGGTGAATGTTTCATGTGCATTTGAAGAAATATGTATTCTGCTGTTGTTGAGTGGAGTGTTTTGATAAATGTCAATTAAATCTGTCCAGTTGTGTGATGGTGTTCAGTTCTTCCATACTTTTTCCTGATTTTTCTTTTAGTTCTATTGATTGTTGAGAGAGAAATGTTGAAGATTCCAAATATAATGTGTATTTGTCTATTTCTCCTTTCAGTTGTTTCAGCTTTTGTTTTGGTTATTTTCAAGGTCTTTACTCAGGTGCATAGAAATTTAGGATTGTTATGTCTTATTTGTATGAATTGACTCTTATCATTATGTAATGACCTTCTTTATCCCTGATAACTTTCCATGTTCTAAAATTTTGTTTTTCTGATATTAATATAGCCTCTTTGGCTTCCTCTTGAATAGTGTTTCTGTGGTAGATCTTTTTCCATCATTTTACTTTTACCCTATAGGTCTTATATTTCACCTACTCTGACAATCTCTGTATTTTAATTAGTATTTTAGACCACTTGCTTTCAATGTAATTACTGATATGGTTGGTTTTAGGTCTGCCAATTTTTAATTTGTTTACTGTGTGTCCCCTCTATTTTTCATTTTTCTATTTTTCCTTTCCTGACTTCTTTTGGATTATTTGAATTCTTTATGTTATAAATGACATATGCATGACATCTACATAATTCTAAATCCCACCAGGCAATGTTATCGTTTTTGTTTTCAACAGACTTAGATATATTAAAGAACATAAAAGAAGTGTAGTTAATTTTTTTACCTAGATATTTACCATATATGTAGTTCTTCTTTATTCCTTAAATTCCAGGTTTCTTTCTGTTATGATTTCCCTGTTGCCTGATAATCTTCTCTTAGTACGTTTTTTAGAGCAGATGTGTTGCTGATGAATTCTCTTAGTTTTCCTTCATCTGAGAATGTCTTTTTCCTCCCCTTCATTTGCGAGGGATATTTTCTCTGGTTGATAGTTCTTTTACTTTAAAAATGTTCCATTGTATTTTGTCCTCCATGGTTTCTGATGAGAAATCTTTAGTCATTTGATTCATTGTTTCCCTATATTTAACGTGTTTTACATTGTCTTTTTCAAATTATTTTTCTTGAAAAAAATTAGTTTTCAACAATTTGATTATGACGTATGGAGGATTTTTATTCTTTGAGTTTATCCTGTAGGGGTTCACTGAACTTCTTGATTATGTACTTTCTGTCTTTCACCAAAGTTTGGAAAAAGTAACCATTATTTCTTGAAATATTTTTCTTCATTAATTCTTTTTTTTCCCCTCCTTTTGGGACTCTAATAACCTGAATACTAGAATTTTGAGACTGTTTGACAAATTCCTGAAGCTCTGTTCATTTTCCCACAATCTCTCTTTTTATAAACCTCTGTTGTTTAGATTGGATAATTTATATAGAGTTCCCTCACTCTTTAGTATTTCTGTTTTGCTAATGAGTCCATCTCATTAATGTTTTATTTTAATGTGTTCTTTAATTACAAATTTGCATTTATTTCTCTTTTTATAGTTTCTATTTCTTTGGTGAACACTTCTGTCTTTCCATTCATTTGAGAGAGTTTGCTCTTCCTTCATGGAACATAGTTACAATACCTGCTTTAAAGTCTTTGTTTGGTAATTCCAGTATCATCATCATGGGATTGTCATCTGTTGACTGTCTTTTGCCTTGAGAATTGTTGAGATTTTGATTAATGTTGTATTGTGTCCTGGACATTTTGAATATTGTATTATGATACTCTGGGTCTTTGGGTCCTATTAAAATTCTCTGGAGAAACTCAGCAGTCAACCTGGTTCAATTTAGGCAACATGTTCCAATCCGTCTTCTGTGGGCTGTGGACCTGATGTCAATTTAGTTTTCAAAGCCCTTCCAGAGCCCCATCCCAATCAGAGACCTGCAGCAGATGAGCAAGAAGGAGCCCTGAGCAAGTACTGTTTGTATTCCACCCAGGGGCCAGTCTGGGACCTAAGCAGTGTAGGTGCATTCTTAAACCATTTGCTATTCTGCTTTGGATCAGTTGCACTCATGCACAGCTCATGCATGAGCCTAGGACATCATGCATAGGTTTGTGGGGGGGGTCCTCTCTCCTCTCTCCAGCTCCCAAACCCTCCAGTTCTAAGATACCCCTTTTCATAGGTCTCTGGCTACAAAGCTAGGGCTTTTTCTTCCCTGCACTGTCACACATTTCCCTCAACCAAATCTGCCTCGGAGGTGAAAGAGCAAAAGAAAAAAGAGAGAGAAATGACAGGGATTCTCTCTATACTATTCAGAGCACATCAGCCTCATTTCCAAGTTTCTCCAGTCAAAGAGAAGGTTTTCTCTCAGAGTTTTAGGTCCCTGAATACTGCCCCAGCCAAAGGGGTGCTGCCTGTGTTTGGATTTGCCTCATGGGAGGGCCAGGAGAGTGAAGAGAAAAGAATATGGGGATTTTCCCTATGCTCTTTATCACATAAGCTCCCACCTCCATCCACTGTTCTCTAGCCAGAAAGAGAAGGTTTCTCTTGGAGATTTTTCTATTTAAACTTGCTATGAAGTCCTATGATTCAGGCTGCCTTAGTGTCTAAATACAGAGATACAGGAAAGGAAAACTCTAGGAAACTCACCACCATATTGATCATTCCTCAAGTTTTGATTTCCCTGCTGATTTAACATGCTATTATTAACTTTTTCAATCTTCATATAATTGCATTATGATTCCTTTCCAGAGTTTTTACTTGTAATTCATGGGCAAGACAATGGGCTTTTTCCATGTTAGTCCAAGCTGGAAACTTCCCCTTATTTTTCAAAGCATTTATTTATTCTATAAATGGTGGCCAACTGTGGTTGAAATACTTCTATTTGTTGTGTTTTTCAGGTATGTTATGAATTATATATAATTTCAGACCAGGTAACTCATTTCCATTTTAGCATTATTTCTATGGGAAAATATATACTAAATTCTAAATAACCATCATATGAAGATGACATTTGGGACACAACTAGTTCCTATCATGTCTTCCAGATGACAAAGGGGCTTGGATCCTGAAGTAGAAATTTGCTTTGTCTGTAAAGTTTCCTTTATTTCTGTGTTCTGTACTCTATTGTTGATTCTGATGTGGGCATGTCTTGGTGTATACCTGCCTCTCTGATTCAGAATCTGTGTCATGCTATTTCCTCATGGCTTCATGGCATTTTTGCTTGATCTGCCCCTTTGCTTCTGTCCTTCTGGGTCTTGATCTTATGCTATTATAGTCTGTTCATACCCTTCATGCTAATAATTGGAGAATATTACATTTACTGAATATTTGTGTTTCCCCAAAAATCGTATGTTGGAACCCTTATGAATGAGATTAGTGCCCTTATAAGAAGAGCACAAGAGAGATAATCTCTCTCTTTCTGCCCTGTGAGGACTCAACAAGAAGATGGCTGCCTGCAAACTGGGAAGAGGGCTGTCACCAGAATCTGACCATACTGGCACCCTGATCTCAAGCTCTTCAGCCTCCAGAGCTATGAGAAGTAAATTTTTATTGTTTAAGCCACCCAATCTATGGCATTTTTATCATAGACTGAACTAAGACCCAGACACTACTATGAATCTTTTTCTTTCTTAACTGATTGATTCAGAAGATTTTGTATTCTGTTCTAGGCATTGCTTTAGGAGTTGCGGGATACCAAAATTAATGGCACATAGACCCTGACTTTAGGAAGCTCATCCTTTAGTAGAAGACTATAAATTACCATGCTATAAGAACAAAAGAGAAGCTAGGGGAATTTAGAAAAAGGCTGGATTATTTCTTGATTGGGAGTTCAGAGACTACTTAATAAAGGAAGTAGCATTTGAACTGACCTGAGAGAAGAAGCAGGGTTTAAGGATGAATAGAAAGGAGGACAATCATACTTGGAGGAAACTGTATGGAAGAATGTCAAGGGACAGGAGAAGCACAAGTTGGGAATAGTGGGTTCTGCCCATTGGCTGGCAGTTAGGGAGTCAGAAGGAGTAGTATTTTCCCTCCCATCAGGCACAGGTGTGCCATGGTATATGCACGATCCTGTTGTTCAGGAAACCTCTTCATATCCTTCTATCTTTTCCTCAGCACCTGGCCTTCCCTAAGGCATGGTTATTGTGGAAATTAAGAATGCAACATGCCATGGAAGATGCCAAATAAACACTGGGGCTCCTTATTCTCCAAGGGATCTCTGCCCAGTTTCCAGGTGCAGGTGCAGGTGCAGGTGCAGGTAAAGGTCCTCCATCCCCTCAAAAGCATGGCTGTCCTCGCTCAGGAAGGCTCTTCTTCCAGAAAGCCCAGAGATGAGTCCTCTGCTCCACAGATGGAGCAAATTCTCCCTTATGTTGACTGTAGGTGGATCTCAAATAAGACCTGAGAACTGGAGGTCTCATCACCCAGCTCTGAAGGCATGTCCAGAAGGAGGGTTTCTAAAGTATTTTAAGTAACTGGAAGGGTTTTTGGAATAAGCAAACGGACGCCCAAGATGACAGTACTCATTTGAATGTAAATTTTCTGGTCTATTTTTATTTTAAAGCTTCCTTGCATCATAGTCATCCAGCATATGTCTCAAAGCTGCCTGTCATCCGTTTTTTTTTTTTTTAAAGTCAGCTTAAGGAGGCTAATTGTCTCAATGCCTCTTACAACCTGTTATTTATTTGAAAGTGCGTTTGCAGTAATGCATTAAATGGTAGCCTAGTGACCTGAAAGAGTTAATGTGCCTCCCCTTTTGCTGAACTCCATTTACCTTAGAGTCACTTAGGCACTTAGGGAATTTTATTCAGTGAATTCGAAATAATCGTGTCTGACCCAGGTGCAGCGAGTAGAGGCTTTTAAAACATGTTAAGACAGGGCTGTCTACTGACCCGTGACACATATCAGAGAGAAAGAATAACTGTCTGTTTTATCACAGCTGTACCTGCTGTCATGGAATGTTTGAAGTCAAATCAGAACCGAGGCTGGAAGCTAGCAAGCCAAATATCAGCAGATGACTAGAGTCAAGGCAGGTTTAAACCTAACACACACAATAAACTTAAAAAAACGCAAACCAGATCACATCACTTGCCTGCTTAAAAGCCTTCAGTGGTTTCAGGATAAATCTTCAGTTCCTCAGCATGACATCAATTCCCATCATGAAGTGGTCCCAGACTGACTTTTTTAGGCTTGTTCCTTGTGTAAATACCCACGCTAGTGTGCTAGGGCTGCCATCACAAACTACCACAGGCCGGGTGGCTTCCACAACAGAAATTTACTTTCTCACAGCTCTGGAGGCCAGAAGTACAAGAATGAGGTGTCAGCTGGGTTGGTTTCTTCTGAGGCCTCTCTCCTTGGCTTGTAGTTGGAGATGTCTTCACATGGTTTTCACTCTGTGTCTGTCTGTGTCCAAATTCCTTTTATTATAAAGAGACCTGTCATATCAGATTAGGGCCCACCCTAATGACTGCATTTCAACTTAATTACCTCTTTCAAGGCTCTATTTCCAAATACAGTCACATTCTGAGGTACTGGGGGTTAGAATGCCAATCTATGAATTTTGGGGACATGCAATTCAGTCCATAACAACACTTGTGCTCTGGTCATGCTAACTTACTCTCAGCTCTCCAAATAGGCCTTGCTTGCTTTCACTTCTTGACTTTTCACATGTGGGTCCTTTCCACATTTCCTTGCCTGGCTAGCTCCTACTTGACTCAAGTATCACCTTAGTCACTGCTAGGCTGTGATCTAGAGAGCCAACACTGTGTCTTGCTCATTCCTGCATTGACCGAAATTTTGCTCAGAAAATGTCAAACTGATTTGACAATTTTAGGGACTTGAAGAAAGAAAATGAAGCAGAGATATTGTTGATGCTTCCTCTGCTTTACCTCCCTTTCCACATCTCTCCTTTTTCGTGATACTTGCCAATCCTGGTCCCGCCCAGGTCAGCTTTTTGGGTCTGAGTCTGGCTTGGGTTGAAGCTGGGTGATCAATACATCAGGAAGAATGCCATGAGGAGGCAAGTGTCCGTGTGGCCATGAGAGCTAATCTGTGCACTGTGGTACCCACTATCCATATATGGCTATTTCAATTTAGATAACTTAAAGTTAAATAAAATTAAAAATTCATTTTCTCAACCGTGCTAGTTACATTTCAAGTACTCAATAGCCACATAAGGCTAGTGGCTACTTTATTGGATAGCACAGATACAGTCCATTTCCATCATTGCAGAAAGTTCTATTGGGCAGCTCTTTGAGGACCGAAAAGGCCAGGTTGGTCTGTGTTCACTTCCTCTACCTCACCCTAAGCCTTTTATTTGGGCCCTTTTATTTGGACAATCCTAGGTGTACTGAGCTGACCAAATTTTTGGTCTTTTCTGAAGCAAATAAAACCTTGACCCCAGAATCTACCTGTCATACTTACTTGGGTATGACTCATAGTTGATCTTTATACCCTAGTGCCACTTGGCAACAGAATATACTCTTACAACACGATTCTGTTTGTATCTATATCCAAGACTACAGATGTATTTATGGAAAACTTGGGATACCAGTGAAGATTGTCATAGTGCTCCAAGAGTTCTTTTATGTCCTGAGACTGAACTACAATACAGTCACCAAGTACTATTTCTTCTTCTTTCCTATTAAGACCTGCTCTTAGGGAAGAATGATGTATTAGTCATTTCTTTTTTTTATTTTTAAGTCATTTCTTTCTTAGCAAGAATATATCATATTACCTTGCCCTATACTGTAGGATGGAATAACACAATAAGTCTGGGTTAAGAAATTTGACTCTACCCCTACCATCTATGTGAGCCTGGGAAAGTATTCTGTCCCTTTGAAGTCTCTGTTTCCTGTGCTATAAAATGAGGACAATTAATGTCTACTTCATATTATTATAAGAATTGATGTGGGAGGGTATATAATACCTACCCCAGAACACATACTAAATATTAGTTTTCTTTCATATTTTTTCTCTGTCAAAGAAATTTAGTTATTGGGAATTCCTCAGAATAAGATTTTTGAGGGTATGGGGTACACTGGGGGAGAGATAGAGCTTTTTCAGAGGGCTCCCTAAAAATATCCCCAGGGCCAGACCTCTGTTTTGCCTGTAAATCTGTTTGAGCCTGAGAGGAGGCACAGAAGGTGAAGCATTGTTTGGCCTCCCAGATTTCTCCTTCCACAGGTGGCATGTTTCTGATGTAATTCCTCTTACAATATCCTGAGGCTCTTTATCATGGACAGAAACCTCACACTGTGAAGAAAAAGTGACTTCTGGAAGTTCAGAGGAATGGCTTAGTGTGGCAGTTCATTATTTCTGGTAGCCAAATTGAAAACAAGAGGTGGATTTAGCCCACCAGCAGATTGCATTCGCTGGGCCAATATGCACCTTTGCCCCTGGGAGAAATCCATCAACTCTTCAATCCTGTTTCCATGTCAGCAAGCCACCTACACTGGGGACATGGGATAACAGGACAAGGGGATGAATCACTACCAGTGTTTAATGAATAACTTGTACTGGAGAGACAAGTTTACTTTTTAAATTATGCTTTTAATTGATTCTTATAATTATCAATAACCAGAGAGCAACTCTACAAGGACGATAGATTGAATGTGAACTTCTGATTCTAGCATAAAGAAGCTGACTTCAGGATTTCAGCATTTAAAGGAAGTCTTTACTTTTGAGGTTTATATTCTGCTTGTATAAGAAAAAAATTTGTTTTTTGAGAGGGTCACCTTTTTTGTTGATGACCGGCACTGACAACAAGAAGAATGTGGCACCCAGGGGTTACAGATGTAAGACAAATAGTGCTTAAAACAGAAGCTCTTTATATATTAACAGAAAAATCTTAAATTTTCTCCTTGAAGTGAACTAAATGTAACTGATTCTACCAGATAAATTACTTTAACTGTATTTTTCCATGATATATTTTAAATTTGAAAAGCATATGTGAAAGTGTTACAATTGAAAAAAATTTATATGCCACTGTCTTGTTTTCCTACTGTGTTGCAATTTACTCCATAATTCAAAACGTTTTAGAGCTTTCAGACACTGTAGTAGCCATGATGACTGGGGTGGAATTCCTGAAGGGTTGACTGAGTCAGTAGGGTGATGTGATGGTATTTTTATGGACTGCACAGTATTTAACTTGTTATTTCTTTTATTCAGTAAGAGAAATGGTCCTTCCTTCCACCTCTCTTCTTCCTTCTTTTCCTCTTTCCCTTCTTCCCTTTCTTCCTTTCTCCATTCATTCCTTCCTTTTTCATTTTGAACAAAGGAGACTCTAATTTTACCCCCTGCTGTATAATATTAAATCCTATAAAAATTAAACAGAATTTTTTGAATACCTCCTCTCTTCTAGTTATGGTTCTAAGCACTGGGGATGCAGTGGATGAAAAAGGTATATAAACCTCTGTCCTCATGGAGCTCATATTCTCAAAATAATCTCTATATTTTTTTGGGGTTCTCTTGAAGCATTTTGGAGGGTTTGTCATAAACTGTAAAGGATAATTTAATTTCTCTGGTTTTCAGCACTTGCTAAAAAGCCATTTCCACATTCTGACTGAATTCCATACAGCCCATTACCTAAAGTTTAGAAAGCCTTAAACGTCTCTATACTTAAATCTCTCATTTCAAATGAAACCTATCTAGAAACTTCTATAGTTATAAATCATTTTTGTTTAACTAAAATTCTTTTTTTTTCTTTTGTTAAAATCTTGATGAATTGTCCTGTTTCCCCATTTCTACTTGAATGTTTATGAGGCAAATGCCACCCAGATACTAATTCATCTTATTCAGGTTCTGAAATTTGCAACCCTTTTCCTCTGACAAACAATAGATGGCAACATGTTCTGCATCAAGATCACAGCCATGCTGTTTTTCTTGTGCATAATGTATTTTTGAGTTCCTAGGCATGAACTGTCCAACTCTCACACCATGTGTTAACAAACTAGGTGGCAGGACACAAAATGCAAGCAAAAGAAAGAGCTCTCAGTGAGATCCATTTTTCATAAATCTAGCATTTATGAATGGGACAGAGCTCAATAAGTTTAAAACAATTTTGTTGAAGCGATTACCTTTGTCCAATCTCTTTTTGAATTTTCTTCAATGTATCATTTTCTATAGTTCCCTGAACCATACCTGGCAATTCAGACTGTGAATAAACTTAGTTAAAAATACACTCAAATGATACCATGAGAGGGGTCAACTCGTGTGCATGATCATTTTCATTTTTCATACTTAATTTTTCCTTTCCCTAATAAAGTGAGACAAACAATCCTTTTAATTACATAAACTTGATTTCTGATATCCTCTTTAATGATTTTTCCTGAGTACAACTTTTCTAAAGTTTGACTCTCCTTCAGTGAGACATATTCTTAGAGGTGGTGTAAGGAATTCAAATTTGATGGTTATATTCCCTTTCTTCTAAAGAGCTAGGTTTCAAAGTGGGAGGTGTTTGGTTGTATTTGTTTCCTGGGAAGCTTATGTCTAAGGCAAAAAGAGCCTTTGTTTCATTTTTCCTCATTTCCTTCCCTTCCCTAATTTTCATCTTCAAATATTTAATGAATTCTTAGTATGTATAAAGCACTGTTCAAGGTGCTATTCTTGGGAAAGAGAATTAATAAAAATCATATTATGTTAATAATTAATAGGTATCAATTTGTGCCTATTTTTGTCATGCACTTTAGTTTGTTCGTGAATGTATCTCATAAACTCTGGGTGGAGCTCTAAAATCAGGAGCGTAGTGTCCTGCTTATGTAGTTGCACAGTAAATGTTAAACTGATTTAATCTCTACATATTGTTAATGAAGAACTCCTTCCATTGTCCCCCTTTTATTTAAACTTGAAGCTTTATTTTTGAGAGGTACTGTCAAGTGGGTCCAAGGAGGTGATTTGGTGCTTGGCTTCAATAAGAGTGTTTATGAAGATGCTGGCCAATTGAATTTAATGTCACCAGAAGACAGAAAGGAGAAGGGCTTAAATTAAAAGAGGAGATTCATGAGCTAAATATAGTGAAGAACTTGACTGATAAGAGATGGAGTAAGCTCCTTGAGGAGCTTATGGTATATCCATTCTAGCAAAAGGTTAAACAAAATTATTAATAATTGCTCATTATGGATGCTTATTTACTTTCTAAGAAAGGAGTGATAGATTTTCCCAGAGAAACAAAAGCTGAGGAGTTCATTAGCACTACACCTGCCTTACAAGACAGGGTTCTTTAAGTTGAAATAAAAGGATGCTAAACAGCAACATTATAGCATAAGAAAGTAAGATACTTGCTGGTAAAGTTGAATGTATAGACAGATATAGAATACTGTATTTCTATAATGGCATTTGGTATATCATTTAAAATTCTAGTATAAAAGTTAAAAGACAAAATATTAAAAATAACTAACTAAAATTGTGTTAAAAGATATACAATATGAATAGATATAAATTATGACAACAGTTATATAAAGTGTGGGGGAGAAGTTAAGGTATAGAGTGTTTGTATGTGACTGAACTTAAGTCATTATCTGCTTAAAATAGGCTGCTTTAACTATAAGATAATTTGTGTAAGCCCCAAGGTAACCACACATACACATTTTAAAAAACCTATAGAAGTTACACAAAAGAAAAAGAGAAAGAAGTTAAAGCATATCAATACAAACAATCAACAAAACACAAAGGAAAGACAAACGAAAGTACCAAAAGACTACAGGAAACAGTTAACAAAATGGCAGTAGTAAATTCTTATCTATCTATAATTACATTAAATGGATTAAACTTCCCAGTCAAAAGATATGAAATAGCTGAATGGATAAAAAAAAAAAAAAGACCCAACCATATACTATCTATAAGAACTCACTTTAGATTTAATGTCACACATAAGCTGAGAGTGAAGAGTAGTAAAAGATATTCTAAGCAAATGGTAACTGAAAGAAAGCAGGGGTGGCTACTTAATCAGAAAAAAATAGACTTTAAGTCAAAAACTGTCACCAGAGACAAAGAAGATCATTATATAGTGATAAAAGGGTTAATCAACCAGAAAGATATAACCAGGAAGATATAACTATAAATATATATGCATGCAACATCAGAACACCTTAATATATGAAGCAAACATTGATAGAACTAAAGAGACAAATAGTAATACAATAATAGTAGGAGACTTCAATACCCCACTTTCAATAATGGATAAAATATACAGCCAGAAGATCAATAAGAAAACAGAGGACTTGAACAACACCACAGACTAAAGTGACCTAACAGACATATATTGAACATTCCATCAAACAACAGTGCAGTACACATTCTATTGAAACCCACATGGATCTTTCTGTAGGATAAATCACACGTTAGGTCAAAAAACAAGTCTTACAAATTTAAGATTGAAGTCATACTAAATATCTTTTCTGACAATAATGGAATGAAACTAGAGATCAGTAGCAGAGGGAAAACTGGAAAATTCACAAATGCATAGAAATTAAACAACATACTATTGAACAACCATTGGGTCAAAGAAGAATTGAAAAAGGAAATTAAAAAATACCTTGGGGGCTTCCCCGGTGGCGCAGTGGTTGAGAATCTGCCTGCTAATGCAGGGGACACGGGTTTGAGCCCTGGTCTAGGAAGATCCCACATGCCGCGGAGCAACTGGGCCCGTGAGCCACAACTACTGAGCCTGCGCGTCTGGAGCTCATGCTCCGCAACAAAAGAGGCTGCAACAGTGAGAGGCCCATGCACCGCGATGAAGAGTAGCCCCCGCTTGCCACAACTAGAGAAAGCCCTCGCACAGAAACGAAGACGCAACACAGCCAACATAAATAAATAAATAAATTTATTAAAAAAAAAAAACCCAAAAATACCTTGGAACAAATGAAAATGAAAACACAACAAAACTTATGGATGGGGACTTCCCTGGTGTGCAGTGGTTAAGAATCCACCTGCCAATGCAGGGGACACGATTCGAACCCTGGTCCAGGAAGATCCCACATAACCATGGAGCAACTAAGCCCGTGCACCACAACTACTGAGCCTGCACTCTAGAGCCCACAAGCCACAATTACTGAGCCTGCGTGCCACAACTACTGAAGCCTGTGCACCTAGAGCCCACGCTCTGCAACAAAAGAAACACCTTAATGAGAAGCCCATGCACTGCAATGAAGAGTAGCCCCTGCTAACCGCAACTAGAGAACGCCCATGCACAGCAACAAAAACCCAATGCAGCCAATAAATAAATTTATATTAATAAAACTTATGGGATGCAAAAAATACAGGGCTAAAAGGAAGCTCATAGCAATAAACAACTGTAAAAAAAAAAAAGAAGATCTCAAATAACTTTACACCTCAAAGAACTAGAAAGAGAAGAACAAACTAAGACCAGAGTTAGTAGAAGAAAGGAAATAATAAAGGTTAGAGCAGAAATAAATAAAATAGAAAATAGAAAAACAATAGAAAAAAATCAAAACTAAGGGTTGGTTTTTTTGAAAAAAATAAATGAAATTGACAAATCCTTAGGCTAAGAAAAAAAGACTCATAAAATCAGAAATAAAAGAAGAGACATTACAACTTTTGCAACATAAATAAAAAGAATTATTAGAGACTAGATGAACAATTTATGCCAACAAAATTGATAACCTAGAAGAAATGGATAAACTCCTAGAAACATACAATCTACCAAGACTAAATCATGAAAAAAGAGAAAGTTTGAACAGACCTGTAACTGGTATGAAGATTGAATCAGCAATCAAAAACCTCCCCAAAAAGAAAAGCCCAAACCAGATGAATTCTACCAAACCTTTAAAGAATTAACACATTTTTGAACGGATATGTATTACAGCCACAGGTGTTAGTTTCTGCAAAAATCCCCTGGTCAATAATGTGTTAACAGCAATACTTGTCAAATTCTTCCAAAAAATTGAAGAGAAGGGAACACTCCCAAACTCATTTTATGAGTCCAGAATTACCCCAACACTAAAGCTTGGCAAAGACACCACAAGAAAATAAAACTACAGGCCAGTATTCTTTATGAATACAGATGTAAAAATCCTCAACAAAATACTAGAAAGCTGAATCCAATAGCACATTAAATGTATCATACACCATGACCAAATGGGGTTTATCCCTGTGTTGCAAGGATGATCAACAGACAAAAATCAATTAATGTGATGTACCACATTAACAGAATAAAGGATAAAAAATCACATGATCATCTCAATAGATTCAGAAAAATTGTTTGACAAAATTAAACACCTTTTTATGATTAAAAACTTTCAACAAACTAGGAGTAGAAAGAAAGTATCTTGACAAAATAAAGGCCATATATGAAAAGCCCACAGCTAACATTATACTCAAGTAACAAGGCAGGATGCCCACTCTCACTACTTCTATTTAACTTAATACTGGAAATCCTAGCCAGAGCAATTAGTCAAGAAAAAGAAGTTAAGGGTTTCCAAATCAGAAAGGAAGAAGTAAAATTGTCCCTGTTTGCAGATAACATGAAGTTAAATATATAGAAAAATCCTAAATACTCCACCAAAAAACTATTAGAACTAATAAACAAATTCAGTAGTTTCAGGATGCAAAGTCAACATACAAAAATCAGTTGTGTTTCTATACACTAACAGTGAACTATCTGAATAGAAAACAATCCCATTTACATTAGCACCAAAAAAAAAAATACTTAGGAATAAACTTAAAACTAAGGAGGTGAAAGACTTGTATACTGAAAAATATAAGAACACTGATGAAAGAAATGAAAGAAGACAAAAACAAATGGAAAGACATCCTGTGTTTATGTCTTGGAAGACTTAATATTGTCAGAGTGTCAACACTACCTAATGTGATCTACAAATTCAATACAATCCCTATTTAAATCCCAGTGTTTTTTTTTTTTTTTTTACAAAAATATACAGAAAAATAATTCTGTAATTCATATGGAACTACAAAAGACCATGTAATGGCTAAACCAATCCTGAGAAAGAAGAACAAAGCTGAAGGCATCACACTTCTTGATTTCAAAATATATTACAATATGTTTTACAATGTATATTACAATGTATTATGTTAACTGAAACAATGTGGTACTGGCATAAAGACAGACATATAGACCAATGGAACAGAATAGAGAGCCTAGAAATAGATCTACACATACATGGTCAGCTTATCTTCCACAAGGGTGCCAAGAATACACAATGGAGAAAGAATAGTGTATTCAGCAAATGGTATTGGGAACACTGAGTGTCCATATGAAAATGAAATTGGATTCTTACATTATACCATACACAAAATTAACTCAAAATTGAAGACTTAAAATTAAAACCTGAAACTGTAAAACTCCTAGAAGAAAACATAGGAGAAAAGCTTAAAGACATTGTTTGTGGCATGACAATATGACATCAAAAGCATAGGCAAAAAACTAAAAATAAATAAATGGGACTACCTCAAACTAAAAATCTTCTGCACAGCAAAGGAAAGAATCAACAGAGTGAAAAGACAACCTATGGGATGAGGGAAAACCATATATATGATAAGGGGCTAATATCTAAGATAGATAAGGAACTCATACAATTCAGTAGCAAAAACCTAATAACCCAATTAGAAAATGGGGGTAAAGGCTTAAATAGACATTTCTCCAAAGAAGACGTACAAATGGCTAACAGCTATATGACAAAATGCTCAATGTCAGTAATCACTTGAGGGAAATGCAAATCAAAATCTGGATGTTTATCCAAAAAGAATTGTAATCAGGATATTGAAGAGATAGCACTCCCGTGTTCATTGCAGTGTAAGTATAGGTGACAAGATATGGAAACAACCTAAATGTCCATTGACAGGTGAATGGATAAAGAAAATGTGGTATGTATATACAATAGAGTACTCTTTAGCCTTGAAAAAGGAGATTCTGTAATATGTGACAATATGGATGAACCATGAGGACATTTTTCTAAGTGAAATGAGTAGTCACAGAAAGACGAACACTGCATGATTCCACTTATATGAGGCACCTAAAATAGTCAAACTCAGAATCAAAGAGTGGAATGGTGGTTGCCAGGGGCTATAAGGAGGGGAGAAATGGGGAGTTACTAATTAATGGGCATAAAGTTTCAGTTAAGTAAAATGAATTAACTCCAGAGACCTGCTGCACAACATTGTACCTGTCGTCAAGAAGTAGTGAATTATACCTCTAAAAATTTGTGAAGAGAGTAGATTTCATGTTGTGTTCTTACTGCAATAAAATTAAAAAGATAAAACTTAATTTTCTTCAGATACTTTTATAGTTTCATTTAAATGATTGATCCATTTAGAACTTAAACTTTTGAAATAGTGATTTAACTGTATTACCATTCCTAAAATTGATAGCTAGTTATCCCAATGCCATTTGTTATAGGCATTATTTTTTCATTAATTTGAAATCCCATCTTTGTCAAATCTTTGATGTGTTCCTGGACTTTGTATTTTTTTTTTTACATCTTTATTGGAGTATAATTGCTTTACAATGGTGTGTTAGTTTCTGCTTTATAACAAAGTGAATCAGTTATACATATACATATGTTCCCATATCTCTTCCCTCTTGCGTCTCCCTCCCTCCCACCCTCCCTATCCCACCCCTCCAGGCAGTCACAAAGCACCAAGCTGATCTCCCTGTGCTATGCGGCTGCTTCCCACTAGCTATCTATTTTACGTTTGGTAGTGTATGTATGTCCATGCCACTCTCTCACTTTGTCACAGCTTACCCTTCCCCCTCCCCATATCCTCAAGTCCATTCTCTAGTAGGTCTGTGTCTTTATTCCTGTCTTACCCCTAGGTTCTTCATGACACTTTTTTTTCTTAAATTCCATATATATGTGTTAGCATACGGTATTTGTCTTTCTCTTTCTGACTTACTTCACTCTGTATAGCAGACTCTAGGTCGATCCACCTCATTACAAATAGCTCAATTTCGTTTCTTTTTATGGCTGAGTAATATTCCATTGTATATATGTGCCACATCTTCTTTATCCATTCATCCGATGATGGACACTTAGGTTGTTTCCATCTTCGGGCTATTGTAAATAGAGTAGCAATGAACATTCTGGTACATGAATATTTTTGAATTATGGTTTTCTCAGGGTATATGCCCAGTAGTGGGGTTATTGGATCATATGGTAGTTCTATTTTTAGTTTTTTAAGGAACCTCCATAGTGGCTGAACCAATTCACATTCCCACCAGCAGTGCAAGAATGTTCCCTTTTCTCCACACCCTCTCCAGAATTTATTGTTTCTAGATTTTTTTTTTTTTTTTTTGTGGTACGCGGGCCTCTCACTGTTGGGGCCCCTCCCGTTGCGGTGCACAGGCTCCGGACGCACAGGCCCAGTGGCCATGGCCCACAGGCCCAGCCGCTCCACGGCATGTGGGACCCTCCCGGATGGGGGCACGAACCCGTGTCCCCTCATCGGCAGGCAGACTCCCAACCACTGCGCCACTAGGGAAGCCCTAGAATTCTTGATGATGGCCATTCTGACTGGTGTGAGATGATATCTCATTGTAGTTTTGATTTGCATTTCTCTAATGATTAATGATGTTGAGCATTCTTTCATGTGTTTGTTGGCAGTCTGTATATCTTCTTTGGAGAAATGTCTATTTAGGTCTTCTGCCCATTTTTGGATTGGGTTGTTTGTTTTTTTGTTATTGAGCTGCATGAGCTGCTTGTAAATTCTGGAGATTAATCCTTTGTCATTTGCTTCATTTCCAAATATTTTCTCCCATTCTGAGGGTTGTCTTTTGGTCTTGCTTATGGTTTCCTTTGCTGTGCAAAAGCTTTGAAGTTTCATTAGGTCCCATTAGTTTATTTTTGTTTTTATTTCCATTTCTGTAGGAGGTGGGTCAGAAAGGATCTTGCTGTGATTTATGGCATAGAGTGTTCTACCTATGTTTTCCTCTAAGAGTTTGATAGTTTCTGGCCTTACATTTAGGTCTTTAATCCATTTTGAGCTTATTTTTGTGTATGGTGTTAGGGAGTGATCTAATCTCATACTTTTACATGTACCTGTCCAGTTTGCCCAGCACCACTTACTAAAGAGGCTGTCCTTTCTTCACTGTACATTCCTGCCTCTTTTATCAAAGATAAGGTGACCATATGTTGTGGGTTTATCTCTGGGCTTCCTATCCTGTTCCATTTATCTGTCTTTCTGTTTTTGTGCCAGTACCATACTGCCTTGATTACTGTAGCTTTGTAGTACAGTCTGAAGTCAGGGAGCCTGATTCTGATTTCTCCAGCTCCATTTTTCATTCTTAAGATTGCTTTGGCTATTTGGCGTCTTTTGTGTTTCCATACAAATTGTGAAATTTTTTGTTCTAGTTCTGTGAAAAATGCCAGTGGTAGTTTGATAGGAATTGCACTGAATCTATAGATTGCTTTGGGTAGTATAGTTATTTTCACAATATTGATTCTTCCAATCCAAGAACATGGTATATCTCTCCATCTGTTTGTATCATCTTTAATTTCTTTCATCAGTGTCTTATAGTTTTCTGCATACAGGTCTTTTGTCTCCTTAGATAAGTTTATTCCTAGGTATTTTATTCTTTTTGTTGCAATGGTAAATGGGAGTTTTCCTTAATTTCTCTTTCAGATTTATCATCATTAGTGTATAGGAATTCAAGAGGTTTCTGTGCATTAATTTTTTAACCTGCTACTTTACCAAATTCATTGATTAGCTCTAGTAGTTTTCTGGTAGCATCTTTAGGATTCTCTATGTATAGTAACATGTCATCTGGAAACAGTGACAGCTTTACTTCTTCTTTTCCGATTTGGATTCCTTTTATTTCCTTTTCTTCTCTGATTGCTGTGGGTAAAACTTCCAAAACTATGTTGAATAAGAGTGGTGAGAGTGGGCAAACTTGTCTTGTTCCTGATCTTAGTGGAAATGGGTTCAGTTTTTCACCATTGAGGATGATGTTGGCTGTGGGTTTGTCATATATGGCCTTTATTATGTTGAGGAAAGTTCCCTCTATGCCTACTTTCTGCAGGCTTTTTATCATAAATGGGTATTGAATTTTGTCGAAAGCTTTCTCTGCATCTATTGAGATGATCATATGGTTTTTCTCCTTCAATTTGTTAATATGGTGTATCACGTTGATTGATTTGCGTATATTGAAGAATCCTTGCATTCCTGGAATAAACCCCACTTGATCATGGTGTATGATCCGTTTAATGTGCTGTTGGATTCTGTTTACTAGTATTTTGTTGAGGATTTTTGCATCTATGTTCATCAGTGATATTGGCCTGTAGTTTTCTTTCTTTGTGACATCCTTGTCTGGTTTTGGTATCAGGGTGATGGTGGCCTCGTGGAATGAGTTTGGGAGTGTTCCTCCCTCTGCTATATTTTGGAAGAGTTAGAGAAGGATAGGTGTTAGCTCTTCTCTAAATGATTGATAGTAGTCGCCTGTGAAGCCATCTGGTCCTGGGCTTTTGTTTGTTGGAAGATTTTTCATCACAGTTTCAATTTCAGTGCTTGTGATTGGTCTGTTCATATTTTCTATTTCTTCCTGATTCAGTCTTGGCAGGTTGTGCATTCCTAAGAATTTGTCCATTTCTTCCAGGTTCTCCATTTTATTGGCATAGAGTTGCTTGTAGTAATCTCTCCTGATCTTTTGTATTTCTGCAGTGTCAGTTGTTACTTCTCCTTTTTCATTTCTAATTCTATTGATTTGAGTCCTCTCCCTCTTTTTCTTGATGAGTCTGGCTAATGGTTTATCAATTTTGTTTATCTTCTCAAAGAACCAGCTTTTAGTTTTATTGATGTTTGCTATCATTTCCTTCATTTCTTTTTCATTTATTTCTGATCTGATTTTTATGATTTCTTTCCTTCTGCTAACTTTGGGTTTTTTTTGTTCTTCTTTCTCTAATTGCTTTAGGTGCAAGGTTAGGTTGTTTATTTGAGATGTTTCCTGTTTCTTAAGGTAGGATTGTATTGCTATAAACTTCCCTCTTAGAACTGCTTTTGCTGCATCCCATAGGTTTGGGGTCATCGTGTCTCCATTGTCATTTGTTTCTAGATATTTTTTGATTTCCTCTTTGATTTCTTCAGTGATCACTTCATTATTAAGTAGTGTATTGTTTAGACTCCATGTGTTTGTATTTTTTACAGATTTTTTCCTGTAATTGATATCTAGTCTCATAGCATTGTGGTCAGAAAAGATACTTGGTAAGATTTCAAATTTTCTTAAATTTACCAAGGCTTCATTTGTGACCCAAGATATGATCTATCCTGGAGAGTGTTCCATGAGCACTTGAGAAAAATGTGTATTCTGTTGTTTTTGGATGGAATGTCCTATAAATATCAATTAAGCCCATCTTGTTTAATGTATCATTTAAAGCTTGTATTTCCTTATTTATTTTCATTTTGGATGATCTGTCCATTGGTGATAGTGGGGTGTTAAAGTCCCCTACTATGAATATGTTACTGTCGATTTCCCCTTTTGTGGTTGTTAGTACTTGCCTTATGTATTGAGGTGCTCCTATGTTGGGTGCATAAATATTTACAATTGTTATATCTTCTTCTAGGATTGATCCCTTGATCATTATGTAGTGTCCTTCTTTGTCTCTTCTAATAGTCTTTATTTTAAAGTCTATTTTGTCTGATATGAGAATTGCTACTCCAGCTTTCTTTTGGTTTCCATTTGCATGGAATATCTTTTTCCATCCCCTTACTTTCAGTCTGTATGTGTCTCTAGGTCTGATGTGGGTCTCTTGTAGACAGCATATATATGGGTCTTGTTTTTGTATCCATTCAGCCAATCTGTGTCTTTTGGTGGGAGCATTTAGTCCATTTACATTCAAGGTAATTATCGATATGTATGTTCCTATTCCCATTTTCTTAATTGATTTGGGTTCTTTATTGTAGGTCTTTTCCTTCTCTTGTGTTTCTTGCCTAGAGAAGTTCCTTTAGCAGTTGTTGTAAAGCTGCTTTGGCGGTGCTGAACTGTCTCAGCTTTTGCTTGTCTGTAAAGGTTTTAATTTCTCCATCAAATCTCAATGAGATCCTTGCTGTGTAGAGTAATCTGGGTTGCAGGTTTTTCTCCTTCATCATTTTAAATATGTCCTGACAGTCCCTTCTGTCTTGCAGAGTTTCTGCTGAAAGATCAGCTGTTAACCTTATGGGGATTCCCTTGTGTGTTATTTGTTGTTTTTCCCTTGCTGCTTTTAATATGTTTTCTTTGTATTTAATTTTTGAGTTTGATTAATATGTGTTTTGGCGTATTTCTCCTTTGATTTATCCTGTATGGGACTCTCTGTGCTTCTTGGACTTGATTAACTATTTCCTTTCCCATATTATGGAAGTTTTCAACTATAATCTCTTCAAATATTTTTTCAGTCCCTTTCTTTTTCTCTTCTGGAACCCCTGTAATTCGAATGTTGGTGCGTTTAGTGTTGTCCCAGAGGTCTCTGAGACTGTCCTCAGTTCTTTTCATTCTTTTTTCTTTATTCTGCTCTGCAGTAGTTATTTCCACTATTTTATCTTCCAGGTCACTTATCCGTTCTTCTGCCTCAGTTATTCTGCTATTGATCCCATCTAGAGTATTTTTAATTTCATTTATTGTGTTGTTCATTGTTGCTTGTTTCATCTTTAGTTCTTCTAGGTCCTTGGTAAATGTTTCTTGCATTTTGTCTATTCTATTTCCAAGATTTTGGATCATCTTTACTATCATTATTCTGAATTCTTTTTCAGGTAGACTGCCTATTTTCTCTTCATTTGTTAGGTCTGGTGGGTTTTTATCTTGCTCCTTCATCTGCTGTGTGTTTTTCTGTCTTCTGATTTTGCTTATCCTACTGTGTTTGGGGTCTCCTTTTTGCAGGCTGCAGGTTCGTCATTCCCTTTGTTTTTTGTGTCTGTTTCCAGTGGCTAAGGCTGGTTCAGTGGGTTGTGTAGATTTCCTGGTGGAGGGGACTAGTGCCTGTGTTCTGGTGGATGAGGCTGGATCTTGTCTTTCTGGTGGGCAGGTCCACGTCTGGTGGTGTGTTTTGGGGTGTCTGTGGACTTATTATGATTTTAGGCAGCCTCTCTGCTAATGGGTGGGGTTGTGTTCCTGTCTTGCTAGTTGTTTGGCATAGGGTGTCCAGCACTGTAGCTTGCTGAGTGAAGCTGGGTGTTGGTGTTGAGATGGAGATCTCTGGGAGATTTTTGCCGTTTGATATTACGTGGGAGGTCTCTTGTGGACCAGTGTCCTGAAGTTGGCTCTCCCACCTCAGAGGCACAGCACTGACTCCTGGCTGCAGCACCAAGAGCCTTTCATCCACACGGCTCAGAATAAAAGGGAGAAAAAGTAGAAAGAAAGAAAGAAAGAGAGAGAGAGAGAGAGAGAGGGAGGGAGGGAGGGAGGGAGGGAGGGAGAAAGAAAGAAAGAAAGAAAGAGAAAGAAAGGAGGGAGGGAGGGAGGGAAGGAAGGAAGGAAGGAAAGAAAGAGAAGTTAAAATAAAATAAGATAAAATAAAATAATTAAAATAAAAAATAATTATTAAGAAAAAAAACGGATGGATAGAACCTTAGGACAAATGGTGGAAGCAAAACTATACAGACAAAATCTCACACAGAAGCATACTCATACACACTCACAAAAAGAGGAAAAGGGGAAAAAACCATAAATCTTGCTTTCAAAGTCCACCTCCTCAATTTGGGATGATTCGTTGTCTATTCATGTATTCCACAGATGCAGGGTACATCAAGTTGTTTGTGGAGCTTTAATCCACTGCTTCTGAGGTTGCTGGGAGGGATTTCCCTTTCTCTTCTTTGTTCTCACAGCTCCCGGGGCTCAGCTTTGGATTTGGACCCGCTTCTGCGTGTAGGTCGCCGGGGGGTGTCTGTTCTTCGCTCAGACAGGACGGGGTTAAAGGAGCAGCTGCTTCGGGGGCTCTGGCTCACTCAGGCCGGGGGAAGGGAGGGGCACGGAGTGCAGGGCGAGCCTTTGGTGGCAGAGGCCGGTGGGAAGTTGCATCTGCCTGAGGTGCGCCGTGTGTTCTCCCCGGGGAAGTTGTCCCTGGATCCCAGGACCCTGGCAGTGGCCGGCTGCATAGGCTCCCGGGAGGGAGCTCGCACACAGGCTTCTTGCTGGCGGCAGCAGCAGCCTTCGCGTCTCATGCCCGTCTCTGGGGTCCGCGCTTTTAGCCGCGGCTCGCGCCCGTCTCTGGAGCTCCTTTAAGCAGCGCTCTTAATCCCCTCTCCTCTCTCACCAGGAAACAAAGAGGGAAGAAAAAGTCTCTTGCCTCTTCGTCAGGTCCAGACTTTTCCCCGGGCTCCCTCCCTGCCAGCCTTGCGCACCAACCCCGTGCAGGCTGTGTTCACGCCGCCAACCCCAGTCCTCTCCCTGCGCTCCGACTGAAGCCTGAGCCTCAGCTCCCAGCCCCGCCTGCCCGGGCGGGGGAGCAGACAAGCCTCTCGGGCTGGTGAGTGCCAGTCGGCACCGACCCTCTGTGCGAGAATCTCTCCGCTTTGCCCTCCGCACCCCTATTGCTGTGCTCTCCTCCGTGGCTCCGAAGCTTTCCCCCTCCGGCACCCGCAGTCTCCGCCCACGAAGGGGCTTCCTAGTGTGTGGAAACCTTTCCTCCTTCACAGCACCCTCCCACTGGTGCAGGTCCTGTCCCTATCCTTTTGCCTCTGTTTATTCTTTTTTCTTTTACCCTACCCGGGTATGTGGGGACTTTCTTGCCTTTTGGGAGGTCTGAGGTCTTCTGCCAGCGTTCAGTAGGTGTTCTGTAGGAGTTGTTCCACGTGTAGATGTATTTCTGGTGTATCTGTGGGGAGGAAGGTGATCTCCACGTCTTACTCTTCCACCATCTTCCCCTCGTCTCTCCTGGACTTTGTATTGCTTTGCTTGTTTTTCTTTTTCTTTCTACACTGGTACTATGCTGGTTAATTGCTCTATTTTTACCATCTGGTAGGCCAGCCTTCCTGTATTATTTTTCTTTTCAAATTTATCTTGAAAACCTTTTTAGTTTATTCTTTCAGAAGAAGTTCAGAATTATATTGTCAAGTTCCCCCAAATACTTTTGAGTGTGATGGGAATTGGATTAAATCTATAGATTAATTTACTGAGACTTCATAATAATCTTTTCTTTCAAGAATGTGGTCTCTCTTATAAAATCCTTTAAGTCCTTTGGTTAAATTTTATCATTTTCTTTATACAGGCTATATGTTTATCTTTTTTTGCCACTGGGAAAGGGATTTTTCCTATTATATTCTATAACTAGTTATTGTTGGTATAAATAAGAGCCATGGTTTTTGTTTCATTTATTAGGTAATGACCACCTACCAAACTTGATTATTGTTTCTTCCAGGTGAGTCCAAAGAGGTGTTTTAAAGAGGAAAGCAGGTAGCCTGGGAGCCAGGAAAGGTGGCAGCTGACTGGCCTTGGAGGCCTCACAGGTTGTGACTCTCAGTCTTCCAGTTATAGAAACTGGACTTTCACCAATACCCCCATAGATGGATAAACACCACACAAGCAAAGGCCTAACGGATAAAACAGAACGGAAACTTAATACACCATGAAGGGTCATCCTTTTGTAGGAATGGGAATGATCTTATGTTTCAATGCAAGGCACTTACATTATTTATTTTGAGGTAGCTGGGAAATAAAATTAGCAATGAAAAATTTGCTTGGGAAGCAGGCAGATCAATGGTCTTGGAGTTCATTTCAGTTGGGTCATATTGGAATCGAATTTTCTCAAATCCTAAGCAGATAGCAGATATTTCTCCAAGATCCAGAATGTTCTGCCTGAGCAGTTTTCAGTCTCCTGGCTAGTACTGAACACAGGCTTCCAGGTTTGCCTTCTGAACCTGTAGCATTCTTCTGCTGGCCACTGACTTCTCTTGGTGCACTCTCTGTTTAGATGCATTCTTACTACCAAAAATTTTAGATAACTGTTTTTAGAAGAGCAGGTCTTTAGGGACAGAGATTTTCTGTCTCCTCCCATTATGTGTTGATTTAATTAGATTAACTTTCAGAAAGTGGCCTTAATTTTTTGACTTCCAAGTTTAGGGTATGTGTGGGAAAATTATCTAATTATGAACCCCTCCACCCATGGTACCTACAGCCATACGGAAAAAAAACCAGAATTTGTGACCATGTTGGTTTCTATAATTCTTTTTGCGCAAATTAAGGTTATTAAATGCACAAAGGTAAAGTTAATAATTCCATTTGGATGTCAAAGGGGACACTGCCAAAGGTTGGGAAGGTAGAGCTTAATTAAATGTGCATAGCTGTCACCTTCACCTCAGCTCCTTTTGGTGGCCAACACCAGCACCACAGCTGTGAGAATCCCAATGACAGCCAAGGGATGCTTCAGGGAACAAAAGCCCTGCATACTTTTGAGAATATTGTTGGATAATGGGCTGAAGGTTCTGTTTCTGTCTGTGGCTCAGGAGGGGATGTTTTGTTTCTCCTGAACCAGAGCAGGAGAGTTTAAGCCCCTTAATAAAAAATGAGCAGATAAAGCTGCTCACCAACTTAATAAACATCATTTTATTATAGTTTGGCTTAATACAATTTGTTGGAGTCAGTCCATTGGATGTTATCTGAGACATTAGCCAGAAAAACAGTTTCAACTAGGCTTGCTTAAGCTGAGAGAGCACAGCAAATACCCACCACTTTCAACATAAATATAAACTCAAAGAAGAGCCAGATAGAAATTTACACTGTACAAGTAAACTTACCAGTAATAAGGGCTAATTAGTCTGAATAGGTGCATTATACTTGGTGTTGGCTGTTTGAACCTTTACTTGTTTCTTTTATGGTTTACATATTTGCTATGTATAGGTCATGCTCTAGACTTCTCCCATGCTGCTGAAGTGGGCTGATGGTCTTACTTCCACTTTACAAATAGAGACAGAGGTTTTAGAAGGCCTTCCTTGATTGGAAGTGTAAAAGTGAGTAGCCTTCCCAGAGTCTGTGTTTCATACACCCTCTTTTCAGTACCGTTAAGCCTGTCACAATGCATTTAGCTAGATTACCTTCACCGGGTAATGTTTTGCACATTGTGGCCATGTCCGGGAATAGCTCCCACCATTTGTCAGAATAACATTTTCAGAACCAAAAGGGGAAAGCCTCAATAAACTGTTGTTGAATTACTGAAAGGAGTGATATAAATAACACTGATATTTTATTCTTTGGGACTGGCTGCCAGCAAAAAGTAAGAGTATGAACAATAAAGAAGAGAATCAAGAACAGATCTGAGCAGGAAAGGAATAAGTTGAGGCAGAGTAGGAGAAATCAGAGAAGGAGGAAAACGTGGAGTGCAGCATCCCTGAAGTTAGGAGAGAGTAAAATGGCCACTCTGATGAGAACCAGGAAAAAGCCACTGGGTTTTGGGATCCAGAATTCTTTAACAACGTCAAGGAGAGGTTTTTGGCAGAGTAGGGTCAGGCCACAGAAGGTTGAAAAGAGAAAGGGCAGTCAGAGGAAGGGATGTTACCTCTGGGTGGTTAAGCACAGGCATTTGCAGTTAGCTAGTCCGGGTTCAAATCCACATTCTGTATTTACTAGCTCTGTGTTTCTGTTGAGTTACTTAAACTTTCCAAGACAGTTTCCTTGTTTGTACAGATGAACTAGAAAGCAGTACCTAGCTCAGGAGGAATAAATATGAAAATGTTTATTAATGTTTAGCATAGTACTGGGCCCTCAAGAAACATTCACAAATATTAGCTGTTAAAAATAAGTAGAAACAGTAAGTTTAGATATTTTTGAGAAAGGAGAAGGGAAAGGTGATTGAAGAATAGGAAAAACTTTAGAATATTTATTAACCAAGTAAAATAGTAACTGTAAAGGAAAATATTTGTGCTGGAATAAAGGGTGATTCATGGAGATGTGAGAGGTGAGTGAAGACAAAATGATGAAAGGAAGAGGGCCTTGGTGAAGCATGCCTTTTCAGGCAGAGTAGAAGGAAGTTAAAGAGTTTGTTAGATTACTGTAATCTGCAGAGTGAAACTCAGAGGTAAATCTATTTGCTAAGAGAATGGAATGGTGAATGTTTAATGGCTTAGTAGAGGAAAAAAGATTTGGAATAGTTGCCATGGCACATGCTGTGGAAGACTAATGAAAGATGAGCACAAAACAAGATAAATAGCTGAGTCCCACAGGCCAGGCTGATGACAGGGTGGTTTTATGGTGGACCATGCATCTAAATGGCCAGTTAGGAGACTGTTGCGTTGTACCACTCAGGCCTGCAAGCCTTGTAGTTGCCCAGTCTTGAGTCTAAAAAAAGAGCCTGAAGACAGTGACAGAGACATCAGTCATTTATTGGACAGGGGGGACTTACACAGGGTCCTGGAGTGACACCCCACTGTGTGCGCCAGACGCTTCAGCAGTCTTTGCTATTTGAGGGAGAAGGAGGCTACCATTTATAGCGGGAATTGATGTCAGGTGGGCTCCTCAGCTACCAGGGACTAATTAAGCCCTATAATTAAGAGGATTGGATAGTTATGTGAGTGAAGCAGCGACTGGTCAAGCAGGGGATGGACAGAGAGCGAGAGAACAGCCATCTTGAATGGCCTGACCATACAGAGACTAACACTGGCAAAGCTCCTGGGCACAGAGAAGGTACAGAGAAGGAAGGTGGGGGAATTTATCCAGAGTTGGGACTGGCAATAAAGTATGGGAGAGGGTCTAGAGAAGAGGGATCTTGGAGGGCAAGTCAGAGCTCAGATGATAACTGACTGTCAGGTAGAGGTGCAAAACGAGCCATGTGATGCTTGAAATGTGCTGATGGTCAAAGAGACTAGGGAATGGAACATTAGGTGTGGGCAGAGATCAGATGGATATTTTACTGCATCTTTCTAGAATTTACACTCACTTGCATGGAGTTTGAGAGATATTGGCTTCTTGAACAAACTGAAGATAATTTTTACATTCAAAGAAAACTTGGCAAACCTTCAGAAAAAGAAATAAGCTTTGGGTCTGTCTCCTTTTGATAAAAACTAAAAAAATGCACAGAAGTCATTCAATTTTCTTGGCCAAAGGCCTTCCTTGAATATGGACTTCAAGGTCAGGAAGCCAGGAAATTAAATATTTTTTTAATGATATCTAACCCTCTGGAGATATGTGGAAAGCAAATCTACTCTACATATGGAGAACTGAATACACAAAAATGAACTCTGTACTTTTGACTTTTTGAAAATCTGAACAGTTGAATAAAAGTATTTTTGGCTTATAGAGATGGTTTATGTATAGATAAGTTACTTCCCAGAATCATTTTCAAAAAATAGCCTCTTCTAATAATAAATATTGCCATAATTAAAAGAATCCTTTTAATCCTCATGACTCTGATAGGTAGGTGTATTAGTTTCTTATATTTCCTGTAACAAATTACCACACATTTAGCAGCTTAAAACAACAGGAATAGCTTACAGCTTTGGAGGTCAGAAATCTGAAATGGGTTTCACCAGGCTAAAAACCAAGGTATCAGCAGGACTACTTTTCTTCTGGAGACTCTAGGGTAGAATCTACTTCCTTGCCTTTTCCAGCTTCTAGAGGCTGCCTGTCTTCCTTGGCTGGGGGCCTGTCCCTCTATTTTTAAAGCCAGTAACATAGCATCTTCAAATCTCAGCCTCTCTCTGACCTTTTTCCGTTGTTGTGTATTCTCTGACACTGACCCTTCTACCTCCCTCTTTTAAGGAACATTGTGATTACACTGGGCCCACCAGGAAAATCTGGGATCATCTGTCCATTTCATAATCTTTAACTTAATCACATTTGCAAAATCCCCATTGCCATGTATCATAGCATATTCACAGGTTTCAGGTTTGAGAAATGGATGTCTTGGGGCCATTGCTTTGCCTACCACAGTAGGTATTATTACCCCATTTCATGGATGAGGAAACTGAGACTCAGAATTCAAGTGATTTTTTTTTGGAAGTCATGTAGCTAGTGATGAGCATGAATTAAGAGTTCAAGTCTGTCTGAATCCAAAGATCCCATTCTTTCTGTGACACCATGGTTACTTCTCTAGTCCTAAAAGAAGTCTTTGATTTTTATATTTTTTATACAAGTACTATATGAATATGTCCATGCATATTAGTGTCCTTGGCCACTATAACAAATTACCAAAAACTTGATGGCTCAAACAACAGAACCTCACAGTTCTGAAGGCCAGAAGTTCAAAATCAGTATCACTGGGACAAAATCAAAGTGTTGGCAAGGCTGTACACCCACTGGACTCTTCAGGGAGGGGAGAATCTGTTTTTTGTCTCTTCCAGCTTCTAGTGGCAGCTGGCAGTCCATGATTTGTCACACCACTCCGATCTCTTCCTCTGTCTCACATCTGCTTCTCTGTGTCAAACCCCCTCTGCCTCTCTCTTATAAGGACACTTGTGAAGACGTTTAGGGCCTACCTGGATTATTCAGGATGATCTTCTCATCTCAAGATCCTTAACTTAGTCACATCTGCAAAAAACCTTTTCCAAACAAGGTAACATTTACAGGTTCCAGACGTTAGAATATGTATTAATCAGGGTTCTCCAGAAAACAGAATGAAGAGGAGGTCTCTCTCTTCTCTTCTCTTCTCTTCTCTTCTCTTCTCTTCTCTTCTCTTCTCTTCTCTTCTCTTCTCTTCTCTT